>NC_060077.1:19271424-19896424 GCF_922984935.1 Meles meles | reverse complement strand
TCACACGCAGGGGCACATTTCACTGCACGGGCCCCCACATCCCGCGGTCTGGCTGCTCTTTGCTCCTCTCCTGAGAAAGGCCCTCAGTTTCCTGCAGGTGACCACCCCCTTCCCCACTTGCAGCCCATGGGATCTGAAGGTGACTGTCTCCGCCACTCGGCAGTAAGCCCCGTGGTCCGGCCCGAGTAAGAGTGCGCAGCCTTCCTCGGGCCGCCCGACTGTTCGGGGGTGAGCCTACGGCCCGGCAAGTCCAGGAAGGTGCAAGAACATCAGGGAATGCTGGTTCAGGGTCTCACTTCTCCGCTGGAAGCCAGCCTGAGGCAGCAGGCCCCGGGAGCGGCTCTCGTACTCGAGGGGACAGATGGAGAAGGCAGCCTGCTGGTGGAGGAGCCGGTCAGCTGCACCTCAGCCGAGCTGCTGCCGAAGCTCCTGGCTCCACGGGCCTTCCCCAGTGCATACGCCAAAAAATAACTCTGCTTCTGCTTCAGGCACTTCAAGTTGGCTTTTCTGTCATTTGCAATTCAATTAAAACACCCTGCCTGGTCCGTAAAGCAGCTGTCTCCTGATATCTGACGCGGAATTGAGCTGGTGCCCTCTCAGTATACAGCAGGTGTTCAATAAATGAGGACTGTAGGACGGCCCTGCCACAGGGAACCATTTAGCCCCCACGCGGGTCACTTGGCCATCTGCCTCTTTCCTCCCTCACGTGGGTCCTGTGTGCCTGCAGCTCAGCCTGCACGTCACTGCCCGAGTCCCGTGCCCTGTCACTGTCACCATCACCGTGTGAGTGAGCCCCGCCTCTAACCCTGAACAAAGCCCTGGGTTTCCGTCTGTGCCGACCGGTTTTCTCTGAAGAACAGTCCGGGACAGCCAGATCCCTGTGGCACCGAGCGGGGGCCCCACGCGGCACACGCCCTGCCCCAGCACGACCTTGGGGCTCCTCCCCCGCATCCCCGATGAGAGCAGGCCTCAGGGTGTGGGGGCGTCCCCCGGGGATACAGCTGGAGCCTGTTGGCTTCTCTGTCACCCAGAGACGGGATCGGGCCAGGGCAGGCTGAACCCAGGGCAGTGGGCACGCGAAGCCCCTCAGCCAGCCTCAGAGCGCCCTGGGGGCGGCAGGGCGCCCAAATCCACTCCGCCCTTGGGAGACACCAAAGAGACACCAAAGAGCCGCCTCTCCTCAGCTGCCGGCCCCTCGCCCTCCACTCTGCGCTCGGAGCAGGGGAGCAGCCGGTTCCCGCCTGAAAAAGGAGACCCAGGTGGTGACCTGGGGGTCCCCGCAGGCTGGGGCGGAGCAGCAGCCGTGTCTGCCTTTCACGCACGCCCAGCACGGGGACGCTGTCCTCAAAGAGGCAAGAGAAACACGGAGTCCCACCTGCCTCGCGGTCAGGCCAGCTGTCTCCGCTGCTCCGTCGGCCTCCGCTGCATCCAGCCGGTCTCCACAGGCCTGAGGAGACACTGTCCACACAGTAAAGAACCATACAACCAAGATGGTGTGGCTCTGGGTCCAGCCTCGTAGAGTAGCCAACAGCTGCCCCAGGGGCAGGACGTGGACTTCCGGAACATTCTTTTCCCAGAAGCCCTGCTCTGGAACGCTTGCTGTGGGACGCCTGGAAGCGCTCACACAGGGGCAGCCTTGGCCCTGTCCATGGCTTCTTATGATTGGCTGATCCGTCGTGCCAATCCTACAGACTTGGCCAGTGATTGGTCTGGGTGGTCATGTGACCCAGCTCTGACCAATAAACCGCGAGGGGCTGTCTGCAGGGAGAACTCTGGGAAAGAATTTCCAGGCGAGGGAGTGGGAGGGGCCTGGCAGGGGAGCGCGGTCTGCGGGCAGGTGGCACTGGAAGCTGAGCAGGACGCCCGAAGCCTGAGGCTGTCTTGGACCAAGGGGAGCGGGAGGAGGAGGGTGCCCCTCTGCCAGACACAGGGCAGAGCGGGAGAGAGCCCGGCGGAGAAGTCGACGTGCTGCGGTGTCCTGCTACTGGGAGGGACCGCCTCTGTCTCGGCCAGCGGGAGTTACCCCCGGGTCCCCGGTGGGGAAAACGAGGCTCGCGGCGGGGCGGTAACTTGCGCAAGCTCTGCGTCCCTGATCCCAGTTCCTGCGCTCCTGCAGCTCATTCACACCGTGGCCCATGCGCTCCCGCTCCGCTGAGACTGCAAATCCCGGAGCGGTTCTCCCTCCTTCCCCATCCCGGAGCCTGGTGTGTTCCGTGGATGAAGGGATGACCTCGGGGCTTTCAGACTCCCGCTCCCCCTACGCAGAAGGGCTCACGGCTGCCCCGACCCTGCAGGATCTCAGGAGCACCTGGGTGGTCGTGTCTCTCCGAACCCGTGTTGAGCAAGGAAAACGGGGACGAGAAGATGCTTGGGAAGTTCCCGATCATGCAGCAGATCCTGTTCCGTGTTCTGACGTGGGGGACCGTGCACTCATCGTAGTGCCTCGTGAGGATTGGGATTCTGATGCCCCTAGACCGCTGCTCCCCAGGATCCGTAGACAGAACTCTCCTGCACCTGCCAGAGAACCGCCGTGCCCTTGACCGAGCGTGGAGGGCAGGGTGGGATGCTCACACGGGAGTCTGGTGGAGGCTCCCTGAAGCCCTGCCCGGTGCAGGAGATGCTGCAGGTTGCTGAGCCCAGAGACGGCCTGCAGACGAGGCTTGCTGCGGCAGCTACTGGAAACCACGGCACCTCATCCCAAAGTCACTAAAACCGCGGACTGCCGGAAATGAGATTAAAAAAAAAAAAATCTTATTTCTTTATTTCAGAGAGAGCACATGAGTGTGAGCACAGGGGAGGAGTGGTGGGAGGGGAAAACTCAAGCAGACTCCCTGCTGACCGTGGAGCCCCATGGGGAGCTAGATCCCACAACCCTGCAATTGTGACCCTGAGATCAAAACCTGAGCCAAAATCAGGAGTCTGACACTCAACTAAGTGAGCCACCCAGGCACCCCAGAAAGGTGGGGTTTATCTGGGGCTTTTGGTAATACAAACACAAATGGTGTCCCGGTCTCAAGGTAACAACTCTGAATCCTAGGCAATGAGATGGAGAAGGCTGGTAGTTTTCCTCCCTCAAGACGCTCTCTCTAGTCCCCCTGTCACTTCTGTGCAAGGGAACGACCTGCACTTCCCACAGTGGAAGCTGGACAGTGGAACAGCGAAGCATCTAATGGACACAAGCATTTACCGGCATGAGATCTGCTTCCTCCTCGAGACCAGCCTACCTGACATTCCTTGGTGAGTCCCCCTGCTTTGTAGCCGCTGTTGGAGTAGAGTAGCTCCTCTACTCCAACAGCGGCTACAAAGGGCTAAAGCCAGACTTTCTTGGCAAAGGTGGTTGATGTGTCTCCCAAGAGCCAGCCCCTGTGACTGGCAGGAACAGAGGCGGGACAAGGTATACAATTAGCTGATAGGCTTAAGCCAGAGTCACGAGCCACCTCCCTGAAATGGCGGCAGGGTTAGGCTCACCCAAAACATGTGGAAGTGGTGGAAGGTGGAGTTTAACTCTGTGGCACTGAGCAGGCATCTGGCCTCCACAAGGGACATGGCCCACCAGATAACACAGCTGACGGACAAAGCAGAGTCCAAGTAAAGTGAGGCCTCTTTGGTAATGTCATTGGAGCCCCTGGATTGAGCCATCCCTAGCTGACTTCTCCCCTATTCCTCTTCGCTTATCTAAGTCCTTCTGGAGATGGATTTTCCGTCACTTGAAATCAGAAGAGCTGTGACTCCATGTCAAGTGAGGGACTCAAGGTCAGAATCAGGGACTCAAGGTCAGGACCCAGACCCTTTTCACCTCCTAGCCCTGAACGTCCCCTGTTGTTCTGGACGTCAGTTTAGCAGGCTTTCTGCAGGGGATTGCATATGGGGATTCATAAGCAGAAGCAGTTCTTCAAGGAGAGAGGACGTGCTGTTTGCCGACAACATTAGCGGAAGTGTGGGAGTGGAATGTGTGAACCGGCGGAGCAGCAAGCCCTCCTTGAGCTCTGGAACCTCTGCAGGGGCCTGACATTTTGTTTTTGAAGACCCCCTGCCAGCCTGCCTCGCTGGTGGGGGATCTTACAGGAGGAGACATTGAAGAGTGACCTCCTGCGTCCAGTCCCTCATCCCACGGGGGATCTGAAACTAGGGCCACCTGCTGGCAGCCCCAGCTCCGAGCAGCACAACAGCTGCTCTGTGCTGAGCAGGAAGGGGGCGTCCCTGCACTTCTCTGAGGGCCTGTCAGACAGTCTGGCACACAGGAGGCGTGTGGTAAAATTCTTGATCAGATGCACTAATGAACCCGGAGTAATTGCTACCCCCAAACTTCCTATAATCATCCATCATGTATACTTCGAAAACCCATAATGATCAGCAAAAGAATATTTGTCTCAGTGTGTCTCTGCTAAGTTGCCAGTTCCTCCATCTTAGGGAACAGGTGTTCTGGAGAAGCGGCTGTATTTATGAAGTTCATTAGGATGCCTCACCGCCTGCAGCACATACGGCCACCTCAGGAGAGAGCAGAATGAGAAATGCTGGGAAGGAAGTCGGACAGAAGGAGCCTCGTCCTTCTTTTTTCTCTTGTCCAGAGATTGGCAGGGCTGGCCCGAGCCCAGTCCCCCATGCCCATTGACCAGCAGTGGCTGTGAAATTCATTGCGATCTCTTCTGGGGTCAGGGCCCGTTCTCAGATGATGAACTTGCCTGAAATTCCATCCTCACAATGCTTGGTCTGGTCCTGCTCAGACCCTATCACGAGGTTGATGCTGGGCTCCCCGCAGGCGTGTGACACTTTGCCACTTGGGTCGGAGAAGCTCAGGGCCCCACTGACAGAGACTGTCAGACAGACTGGAGGAGTTAGGGATTCCCATCTGACCAGCACATGACTCCAGCGAGAGCTGGGAGAGAGCAAATATCTCCTTTCTGAGGGGGTGGGACCCAGTCCCCAAGCTCCTGGTTTCTGCTTTGAAGCAGATCCCTCTTTCTTAAGAGTCTTGGTCACGGTTAACCTTGGTGTGTCTCAACATAGGTCCTGACTATGTCAACTTGCCGCCCCAGTACACGTGACTGGTCAGCCTGACGATGCCAGGGAAGGCAAGGCCAGGGTCCCAGTTGACATGCTTGGCATGAGGGGTCCAAATCCTGGTGGTTTGGTTCCAGAGCGTGCTTTTCACCTGCTGAGTGCCGCGGCCTCCCCAACGTGAGCTGGAACACAACTCCCCCTTGCAAGTCAAAGAGGGCACCGCTTGCCGGAGGAAACCTTGGGCCTGGGCTCCTCCTTTCTCCTGCGACCTGGGGCCTCCTGGTGTAAACTCCGCTGGGCTCTCTCTTGAGTGGTGAGTCGTCCCCCTGCATCCCCCCCCCCCCACCGTTTGTTTACCGTCCTGCTGCTTTAAGGTGGACGTCCTGTGGCGTTCCTGCCCTGTGACCTCTGACTCCCTCAGAAACGAAAATGTGGTCTCTGCCCCTTCCCTACCCATACCCTTGCCCCTGGGATGGCCCAGCACGGTTGCCAAGGACTGCCTTGTTCCTAAATCCAACAGGGGTGTTCAGGTCCCCCCAGGTGGCTCCCTGGCTAGAAACCTGGCAGTCGTGCCATCTAACACCAGGGCCGGTGGGCCCATCTGCCGGCTTTTCTGTCTGTCCACTTGTCCGTCCCTCCTGCCACCACCTGGAGAGAACCAGCCCCGCCTCTGACCCAGAGCACTGCACCAGCCTCAGTTTGTGCTTTCCCAGCATGGGGGGATGGGGGGTGGGGGGTGGGGAGGGAGCTGGTGCCACGCGGGTTTGGGCTCGGGACTTCTGTGGGGCGCTGTCTGGAGGCCATGCTTGCAGTCACCCCACAGTGAGACCAGAGCTGTGGGGCTGGGGGCCGTGTCCCGAGGAGCCTGGTTCTGAGCAGTCTCCTTGTGCGCAGCTTCTCCCAGCACTACCACAGCCAGAGAGGTCCCTCTCACGTGCTGGCAGGGCCATTCCCCACCTCTACGTAAAAACCCTGCCTGCTGCCCTGGGCCTCAGAAGGCAGCATTTCTGCTGGCTGGTGCCCTGGCCCTTCCAGCTCGGAGCTGGGGTGCGCTCAATGTCCTGCTCTCTGGGGCCTCCGCCACCTCGGGCATCCCGTGCTCCCTCCATCGGGTGACCCCTGTGTCCTCTCAGGCACTGACTTCTTTGCGCTCTGGGAAGCCTCTACTGTACCTCACACGGGGTCGGCACCCTTGTTTATGGCTGGCATGGCTCCTTCAGAGCCGGCGCCACCTTGAGCACTGCCCGGAGCACGGTGTCGTGCTGCGGTCTGGTTACAAGGGATCAGGAAGAGAACTGACACCCTCCCAGGACATCTCTTGCCCTTGCCTTCATTCTTGCTCTGGGCCAGACATTGTACGTGTAGCTCTGGGGCCAAATTCATCTCTCCCTAGGAGACACACACTTGACAGTCGTAGTAGAAAATAAAATGAGTTACCAGTTCTCCCACGGCCCTGCCTGCGGGTTCGGGCTTGCCAACTGGAGCAGTGTCTGTGATTGCAATCAAAGCTGAGTGCCATCAATCACCTTATTTCAGACCAGGCCCCCTTGGTCCCACTGAGCTTACATTATGACCACGGGGTGTTAAGAAGCACGTCTGAAAGGGGTGTGAGATACACACGGAGCCGCTGCTCCCCTCTATGTGTGGTCCAGTATCTCACCCAGGTATTTCTTGCACACCTACTATGTGCTGGGATGGCGGTGAGCAAAGCAAAGGGGTCTGATCTAGTGGGGTCCACATTACCAGCTGTGGGGAGACTGAGCCCTCCGATGACCTGGCGTTCCCCGATGTCTACTGCACTGAATCATCGGCCTTGCTTGGAGGACCAGTGCTGGGTCAAGTCCCCATCACCCTGTGTGACGGGTCCCTGGCAATGTCAGCATCTTCTGCCCTCCAGAAGACATGCACCGCAGAGATCACTGAAGATCTCCGAGGGCTTCGGGGAAGCGTGCACTGTCGGCCCTCAGGGTTCATGTGCATGTGTGTGTGGGGAGGTGTAGTTCACACATGACAAAAGTGCTCCAAAATTCCTGTGTGCCCAGGTCTCTGCTTCTGTGTCAGAATGAAGGGCCGTGGCCAAGTTGTCACAGCCCCTGTGGCACAAAACAGCGCTCACTGTGACTTTAATGCAGCTCTGCATCATGCACACAGGACTGTGGGGGTCCCCCCGCTGTGGACCTCACAAGGCTGCAGCCAAGGCACTTTTGGGGCCTTGCTCCTATCTGGAGACCAGACCGGGGAAGGAGCCCCTTACAAGCCCCTTCTGGCTGTTGGCAGAGTCATTTCCTCATAGCTGTACATTTCACAGCATCTTTTCAAACCCGGCAGAGGAGACAGGCCATCGCCACGAGGCTCTGATTTATGGAAGGGTTGGACCCTCTTTTCTTTTTTTCGTTTTTCTTTTTTTTGACAACTGTTATTCTGTAGCACCTGCCAAGCTTTTGCGGGTCACCTGGCCCCAGCTAGACGCTCCTTGCCTGAAGCCTCCAGTGCAGCTGCGGTCAGATAGTGGCTGGAGTGAGGATGGTGATGGGACCTCCACAGGCTCAGGGCTGGTGGTCAGTGCTGGTGTGCTGGCTGTGGCATCTATGTGTGACCTGGCCTGTGGCCTCGATTCCCACGTGGCCTGGAGGCTCAGTGGCAAGAGCGAGTGGGATTCTCTTTGAAAGTGCCCACCTAATTTAACCGAGCGCACCCCGGATAACCTCCATTGTGGGGCACTCAAAGTCAACCGATTAGCAACATTAATTCTATCTGAAAAATCCCCCTCTGCCAAAAAAACCCCAAAACCCACCAAACAAAAACCCCTCACCTAATTCCAGGAGTGAAATTCTATCATATTCAAAGTCTCTCCCCCACTTGGGGACAGAGGTCCAGGGGGGAGCATGTACCCCAGAAGGTGGGAAGCTGGGAGAGGTCCCACAGTTCTGCCCAGCATGGGTCTCATCCTTCATGGCTTTGGGGGACACTCTGGCGGCACGATGTGGCGGGTCCCCTACCCTGCTTCCCCTGCCCGCTGAAAGCTCTGTGCCACAGCGTCTGGAATCCACAATGGAGCCCAGAACCCGCCCACTGTGGGGGCCCAGCCCAGCTTCCCAGGCATGTTTTTGAGGAAGAGAATTCCCAGTGAGATCCGGAGCAGAAAAATTCTCCCTGTACCTCAGCTGCATTTAAGAATTCCTTTCATGCCATTCAGAGTGAGATTCTATGTGGTCCAAATAGGCTGTTGCTCACGGAAAAAAATGAAATTTTAAACATGAACTGTCGAGTTAGGTAACGACGGGAGGCGAGCTCCGGGTCCGCGGCAGAGCGGGCTGCGCTCAAGCCAGACTGCTGTGTAATTGCTTCGGGGAGCGGCTCAGCTCCAGCCTGGGAAGAAAGTCAGAATCAGCCCCGTGATTAGATTTTTCAGGAACTCTGCTCCCTTCGCTTCGGGGATCCTTAGTACACAGAAGAAAACAAATCTGATGGAGCAAGAAATCAGCACCATCTCCAGAATTTACTTTGATTTCTAAAACTTGTGTCAAGGTTTTGATGGCAGTCCCTCCATAATAAAAGCAGGAGAGGATTTTATTTTCTCTGCAAATCAAAAAGTCCAGAAGCCACAGAAGAAAACATTATTATGGCTGAGCACCAGGAGTCTTTGTGCTCCAGAGTCAGGGTTTTGTCCCTGGAGCTCTTCCAGTGGCCTTTAAATGTCAGGAGAGGGCGAGTCCCCCTGACCCAGCAAGCCCTTCCCCACCACGCCTCCCACCCCCACCCCCAAGAAGCCCACCTTCATGCCCTCCCTCCGCCCCAACTCAACAAACCAGTCTCCCCTCCTCCATGCTGTGATTTCTACGAGAACCGGTGTGAGCCACGCTCTCTGCCGTGAAGCTGCCCCGTGTGTCCTTGCTTGCCAACTGCACAAACGCACCGGCTTTTTAAAACTGCTTTTCCGTCATCAAGCTGTTCCCAGTCATCATCTCACTCAGCAGCTTGGGATTAGGGCCCAGCTTCGCCCCGGGCCCCCTCATAGGCTGTGCAGTCTCCGTGGACTCAGTTTACACCCCGGGTACGCCGTCCCTTGGACATGGGAGCTCTGTGGAGGTGAGGGCGGCACAGTCCTCTGACAATGGGTCACGGGCTGTTGGCCGCATCGGGGTTGCTGTCCTCTGAGATCCCTTCCAATTGTAAGACTCTGTGATAAGAGTTAATATTAAACAGGCTTGTGGGAGGTGTTTGTGAACTATAAAAATACAAACGAATGCAGGAGGCCATTAATTCAACCATCACTGTGCCCTGTCCTTTCAGGTGGAGAGTGCGTACCTCGTGGACCGTGACTTGCGGCGTTAGGTCCCATTTTCCCACCTATGCTCAGTGCAGGAACCACTAGTTCCTATTTTGCACACACTGGCTGGTCTGATGCTGACATCTGTTGGCTACGCCGGGTTGGAGATGGTCTTCATGGGGTCGTGGAAGCCTCTTTCTTTTAAGATTTTATTTATTTATTTGACAGAGATCAAAACTAGACAGAAAGAGAGAAGGGGGAAGCATGCTCCCCGCTGAGCAGGGAGTCTGATTCAGGGCTCCATCCCAGGACCCTGAGATCATGACCTGAGCTGAAGGCAGAGGCTTAACCCACTGAGCCACCCAGGTGCCCCATGGAAGCGTCTTTCTCCCACACATGTCTTGTGTTCCTCACCCACTTGGTTCTCCGAGTTGTTTCCTCCTCTTTCCGTGTGTGGGCCACAGACTCCAGCAGTGGTGAGCGACAAGTGGCCACTGTCACCTCACATCAGGGGATGGCCAGTGCTACGTGAGGGCATGTCCAACATCCCACCCTGATGCCCTTGTGCTTTATATTGAGGGGGAGGGGCTGGTGGACGTTTATGCTACTGGGGACTCTGAGGAGCATTTTTCTTTTTTCTTTCTTTTTTTTTTTTTTTTTTAAGATTTCATTTATTTGAAGGATAGAAGCAGTCTTGCCACAGAGCAGGGATCCCAACCCGGGGCTCGATCTCAGGACCCTGAGATCGTGACCTGAGCCGAAGGCAGACGCTTCACCGACTGAGCCACCCAGGCGCCCCAGGAGTGTTTTTCTGAAAGACAGTTGGTTTGTGGAGGTTTGTTGGTTGGTTTTTCCACTTTGCCAGAAACTCCATGGGATCATTTGTCGTGGTCTCTTCCTGTGACCAGATGGTCTGACATTTTTGTTTTATTATAAAATCCAGTGGGTGGAAGCTGTGAAGGGAGAAAGAATCTATTAGATACGTTCAGCACGGCTTATTAAATTAGACCAACAGAAACAACGAGGGACGGCCCTCCGTGAATAGCACTGCCGTCCTGTGTGGATTTTTCTTGAGCGCGTATCTGAGACGCCTTCGTTCTAATTAAAATACCACAGGGATGTGAGCTCATCACTCGCCTTCGCGGCAGACGACCCGGGTTCTGTTGTAATTGTTCTGTTTGCATTTCATAGGGAATCAGTTCAGTGGACAAATGAGATAGAAATAAAAACAGATTAGAGACATTTGTTCTGCCGTGTGATCATTTTAAGCCGTCCTGGGAATAGTTCGAGGTCTATTTATGATGGAATTAAACGCATACTTCATGTTCATTGTGGACTGTCTCTTTCTAATTTCTGTGTTGTTTCTAAGGAAACGTCCATAACTTATGAGAAGAAGCAATATCACGTGATCTGCTGCTCAGGCCTCACTCTGAGACGGCCTCCAGATGAGTCCCTGCGGCCGTCTTGTGTCCGGGGGAGAGCAGGCTGTTTGCTTCGGGAACGTCTGCATTTAGCATCTCTGATGTGCTGAGCGGGAGGTCCCCAGTTCAATTGGCTCGCAGATTTGGGACTTCGCCATGAATGCAAGTCTGCTTTGAGGACCGGTCTCCAAGAGGGTGTCGGAGCTGTCCGTTCTTACTCAGACGGCAAAAGACATCCCCTGTGCTGGCAGACAAGGCTGGCATCGAACAGTTTGTGACCAGAGAGACCGGAGAGGGAAAGCGCCACCACCCGGCCCGTGTCTGAGCAGGGTTAACGCAGCTCATCCGCAGGTCCGAGGTCTCCTGGTGGCTCTGCGGCCTGGGAAAGCAGAGGCTGAAGTCAGGGGGCTCGCAGGCCATGGCTGAGCGAGGGTGAAGCCTCGGGGGCGACACTGGGAGGGGCCTGGCAGGGGGCGGGGGGTCTGACACACGGGACTCGGACGATGGCTCCGTCATGGGAGCAGGTTATGCTGGCCTCAGTGGCTGTGGTTAAACTCAGAGCCCTAGGGAAGGAGCCCCGAGTCTCATGGGCAGGGGTGAGGCACAGAACCACGGCTGTGTCACCCTGCTGACAGGGGCCCTTTGTCTGTGTCTAAGGTCTTAAGACCCTCTTGGGTAGCTGCTCTCTGCAGGGGCCGGCTCTCTGCTCATTCCCTGCTGGCCAAGCCTGAGTCCTTCCTGCAGCCTCTCCAACTTCCTCCCTCCCTCCCTCCCTTCCCACCCTACCCGCCTCACCCCTGGCTCTTCCAGATGTGTTCCCAGCTGGGAAATGTCCGTCATCTGCCACCTTTCTCAGGACACAAGCCTTTGGTCTGAAACCAAATGGAACCCTCACGTGTGCTTCTAGACTCCTTCCCAAGTGGGCCACCTCTGCCACATGGCTTGGCCCCCCCTTGTCTCCCATGGGCCACCAGTGGGGCCTACAGCCCACCTCAGGACCCCCACACCACTGCCCCTGCTCTGTGTGTGTGCTCTCTCTGACCCGGAGGCGGGGCCACGCTGGGCTGCTTCCCCGCGGCCTCCCTCTGCCCCTCTCCAGGGTCACGGTATCGCTGGTCACATCTGCCCCGTGTGAGTCACTCGCCCTGAGTTCCGGGACAGCTCACTTTCTTCTCCCAGCACAGTTTGCACTGAAGACCCTGGTCTGAGTCCCAGATGCTGAGTAGCAGTCGGATTGTCTGGTCTGTGGGAGAACTTGGGATTGCAGCGTTCTCCTGTGGCAGACACGTGGAGTGACCTCCGGGCGGCTGATCTGGCCCCATGGTGGGTGGCTGTCCTTCCTGTAAGAACTGTGCCTGCAGGCTCCTGCACTGGGATGGCCGCCGGCACAGTCACATGACCAGTGAGTGTTGGCGCCTGAGCTGGTCTCCCGAGGCTTTCTGGGCCTCTGAAGAGCCAGGGCTGTGCGTCCCTGCGAACTGCCACCATGTCACCCATCTCAAAAGAGTGCTCAGGCTCACAGGGTCGGCCGTGTAGAGAGGTCCAGCCCCCATCCCAGTGCCCAGCTCCAACGTGGGGCTCAGTGGGCTGCCAGGGACAGGGTGCGCAGAGGGCTCTGGTTTCTTCTGAAAGGGCCTGTGCAGGGAAGTGGGGGTCCAGGCTCCTGAGCAGGGCTGGCACTGTCCCACGGCAATCGTGTAAACACTGGTGGTTTCCTGAGGACACAGACCAAGGGCTGGCCGGCCTGGCAGCGCTGCCACAGTGGGCCGGGGAGACCCCTGGGGAGGGCCCGGGGAGCGGGTTGGGCTGTGACTGGACGGGGGTTGTGAAATGCAGGGGCAGACGATGCCCCCTCCTCAGTTGTGCTCAGTGAAGGTAATTCTGGGTTTCCGTTCCTCTGTGGCCAGCAGAAATCTGGTGTCCTGGGCTGTCTCGGAGTTTGGGGTCTCAACGAGCCTGTGTTCTGCACTTAGGTGTGTGGGGCTGAGCAGAACAGGCCAAGGGGCTGTTTGCTCCGTTTTCCCTGAGCACCCCTCGCATCGTTTGGGTTGGGCTGCGCTGGGGAACCCGGGCTCAGAGGGTGGGGTGTCTTCTGTATCCCCGTCAGGGAACTCTGCAGTTCTGTACAGGTGCATGTGGGCTGACGTCCAGTGTGCATCTGGCCATGTGCACAGGCCTCTGGCATGGGCCAAGCCTGCGAAGGACCCCTGGAGCAGGGGGTAGCTACTGCTTCTGCCCAGAGGGCCCCATGTGGGCCATAGGCCTCTGTCCTATGCCGCTGGGCCACATAGCCTACATGTGACGTTCCGGCACACCGTCCAACATATTTCCTGTTCTGTGCCCCACTGGTGGCCCTCCAGTCCTGGAGAGACCCCAGAGCTTGTGTTTCTGAGGCAGGCGGGGGAGCCTAAGGTCCTGCTGGGGCCCTGGGCCATCCCCTGGGGCAGGGTCCCTGCCCCGTCGCGGCTGCACCCTGGAGGCCCCCCGCCCAGCCTCCACTGTGGAGAGCAGGTCACCGACCCTCTCCTGCCTGACCCCTGAATTGTATTTCCCCAAATTAAATTACTTTGCCATAGGCTCCTCACTTAAAAGGCAATTTCTCTAATTGCTCATTCTGGGATCTGATGTGATGCTCCCCTGACAGGGGCCTTTGACTATGGTGTTAGCAGGAATGAATGTCTCCATCTCGAGGTCCTACTGCACACAGGCACGTACCCCCCACGTCTCTGTGCTTCCAGCCCTGGGCCCCATCTCCGTGTCTTCTTAGTTTCCTGCTGGCAGGATCACTTCAGGCTTTGCCCCTTACTGCTGGACCTGAGAGCAGCCACACCTGTTGGATGGAGAATGTTCTCACTGCGTTTGGGACCACATGGCTCGCCCGTGGCGTGCTGATAACCGCACAGACACCACACATCCACGTGCCACAGGCAGGCATGTCACGTCCGCAGGGAGTCGTCCCATGGGCTGTGGGGCCGGAGACCACGTGGCTTCTCCAGGGGCAGCTGCCACAACCTCCAGCTGCTTACGACCACACAGGAGGGCCGATCCAGTGTTGCCAAAGGTCCCGCCAGGATGACAGACTCCAGAAAGCCCCATGGTCAGTGGGGACTTCTGATTCACACATGGGACCCTGCAGAGGTTCCTGCGCCCCCTCTCCTGCTCCCTTCTCTGACCTCCTGCCAGAGACTGCCAGGCATGTGCTGTGACACCCGAGGCTGACCTGTGGCCTGTGTGGCCCGGGGCCCTGTCCTCTGCATCCTGCAGGGTGTCACCCACAGAGCTCCAGCCCCAGACAGTGAGTGCCTGACAGGGATCAGAGGCACAGTGGGGTCATCAGGGTAGCTGTGGGTGTGACAGGCCCCTTGGGACAGGCACTGGGCTGCAGGTCCTCCAGGCCCATGACCAGCATGGCCTCCACCCAGTGACGTGCTGCTCATGCACGTGGAGGAGAAGGCTGGTGTGGCCATTCCTGCAGATGGAGGGACCGTGCACACCTGAGTGACACCCGAGTGACACCTGAGTGAGGCTGGTTAGAAATGTCTGCCCTGCCCAGAACACGAGGCCACACCGAGTCTGCTCCTGCGGCCTGATCGTCTCTGTTATACGTGGGCCTGAGCACCATCCTCTCGGTCCCTGGTACTGCAAGTGTTGTCCCGGGCCTGCAGCATCAGCGTGGCTGTGGGCTGGTGGGAATGCAGAGCCTCGGGCCAGCCCCAGGCCCCCTGCGTCAGCCTGCACTGCGGAAAGATCCCGGTGACTCACACGCAAATCCGGGGCTGAGGAGTGCCCCCAAGCAGTTGTCAGGCACCCCCACTCACTCCCAAGGCTGGTGCTGAGTGAGTCTCCACATTCCAGTCTCAGGAGGCAGAACCCCCCCGCTGAAGATGCACTTAAGACACTGCCCAGGTCCTCCTGAACACCCACCAGAAAGCTAGGACCCCGGGATAGGCAGTAACCTAAGTGCACCAAGGTCAGAGGAGGGGACAAGAAATTCGAGGTGGTTGGAGCTCACGGGGAATGGGGACCGTAGCCAGCGGATCTGCTCAGACGAGCCGGAATCCTCGCTGGTGAGAAGGGAAGAGGCTTCCTTCCCTGAGAGACTGACCAGGTGCTGTCAGGAGGGCCTTTCCAGGGAGATGCCCACCGCCGCCCCCTCAAGGAGCCTTGCAACCAGCTCCCCCTTGCTGCAGGGTGACCGTGAACCCGCAGAAAGAGAAATTCGCAGCAGGAAGTCAGAGACTGAAAATCAGCAAAGGGAATTTCCAAACTCCAGGTCCTTGTCCTCAGGAGATGAGAGGAGGTCCTGCCCATATAACAGGATGGGATCCTGCTGGAAAGAGCTGTGGTATGTGACCCTCGAGGCAGAAGTCCTGCAGTGCTGGTCTGCCCAATGAGGAAATGTCTTGAGTGCAGAGCAGGAAGGAGGAGGGACCAGGAGAGTGGGCTGGAGGATGGGACCCGTCTCACTTGCAGACATACAGACCCCAGACCGCAGACCCCAGACCCACAGACCACAGACCCCAAACCCACAGAACCATAGATCCCAGACCACAGACCCCCCCCAGCCATGCAGACACCCAGACATTGGACCTGCAGACCCTGGACCCACAGACCTGCAGACCCCAGATCTGCAGATTGTAGAACCGCAGATCCCAGACCACCAGACCCCAGACCACCGATCCTAGCTACACCCGCAGACCCGCAGACCCACAAACCCTAGACCTGCAGACCCCAGACCCGTAGACCTCAGACCGCAGACTGCAGACCGGACCTGTAGACCTCAGAACGCAGACCCCAGACCCCAGACTTGCAGACCTGCAGACCTGCAGACCTGGAGACCTTGAGACCCCTGACCTGCAAACCCCAGACCCCAGACCACAGACCCACAAACCCCAGACCTGCAGACCCCAGACCCCAGACCCACAGACCTGTAGACCCCAGACCCGCAGACCACAGACCCCCAGGCCTCAGGCCCGGAGACGCCAGGCCACGGACTCCAGACCTGCAGATGGTAGAACTGCAGACCCCAGACCCCAGATCACAGACCTCAGAACACAGAGCTGCAGACCCCAGACCACCAGGCCCAAGGACACCAGACCCCCCAAAACACAGACCACAGACTCCCAGAACACCAGGTCCACAGACCCCAGACCCCAGATCACAGATCACAGACCCTAGACCACAGAACCCCAGACCCTCAGACCCCCATACCCACAGACCCCAGACCAACAGATCCCCAGACCCCAGACCCAGAGACCTCCAGACCTGCAGATGGTAAAACTGCAGACCCCAGACCCCAGGACCCCAGATCACAGACCCCAGACCCACAGACCCCAGACTGCAGACCAGGAGACCCTGAGACCCCCAACCTGCAGACCCCAGATGGCAGACCTCAGAAATCCCGTGGCAGGTGCTGTTGTCTGAGCCTGTAGGCTGAGCTAATTATCACCAAGGTGGGAACACAACTGCTTTGCAATTTCTGTGTAGATAGTAAGTCCAGGAAAAGCCCCTTTGTGTATTTAATGAGAGAGCTCCAAGTTAGCCACTGGAATTCCCCAAGATTCAAGTAAATTAAGTGAAACTTCCTCCAGCTCTTATTCTTAGCGCTGTCTACTGAGAGGGGATTCATTGGCATTCAAATCCAGCTACAGGAGAGAGAGCTGTTTCTGACTGTTTCTTCCTGCCACACCTGCGGCTGCCCTGATTTTGTTCTTACACGTTAGGCATCTCCCTGCCGAACAATTGGGCAGAAACACTGACAGTCGGGTTTTGCAAGGATGCTGGCCTTTCCCTGGTGGGCGGGTGAACGGAGCCAGCAGACTCCGCCCCCTCCCCGGAGCCCCTGATCATTTCCACGGCCTCAGGCCCCCAGAGGAAGCCCATTGGCAACACCAGCACCAGATCAGGGCTGGCCCCCAGGAGAAACGCTGCTCTTCAGCCCCCAGTCCCCAGCTTCCCAGTAGCCAGGATGCAGACTCTGCGTGAGTCCGTGGGTGCATGACTGGAATCCTGAGAGATTCGCATCCAGAGGACACACGGCCCCAGCAAGGCCCTGGGGGCTGCGGAACTTGCCTCAGAACCAGGGACAGCAAACTGCGCTCAAGGCAAACCCGAGACGCCCTGCCCGACCCGTGTCCTCCAGCCCTGCCCATCAGGGGAGATGCCCCACGTGGGCTCTGCCACTCCCAGAGACTCCACGACTCCCTATCTCCGAGCTCACAGGCTCTCTAGGGCGCAGCCTTGCCCGGGGCACGGCTGGTGCTCGACTCCTGGCACAGTGCCAGGCACTTAGCGGGGGCTCGGTGAGCGCTGTCTGACCATTTCATGAATCCCCTGGGGGACGAACGCATGGACCTCCTCGTTCAGAATCCTCGGGGGGGGGGGGGAGCGGGGGTCGGTTTCCTGGGAGACACAGGGACAGGGTGAGGGCTGGTGCTGCAGGTGCAGCAACCAGCACATCCTGTGTGCCCCTCAGAGCCAGTCCTCCGATCTGCTGGGGGGTCTGTGCCGCTCTTACATTTGATGGGCCCAACTGTGCGGGAGAAATTCTAGCAGCATCCATAATTAATAACGTTGGTGTGCTGGCTGAGGCGGCAGCATTTGGGCTCAGAACGGCCTCCGGAGCCGACAGCAGCCTCTCAGGATGGAAAGGCCTTCCAGGGTTCCCTCTGCGTCTTGCGTTCACGGACCAGTGGCCTGGAAAGCAATTTAGCTGTGCTCTCCATGAGGCCCTGGGGCTTCTGGTAGCTGCTGGATTCCTGAACCGCATCCCTCCCAGACCGCTGGTGCTTTGCCCTTTGACACAACCACCCTGGGTCCCGGCGCTCGGCGCTCGTTCCGTCCTCCGCAGGGAAGCCCTCGGCGCTCTCTGTTCCTGCACGGCCCACCCCACGCGGCCACACCCCATGTGCGCCCCAGAGTGCAATTGCCACACACATGGGCCCGGGTCTGCTCGCTCACCGTGGTGTCCCGGCACCACGGAGTCTGGAACGCGGGGTCTGATGAGGGAGCGGGCCGGTGTGTGCACGGGTGTTTGGATGGGGGGTGAGCAGACCGGCGGGTGCTTCAACTGCACGGACACCCACCGTCAGCTCCCGCCAGCACACCTGGTTCTCACGCTGCAGGGACCACGTGGGTCCCCTGGGAGCCGGTTAAAGCAAGTGCCTGGGTCTCCCCAACACTGTGGGCTGGGACCCGGGATCTGCATTCATAACCAGGCCTTCTGGAGGCTTCTGAGCTAACACCAGGTTGGGGCCCTGCCAAGCCAGTCTCCAGTAGGTTCTCCTACAGAACAGGGGTGCGGAGCTGGAAAGCAGGCTCCTGCTCCGCCACTGCAGGGCTGGCTCCTGAGAAAGTGCTCAGTAGACTCCAACCCCGGGACCGTTTCCCCCCTGCCTGCATCCCCTTCACGATCAGGATCCCGGAGAGGACAGTGAGGACGCTCCTCCGTGGTCCCCACTTCTGGACCCCAAGGACTTGTCTCTGCACTGATGCTTGGGAAGGGCCGCTGGGAACCATAAACATCTCCCAGAAGCCGGCTCTCAGGGACGTCACATGGGAGGTGAACGTGTGTCCACGAGGTTGTTTCCTCATCGGTGAGGGGGGTCGGCAGCAGCAGTACTGGGCCCCGAAACTGCAAGATCTGCATGAACAGAGGGGACGTGGGGCTCTCCATTGAAAGTCGGGCCTCTGTGCCCTCCAGCTTGTGGCTCAGGGAGGAGGCCGGAGGTTTGGGGCTGGAGGGACTGGTGTGAGAGCCCCGAGGGCAGTGCGGGGGTGACCTCACCTGGGGGGCCAGAGTGCCCCGAGCCAGCCCTCCGCCTACTCTCTCGGGCTCAGGGATGCACAGAGCAGACAGACCCCCCCACACATGTGCACACAGAGGTGCACACATCAAGACACAACATGCACACATGTGTGCACACACAGACACACACGTGCACACAAACATGCATAAGCACTCAGAGACACACAGACACATACACATGTGTACCTGCACAGGCAGCCACACTCACACGGGCACCTGCACAGACAAGCACACACACGACCGTGCAGGAAACACCATGTCCCTGTGCCGGCAGCATTGTCCTGTTTGCGAGGACTTTCTCCTGTCCCCACGGTGTCCCACATCTGCCGCCTGTCCCAGACAGCAGAGAAGTCAGGCCCCTCTGGGCGGTGACAGTCTGCCCCCTCCGCAGGAACCCGCCATCCAACATCTAGACAGCTGCAGATTTCAGCAGGCTGAGAGCAAAGGGGCTCCCCACAGATGCCCAGAACTCAGCAGGTCACGGCAGTCAGACATGCAAGAGCCCGCTCTTCCCCAAACTGGACAGAGTCCCCTACTGTGGAGCCCGGGACCGAGGGCATCTGCGCACTCTGAGCGCACATGGTGTCCTGGCAGCAGTTCCCGCAGGCATGCCAAACCACAGGGTCTGAGTGTCCCGTCCACAGGACCCGGATGTCCTTCTTTCCTCTGTGGGGCTGGCAGAGAGGCCCCTGCTGTGCATCATGGGCAACCCCGGGTCACCACCATGGGTCTCTGTCTGGAACATGAGCTGTGGGTGCCTGGGGCCAGGCTGCTGTGGGATCCCTGAGGGCTGGCGCGTTCCCAGACCTCCTCAGGCCAGCAGGGTCTGTTCCCCTCCATGCCTAGGCCAGAGGGAGGAACCAGGGGTCCCTGGAGGGTGGGGGCTGCAGCTCGCACTTTCTCATGAAAGGTCCTCAGAGAACCACAAAAGGGGGCCTTGTTGAGAACAGCCTCCCCCGGCTCAGGGTTTCCTCCCACAGGATCAGGAAGGGTGACTGATGGCCTGCCCTGTGGAGGGCCACTGCCGGTCTATTTCTAGCTCCAGCCTCGGGCCCCCCCAATCCTGGGGCCCTGAATGAAACTCTTTGCAGCTTGACACATCTGCCCTGTAGCCTCCCTGTAGCTGTCCCCTCCAAAGGGCAGAGGTGACAGATCTCAGTGGGGGGGGAGGGGGTTGGAGGGCACAGCTGTGAGGGTGGATGTGGCAGAGGCCTCAGCACCCATGAAGAGGCTCCCTGGGGAGCCCGGGGAAGGATGCCCTTCCTCTACAACTTCCGCGGCTCTCCTTGGCTGTGCAGGGGGTCCCAGCCTCTCCTTACCCGAGGTCGTCCCCGTCATACCCACATTCAGTGCCCCAACTCCCTCTGACCCCTGGGTGAGGCCAGGAGCCCCCCAGGGCTGGGTCGGGGACACCGTGCCTAGAAATGGGCACAGACAACAAGACTCAGCAGAGTCCACTTCACAGACACAGGCCCAGGGGTGCACAGGGTGACACCCAGCCCCAGGCAGGGGGTGAGCGCCCCATCCTCCCCCAGCTGGAACTTGCTGGTCAGGGAGCTTGGGCCCTGGGGATGTGGGGGTGTCGGCAGCCCCGAAGGGTTCCATCAGTGTGGGGCCAGGAGTGGGTGGATCCCCTGGTCTTCTCCTGACCTCAGTTTCCTTGCCTGTAAGATGGGCCCGGGAATCCCAGCAGGGAGCTTCAGGGGCTGTTCTGAGGAGAGGGAACACGGGGGCCCATCTAGACCCCAGCCGGCACGGGGCGCCACGGGATTCCCCCAGAGTCAATAAAGATAAGGACGGAGATTCTCTCTGCAGACTGAGAGCCCCCTCTGCTCTGGACCTCGGTGCTCACAAGACCTCAGCTGCTGCCTGCCTCGGGGTCCGGGTGGGATCAGAACGGCCCAGACCACCCGGACAGCGTGGGGGAGAGCACCCCAGGGAGACCAGGTGCCCTTACCCGAGGAAGAAGGACCCAGCTCCCTGGGCTGCCCTCTGGGTTCCCCGGGGAGCTGTCACATGGGGCGTCCCAATTCCTGCCCAGAAGTGGGGTGCCCCCTCCCAGCATCCAAGATGCCGCACCTTCTGTCCTTGGGAGCCGGCAGGTTCCACAGGAACAAGATGCCAGGACAGGGTGCAGGGCTGGACCTCACTGACACCCGCTCCGGGAGGAGAGCGTCACGCCCCTGCAAGGAGCCAGGCCGGCCAGGACCGGGTCACCCTGGGCTCTCCTGTGAGTGACTGGTTCACTCACCAGGGGTAGGAGGAGAGGCACAGCCCCAAGGACGCCTGCTAATCAGGGAGACTCCGCTGTAATTCGCTGCTTCTGGGCCCAAGCTAGGCTGTTAGCAAGACTCCTGGCGTGGGAGGAGGAGAAGGGTTAATTCATGTGGACCCAAAGGCGGGTCTTGGAATCCAAGGTGCTTCGGAGTCCGGACTTCGTCCTGCTAATT
The DNA here is from genome assembly GCF_922984935.1 of Meles meles. NCBI lineage: Eukaryota > Metazoa > Chordata > Mammalia > Carnivora > Mustelidae > Meles > Meles meles. The sequence continues at coordinate 19,875,475 of NC_060077.1, read as the reverse complement.
AATTGGATGGAAGCTGTTAGACTTTATGAGGAAACCGGAGATAAAGCAGGTTCGCCGAGTCCGGGAAGATTAAGTTAATTTATCTGGTTCAGGAGCCGCCAGAAGCATCAGCAGAGCCGCTGTTTCAAAGGGAGGAGCGGGGCCTGTGAGCAGTGCGGGCTGCGTGTCTCCTGCCTGTGGCTTGCTGAGGGGCAGGGGCGGCTGCTCAGAGCGGGGGCTCTGGGATCAGTCATCCTGGACCTGGGCTCGGGGCTCTGCAGGGCCCTGTGTTCCCGGGCGGGGGCGAGCCCTGGTTTCCCGGAGGGGCGTGGGGGTGAGGACGGTGCCTGCTGTCTGGGGTGTGTGGGGGCTCCCGGGGGGTCATGTCCTGGGACCCCCTCCCACCCCGCCTCGTGTCCCTCCTGGGTCAGAAGAAAGGACCTGGTGCTCAGCTGCCCCAGCCCCTCCCTGGGGTGCTGGCTGCCATGGGCGGGGTCTGCACCTCTTGAGGAGCCTGCTCCACTCCTCCCTGTCCCACCCCTGCCCCTTCCCCCTCTGTGCTCCTCCTCCTTCAGCCCCTGTGCTGGTTTGTAAGTACCCACCTGGCCCTGGGCTCCGTCTCCTACCCCTCATGTCCAGTAGTTTATTTCAAATGCGAATACCCCGCTGGAGGTCTCACACCGGGTCTGGTGATATTGTCATTTTACGAGAAAATGGGGCGTCCCTCTCCTCAGGGCCCCTCGTGAGACCCGAGCCCACGGCGCTGTGCCATCTGCGGGAGGCGGTGGCAGGACACTCTGCTGTCCCCTCCTGTCCTGTAACAGCTGTTTCCTCTTCCCCTGCCCCCGTGCAGTCTGTGATGCTGGAGGACAGGTTGCGCAGCGCTCCCCGGTCCCCTGTGACTGCGCGCTGCTGGAACGAAGTGCTTGTGTGTCCGAGAGCCGCCTGCGGACAATATTCTTCTCCATTGAGGCCTAATCATGGTTACAGTTAGCGGACTCGTCTTCAAAACAATATAAATAGATGAAATAGTTATATCGTGTGCATATTTACATCGTCTATAAATTATATGAATATGTAACATAGATCTAATTTTGTATAATGTGTGAGATCCTGACATACACATGTAAGGATGCCATGTATTTGGGTCTTCAATAGATCAACAGAAGCAGGGGGACCTCTTTGCTGGTTGCTGTCCCGTGTCCCATGATGAGGTCCCTGAGAAGAACCCCATGGAGCACCCTGTCCCCGTCCTGTGCCGGGGTTCCGGCACAGAAGCAGAGAAGCGGGGGAGCCTCCCTGACTCCCCACCCGATAGCTGAATTGTCAGCCCTCATCCTACTTGCCTGGAATTCCCTACAGCTGGGAAGAAGAAACTTCTTCTCACCCTACACCTTCTCCCCAGTGGTTATCAGATATAGTACAGGATGGCCAGATACAACTGAATTTCAGATAGACAGAAATAATTCTTGTATGTGTATCCCCCGTGCAACCCTGGGGCATAGTTACACCTAGTGTCAAGGCTGTTCATCTGAAATTCAAGGTAAGGGCTGTCCTGCATGTTGATCTGCTAACTTGGGGACCCAGCTCCCAGGTCAGCCCTGCCCCCGAGCCTGCAATCCCCATGTCCCCACCAGCCTGGACCAGCCCGGACCCAGCCTGTTGCCCCAGACGGACCTGCTCTGACGACGTTGGACCTGGACATCTCAGAGGACCTCAAGCTTCCCGTGCCCTGGGCAATTTTGAAATGCATTTCTGTTCGAGCAGGTGAGGCAGTCCCCCTCCCTCCAGTGCCCTAGGTCTCCCTGTTTCTCCCCAGACAATCATGGTTATCAATCTGCTTCTTATCTGTCCAGAGAGCCCTGCATCTGCAAAGGAAGTACATAGATACGACTCTTATTTCCATACAGATGGAAGTGTGTGATGTACGCCTGCTTGTAGCTGCTCGCTCACATAACCACGCACATTGGAAAGCGCTTCCTAAATAGAGGTCGGCCTCCTTCTTTAGCAGCTGAGCAGTATATCCTGCGGCCTGGATGCTCGAGAGCATATCGAACCCATCCTTCCTGGTAGACAGTCTCACAGAGGTCCAGTCCTTTCCCGGGATGAGATTTCGTGTGCATGTGGGCGGCTCTATGGGTCTCATCCCTATGCAACTGCGTGGCCCAAGAGGAAAGGCACTTTGAATTATTTGCACACTCGTTGTGCTGTTCTGAGTTTGAGCAAATGCAGGACGCTGGGGACACACCATAGCACAGGTGGGCTCCGCTTCCCAGACCACACCCCCACCCCCTCACTCCCACCCCCCTTCTCTGTGCCCACACCTCCTCTCAGCCTGGTACCTCGAACTGCTCACATTCTCTGGCCTTCAGAACCTCCCAGAAGTGGGTCCCCACAGTGTGGGTCCTTCTCCGAACAGAAGGCACGTGAGACTCCCCGCGTCACTGTGTGTGCCTGTGGTCCACTGCTCGGGGACACCGCGGTTTGCGGTCCCTTCATTGGCGGATGGGTACCTGGGTTGCTCCAGCTTGTGCAGGGATGCAATGAGCTGGGCAGACACGTACACCCAGAGTGTGTGTGTGTGTGCGTGTGTGCATGCACGCGTGTGCGTGTATAAACAGACTCCTGCGCACGTGAGCAATTCCCAGGAGCAGGATGGCTGGGGTTCAAGCAGTATGTGTTCCCCCAGGTGGAAAACCACCCAGCGACTTGCCCCCGAGTGGCTGCTGGGCGCTGCAGCTGACTTCCTGCAGCCCCACACCCCCAGCTGCCCTTGGTGTGGTCATTTCTCTGTTCTCTGGGAACACGTTTTTTTAAGATTTAGCCATTAAGAGGTGCCCGGTGTCTCCTGTGGCTTGGCTTCGCGTTTTCCCAGTGGCCTGTCCCTTTGAGGCCGGCTCATGCTCTCTCGCACTTGTGTGCCTCCTTGGTACAACGTCTCAGTAAATCTCAGTAAAACACCAAAAATCTCAGTAATCTCAGTAAATCTCAGTAAAACACACCAAAAAATTGTTTTGTTTCACCACTCTGGGGTTTTAGGAGTTATTTATGAATTGTAGAAGCAAGCCCCTAGCCAGCTGTCCGGAGGGGAGGGATGGCCGCCAGTCCCCGGCGGCACGGATGGCGCCACGACAGCTTGCATTGGAGGGGACGCTGTTCAACCTCGATGATGTGAATTTGCCAGTCTATCACAAACGTGCTCGAGGCCCTGCCTGACCGAGGTCACAGATTCTCTCCCACGTTTTCTTTTTTAAGAATTGTATCTTTACACTTCAATAGATCTGTGGGCCCTTTGGAAGTCACTCTCATACAAGGTGCCAGGCGTAGGCTGGGCTCGCTGCGCCATGTACACCACTTATTCAAGGTCTGTTGGAAAGATTATTCTTTTTCTATTCAGTTGCCTTCTCAGGTAAAGCATTGAAAAATTTAGGAGCGAATACCAGAGTTATCTCCAGCCATGGAGTGGTGTGGTGTGGTGTGGGCAGCTTGAGTGAGCGACGGAGTGAGTGGGGCTGGGGGTGGGGTGAGGCTCCGTCACCTCGGAGGCCCGTGTGCTGCTGGGAGCTCTGTCTGGCTGTGGCTGGAGGGCTCTGGGCATCAGCCCGCTATGAATTTGCTGACTGTAGTCTTCTTGCTGGGCCCCCTGTCCAGGTCAGGGCCTGGCCACCTGCCCCTCAGCCTGACCGGCTCTGCTGAGGGGCTGTGTCCCCGCTCAGTTCTGCAATGACGCCCGCCCGAGCTCCAGCTGGTGGCTTGGTGGGGCTGAGTCTCCGTGTTGCTCCCTGGAAAGCGGTCATCAGGCTTCCAATGCCAGGAACTGATGGGACTGATGGTTCACAGCTCTAATCAACTTTTGCTATCTTTCCTGAGGGACTTAGTGTATTTGAAATAAAAACTGAAATCAATAGAAAGTGACTTGTGTGTCAAATTCAGAGACATGCTGGCTTGTTGTGGCTGAGAGACGGGTCTGTGTGCCCTAGGGACAGGGACTCTCCGGCGGTGCTCAAGGCCAGCTCAGGATGGCCCGCTACAGGGGAGGGGTGCACCTGCTCGGGGCAGCTTGCAGTGACCATGGGGCCTGAGTGGTGCAGGTGCAGGGAGGGGTCCTTTTGTTTTCCAATTATCCACTGAATGGCCTCATTTCCTCCCATCTGCATGCTAGGGCAGGCTCTCAGCCGCCCCCGTGTTGGTGCTGACTGGTGTGGGTTGACCCGTGCAAATGCTCAGACCGGGAAGTGGGCCGTTGCAAGAAAGCAACAGGAGTGACTCATAAACTGTGTGTTCCGTGTGGATTTCATTTAAAAGCCCCCCAACAAGCTCTGGGCGGCGGCACTTCTGTGAATGCTGTCATTGTCATTCTGAAGCACGCTGTGGTGGGACAGCCACGTGACACAGCAGCCTGGCCTCCCACTCAAGGACCCCAGGGAGCAGGTGCCCCGATTGCCTAGAATGCCTGGTGCAAGGGCGCAGGGATGGGGGGCCAAGGAGGACTTCGTTGCTCACCCGACAAATCATTCACTTACCCTCTGGTTCACTCACCCCTTGGTCTGAGTCCCTCCTCTGGGCCAGATCTCCTAGACACTCCCCTCCCTGGGGCCCTCCTCAGGGTCATCTTTCCCTCCCCTTAACCCCATCCAACCCCACATGATGCCCCATCATCTCCACCCCCAGGAGGAACCCTGATCCATGCACCTCTGGCTCCTCCCCTCTGCCTCGTCCCAGCCCCCTTTCCCCTTCCCTGGGGGTCCTGGACACTCTCCCTCTCCCAGGTCCTGGTTCTTCTCCTCCTGGCTGCCTGGTGACCCTGGAATGCCCCCTTGCTCTCAGCTCCGGCCTCTCCCTGCTCCCTCTCCAGCTCCTGGCCACCCGGGAACCTCCAGTTCCCCAGCTCATTCCTACCTGGCACCTCTAATCTGTGGATCCTCCCTTGGAAGCCTGAACCCAGCCCTCCCTGAACTTTCCTCTTGGCTCTGGTGTCGGCGTGGGTCAGCGTCCACCCAGGAGCCAGAGCTGCATGGAAATTGATGCAGAGGAGATGGAAATAAACCAGAGTGGAGGAAGAATTCCCGGTAAGACGGCCCCCAGGAGCCTCTGTGGCTGGGGGTGGGGGGTGCTCCGGTAGGCAGGACTCCTTGGCTTGTTAGCTGTTCCAGGGCCACGTCCCCCCAGCTAGGAGGTCAGCTCCTGTGGCGGCTTGCTCTCTGTGTTGTCACTGCCATGTCCCTCATGCCCGGCGCGGAGCTGGCCCTTAACACTCTTGCACTTGGTGAACAAATGACAAGTTATCAAATTCAACCTGAGCCTCGTCTGAGGGCCTGGACAGCTGGAGTGAACCAGGGAGGGGCAGCGGGCATGGGGAGGGGCCAGCGGGCACAGCATGCTGACCTTGACCCCTAGTCCAGCAGACTGGGCCCCGCCCCAGGACTGTGCCTGTGGTGCTGGCTGAGGGGGTGCCCTCAGCCGGGGAACCCCCAAACGTGACACAGAAGGGGCCCACCTAATAGGGCGTTTCTGCGGGGGTCACAGGAGCTGCCCTAGCGAGGGAGGTGGGGCTGGTGTCCCAGGCTCCTGTCTATACTCCAACTACACTACAGCAGACTGCTATGGATTGGTGGGGGGGGGGGCACAGAAAGTTCAGAGCCTGCTGATTATTAGGAGGGTGGGTTTCTTTTCTTGTGTTCAGCTGGACTTGTGTCATTTTTTCCACAAATGCCTGTTCCTAACGCCACACACTTGTCCGTCAGTGTTCGCTCTGCGTGGGGCGGGGCGTGGGGGCCCCACAGACAATGCTCACACCCCAGGCAGGCCTCCTCCACATCTGCCCTTTATCTTTTCACTTCTCCGGGCAGATTCCGTGCAACCTCCAGTTCACCCAGGGCTCTGAAATCAGCTTTATCTCCGGGTCTCCGCTCTGCTCCCTCCAGGGACCCGTGGACTTTTCTCTGCCAAATCGAGCTCAGGACATGGTTTCACAAAACCGGACACCAGCAGAACAGAGAAAGTCTAAATGAAATAACTTTCCTGGCCAAGTTTCCAATTTAACACATTTCCCAGGAGATGGAATCGAGCTGGAGCTTGTGACCAGGCCGAGTTTTCCCCCGGAGGGCAGGGGTGGGGTGACCCAGCACTGCAGGGGGCACTGGGAGGGCAGAGGGTGGGGAAGTCTCTGAGGAACCCACAGGGCACAGCAGGCCGCTCTGTGGGTCAGAAATGAGGCATTTAGAGGGGGACGCACAGAGAAAGCTGCTCTCTGTGCCAGGCCTCGGCCCTGAGCTGCCCTCTGCTAAGCCCCTGCCGTCGGGTCAGTGTCTGGGTCTGGAGGGGCAGCTCTGCACACAAGGGGATCTTCCATCCCCAGCCTGGGTCACAGGCTTAGTCAGAGGAGGGCACATTCCTCCAGAGCCAGTGCTGACTAGTGAAGGCAGAGCATCTGTCCTGAGCAGTGAGGGGGCGTCTGCTCCCCACTTGCCCATCAGCAAGCCCTGGACTGAGCAGCAGGGAGCTGGGCTCCTGTCCCGGGGGATCCCACCCCTCAGAGGCCAGTTCTGCTGTGCTGGGGGCTCCTCCAGACTCTCTCTAGTTTGGAGTTGATTTGACCCCTAGGTTGGTGAAAGGGCCTGATGATGGGGGTCACTGGGGGCACTTGGGACTTGGGTTGGGGACATCTGGGCCCTTCCAGGACCCACTCTTTGTGCCGAGGCCTTTGTGGGGCCCCAAGACTGCAGGCTGCAGACAGGGTTCCTGCAGGAGGCTGGGGAGGCTTTAGGGGTCCCCTGACCAGGCTGTCCCTCCCTCTGCCAACGACACTCCCCTCCCTGACAGCCCTTTGAGCCAAGGGCAGCACTGAGCCCAGGTCTGTGGATGCAGATGAGCAGAGCAACTGGGAGGCTCTCTGCACAGGATGGCCCCTTCCTGCCCCATGCTCCATTCTGGCTCTCCTGTCCCCACAATGGCCCCTCAAGGACAAATTGGAATCATCCCTAAGGTTATTCTCAGGAAAGGGCACCCTCCTCCATATTCGTGCTAATCACATACTTTTTTGAAAACATTCATGAATTAAAACATTTTGACAAGCTGCAGTAATGCACAGGGTGCCTAGCGAATTAAAAGAGAAACAGGAAAAATGGATACCTTATTTCATTCTGTGTCACAAAAATGAATGTGCTGTTCAGGCTCATAAATTTGGGGAAGGAATTTTTGTGGAAATATTGCAAGCTTCAGAAACGTTCTCTGCCCACACAGCTGGACACAAAATCCCAGCCCTCCTCTGACCCGGACATGTCCACTCGGCCCCCCAGACGCAGGGACCTGCACCCTGTGCACTGAGAGTCCCATTGGTGCTGGGACACATGGAATCTGAGAGGTTTCCTGGAATCCCATAATGCTGGGAAGAGCTTGTCCCTTCTGGGAGAAGCCAAAGCAGAAACGGTGGGAAGGGCTATTGATGGATGACAGAGAGGTATCACGTTCCAGAGGAGCCGTCCAGAGAGGGACGGAGGTGGGGGCCATGCCAGTCTTCCTTGTGAGTCCTTCCCACCTACACACTTATTCCGGGCCATCCTCTGATTGGGTGAGGCCCACCCACCATGGAGGCAACCTGCTTTACTGATTCTCACTGATGTCACAACCAACCTCATCCAGAAACGCCCTCACAGAAACATCGACCACATACCTGGGACCCATAGCCCAGCTGGGCTTACATACGAATTATTTACCAAGACCCTCCCTGGGGATTGCATGGAGCACCATGTTCCATCTCTCTTCTGGGGACCCATTCCTGATGTGAAGCACAGGACCGGGAGTCCAGAGGGATACAGGGGGCAGACCCGTTGCTGGCTCAGGGCATGGGCAAAGCAAGGTCCTGGCAGAGTCCTGTTCGTGGGCAACCAGGGGAGGGGCAGAGGTGAAACCACACCCTTGGGACCTCCATCCAGTGTAGACACAGGCTGGAGCTCTTGGTGAGGAGCCATGTGGACGTCTGTTCCTCCAACACCCCAGCAAGTGGTCCCTGTCCTGCTGCTATTCTCTGGACCCTGTTCTCAGCTCAGGGTGGGCTTGGGTGCTTCGTGTCCACGCAAGCCCATGGGGCTCAGGTGTGAGCCGTGGGGGGCTCACTCTCCCGCCACCAGGGTGGCTTCTGGCATGGCCAGGTGGCCCATCAGAGCCCATCAGACTCAGGCACCCTCCACACTGGACCTGGGGCCCCACGGCCAGGTCTTGTCCCCGCACGGGAACCTGGGAGGCTATGGGCATCGCTGCCGGCCACTGCCTCCTCACCTCCAGGATTTCCCAAACTCATGACTTTAGGACAAGTCAATTCTATTTTCTTTTACGATGAGAATAAATATGAACTCGTTAAAGCCCATTACCAGGGTGTAGACACAATGCCCCATGTGGGGGGAAAGATGACAGCTGAGCATTTTCTAGAATAAGCAAGCATACAAGCAAACATCACCGTGATTTACGCATCACAACATACGGAGACCATTTCCCGCTCTTGCTGTTCACAGAACAGGGAAAACGCCCCCGAAACAGGCTGTGGACGGGACCCCTACAGACTCTGCCTGAAAATTTACAATGTCATTATCTCGACGGCTGCCATGCACCGTGGCGCACACCGCATGAGAACGACATCCTTGATGCAGCCCTCATTCCCGTGTGATGTGCCCACGAAATATAATCAGCTAGCTCAGCATTGCTCGCCTTGGAGAAAGTTTAGTCATGTTTAAGTAGGTGTAGTTAGGAAGAAATGAGAAATCCCTGCTTCCCATGCCCCCTTGCCCTGGTTCAGCCCCACAGCAGCACTGATGCTAACAATTAAGTCAGTAGCTCCCAGATACACTGAGAATAAAATCCAAACTCCTCCCCATGACCTGTGGGTCAGGACAGGCCTCCTCTCCCAGCTGCGGACATCCTCCTCCTCCATCCCTCCCATCACACTGGCCACTTGTATCCCTGAGACACCTGTCTCCTTGCCTCGGGGCCTTAACACAAGCTGTTCCCTCCCTCTGGAGTGCTCTTCCTGTGTGGGGACTGAGGACATTGAGTTGATGGCTCATCCTGAGCCTGCTGGGGGCTGGAACATGCGGTGCCATGATAGAAGCTGCTTGAGGGCGGCAGAGCCGACTGGAAGTGACATTCCCAACTCTGTGTCATCCTGACAGGACCCCCACTCCTCCCACCTCTGTGAGCCCAGGACATGGCTCTGGGCAACTACAAGTAGTCCCTTCCTCAGACACGTTACTGCCATCTGCGGGGAAACTGCCTTGTGAGGGCATAACTCCAGGATGACTGATGGGAACTGTACTAGCAGACTTGGGCAGTGCACAACCTGGCCAACAGCACCTGGCAACCCTGCCTCCTCCTCCTCCTCTGCACTCCCTGACTCTTCCTTCTGACCCAGACAGCTAGTCGCCAGCTGACACTCTGTGTTCTGTGAAATAAATGTCGGTCTCATCTTCTTGACTACAACGTCTAGGAGGGCTGGGATTTGGTTGTTTTATTCAAGCCTGTGCTTCCAGGGCAGGAAACAGTGCCTAGTTACAAGGTAGAGACTCAACCAACACGTGTTGAAGAAACAAATGAATGACTGAAGGAATGATTTCTCCTTTCTCCTTCCCCTGTGCTCGTCCAAGGGTGGGGTCCCTGCCCCCACCAGACCCAGGGCCCTCGGGTTCTGTCCCGGGGAGCTGCCTGCCGGGCAGGCTCTCGGGTTGGCTGCTCTGCGCACGCGGAGCCGCATCTGGGTTGGGCCGCCAGGTGCCCAGGGACCTCAAGCTCAGCCCGGAGGAAATGAGCCGCATTCTCTCATCACGGAAGGTTTGAACAAGCGCACAGGCGCGGAGCAGCCTCCAGTGAAAACGCAAGCTCAGAAAATAGCGGCGGCTTCTGCAAATTAGAGGTTTGCATTGTGCCCTGGACTTCTGAGCAGGCGTGGCTGCAGGGGCGGCGGGGTCCCATGTGCCTGGAGCAGGTACTGAACTGGATCAGCACCCCCCCCCCCCCCGGTGGCTCCGAGCCTCACGAGTGCGTCCTTGTAAAGTTTGTGCGACCGCCAGTCAGGCCGGAGCCCCAGAAGGGCAAACGCAGGGACTGAGGCCCCAGCACCGCGGGGCCACGTGACTGGCACGTGCAGGGGGGAGGGCCTCCAGTCTGCGGGCCCACGGGGTGCACCTGGCACCTCTGCTGGTCTGTCCCCGTGTCCCATTCTCTCCTGTGCTGTCTTCAGGGAGGTGACCTTCCCCTCCCGGTGCAAATGTCCACTCCCGTCCAGGACGCACCGGCTCTCCCTGCCCACCTTCCCAAGTCCCAGATCCTGGAATCTCATCTGCCAGGCCTACTTGGGTGGGTCCCCATCCTGAGCCCAACCTGTGACCAGGACATGGAACTCAGGGACTGCCCAGGTCTGGGGTCCCCTCAGATCCTGGCTGCAGGCCTGGGGGTGCAGAGTCTGCCTCCTGCCCACAAGTCTGAAATTAGGGGGCATTCTCCCAGGGACAATGGAGTGCACGAGGTGGGTAGGGGAAGGAGGGGGTTGGCACATCAGGGGATGCCCCCTGCCCCCGCTCCCAGGACAGCAAACAGGGCTCTGCATGGGGACTGAATTGTTCCTGGCCCCACGGCTGGCAGAAAGCCCTGCGAGTGTTCACTAGGACTGTCTGTCTGCCTGTGTATCTGCCTGTCTGTCTGCAGGGCCCCTGTCCTCATCCCCTGGCTGTGTGGGCAGCAGCTGCTTCCTGTGGGGGCATCGAGTTCCTGCTTACTGACATGGAGGTGAAAGTCACGTACCACTGTGTGTGCCCGTGATGGTGAGAACATCACAGAGTCAGGAGGAGCCGCGGTCGGCTGCTCAGAGACGGTGACTCCACCTCTGGCTCGGGGAAGTGGACGCACGGTGCCTGCAATGGTGTAGGGATGGCGGTGCCCTGTCCCTCTGTCCCAGCTGGGCCCCCACCCATCCTCTGGGGAGCAAGGCAGCAAGGGGATGTCATCTGACAAGAAAGGGTCCCAGTGTTGAAGGAGTTAGAAGCCAGACCAGTAGGGAACCCTGGCTGTCTGGGGGAAGAGAGGCAGCCTGAGGACAGGGTGGGAAGGGACAGACACGAAAGAGCTGCAGACCCTACAATAACCCGCAGGACAGAGGCTACATTGGTACTCCCCGGGACTCTGCCATCAGTCACTCAGGGAGCATGCCCAGGTATCCCCCACTCCACCCAGGTCATCAGTGCTACCAGCCTAAGGCCTGTGTCCACAGCATAGGGGTAAACGGAGAGCCCACTGGTGACCTCACTGCTCCAGGTCCCAGGAGCCACGGGCTCCAGCAGGGATCCCAGCTTTCACTCCTGCTGCCTCCAGTGCACAGGCACAGACCCCAGGCTGCGGCTGGTGATGTGGGCACAAGGCCGCCCCTGGGGGTGTCAGTGGAGCCCCTGTCTGCTTGCTGTCTGCAGGCTCAGGGTCACTTGGGAACCAGCTGCAGCCTCATCCTGGGGCAGGAAATGGCAGCAGGCCCAGGACAGGAAAAGGAGGGCCTGCCTTGTCTGCTGACCCGGGGGTTTGGGCCCAAGTGTTGGGACAGACAGAACCTCCATCAGGAACACCCCCCCCCCACCCCACCCCGGAGTCTCCCTGCACGGAAAGCCTTCCTGTGTCACTTGGGTCCCACATAGACCAGGGTTCTCTGCCTTCTCCCAGGGCCTGCCCTTGATGGATGCAGTTCCTGTACTTGCTAGACAGACTCTTTCCTGGGCCAGCGAGAGTCCGGGGAGCCAGACAGCTGGCGCAGGGAGGAGGTGCGGACACGGAGTGCCAGATGGCCAAGGGCTCTTAGACCTGGAGGGACAGATGCATGTCTCTGAGCACCTCTGTAGGACTTGTCTGCTGCTGAGGGTCTGGGTTGCTCCTGGGGGGAGATCCTGGTCTCCTTGTCGGGATTCCTGGATGCCGGGGAGGGGGGTGTGGTTGGACAGGGCTATCTGTGTTGTCCCCACCCTCCCCTGCTTCCTGGGCTCTGGGTGCTTCTCCCCTGTGCTGTGGGATGGGCCCCCGGCCGCGGGGATCTCTGCAGCTCTGCTTCCAGAACCCGGACTGAGAAACGTTGATGACAAAGCCGTTGGAAGGGCTGAGAAGGACTGGGCTGTCTCTGGTGTGCCCGTCCCCAGTAGAGAGACAAGCTGTCACTTCAGCTCCAGAATGTTCACAGGTGGTCACCGTTCCCACCAATGGGCGTGTAATGCAACCAACACATTGGAAGTTCACAGAAACAATCGTTCAAGAACCCATCTTCCTTTCCATAACATCTGCCCTTGGAGAGCTTCACAGTGGGGTGTGGAAAGAGGTGCAGGAGTTGGAGAGCCTCATGCCAGATGGGGGGAGGCGGGGACTCTGCCACCTCATAGGGAATGTAGGAAATAGGGCCTCAGTTTCTCTGATCCCAACGTCACTGATGTGCCCCTGATGCACGCACATGAGGACGAGCGGAACCTGAAAGAGCTCCTCAGGGTCAAACTAGGGCCATCCACCTCTCTTGGTGTCCCCAGAGGCTCCTTGATCTCTGCGTAAGAGCTGGTAAGGCAAGGATCAATGTGGGATCGTTGCTAATAATGCCTGGGTATGACTCATGGATTGTAACGCGCGCAGCAGGAGCAGTGGGACCTCTGCTCTGTCTCCACAGCTCCCCGGTGACCGTCACGTTCTTCTCTGATCCAACACTTCTCAAAACCTGTGGAAGCACATAGGGTGGGGTTTGGGGCCACAGTCATAGCAGCGGAGCCGAGAGACCCCAGGGCTGTGTTTGCACATGAAGGCAGGTAGTAGCAGAGGAGAGGGCGCCAGGGCCGGTGGAACGGAGCGTCTCCTGGGGACACCCGGACCCCGGGCCACTGGAGAAGGTGTGGTGTACTAGAGTCTATGAAGCTTTCTTGTTTGCTTTAATCTCCCCAAAATAAGACATGTCCATAAGTGGAGAGTAGGAAATGGGATCTGGTGGGGAGAAAAACAGTGTCTCTTTTCTGGGACTTGGACTGCAGAGTTGTCCTCACCAGAGGCTCCTACTGTCACCCGATCTCAGAGGGTCTTTCCAGAGACAGTCGAACATGAACAAGCCCATATAGGAACACACATGTACAAGATACACATATGCACATGTGTGTATCCCACAGATGGTAGCACACCTGTACGTTTCTTGCATTATCTGACCTTCCTTTTTAGATGAACAGACACCTCGAGGATCCTTCTACGTCCTGAGGCTGCAGCGCCCTCGCCGTGGGGAGACGGCAGAGCCCCGCTGAGCAGAAGCCCCACAGTTCAGGTGGGTCCCTAACAACAGACGTTTACTTCAGCCTTTTGTTCCGACAAATAAGCCCACAATGCATGTCCTTGCACAGACGTCCTTGCGCACATTAGAGCATTATTTGTAATGCATGCTTGGAATGCTCGGAGAATATTGCACAATAATTTACTTAATGGAGCCCTATTTTTAAACATTTAGATTGTCTCCAATTTTTCCACCATTATAAACAACACTGCTATGATCATAAATCTTGGCACACACTCCTGATTACTTCCCTGGGATGAATTTCTAGAAGGAAGGCCTGGAGTGCTTTCAACCTTCAAGCTGCTTCAAGCCCATTTTGCAAGGGCTGAGTCAGGGCCGCCCAGGCTGGTGGAGCAGGCTGTGCACTGCTCAGGATGACCAGGAGGGGGCACGAGGGGGCCGAGGAGGAGCCAATGGTGCCTGGGCCAAGTAGCTAGGTGTCCTCTGAAGCAGGGGCCTTTTCTGGTCTGCACAAATGTGCTGTTGGTGCCAGCAGGGCCCTGGCCGAGTTGTCAGAGGCAGAGTCTGAGGTCACAGAAGGCCCCACGCGGCATCAGATAGGTGTCACCTGACTGACTCCTCCCTCACAATGCCAGTGGTCAGTTAAGCGAGTCTCCTGTTCTCTGAACCCCAGAATGGGAAGCTTTTCCAGACAGACAATTCCTGAAGGATCTAGACTTTTCCTTCCTCTGAACCTTAGTGTGGTTCAGGCCATAACATATGAGGGGACCAAGAGATGGGCCTGTGGGGGCCTCAGAGCTCCCACCTGCAGAAAGGAAGCTATTGGTCATGGCCCAGAGAGACATCTGTCCCACGGGGCCACCTTCTGAATTCACAGTGAAGCTGAAAAGCAGAAAGCCTGCATGCTAACTTTCAGTGCCACACTATTGCAAAGTCGGCTTCATGCAGACAAATTAAAACACACCTATGTCCCCAGGCCACGGGTTGGCCACATCTACCTTAAATGCAGCTGTACCAGCAGAATCATTCTGAAGCAATGGGGTCTGGCAGGAAACTTCTTCAGTCCAGGGGACTGCTCCTTCCCATCCTCTGACCAGGCACATACCTCCCCGGGGAACAGACGCTCCCAATGTGGGGCCCTTAGAGGGAGTGGCTTCTCCCTTCCCTCCTGTGGGCACCAGTGCTCCCCTTTCTCATAAGTGAGGCCCAGTGGTTACACCAGCAGGAGGACCTGTGGGGGTGCTCTCCAGTCCCTTTATCTGCTGGAAATGACCCAACAGGAGGAGCTGTTTTGGTTCATGCGGGCCTTCAACTGATTAGATAAGGCCCACCCACCTTAGGAAGACAATCTGCTCTAGTCAGTTCACCAGTTCAGGCGCTGACTCATCCAGAAACACCCTCACAGACACACCCAGAGTCTTACTGAACCAAATCAGAGCACCCTAAGGCCCAGTCAAACTGACGTAAAATAACATCACAGGGGGTATGTCTTCACCACCTGCTCAAGGCCCACGTCAGGTCTTCACACACTGTAACCTCCGTGATGGCTCAAAGCCACAGGGGTGAGGGGTGGCAGCGGACTGTGACCTCAGCCCCCCCACAGTTCTTGCTCCTGCCTCTCATTGGGTCTGATGCTGTCACAGGAGATCCTGCGTCCACGGACGGTGGTTCTAGTGGCTTCGTGTCAACATAGCAGACACCAGCTGCTTCTCCTCCCTCCCTCCCCCCTCCTCTCTGGCTGTGGCTCCCTGTCTCTGTGCAGAGGAAGGAAATAGAAAAACGCAAGATCATCTGCCTGCCCAGACCCCACCTCCCGGGACCAGAGGGCAGGGGTCCTGCCAGGTCTACCCTGAGCCTCCTGAAGACAGTCCTGATGCTGTCTCCTCTCTCTTGTCTGTCTCCGTCTCTGCTTCTGTGTCTGTGTATCTCTCTCTCTCCATCTGTATTTCTCTCTCTCAGTCTCCGTGTCTCCATCTGTCTCTCAGTCTCTGTCTCTCTCGTAGATTTAGTCACTGAGCTGTCAGGGCCAAAGGTGATCATTAAAAATCCCCTCATCTTGGGGGCGCCTTGGTGGCTCAGTGTGTTAAAGCCTCTGCCTTCGGCTCAGGTCATGATCTCAGGGTCCTGGGATCGAGTCCCACATCAGGCTCTCTGCTCAGCAGAGAGCCTGCTTCCTCTCTCTCTCTCTGCCTGCCTCTCTGCCTATTTGTGATCTCTGTCTGTCAAATAAATAAATAAAATCTTTAAAAATCCCCTCATCTCAATAGAGACGCTTTGGACCCCCACGGGGCTTTTGAAGTTGCACGAGGTCAGTGTGCCCACTCCCCAAACAAAAGGGCTGAGGGCTCTGGGTGTCTCCACCACCATATTCACGGGGAGGGCAGCTCCTGTAGGCCGCGTGAGGTCATTTACCCTCGGACTAGGTGGCCCCTGGGTCTGAAGCATCGTCTGCCAAGATACCCTGCCCAAAGTCTCCATCTGCCAGGCCCTGCTCCACAGTGACCACCATCACTACTGTGGGCCTGGCTTTGCGGATAAGCGTGGGGACCCCAGACCATGTGGCTGGCTTGCCCACCCCCAGGCAGAGGTGCCAGAGCCATGGGGTCAGCTGGGGTGGGGGGGGCCTCTCTACACAAGCCTGGGCCTGGTCCCCAGGGGATGGGGCTGCTCCTGAGCCCAGGGACCAGAGCATCTAGGGGACAGCATCCACTGAGGACCAGATGGGCATCGGTCAGCTGGTGACGGGTGGGGGACTCCGTTCCTGTGGGTGGTGAACAGTCCCAGGGGACCATGACAGGAGCGATGACACAGCCTCTTACCTGGAATGATGCAGGCAGTCACCTGAATGAGACTGGACAGTCCTTGGAGCTGACCGCACCCCCTGGCTGTCTGGTGCCCAAGGTGGGTGGTCTCAGTCAGCAAAGGCAGAGTCTCCGCTGCTGGCCGGGCTCCCACGCGCTCAGGCACCCTCGGGTCCTCCTGCAGGTGGGAGCAGTGATAGTTTATTTTTCCCATCTTTGTTTTTTACGACCACAACTTCAGAAGCCCAGGATGAATGGTTTTGTCCTCCGTTGCTATGGAGACGGCCTTCCCCCTGGCCCCTGGGGCTGGTGGGGGGACAGATGGATGTTGGTGCAGCCCAGGCAGACTGTCTGGGCAGAGCTGCCTCTGCCCTGGGACTCAGCCTCCTCATCTGTAAGTGGGGAGCAGACCCTGCCCCGTGTAGGATGGAGGCGAGCACAGGCATCCCTGTCCTGACTGATGAATGGCGGCCTCTCTGGTGCGGAGCCTACGGGGAGCGGGGTGCTGGGAGATGGCCAGGGCAGGTTCCTTTGCTGCATGGCAGACCCAGGGTTTGGAAACGTGCGGAAAAGGGCCCGGAGAGCTCGAGGGGGCGGGAGCAATGTTTGGGTCCATCGCCCGGCTGCCCTGACCACGTTTTCTGCTTTCGTCATCAGAAGTGTTCCAACCCAGGCTCCCCACATTCCTAGAGCCTCTGGGACGCAGCCCTGTTACCCTGCTTCTCTGCACAACACCTCCCCCCCGATCCCCAGCTGGCTGTTCCCCATTTCTCCACGAAGAGCAGGAGATGGTGGGAAATGTTTGGAGTCTGGGTGTCTGCAGTCTGGCCTGGATGTTGCAGTGACCGAGTTCCACCACTCGCTGCCCACTGCCCACCACTTGGGGTGACTGTCACCATACCAGGTGGAACAGGGAGCTCACTGGTGTGACCATGCTCTGCATGGAGGGGCCTCTCACGTTCATCCAGGCAGGCTCACCCGGGGGTGGCTGGTGGGGTGCAACTCAGAAAGCCTATCTTTCCCGTTGGAACCCTGGGAGAGGGAATCAAGTGATGGGAAGACTCTCACCTCCATGTCAGTAAGCAGGACCTTGACGCCCCCACGGGAAGTGGCTGCTGCTTACACAGCCAGGGGGTGAGGACAGGGCCCTGCAGACAGACAGGCAGACAGGCAGGCAGACAGATAGCCCTGGTGAGGACATGATGGGCTTGTCCCCATGCAGAGCCCAGTTTGCTGGCCTGGGAGCTGAGGGGCAGGGGGTGTCCCTGATTTGCTGGCCTCCTCCTTCCCCACCCCCCTCGGGCACCCCACACTCCCATCCCTGGGAGAAGCCCTCCCCACTCTCAGGCTTGTGGGCAGGAGATAAACTCTGCACCCCCAGGCCTGCAGCCAGGATCTGAGGGGACCCCAGACCTGGGCAGTCCCTGAGCTCCATATCCTGGTCGCAGGATGGACTCGGGATGGGGACCCACTGGCAGATGAGATTCCAGGATCTGAGACTTGGGAAGGTGGGCGGCAAGGGCAGGTGCGTCCTGGACGGGAGTGGACATTCACACCCGGAAAGGAAGGTCACTTCCCTGAACACTGCACAGGAGGGCAGAGACAATGGGACACGGGGACAGACCAGCAGAGGTGCCGGGTGCACCCCGTGGGCCTGCAGACAGGAGGCGGCACCCCTCCCCCTGCACCTGCCAGTCACGTGGCCCTGCGGTGCTGGGGCCTCAGTCCCTGCGTTTGCTCTTCTGGGGCTCCGGCCTGACTGGCAGTCGCAGGAACTTTACGAGGACACGCTTGTGCAGCTCCCAAAGGCTCCGAGTCACCGGGGCGGGGTGGGGGGGCGGTGCGGATCCAGTTCAGGAGCTGCTCCCAGCACGTGGGACCCGTGCCCTTGCAGCTCCTGGAGAACTGGCCTCCGACCCTGCCAGCCCTGCCGGCCACGCCTGCTCCGAAGTCCAGGGCACAACACAAACGTCTAATTTGCAGCCGCCACTGTTTTCTGAGCTTGCGTTTTCACTGGCGGATGCTCCGCACCTGTGCCGTTGTTCAAACGCTTCTGTGATGAGAGAATCCGGCTCATTTCCTCCGGGCTGCACTTAAGGACCCTGGGCACCTGGTGGCCCAGCCCAGCCCAGACGTGGCTCCCAGTGCACAGAGCAGCCAACCTGAGAGCCTGTCCGGCGGCTCCCCAGATGGCACCCGAGGGCCCTGTATCTGGTGGGGCTGGCTCACAATCTGGGGACCCCCACCCTCGGGCGGGCACAGGGGAAGGGAGGAAGGAGAAATCATTCCTTCATTCATTTGTTTCTTCAACACGTGTTGGTTGAGTCCCTACCTTGTAACCAGGCACTGTTTCCTGCCCTGGAAGCACAGGCTTGAATAAAACAACCAAATCCCAGCCCTCCAAGACATTGTAGTCAAGAGATGAGACTGACATTTATTTCACAGAACACAGAGTGTCAGCTGGCGACTAGCTGTCTGGGTCAGAAGGAAGAGTCAGGGAGTGCAGAGGAGGGAGGAGGAGGCAGGGCTGCCAGGTGCTGTTGGCCAGGTTGTGCATTGCCCAAGTCTGCCAGTACAGTTCCCATCAGTCATTCTAGAGTTATGCCCTCACAAGGCAGTTTCCCCGCAGATGGCAGTAACGTGTCTGAGGAAGGGCCTACTTGTAGTTTGCCCAGAACCATGTCCTGGGCTCTTAGAGGTGGGAGGAGTGGGGGTCCTGTCAGGATGACACAGAGTTGGGAATGTCACTTCCAGGCAGCTCTGCCGCCCTCAGGCAGCTCCTATCATGACACCACACGTCTCAGTCCCCAGCAGGCTCAGGATGAGCCATCAACTCAATGTCCTCAGTCCCCACATAGGAAGAGCACTTCAGAGGGAGGGAACAGCTTGTGCAAAGTCCCTGAGGCAGGGAGACAGGTGTCTCAGGGATAAAAGTGGCCAGTGTGATGGGAGGGATGGAGGAGGAGGATGTCCGCAGTTGGGAGAGGAGGCATGTCCTGACCCGCAGGTCACGGGGAGGAGTTTGGATTTTATTTTCTGTATCTGGGAGCTACTGTGTTAATTGTTAAGATTGGTGCTGCTGTGGGCTCAGAAGTGTTAGGGGGAAGGTGTGTTTGCCTTGTGGTAGGTGTGGAACTAAAGTACACAGTCTAGATAAATAAATTAAGATAAATTAAAGAACTTAAAATAAAAGTAATTAAAGAAGTAAAAGACAACGAAGATGGAAATTAGGCACAGGAAGCGTTTTACTTGCACTGGATAAGGGGAACATGGGGACCCTCACACCGATGTTTTCTGGAAGGGTAAGCCTGGGCAGACTGTAAGTTAAGGGTGCACACATATTCAGGAAGGGGCTTTGCAATGGGGATTCAGCAGGAAGTTGGGGACAAGGCTTCCTCAGGTGACAGAGTTGAAGTCAGGAGGCAAGAGTGGGCACCATTGATTCTCGATTCTCTGGTCGGAGTAGGTTCCGTATCTGAGTTTGGATCCTGCAGAGATAACAGATGGTGGCTCAGGTCAGTCTTTGCGGTGGAGCCAGCTGTGGGAGTTCAACCACTGGGTTATTGTCCCCACCCTGGGGGGCTGTCTCCTGCCGGCCTGGAGCCATTCTTCTGTTCTTTGTTCCCTCAAAGCCACAATCCACTGGGATCTATTCTTCTGGACTTTCAGCCTGTCCCTGGGAGTCCTGCCGGAAACGTGCTCTGGGCCAATCATGCAGGCCAGGCCTAGATCACCGGACGGTCTGGACCTGAAAGGACTTCCCTTATGTCCAGAAGGCAGTGTCTTGTCTTTCCTTTTGTGAGACCCCTATCTCTGCCCACAGTGGCTGGGGTGTCGGCGCAGGGATATCTCCTTTCTCCACATGCTACACCTGCCTGCTTGGTGGGTGGGTGAATGGATAAAGGGGGTCAAAAGGCAGAAAAGTCTAGGTTTTCTTTTTTAAAGATTTATTTATTTATGAGAGAGAGACAGAGAGAGAGAGAGGAAGAGAGCAAGTGAGTGCAGGGAGCGTGGGGGGAGGGGGACAGAGGGACAGAGGATCCCCCAAGGCCGGGCTAGATCCCAGGACCCTGAGATCATGGCTTGATGGAGTTTTGGAATATAGGGGAGGTTCAGTGGAGTGAGATGATGAGCCGATGACCAAGAAAGAATTCTTGAGATGTCTTTGGTGTAAGAAGGTGGTTGTAGTAAAGCCCGGGGAAGGGCCGGTGGGCAGAGAGAGCCGCTGCGCCGGCGTTGAGAGGGGTGGCTGACTCTACACTTATGATTCGGGGACATAAGGAGAAGGGAGGTTTCAAAGGGATTTTCCTATGTTAAAGAAGACTCACGGGATCTAGGAGGCCTTGCCATTGTCAAGTTAAGGTTGTTTTCCCTCTAGCAAGGCATTACCAGGCAGAGTTGGGAGCTTCCTGGAGGAATGTCACACGCCCAGGAGAGCGTGACACTCTTCTTTGCAGAGGCTCAGCTGGTGTGTTGTCCTCAGCCAGGCTTCTGCTCCCTCATCAGCCTGAGCAGAAATCAAGAGTTGGCCCCATTATCAGCTGAGCCGCCCATGTACCCCTAAACTTCCTGCTTTAAAATACATAAGTCTGGGACCACCACATGGTGACCCTAGGGAATAACACTGTACTGCTCCTTTGAAAGTTCCTCGGTTCAAAAGGACGGAGGTTTGTGGGTCTGGTGACAGATTGGTCTTGCAGTAGCTACAAACACGGGTCCTGTCGGATGCCTGAAGGTCAGGTAATGCTCTAGCTCAACTACATCACAACAAACAATTAAAAAAATCCTGAATCACCGTATCGTGCTCACTTCTGGACATCAAGACGCACGTTATAATCGACTATCTTCGCAGAGCTGTTCTTTCTTGTGTTAACCCGATCGCTGTTGCTGATGGGATGGGGACCTCCGCTACAGAAAGGGAGGTACAGGGTGCAGGTGAAGCTGGTTGGCCCCTGAGCCATCTCCCAGGCCAGGAGCAGACTTTGGTGCCCTGAGCTCAGGGCTCTGCACGTTTCTAAGAGGACTGGGATTGTGACTCCCCACCCCTGGCATCCTGAGTGGGTCCCAGGACAGAGCCCAGCCCACCAGACCCTCCCCGGGCGAGTGTGGTCTGGTGAGCGCCCCCCCCCCCAGGCAGCCATTTGGGGAACTGTGAGAGCCCAGAACAGTGTCAGGAAGAGCCTTCTTCTCCAGGCAGAAGTGGGGAGGCGGTGGGGTTCTGTCCCTTCCCAGGGCCTTGCTGTCTGACCACATGAGGCTCCCAGACTCCCAGGCGGCAGGGTCTTCCCTAGTCTGAGGGACCTTTTGGGTGAGGCAGGAAAATAGTGTGAGCAGCTCCTGCCTGCCCCGCCCTCCTGCAGTGCCCCCTGCTGAGTGGCAGGCAAGGGAGAGGGAAGGGAAGAAAAGGCCTCCCAGGCCAGGTGGGTCTGCATAATAAGGAGCCGGTCCCAGAGGGAGGGTCAGGGAGCAGAAGGGGCAGCGAGGAGGGACTCCAAGCTGGTGCAGGTGGGACAGGCAGGGGTGGGGACATCCCTCCATGATGAATGTACAGTCTGCTGCTGTTTGGACCGGAATATCGGTAAATATTTCATCACATGTTAGTTGGGAGCTGAGCTTCTGGAGGACAGATCCCAAGGAGGGCGGGTTTGCAGGTTCCCTGAGCAGAAGGCCCTGAGAGGGAGTGATTAACATACAGGGAGGGCCCCAAGGAGCTGACAGAGGACAGGACGGACAGAAGGGCCAGTTAAGGTGCATTTCAGGAGGGGAAAGTGTCCCCATCCCAAGCGCCTCAGGGGCCACAGTTCTGGGGGGTCGGGTCACTCCAACAGGTGCTCAAGGCCCCAGGATAGTCCCCCAACCCATTTCTATAAGGGGACATTTCTGTTTTACAAATTCATGGTTATAAAAATGTTGATCTGTTGAGTACACAGATACATAGCATCCCTACATGCGTATGTCAGGATCTCACACATTATACAAAATTAGATCTATGTTACATATTCATTATATAATTTATAGACGAAATAAATACGCGCACGATATAACTATTTCACTTATTTATATTGTTTCAAAGACGAGTCCACTAACTGAAACCGTGATTAGGACTCGATGGGGAAGAATATTGTCTGCGGGCAGCTCTCGGACACACACGCACTTCGTTCCAGCAGCGCGCGGACGCGCAGTCACAGGGGACCGGGGAGCGCTGCGCAACCAGCTCTCCAACATCACAGACTGCACGGGGGCAGGGGAAGAGGAAACAGCGGTTAGAGGACAGGAGGGGACAGCAGAGTGTCCTGCCACGGCCTCCCGCAGATGGCACAGCGCCGTGGACTCGGGTCTCACGAGTGCCCCTGAGGACAGGGACGCCCCATTTTCTCGTAAAATGACAATATCTCCAGACCCGGAATGAGACCTCCAGCGGGGTATTCGCATTTGAAATAAATTACTGGACATGAGGGGTAGGAGATGGAGCCCAGGGCTAGGTGGGTGCTTACAAACCAGCACAGGGGCTGGAGGAGGAGGGGCACAGAGGGGGAAGGGGCGGGGGTGGGACAGGGAGGGGCGGGGCGGACTCCACAGAGGTGCAGACCCCGCCCATGGCAGCCTGCACCCCAGGGAGAGGCGGGGCAGCTGAGCACCAGGTCCTTTCTTTTGACCCAGGAAGGACACGGGGTGGGGTTCCCAGAACATGACCCCCGGGAGCCCCCACACACCCCAGATGGCAGTCGCCGTCCTCAACCCCACGCCCCTCGGGGAAACCAGGGCTCGCCCCCGCCCGGGAACACAGGGCCCTGTGGAGCCCAGGTCCAGGCTGGCTGAGCCCAGAGCCTCCGCTCTGAGCAGCCGCCCCTGCCTCTCAGCAAGCCACAGGCAGGAGACACGCTGCTGACAGGCCCCGCTCCTCCCTTTGAAACAGCGGCTCTGCTGATGCTTCTGGCGGCTCCTGAACCAGATAAATTAACTTAATCTTCCCGGACTCCGTGAACCTGCTTTACCTCCGGTTTCCTCATAAAGTCTAACAGCTTCCATCCAATTAATTAGCAGGACGAAGCCCGGACTCCGAAGCATCTTGGATTCCAAGACCCGCCTTTGGGTCCACATGAGTTAACCCTTCTCCTCCTCCCACGCCAGGAGTCTTGCTAACAGTCTAGCTTGGGCCCAGAAGCAGCGAATTACAGCGGAGTCTCCCTGATTAGCAGGCGTCCTTGGGGCTGTGCCTCTCCTCCTGCTCCTGGTGAGTGGACCAGTCACTCACAGGAGAGCCCAGGGTGACCCGGTCCTGGCCGGCCTGGCTCCTTGCAGGGGCGTGACGCTCTCCTCCCGGAGCGGGTGTCAGTGAGGTCCAGCCCTGCACCCCTGTCCTGGCATCTTGTTCCTGTGGAACCTGCCAGCTCCCAAGGACAGAAGGTGCGGCATCTTGGATGCTGGGAGGGGGCACCCCACTTCTGGGCAGGAATTGGGACGCCCCATGTGACAGCTCCCCGGGGAACCCAGAGGGCAGCCCAGGGAGCTGGGTCCTTCTTCCTCGGGTAAGGGCACCTGGTCTCCCTGGGGTGCTCTCCCCCACGCTGTCCGGGTGGTCTGGGCCGTTCTGATCCCACCCAGACCCCGAGGCAGGCAGCAGCTGAGGTCTTGTGAGCACCGAGGTCCAGAGCAGAGGGGGCTCTCAGTCTGCAGAGAGAATCTCCGTCCTTATCTTTATTGACTCTGGGGGAATCCCGTGGCGCCCCGTGCCGGCTGGGGTCTAGATGGGCCCCCGTGTTCCCTCTCCTCAGAACAGCCCCTGAAGCTCCCTGCTGGGATTCCCGGGCCCATCTTATAGGCAAGGAAACTGAGGTCAGGAGAAGACCAGGGGATCCACCCACTCCTGGCCCCACACTGATGGAACCCTTCGGGGCTGCCGACACCCCCACATCCCCAGGGCCCAAGCTCCCTGACCAGCAAGTTCCAGCTGGGGGAGGATGGGGCGCTCACCCGCTGCCTGGGGCTGGGTGTCACCCTGTGCACCCCTGGGCCTGTGTCTGTGAAGTGGACTCTGCTGAGTCTTGTTGTCTGTGCCGATTTCTAGGCACGGTGTCCCCGACCCAGCCCTGGGGGGCTCCTGGCCTCACCCAGGGGTCAGAGGGAGTGGGGGCACTGAATGTGGGTATGACGGGGACGACCTCGGGTAAGGAGAGGCTGGGACCCCCTGCACGGCCAAGGAGAGCCACGGAAGTTGTAGAGGAAGGGCATCCTTCCCCGGGCTCCCCAGGGAGCCTCTTCATGGGTGCTGAGGCCTCTGCCACATCCACCCTCACAGCTGTGCCCTCCAACCCCCCCCCCCCCGCTGAGATCTGTCACTTCTGCCCTTTGGAGGGGACAGCTACAGGGAGGCCACAGGGCAGATGTGTCAAGCTGCAAAGAGCTTCATTCAGGGCCCCAGGATTGGGGGGGCCCGAGGCTGGAGCTAGAAATAGACCGGCAGTGGCCCTCCGCAGGGCAGGCCATCAGTCACCCTTCCTGATCCTGTGGGAGGAAACCCTGAGCTGGGGAGGCTGTTCTCAACAAGGCCCCCTTGTGCGGTTCTCTGAGGACCTTTCATGAGAAAGTGCGAGCTGCAGCCCCCACCCTCCAGGGATCCCTGGCCTAGCCCCCTGGTCCCTCCCTCTGGCCTAGGCATGGAGGGGAGCAGACCCTGCTGGCCTGAGGTGGTCTGGGAACGTGCCAGCCCCACAGGGATCCCACAGCATCCCGGCCTCAGGCACCCACAGCTCATGTTCCAGACAGAGACCCATGGTGGTGACCCGGGGTTGCCCATGGCTCACAGCAGGGGCCTCTCTGCCAGCCCCACAGAGGACAGATGGACATTCGGGTATTGTGGACAGGACACTTGGACCCCGTGGTTTGGCATGCCTGCGGTAACAGCTGCCAGGACACCCTGTGGGCTCGGAGTGCACAGATGCCCTCAGTCCCGGGCTCCACAGTAGGGCGGACTCTGTCCAGTTTGAGGAAGAGCGGGCTCCTGCATGTCTGACCGCCGTGACCTGCTGAGTTCTGGACGTCTGTGGGGAGCCCCTTTGCTCTCAGCCTGCTGAGCTCTGCAGCTGTCCAGATGTTGGATGGCGGGTTCCTGTGGAGGGAGCAGA
Organism: Meles meles; assembly: GCF_922984935.1. NCBI lineage: Eukaryota > Metazoa > Chordata > Mammalia > Carnivora > Mustelidae > Meles > Meles meles. The sequence continues at coordinate 19,850,294 of NC_060077.1, read as the reverse complement.
CTGTCACCGCCAGAGGGGCTTGGCTTCTCTGCTGTCTGGGACAGGCGGCAGATGTGGGACACCGTGGGGACAGGAGAAAGTCCTCGCAAACAGGACAATGCCGCCGGCACAGGGACATGGTGTTTCCTGCACGGTCGTGTGTGTACTTGTCTGTGGAAGTGCCCGTGTGAGTGTGGCTGCCTGTGTAGGTACACATGTGTATGTGTATGTGTGTGTCTCTGGGTGCTTGTGCACGCGTGTGTACATGTGTGTCTTCATATGTGCACACGTGTGTGCATGCTGTGTCTTAATGTGTGCACATGTGTGTGCATGTGTGTTGGGGGGGTCTGTTCTGTGCATCCCTGAGCCCGAGAGAGCAGGCGGAGGGCTGGCTCTGGGGAGCGCTCAGGTCCCCCCAGGGGCACTCTGGCCCCCCAGGTGAGGTCACCCCCGCACTGCCCTCGGGGCTCTCACACCAGTCCCTCCAGCCCCAAACCTCCGGCACCCTCCCTGAGCCACAAGCTGGAGGGCACAGCGGCCCGACTTTCAATGAAGGGCCCCACGTCCCCTCTGTTCACGCAGATCCTGCAGTTTCGGGGCCCAGTACTGCTGCTGCCGACCCCCCTCACCGATGAGGAAACAACCTCGTGGACACACGTTCACCTCCCATGTGACGTCCCTGAGAGCCGGCTTCTGGGAGATGTTTATGGTTCCCAGCGGCCCTTCCCAAGCATCAGTGCAGAGACAAGTCCTTGGGGTCCAGAAGTGGGGACCACGGAGCAGCGTCCTCACTGTCCTCTCCGGGATCCTGATCGTGAAGGGGATGCAGGCAAGGGGGAAACGGTCCCGGGGTTGGAGTCTACTGAGCACTTTCTCAGGAGCCAGCCCTGCAGTGGCGGAGCAGGAGCCTGCTTTCCAGCTCCGCACCCCTGTTCTGTAGGAGAACCTACTGGAGACTGGCTTGGCAGGGCCCCAACCTGGTGTTAGCTCAGAAGCCTCCAGAAGGCCTGGTTATGAATGCAGATCCCGGGTCCCAGCCCACAGTGTTGGGGAGACCCAGGCACTTGCTTTAACCGGCTCCCAGGGGACCCACGTGGTCCCTGCAGCGTGAGAACCAGGTGTGCTGGCGGGAGCTGACGGTGGGTGTCCGTGCAGTTGAAGCACCCGCCGGTCTGCTCACCCCCCATCCAAACACCCGTGCACACACCGGCCTGCTCCCTCATCAGACCCCGCGTTCCAGACTCCGTGGTGCCGGGACACCATGGTGAGCGAGCAGACCCGGGCCCATGTGTGTGGCAGTCGCACTCTGGGGCGCACATGGGTTGTGGGCACTTGGGGTGGGCCGTGCAGGAACAGAGAGCGCCGAGGGCTTCCCTGCGGAGGACGGAACGAGCGCCGAGGGCTGGGACCCAAGGTGGTTGTGTCAAACGGCAACGCTCCGGTGGTCTGGGAGGGATGCGGTTCAGGAATCCAGCAGCCACCAGAAGCCCTGGGGCCTTACGGAGAGCACAGCTAAATTGCTTTCCAGGCCACTGGTCCGTGAACGCAAGACGCAGAGGGAACCCTGGAAGGCCTTTCCATCCTGAGAGGCTGCTGTCGGCTCCGGAGGCCGTTCTGAGCCCAAATGCTGCCGCCTCAGCCAGCACGCCAGCGTTATTAATTATGGATGCTGCTAGAATTTCTCCCGCACAGTTGGGCCCATCAAATGTAAGAGCGGCACAGACCCCCCAGCAGATCGGAGGACTGGCTCTGAGGGGCACACAGGACGTGCTGGGCGCCAAGCACCTGCAGCACAAGCCCACCCTCACCCTGTCCCTGTGTCTTCCGGGAAACCTACCCCCGGCCCCCCCTCTCGAGGATTCTGAACGAGGAGATCCATGCGTTCGTCCCCCAGGGGATTCATGAAATGGTCAGGCAGCGCTCGCCGAGCCCCCGCTACATGCCAGGCACCGTGCCGCCATCGAGTACCAGCCGTGCCCAGGGCGTCTCGGGTTTGCCTTGAGCCTAGTTTGCTGTCCCTGGTCCTGAGGCAGTTTCCGCAGCCCCCAGGGCCTTGCTGGGGGCCGTGTGTCCTCGGATGCGAATCGCTTGGGATTCCAGTCATGCACCCGTGTACTCACGTGGGGATAGAACACGTTCTGCGTCCTGGCTGCTGGGGACTGGTAGGCAGAGCCCACATCGTGCAGTTGTGGACCCCACGTATCATGATCCTGGGGGAAGGGAAGCGTGGGCAGAGCCTGTTTGGGGGGGAAGGCACCTGTGCCCCCTGGCACTGATGTTCAGGAGAGAGCTGCCAAGGGCTGGGCCACCTATTGCCTGAAGAGCAGCACTTCTCCTGGGGGCCAGCCCTGATCTGGTGCTGTCAGTGGGCTTCCTGTGGGCCCTCAGGCCATGGAGATGATCAGGGGCTTTGGAGAGGGGGCGGTTTCTGCGGGCTCCATTCACCCGCCCACCAGGGAGAGGCCAGTTCTCATTAGAAACTTTGTGTCTGTGGCTCTCTGTATTTTCCCCGGAATGGTGATGGAGCTGAGTAGGGAATTCATGCCTCTCTCTTCCTCTGTCTCCCTCTCCCATTGTGTCCAAAAAACAGAGATTGTTCTGAGGATAATGCAGAATAGCTGATGCACATCTTTTTTCATTTATTTGAGTTGGAGAAATCCAGTGGCCAACTTGGAGATCTCACATTAAATAGGATAAAGCAGCTTTTTTTCTTCCATTCTTTGCTACACAAAAGTCGCATGGCAGCGGACTTCCCACCCCGATGGTAATGAGCTCAGTCTGCAGGCCCTGCTGCAGGTGCACTTTTTTTTCCCTTTCTTAAAACGGAAACAAAATATTAAATAATTCCAACTGTGTGAAGTGGTTTTACGTGGGAGGGGGGAATCTGTACTCTGTCTGTTCCCCATGAGGTCTGCCGGCACAGCCGAGCCTTCCCAGAGCAGAGCTGGATTTCCGGGAGGACAGCATGTGGTGTTCCTGCTTCTTTCCTTCTGTGAGCTCCCCGTGCACGTGAGGTGAAGTCACCTCCGCGCAGGGTCTCCCCTCTGAGGTTACTGCCTGGGCACGTATGATCACGGAAGCCTCGGGTTCTCTAGGTGCCGAGAGTCTAATTGTGAAATGCAATGGGGGAAACTCGGGGAAACTCGCATCCTGGTCAGCTGCCTCTCCTCTCCATTATTCATGGGCTTGACTCGTTACAGTCTGTGCGTTGTCATGGTAACAGGTGGTAGGGATGCCGGGCCAAGAAGTGTGGAGAAGATATTTTTATAAGTCAGGGCTCTTGGTTGCAAAGGACTGAGACCCGGTTGTTGCTGGGTCAAGCATAAAAGGTGTTTGTTTATTTGTCTGTTAACCTTGACAATGCTGTGGGACCCTGACGTCCATGGCTGCGGTAGGGCTGGAGTCCCCGTGGAGACAGGAGTAGAGCTTCTCACTGTCTGCAGCCCGGCCGTCCCGCGGGGTCCCCCGTTTGCCGCATCCGTTGTACCTAGCACCCCGGAGTCTGAACCAACACCACGGGGCCACGTTGTGATAAGCATCACAGAGGCAAAGTACGGGAAAGGAATTTGAAAAGGTCTGGCGGAGGGCAGGGGAGGCTGAACTCAATGTGTAGATGTCCCAGCATCTAGTTGTCAAAGTAACAGATGAATGAAATACAAATGAAACACATCAGTGAGACAAAGCGCAGGAACCAAATGTAACTAAACACGAGAAGTTGCTAATTCCTTGAGGCTCGGCTTAGGACCCTGGGCTGGGGCTGGAGGGTATCAGGCCAGAATCTCAGTCCCCTCCAGCCTCAGTCACCGCGTCTGTGATGACAGCAGAACCCATGTCGGGGAGCTGGGGGTTCGGGGAGTCTGGCACAGGACACAGCTCAGGTGACGCCCGCCCCAGCAGGTGCCCGCCAGCGCAGGGCTCTTCCCAAACTGCCTGCAGGAGGACGTCCGAATCCTCCAGGGCTCTCCAGTACTGAGCTACAGACTCTTGTGCCGACAGGCAGAAGCGCCAAGAGGGCATGTTGCCTTGAATAAGGAAAGTCCCAGGGACGGAGGAACAGCTGGTCCAGGGCTCGCCGTGGGGCCTGAGGGTGTCTGAGCTCTACTCTCTGTGGTCGGTAGGGCTCCTCAGCTCCTCGCAGGAACCTTTCGGGGCGGGGGCCTGGCAGGGGACCGACTGCCCCGTCAGAGAGAGGAGGTCAGCCTGGCCAGTGGTTTGTCGAAGTTGGGGACAGAGAGCTTGCTCCCCACTCCCGCCAGCTCCCAGGGCAGCTGCCTCCCCCCTGCAGCCCACGAGGCATAGCACGCATGGACGAGATGTCAGGAATGTCAGCCCGGGTCTGGGACAGAGAGGCCTCCTAACCCCGTCCTGATCCCACTGCAGGCAGGACCCCTCTGCAGGCGAGAGATCCCTTCACGTCGTGCTTCCCTTCAGGCCAACATGACACGATTGCGTTATTCTGCTGAGCCCCCAGAGCTCCCCAGGGACACATCACCCAAGTCCTCAGGGCCATAGGATCCAGCATCCCTGGCTCCCTCCCCTGGGGGCCTGTGTGCAGAGCCTGAGCTAGGGTGGGGGGGGATGCCCTCCCTGCCCTCCTGCCTGGCTCCCACCCTCCCTCACCTGCTGTGGCCGCCCGGTTCCCACCACCAGTGTCCGCCCCCGACATTCTGCATCTACCTTGTTTTGGGGTGACGATGTGCATGGATTTTGTGCTGTTTGTTCCCAGAGCCTCTTGAAAGGTTTGAGTGGCACCAGCACGGGTTTCTGAACTGTTTTTCTAACCCGTTTGTCGGTGGGATGGATGCTCCGTGGAGAGACGACAAGCAACAGGATGAAAACAGCCGATAGCAGCAGCACCTGGAGGCCAAGTGCTCCGTGTCTTGTAAATGAGGACCCACCTGGGCGAGGATGATGTCGGGGGGAGCCATGCACGAGGCCCACGCACTGTGATGGACCGTCCACGTCCATCTTCCTGCCGGGATCCTCGTCCGACGGATCTCGTGGTTACTTCTCTCCTCTTACTGCTATCAATGCCCTGAATTTGGGAAGAAGCAAGGGACCATATCACCGTCCACGGAAGGCCATAACGAGTTATGTCACAGAGACGTTTGCAGGGGTGAGAACAGTTGCTGCAGCCAAGAAAACCCAGAGCCAGTGGCCAAGGTCTGAAAGTTTGAGTCCCCCCAAAATTCATGTTTAAATCCTGACCCCCAATGCGATGGCTTAGGAGGTGGGCCTTTGGGGGTGAAGCCCCAGGAATGGGATTAACGTTCTCATAACAGAGACCCTCGGTGCTGTCCCCGCTCCCCGCGGGTGGACACAGCCAGAAGCCCGTATCCACGAGCCAGGACACGGGTCTCTCCAGGCACTGAATCTGCTGGCCCCTCCGTCTTGGACTCCCAGCTTGTGGAACTATGAGAAATCAGTGTCTGCTGTTTCTAGGTCCCGGCCCCTGGTGTTTCCCTGGCATGCCAGACGGACCGAGACCCTTGTGTCCATGGCTGTGGAACCTTTGCTCAGCCTCCCCTCCTCCTCCCCAGCTGAAGGCGGGACCCCTGGTGTGATGGTAACTCACTGTTCACCGATGCTGCAGCTTCAGCCTATCTTAGGTAAAGAGAGGATCATCCTGAAGAGTCCCAGGGGTGAAGACGAGTCGAATGTGTCTGGACACTGTTCCCAGGGCCCGGTGCACCCGGTCTTAAGAGATTCCTGGACGCCAATGCCCCGTCAGCCCAGAGGCACAAAGAAATTGTTGGCTGGGGCTGTCTTACAATCACCATACTCGTCACATTTTGGAAAGGTTACCAGACACCTCAAGTGGTGGGTTGTTTTCAATACGATCTTTATTCTTTTCGTCTCTGGAGCAGAGGATAAATGCACAGAAGCAAACCTCTAAGTGCATCGAGGGTTGTGGGAAAAAGCCAGTCCCCTACCCCGACCCCCAGACCCCTGGACCCTGTGTCCATGGACAACAATTGACTAGATGCTCCACCCCCAGAGGTGGAAACCCCCTGGGGAACACTTACTAACCCGAGGTGCGATGCGAGGACCCCGGGTCCGCGGCCGCCCCGCCCCCTCACGGTGGAACCAGATGCCGACATGGTGGCTGCATCTCTTGGGCTTTCTCACACTTTTATAACCCCAGATGCCTCCTGCTCTGTGGGACAGACGTGCTCAGGGGATGCCAAATAAATCACAGAATCGCAGAATCGAGAGGAGCCTCAGGGGGCAGCTAATGTACCTTCCACGGACCTCCACTCCCGCTGCTTCCAGCCTGGCTGTCCGGGAGAGGCCACAGAGGCCACAGGGCCGTGGGGAAGAGTGGCCGGTGGGTCGCACAGATACCTCCGTGGGGAGCGCTCTTGCTCCCTCTTTTCTGGCTCCCAGGACCCCGGCAGCCGGGGCCAGAGAACATTCCATCCACAATTCATCTCGACAGTCCGACATTCCTACACTCACACTCCGTGGAGGTTAAATGGGCTTAAAGAGTCCTGAAGGGAGCCCCTAGGGAAGGGAGGTGTGTCTGGGAACAGGGTGGGAAGCGGGGAGGGTGGAGACAAAAGTGAGTTTCAGGGCCAGTGTGGGCAGCGTAGGCGGAGTGGCTGGGCCTGTCCTGGGGGACAGCAGGGCCAGCGACAGACTCCAGCCTCACCCCTGCGCCCGGCCTGGGTCGCAGCCGGAGATAGGCACTTCCTCTAGCAGGAAGCACCGGGAAAAGTTGGTCAGACATCTCCCGTCTTGGTGGGCGGCGGGAGGCGGGAGGGGCTTGAAATAAAAGGCAGAGGAATATTTAATAAGGTCTCAGGAAACAGGAAGTGAAAGAAGTGTGTGGGATTTTCATGTGGTTGCCTTGGAAACCAGCCGTCATGACAGAGGGCGATGCGGAAACCAGTGTGTCTGGAGTTTGAGTTGCTGCTTCTGAGGAAACCGGGCTTCCTTCCTGGGCTGTTTTCTGCAGACTCGCCAGAGTCCAGGAGCTCAAACTGCGTCACCAGACGACACACGTCTGGTGTCCGTCTCTCTGCCTGGCTCCCTTCTGAAACAGCTCCGTTTTTAGGGAAGCTTCTCGGGGACACAGCAAGGATGTGGCCCTGAAAGCATGAGGCTTCCATTCCTTCCGGGCCCTGGTCAGCCCGGTGGCCCCGGAGCACAGGGAAGAAGGGAGAGAGGGCAGAGGACAGTCCCCAGAACTCAGGTGGCTGCTGGGTGACCGGTGTGACCGGCCAGCCCTCCCCCTCCCGAGAGAGGAGAGAGAAGAGAGGAAGTCAGACGACAAATTGCAGAGCAGGTAGAGAGATGCCGTATGTTTTCTCCGTTCATCTTTAGCTGCTTAGACCGTGGGACCACAGAGGCATGGGTGCTGTGACCATGTGGTGTATAAGGCGCTTAGAAGACAAAGTCCCCCGTTAGCCCCCCGGGGCTCCGAGGGAGGCTACACAGCGACACAGGTCTGAGACTCCTTATCCTGCAGCATCCCCCATTTCCTTCCTCGTGAGCTCTGCAGTGGGTGCAGGTGTGAGCACCAGGTCCCTGAAGGAGGTGTGAGGTCAGGGGCTGCTGGATGGCCCTCAGTCCTGCGTCCATCCGGCGACTGTCCCCAGCGCCACCACCCCGAGCTCAGGATTGTCTGTTACCATCAGGCCCTGGGAAACAGCCCTTCCCCACCGCCCGCACCCACCCCCTGCCCAGCAGCACTTCAGGAAACACACCGGGCACACGTTTCACTCTGAGCATCAGCAGCCTGGGGCACATTGTTGGAAGAGAAGCTGGAGTATCCTGGGGTTCAGTCTTCAGTTTTCCTTCTGTTTTTCCTTTTCTTCTTTTTAATATTCCCTCCTTCCCATCCCATCCTTTCTCTCTGTTCATCCCCTGAGCCTGGGCACAGGCCCCGGTGACCATGCATTCCCATACCCCACGCCTCCCAGGCGTGCAGGATAGCGAGCTCTGCCCCTGTCCCACGTCACCCGAGCTCCCGCTGTCCCCCCTCCCTTTCTTCTTCCACAGGAAAGCAGGTGGGTCTCTGGAGCTCAGGATCTAGTCTGTCCCCTGCATCATCTCAGCGTGGCTGTGTAGACTCTGATCCTCTCAGTTCTAAACTAAAAAGGGGTGTAGTACTGGAATGACCACGATAGACCCCAGGTGCAGTGGGACCCAGGGCTCTGGCCAGGCCACTGGTAATTAGTTTCTTTGCTTCCCTTCCATTTGTGGGGGTGGGATGGGGCATGTGGGGGTGGGATGGGGAAGGTGGGGGTGGGGAGGGGCAGGTGGGGGTGGGATGGGGCAGGTGGGGATGGGATGAGGCAGGTGGGAGTGGGGAGGGCTGGTGGGGATACAGTGGGGTAGAAGGGGACAGGTGGCTATGTCTTTATCCTCATCCTTCTTGGCACCCTGGGGAAGGGTAGGAAGGGAAGGGGCATCCCCTTGGACAACAATGGCAAAGACCTCTTGGTTTGTTTGTTTAACTTTGCTCTTGTCCACACTGAGGAGTCCTGGTGAGCAGATGAGGCCCCGTTTCCTGATGGAGGGTTAGGCTGCACGGACGACACCTGGAGTTCTTGTATTTGCCATGGGGCCTCTCCGGCACGGCCTGAAGTGTTGTGTGGAGCTCACGCACGGCGACACAGGTCTGAGCCTCCTTATCCTGCAGCATCCCCCATTTCCTTCCTCGTGAGCTCTGCAGTGGGTGCAGGTGTGAGCACCAGGTCCCTCCAGCCCACTGCCCAGGATCCGTTCCGAGGGTTCCACATCCAGGACGTCGTCTGGTGGCCGCTGGCTCAGCTGGTGTCCTTTGCTCTGGAAGGGCAGGGGCTTTCTTGACTTCGGTCCTGCACGCCCTCCTCTGGAGCCCTCCCTCCGTCTCTGTACCCACGTCCCCAACCTGTGTTTTGACCACAGACCGTGAGCTCCCTGAGGGCCAGGTCCCACCTTCTCCATCTTCGTGTCCTCAGCACACTGAACATGGCCCAGCCCTCATGAGGACTCATTTGTTCATTCATTCATTTGTTCATCCAACAGACATACATGGAACTTTGGAGGACGGGGGAGGACTCAGTCGGCACCCCTGCTCTGAGGATCCTTAACGGTGCGGTGGGGAGACAGGCAGCAAACAGGCAACAAGGAGCATGGCAGCACCCAGCAGACAAAACAAAAGTGATGGGGCCATAGTCCAGAGGGAGCCTGCCAGACCGGGGACCCCTCACAGCTGGCTGAAGCTGGTTCCCAGCCGTTCATCTAGGCGGACCAGCAAGGCAAGTTGCTTCTGAGACAGCGTGAGCTCAGAGGGGCTCGGGTCAGGATGCCTTTACTGTGCAGGCTGAGCCTATAGGCAGGACCACTCAAGGCTCCTAGGGATGGGAGAGTATGGTCTCCGAAGGGGATGGTGGGAAATGCGGCTTGCACAAGGGATGCTGGGAGAGGTGGTCTCCACAGGGATGCTGAGAAGGGTGGTCTTTGCCAAGAATGCTGGGAGATGTAGTCTCTGCAAGGTGTTCTGGAAAATGTAGTCTTTGTTGAGAGCTGGGTAGGCTAGTATCAGAGGTTGGGTGTCTGGTGCTGGAAGGAGGAAGGGGAGATGCTGGTGGACACAGGGCCTCTGCCATGCCCTGCAGTACCTTACACCCTTAAAGTTTCACATCTTCTACTATAATCTGAGTCTTCTTGCTTTCGATGGACCTGCTCCTGACAAGGCAAGGGTTACAACATGGCTTGTAACAGTTGGAGCATGACCAGGATGGGGCTTAGTTATAAAACCAGGACTCTCTGCTTCTCCCCGATGATTGCTTTCCCCAAAGACTCTTAATAGGGGTTGCAACCCCACATGTCCTCTGAGACTGGACAGGACACATTCACCTGTGAAACAGCTGGGCGTAGGAGGATAGGGGTGGTGGGAGGGGGACAAAGACGACCCACCTGAAAACATGACAATTTTAAAAAGAATTTCAGGGGGCACCTGAGTAGCTCAGTGGGTTAAAGACTCTGCCTTCAGCTCAGGTCATGATCTCAGGGTCCTGGGATTGAGCCCCGCATTGGGCTCTCTGATCGGCGGGGAGCCTGCTTCCCTCTCTCTCTCTGCCTGCCTCTCTGCCTACTTGTGATCTCTGTCTGTCAAATAAATGAATAAAATCTTAAAAAAAGAAAGAAAGAAAGAACATTATTTAAAAAAAAGAATTTCAGAACCTGAGCTCAGACAAAGCAGTTTTGAAGGCCAGACCCAGCACCCCAGCTATGTGCTGACCACACCATCCTAGTATATAATGACAGCGTGGTTCCCAAACCCCATAAGCTAAAGTCACGTGCACTCAGGGGACACGCTGTTCCCTCGCAGATGGCAAAGCATAACTGTCTCTGAAGTTTGCTATTTTCTAAACCCAGACTATCACTTTCCTGCTGGAGACCCCAGAAAACCCCCACATGTCCCTCTCAGTGAGGTCTGTGGAAAGCCCGAGGATTTCTAGCAAAGCACTCACTGACCCCAGGCTTCCTCCGGCTCCCCGCCCACCCCCATCACCACCCCGCTGGGGCCCAGGGACAGCAGCTCTGGGGTGACTTCCAGTGGCTCAGAACGATGGGAATTGGGTGATGCTGTGTTGGCGCCCAGCTCAGGAAGGAACCAGTGATCCATAGAACATGCTGGAACTCCCCAGGGCGAGGAGCTGAGCTGGGGGAAGCAGAGTAGCTTCGGCTCTGGCAGAATGCCCAGAAGAGAACACGACGCAGACCCAGAGCGGCAGGGCCCTGAAGTGATTTCCTCACTGAGCTACCTCCCCTGGGGGTCACCGGCCGGGTCTGCGGGGGCCCCTCGGTGGGATGTCAGGGGTGCACGCAGGCTCACACGCATGTGCACACACAGAGGCACACGCACACACATGCTTACATTTGCGGACACTCACACATGCACACACTTGTACATGCACACACACTTGCACATGCACACACGCGCATACGCTCACTCATGCACATGCTCACGCACACACACACACACACACACACACACACACACACTCTCACACATGGGCACCAAGGCATCAGCGGACTCACCAACCTGAGCTAGGGACCTTCCCCAGTCTTGCCTCACCCTGCTCTCCACGGTGAAGGGCACCCATTCCTTAAAGCCCGTGGGACAGGGTCACAAGACAGTGACCTGTCAGCTCAGCCCAGCCGCACCCGCGAGATGTGGGCTGCATGGGGTTGCAGAGGACCCCTCGTTAGATGTCAGTGCTCCCCATTTCGCTTCTCTTGGGTGACAGTGAGAGCTGGCAGCCCAGACTCTGTCCTTCCTGACACACGTGGCTGAACCCGGGCCACGAGGGTTCCCAGCATGACCCTGGGAGGGCCCTTGGCACACAGACCCTGCGGGGAGCTGTCTACAGTGGAGCCCAGCTGGCTTCTTGCCTGACACCTCCATCCATCTTCCCATCAGCTTTCCCTTAATTAATTTCATCCGGGCTCAGGGACTGCAGCCCTCCTTCTGCTTGGGGTAGAGCTGGCTCTGGGCCTAGACAAAGACAGTCTGCATGCAGCCGGGCCCTTTCAACCTTCAGTTTCTTATGACAAAGAGTTGGAGGCTGACCCCGGGCACAGGGAGACCACCCCACGGGGAGTGCCCCTCGCACAGAGGCCTCTTCCCGCGGAGGCTGCCCTGGTCTTCCTCCAGCTTGCAGACAGCCTGAGACAGGGCCCCGGGGCCTGGGTGAACAGCTGGTGCTGACGTGGCTTCGGGCGTTGGGCACTGTGCCAGCAAGGACGTGGTGAGTGGAGGTGGAGGGCAATGCCCGTCCTCTGGGAGTCTGTGAGGGTATGGGGATTGGCTCAAAAGAGTAAGGGTAGTTACATGAATTAGCTTCATACATCCAGCATCTTACTTTACATCACACAACCATGTCCCATTCATCCTCAGAGCCTAACGAGGAAGGCACCCATGGCCAGTTTTTGCAGGGAGACTGTGGAGGCTCAGAGAGGGTCGGGCACTTCCTGAGGCCACACAGCAAGTCGGGGTGGCCCTGGGAACGGACCCCAGGCATCCCAGGACCCAAGCCTTTTCTACTGGCTATATCTTGCCTCCTCATCCTCCCATCTCTGAACCGATTCTTCTTAGGAACACACACTCTGCCTCGTGCTGGGCTCCTGCCACTTGGCTGGAGCAGACAGTGGGGGACATGGGAAGAACCGGCAAGGGAGCCACCAGTGTTGAATACAGGGAAAGCTCCTCCACGCCTCTACCACGTTCCTGCGGATGGGTGCTGGGGCCAGTTCTGCTCTTCCTTCAAGGCTGCAGAGCATATCCGGGCACCCCGGTTATTGTGCACACGGGGCAGCTCTGTGCAGGACAAATGCCTAGCACAGCCCCGGTGCTTAGTCAGTCCTTGATAAACATTCGTTATGTGGGTAAGTTTATCTGGGTCCAGTTGTGATTAGCAGGGTCCCACATGCTGTGACTTATGACTTACGGTAGATGCATCTAATGAATTCTCTTCATCCTTCTCCATCTTTTCCCTCACTCATCGCATCACCATGACCACCACCATCATCATCACCACCGTCATCATTATCCCCACATCATCACAACCGTCACCCTCAGTACCACCATCACAACCACCAGCATCATCACCGTCACCATCATCATCACAACCATCCTCGTCATCACCATCAGCATCATCACCATGGTCACCATCACCGTCACCACCATCATCAACATCACCCTCACCAAGATCATCACCACCATCATCATCACAACCATCACCATCATCATCATCACAACCGTCACCATCATCATCACAACCATCACCATCATCATCATCACAACCGTCACCATCATCATCACAACCATCACCATCATCAACATCACAACCGTCACTCTCATCATCACCACCATCATCACCATCATCCTCACAGTTAACATCCCTTGGACACTTCTACTTACAAGGACCTGGGCTACAAACTTTGCACACATTCACGTCCTTCATCTTCCCACCACTCCCGTGTTGAACGAGTGAGCTCACTTACTCACCAACACTCAGTGGAGATCTCACTCACCTTGAATACAGTACATCTGAGAATAATTCTCCTCCTATTGCATTATCCTCCCAGTAGCACCCATTGAGTGCTTCCTGTTTACCAGGAAAGATAGAGGACTCAGTTCTCACAGGACCCATCCAGGGTAAGGACGGTTATTGTTCCCATTTTACAGATGAGGCAGCTGAGCCAAACTTGGATCTAGCACAAGGCTGGCTGGTACTCAGACAACTCTGGGAGGCTTCCGTTCCAGACTTAGATCTCGTCAGAAGGCTCTGCTCCTCATTTCCACTTCATTGCAATTTCAGGGTTTTGATCAAGCAGGCCTGGTGAGAAATTGTTCTTCCCACAGAGAGTAGATGGTGTTCTAGACAGAGCAAGCAGAGAAATGCATTCCAGAAAACGTGCGGTAGAACAGGCTGACCTGGGGCGAGAGCCACATCTCTGGCCTGCAGAGCAGCTGCATGAGGTGGGCGTGTGGTCCTGTCCTCCCAGCTGCCCCCGATGTCCTGCTGTCTGCGAGTCCCCCACGGTTCATCGCCAGAGAGGGTCAGGCCCAGAGACTCGGCAGTCGAGCTCATTAGATCAGCGAATGCCCAGCATCAATACTCTTCAAGGATAGCGGCTGCCTATCCTCGCTCCTCTGCTTTGCTCTAGAGATGGGGGTGTCGGCCCTCTCGGGGTCATTGACAATATTTGCAGACCCCACAGCAGGACTGTGTATGTGCACAGGATCCTGGAATATCCCCCTGATGGAGCCTGGGCTATGCTCCCCAAGGGCAGGGATCGGGGACGCCGCGTCCTCAAGGAGAGGAAACTTGTGGGCTCAGGCACCAGCTCTGCATGTGGACCCAGGCTCCCCACAGTGCAACGTGGCTGCACATGGGTGTCCGCTGGAGACCCCCTGCTGGGCCTCCAGAGCCCTTCACTGCAGGGGAGCCGGCAGAGAGGCCACTGTGCTCCGGGCGGAGCAGACAGACACCCAAGGTGGGCCGCCTTCCCAGCAGCCAGAGTGGGTTGTTTTCAGAAACAGACTTGGATTCAAAAGGGGTTTACCTCAAAATTCACGTGTGTGTGTGTGTGTGTGTGTGTAGGTGGAGGACACTGTTTCCAGTGCGTGCCCTCCAACACAGTCTCGCTCCTGGGAGAGCTGCGTCTTAACTCCTGCTGGCATGTGACCCCAGCTCTTAGTACACCCGCCCGCGTCTCTCAAGGGTTCAGGTGGCGTTTACAGGACAGAAGAATGAGTGACTGCACGGACATTGGACCCGACTCAAGGCAATTTTGTGCCCTGAGTTGTGCAGGTTGTTCTCTCCGTCTGTCTTAGGACAACATCGTCGGTCGGGGAGCCACCTGCAGGCAATGAAGCACAGAAGAGCGTCTGTGTGCAGACGAAGACTCAGCCTGTAGTGACGGCCACAGGTGAGACCGTGTCGGGGTCTGAGTGTTGGGTTGCAGGGCGTCCTTCCCAAGGGTGAGGGTCAGTGAGGCTGTTATTGGCGGGGCCTGGGCAGTGAGGACCAGAAGGCTTGAGAAGCCCCTTCAGCTCAGCTCTGGCAGGACACACAGATCTGGTCACACGGGGGGTCTGGTTTTGTGACCCCGGAGCCCACTCTTGGGTGGTCAGCCCAGGGTCCAGTGTGCAGGACCTCGACTGTAAATGAGAGCCCAGGGTAGAGCGACGGGCACATGGTTCCCTGTGCTCCAGGCAGAGTTCCCACAGTGGGGGCAGTGTGGGCAGGACAGGGCAGGGGTTCCTGTGGTCCAAGCCCTCATGGCGCCATATGGCAGCTGCCACCGAGGGGCCACACTGAATCTGGGAGGGGTGGGGTGGTGCTGTCCGGCCCAGGTGCCAAGGCAAGTCCGGGGAGACTGTGGCTCATCACAAGAAAGTGGTGTCTGTGGGCCGTCAGCCCCTCCCGCAGCCAGGCTGAGGAACCACTTCTGGAAAACACAATGGGAAGACAACCTGCGGAACATTCCAGAAGACAAAGGGTGAAGCTTCCGACACCTTTAGGGTGAGAGGACGGTTCCGGTGACTCGCTAAACCGGGAGGTCGCTGGGCTCTTCCTTTTGAGGCCTGCGGTGTACCAGACGGGAAGCACCGCGAGGAAGATCGTCCAACACTCTCTGCAACGAGACGGTGAAGATGTGGTGGTCTGCCCGGTCCTTCCCGTCAGGACACGCCTGGAAGTGAGAGCACTCCTCGGAAGCAGAACGTTTTTGCCGGCACCTTTCCTGGCATGGGTTGCCTCTCGCCGTCAGAGCCTATGGTGCAGGGCGCCCAGGGAATGGCTCACCCCAGGTGCTCGCTCATGATTGCGGACTAGCAGGCCCAGCAGAGGTCAGGGTCCCAGCATTTCCTGAGAGGACAGGACTGTTAGATCCTCCTCAAGGTCAAACTCTCAGGAAATGTGGGGAAGCACAGCTGTCCGTGTGCAGTCGCCCCCTTGGGAGCCCAGGCTGGCGGTGAACGTCACTGAGGGGCCACTCAGACTCACTGTGCATTTCCTGGAAAGGCGGCCGCCTCAGAGAAGGTGCCATGCCCTGTCCTGGTCTTGCGGTGTCAGGGGATGAATGGGGACAGAGAGGAACCTGGGAGATGGGCTGGGGTCACCCTGACCCCTCTGGGTCTCCGCTTCCTCATCGGGGGTGGGAGTCATCATGGCACCTCCTGGGGGGCTATACGGTGGGGGGATGCGTTGGGTGGTTGTGCTGGGGGCTCCGTGCTGCCCAGAGAGCAGTCAGGCAGGGAGTGAGAGAGGCCGCCCTGTGGGGACATCCATGCCATTGGAGTCAGGACCATGTCCTGCACCTGCCTGATCCAGCCAGTGGGCCCGGCCCCTGGGGCTGATCCCACATCCCAGGGACGCGCTTCCCAGGGAACCCCAGGCTCTGGGCAGTCCCAATGCTCTGGAAAGAAAGGACGTAGCGGCGGAGCTGGTCCTCTCCCTGATTCCTGCAGCGGCATCTCATCCAGTCTCTATGGTTAAGGGTACCCCCTTCCGGCTGACAGCTGCGGCCCCAGGCCAGATCCCCCCAAGGACTGCACAATGCTGACTCCGCAGAGGAGCCCTGAGATCCCTCCTCCTGCTGCCCGGGGCGGAATGCCGGCCACCTGCACTGTCGGGCCCGTCGGGGAGCTGGGGAGCTGCAAGCGACCCAGCCGGCTCGTGCCTGGAATCCTGGGGTTGTGTTCGGCTCTTGATGGAGGCTTCCAGAAAGCCTGAGGTGGAGGCGCTTCCCTGTGGCCCTGAGGCTCCTACCGGCTAGTGTGGAGCCGGCCTCTGAGCAGCCCAGGCTCACGGAGTCCTAGCACAGCATTTATGGGGAGACCGACCCAGAATGTCCGAATCAAGGTCCCTTGACCAGCGCACGTGCCTTGCTCAGCCCTGAGCCCATTTCCCCTGTGGACGGGCTTACTTGGCAGTCCCCACCCAGGGTCTTCACGCCGCGCTCAGCAGGGTCCGACTCCTAGGGGTCCACGCGCTGGACCCAGGGCTGGCCTCTGGTTCCTGCACCTGTGCGTGCTCGGGTGGGGCTGGCAGCGCCCCACAGTCCGCCCTGTGCTCCCGTCACCTGCAGGGAGGCCCGCAAAGTCCTGGGGGGCAAGGTCACAAGCTGGTAGCCTCACCCAGAGAAAGGCCTCCAGCAGCACTGGCCCGATGAGCAGCATGCAATGTTGGCAGACGCCGTTGGAGCAGCTGCTCTGGGTACAGGGAGGGGAGTAGAAGCCCCCACGCCCCGTGCATGTCCCAGGGCAGCTAGGAGGTGACCCGTGAGTAGCTCCCGGCTTACCAGCTGGGCGGCCTGGCCGAGGCCTTCCTTGCCCTCCTTCCTGTTACAGCTCAGAGTCCTGTGGTGGTGACCTTGGGCTCCCATGGCCTGCCCGCCGCCCTGGGAGGCTGAGCCACCCTCTGGGGATGGACTGTGGACGGAAGAGCTTCCTGGGGGACAGGAGCATCTGAGGAGCCCGACTGGGTTGAGCATGAAGCAGGGCGGGGCGTGCCTAGCCTGGGCAGATCTCACACCTGTTCTGGAAGGGCCGAGAGGTAAGGGAGGGCCCGGGGCGGTGGATCCGAGCGTCTCTCCACCACTGCACAAATGAGGGGCTCTGAGCCGGGCCAGTGTTCTCCAGGGAATGGCTTAAGCTGCAGGAGGTAACTAGGGGATGTGTGACAGAGCCTGCAAATCCAGGGCCATCCCCTGTCCCCGGGGCTCCGTGGGGCTCGGCCGTGACTGCTTTCCCACCCGGCCTTTTAGGGGATCGTGAGGCTTCAGTCAGAGACCCCAAGCTCCCAGCTGCTGTCTGGGGTGCGGGAAGACCAGTCACCTGCTCCCCCAGAGGTAGAAACAGGCTTAGAACAGACTCCAGGCTCCTGGACAATGGAACTCCCAGGGTCAGAGCGTGGATGTGGGGAGGGGATGTGAAGGGAATGTGACTGACAAGAGTGGAGAAGGGACGTAACTGAATGGGTGAGCACCGCAGGCCTTGTTCTGAGGTTCTGTGTCTGTGGTGACCTTCGCCCTCCAGATCCAGAGACCGGGGCAAGAGTGGCCCGTGTCCCAGATGTTCCCGGGATTTAATGTGACTTTGGGGACCAGGGGCTGCCCTGCCTGGATCCTTCTCCAGCAGCCTTCACGGCTGGGTCCAGTGCAGGGTCCCCGCGACCCCATGTCCTCCAAGCTTGCTGGAGCCCCTGTTCCCACTACTCAGGGATTGTCTGCTCCTGGTCCCTATCACCTGTCATCGGGATTATGGCCCATCCCCCTGGGACAGTCGCCCTGGGGTTTGTTGACCCTGAACCCAGGGGACCCATGTAGTTACAGACAAACAAGGACCTCAAACGCCCCTGCCTGCGTTCACGGCCCACAGAGACCCGGGGCTGCGTGAGCACTGAGTCTCCGGCCTCGGTGCCTTGGGAGCAGCGTCCCCCTCCCGCGGGCTCTGCCACAAACCTGCTGACTGCACGCAGACAGTTCACTGTTCGTACAACATTTTCCTGAGACTTGCTCTCCCACTCCTGGGTGTTTACTTCTGCGCTGTGCAAATTCCATGCACTGGGGGATTTTCCAGATGCCGGTTTCTGGTGTCATGCACACAGTCCAAGGTGCCCTCTTGTGATTTACAAACTCCAGTGTTTTATGCCCAGATCTGGCCTGACTCGGTGGCCATGCTGAGTGCTGCGGAAAATGACGGGCTTTCTGCTTCACTGCGGGAGTGTTCTGGAACATCTGCGGAACTGAGAGACTTGGGCGTGGGCTTCGGGTCATCAGACCCTCAGGGGTGTCCCTCCTGCTGTTTTATCAGCCGCGGAGGGGAAATCCTCGGCCCACCGTGCTGGAAATCCTCGGTTTCCCTGCTGCGCGGCTGGCGGTGTCGTTGGGGTGCCTTCCTCTGGCGGCAGCAGACTCGGGCTCTTGTTTCCATGGTCTCTTGTGGACGTGAACGGCCGGTTCCTGCTCAGCTCTGTCCCAGCTGACAAGGGGTCACGATGCCTGGGGAGCCCCACGCCCGGGGAGCAGCTTCTTGGCAGCAGCAGATGCCCATGGGCGACCTGCTGCTCCCGTTCTCTGTCTGGTGGGGATTCTCTTTCCCTCTTTCTCGGCCCTCGCAGGGCTGAACTGCAGATCTGTTGTGATTCCCTTTTATCTCCTCAGTTGCCCCATGATTTCAACCTCCGTCGGAAACATTGCTTGTGGTTGAAGCAGGGCTTATAATACTCCTCTCTAAATCATTAGCATTCACCTTCGGGTGAGGACAGGCCTGTCACCTGACGTGTGAGGACCACATGACGAGCACCTGTCCTTTCTGCCACCTTCCACGGCGGGGCCACGGGCCTGTCAACCTTCCCACAAACACCTCCTCTGGCGTGGTGACATTTCTGGTTTGGGGTTCTTGCCCTCCTCATATGGCCTGTCCCGTCAGCCAGATGCCTGGTCACCTGGCAGGGTCCACCCCCCCCACCCCACCGCCTGCTCTGCACCCTCAGCTCCCAACACGCTTGGGAACGGCTGACTGGCTGCGCGTGCAGCTTCCTTTCACGTGGCCTGGGGGGAGCTGCATGCCTCTGCTCCCCACCTCTCTGCCCTGAAAGCGCAGTTCAGAAATGGCTTTAAAGTAGCTTTTGGCGAGATGCACAAAGGAAAACCGAAAACATGATGTAGCTTAAATCAGTGGGTCAGATAGAAATGTCACATTTAATTAACATCCCGGCCTCCCTAGGGGGTGGGGTCTCCGCTTCCATCTGGGACTCAAGAACTGTCCTTCCAACAGGCACGCGCGCGTGCACATACACGTACTCACACATGCACTCACACACACATTAACCCTCAACCCTTTCGACAATCAGGGTAGAACTTCCCGAGGAGCTCCAGGGCTGGTCCCCCGGAGGAGGCGCATGTCCCTCTGGGGAGGGATCCGCTCATGCCTCCTGCCCTCCAGGCGTCCTCACCCCATATCAGGGAGGGCTCCCCTGACTGCAGGGGACCGAAGACGCAGCACAAACTGGCTGAAGGCGAGGGAACTGATCCACAGAGCCCAGGAGAGAGTCTTGACCTGCTTGATCCAGGGGACCCCACTCCTCCTGCATCCTTCGTCCCCGTGTCCCCGGTCGGCATCCTGCTCAGATGGACCTGCCTCCTGGTGACACGGGAAGCCCCTCCGTCCCAGATCAGACAGAGGTCCTGAGCCTGGAGCCCCGGGCTCCCCTCAGGTCACATGCTCAACCCGGAACCAGTCACAGCAGAACAGAAGTGACCAGTTCCCCCGGCCTGAGTCCCAGGGGCCATCCTAGCTCTGTGGGGCACTCAGCACCCCCAAACCACAGGCCCAGGAAGTGGGGGAGGTGCTCCTCTCAGGGAACTTGGGGCTGTCGTGAACATTTAGGACAGGGACACGAGTGGGCAGGATGGCGCTAGTCCCACTGGGCTGAAATTTTGTCTTGGATGGTCATTTCCATTTTACAGAATTTGAAATATTTAAAATGCTAGCAAGTTTTAAGTTTCTCAAGCACCAACATAATTAAAATAACTTTAGCTACACTATATCTTTTCCGATCTGAGAGCAAAAGCAGTAAATATGTCAGCAGCAAATCAATAAGAGAATTATTCCATAATGAATTCCCAGCACCGTGAATTGGACTGACAAGCAGCTCTGGCCCTTGTGGGTTTTCTCAGTCCCTGGACACCTTCGAGGGCAGTGCCATGAGGCAGGCAGGGCCTCCCAGGTCGGGGAGCACATTTCCACGTCTCTGCAGAGCCTCGGCTGTTGGCCCAACCGCTGAGGACTCCCGTGTCCTGCACCTGACAGCCCAGGGTCCCACTCCTCCCAGGAGAGCTCAGGCCGAGTCTCTGGACAGAGAGGTGGCTCTGCAGGGTGACCCGACTGCGTGACCTGTGCTGGGGCTTCTCTCCTCCACGTGGCTGAGCCTGGCTCCACGGGGCCCCCTCACTGTCTTCTGGGGTCCCCCGTGTGGCCCTGTCTCCCCGGGCTCCAGACCAGGCAGGTGGGCGGCAACTGCGGCATCCTCAGATGGCTTCTGTGGCTTCTTCCTCCTCCCCCCGCCTTGGTTTCAATCTGGCCCTGTCCTCTGTGCGGAGCAGCTCTGCTGGGTGACTAATAGGACAACGGGCTTCCTCAGGAGCCTGAAGGGGCTTCCCCTCCTCCTTAGTCTTTGTTTCCTGGGGAACTCCAGACTCCCCAGAGAGGAGCAGGGAACGTTCCACTTTCACAAGTGAGATCCAGGCTCCTGGGGGCAGGGGTGAGCTTGAGGACCACGAGGACCCACCCACGAGCCGTGGGAGAAGGAGGGAGAGGCTCATGGGGACTGAGCCCCACGCGGGGTGGCCTGGGGAGCAGTGGGAGGGGGCGTGTCTGGGCGGAGCGTCCACCTGCCGGGGCCTCCCCCCAGGGCAGGGACCCACTCCTTCTGTGTGTGACAAGGGATCCCAGGAGCTCTGGCCCCGTTAACAAGAGGCCTCGGAGAGCACCAGCTGCACATGTCTTCCTCAAGACCTTCTGTTCTGAGGCTTCCGTTTTTAAGAAAAAATAGCACAGTTTGAGACCCATTTCTCAAGCCTGCTCTTTTCACATGCGGATTCTCCAAGATGTGAAGATGAAGCTACGTCGTCCATGATGGTTCGTTTCCCGGATTCTGGTGTTTTGACTGTACTGACTTCAGGGAGACGTGGGGCTGCCGCTCCCTGGCAGCTGACCTGTGGGGCCATCCGCTGGTTTTTAGGGTTTGTAGCCAGGAGCTGTCAGGACCTGGATCTGGGGTGTCCCACCAGGAAGCTAGACTGGCCGTGTCTCCCCTCCTCCCGGAGATACTGGGTGTGTGTGTGCACGTGTTCATGCTCGTCAGTCTGTCCGTCACACATTCACTCGCGTGTTCGTTCCTGCATTCGGCGGTCACTTCCTGAGAGCCTGCTGGGCCCTGGCGCGGGGCTGCGCGTCGGGGTCGCGGCAATGAAGCCCCAGCCCACCGCTGGGCCCTCGAGGTCTAGTGAGGGAGGCTGATGTGCAGTCAGTGCGCCATCAGTTGAGGCGTGAACTGTGTCATGCACCAGGTGTTCTGGAGTTAAAAGACATAGGTTGGGGCTTGCATGTGGGCAGGGGGAGAGAATCCTTGAGTGACCATGAGGGGATGGTGCTCACCAGGAGGTGAGTGGTGGCCAGGAATCCCCAAGGACCAAGACAGACAGTGTGATCGCTATGGCAGGCTCAGGAGCAGCCGCCTTTGGTGCATCGAATTTACAGCCCGGGGTCTCCGTCATCCTGACTGAGGAGAGCGGCTGGGGTCTGGCCACGGGATCCAGGTAGTGTCACCTCAGGGCCTCCTTCTGCCGCCACTGGAGGGCCTGCTTCTTGGACCCCAGAGCCCTGTGGGGAGCACAGAGGACTAGGTCCTGCGGGATCTTGGAAGACTGGTCCTCTAGCTTTCAATCCAGTGGTTCTCAAAGTAGGGTTCCTGGATCAGCATGAACTTACCAGAAATGCACATCACCAGTCTGCCGTCCTGTAGATTTCTTCACTTGACCAGTCCCTGGTTTAGGATCAGTTTACCCTGACAACACCTCCTCACAGAAGGGGAAATTGTGGCTCTCAGTCCTGCTCTGACATCCCACGGGTGATGGGGTGCTTGCGCTCTGTCTTGGAAACAACTTAGACTTTGAGTCTTGATGAGGGATTGGCCATCCGAGTGGGGAAACGCACGTTATTCTCTAAGGATGCCAGCGAAGCTCCCTGGTTGTGTCACTTGGGCTCCCCTGCAGAATAGGGCTTTGCCCTCCGGGCGCCGTGGGGAGCAGTTTGTTTCTTCATGGGGGTGGGGTCACTGCCACTGGAACTGAGGACCGGGGAGAATTACCCCCCCCACACTTACAGCCTGCACAGCCTGGACTCTGCCGGCCGCGGGAGGGGCCGTATCTGGATGCCCCATCTGACAGCTGGCTCGGTGGGTAAAGCCCACACTGAGGTCCCTTCTTAGCGAGGGAGATTTCCATCAACACTGACATATCCCAGTGGCGCTTGCATTCACTCCGCCATCTGCCGAGTGAGAGGGAAGTGATTTACTGCTGACCTGCTCCAAAATGTTCTTTGTGGCGACCCCCAAGAGCATGCCTGACACATTTCCCCTCAGAGAGCTGTTTGCCATGTGGAACTCTTGGGTGCCTCGGTGTAGGAGCGGATCACTTGCATTTGCTCAGTGGTCGTCCGGCTCGGAACGAGCAACCTTTGAGGTTTGGCGCCCGTCAACCACACCTCCTCATGGGATTTGTTTTAGGTATTTGTGGATACCAGGGAAGGCCTTTGGAGAGGATTACCCAGATGTCTCGTGCGAGAGGGCAGAGTTCAGCTGCTGGAGACAGCCCTGCTTCTCAGCGGGTTGAGACTCGACCAACATAGGATTCTTGCTCTCTTGGTGCCATCAAATGCCATCAGGGATGCCTATTTTGTCGATCCAGTGGTTTGATCCAAGAGATTCCTGTCCCTTGGTCTTGGATTGGGTGCGGGTCATGAGCTGATTTCAAGGATCAGAGAAGACGTCAGCATTTGGGAGTTGGGTGCTGGGAGGATGGGGCTGCCTTGACCAAGATGACAGGAGCTGGAATTGGGAGGTCCGGTGACCGGATACACCCTGAGCATATCAGGGATGTCACATGGCAGAACTCCAGTGTAGACGGAGTCTGGAGGAATCAGGGCTGGAGATAGAGATGGGAGTTACTCACACAACACTTAGACCATGGGGTTAGGTGGAATCCCAAGGGAGAATTTACAAGGAAAAAGTGGCCAACCACTGAGCCTTGGGGGAACATCTGCATTTAGGGGTGCTGAGGGATGAGACAAGAATGGAGGCAGGTAAGGAGTCAGAGCACAAAAAAATTGAGAATGTGGTGCCAGAGAAAACGGTCCACAGTACACTTGGAGGAACGGGCCAGTCATCTAAAATGTTTCAGAGAGAATGAAGATGAAACCAAAGACGAGCCAGCCGTCAGAGACCACGTGCTGCTGAGGTCAGAAGGCAGGGGTTCAGGGTGAAGCTAGCTCATGGCTTTGGGACTGGGCAGGGGGAAGGGGCTGTGAGGGCCAGTCCTGGGGGGATGCCACCTGCTGCCCTCCTGTCTCCCCGGCCGACGTAGGACTATTCCTCCCCGCCGGCGTCCTTACAGGAGAGTGAATCAAGAAGATTAATGGGCCTAATGGAGTCCATCCAGATAAATGAGAGCGTGGCCTGACCCTTCATGCCGGGGAGCCTGCTCACATAATTGGGCATTCGTGAGTCCCTTCTGCTTCTACCAGGTTAACAAGCTGTGTACGTCACATTGCAACCAGCTCAGTCCCCGTGTTCTCCTGGTTTCACAGATCTCCCGGGTTCCGAGAGATGGCTCCTCCGCGAGTCGACCGTCTTCTCTCCTGGGGGGTCTTCTAGATGGACGCAGGGCAGGCTCCGTCCATGTGGGGGTGGGGAGCACATGGCACCTGGAAGGCTCTTGCCTGGCTCTGCCTGGAGAATTCCTGGGCCTTCTCAGTGCTCATCCCAGGACGTAGGCTGCAGCTGCCCTGGTTTGGGTGAAACTGTACCCCAAGCTTGTAGTGGCCAGAGAAGTTTGGGTGCATAGGGGCAGCTACGGATGGCAGCCTGCCTGTCTCCGGCAGCTGGAGTAGAGATGTGGGCGCTGGAGCTCACGCAGCCCTGCTGGACATAGGAGGAACCCGATAAGGAGAAATCCCAAGAAAAGAGGTAGAGTAGGCTCCTTCCCTGATGCCTGTGAACTGCCAGGCCAGCCTGGACTACATCTTGTGAGAGGGAAGTCACTGTGTCTGGTCTAGGCTCCCGTGGATTGTGGTTTCCAGTGGCTTACAGTCGCCTCTCACCCTGGCCTGGGCAGCCCGTGCATGTCCAGCCCCTGCACGCTGTGCTGACTGCAGAGGACAGGCACCCCCCGCAGTGGCTCAGCCTTGAGCCCCTCAGGGGCCAGCGTGGCCTGGGACTGGCGTCACGGCAGGTGCTGACTCCCAGGCCTGGGCCGGGGCCCAGGATTCTGCATCTGCGACAGGCTCCCTGGGCAGGTCGGGCTGCATGTCCACAAGCACCCTGGGAGTAGCTGGGGTCCCAGCCAGGGTGTGCTCACCTGTCCATCTCCTGCCCGCCAGAGCAGCCCCCAGAGAAAAGCAGTCGGCAGAGAGCATTTCCAGGTGGATGGGCTCCTGGGGAGGGCGGGCTCAGCAGTGATGGTGGCCTGGAGGCCACTCCATCCCTCTTCTGCCTCAAGTGACAGAGACGTATCAGCTCCCCCCTGCTGGCTGCTCCTACCAGCTGGGCGCCATGGCATGGTCATGCACCTGGGAGACAGGACGTGGGGCGTGGGCTGGAGATGCCTGTGAGCAGCCCAGGAAGGGTCCAGCAGAGGCATGAGGAGTCGGGCTGGTGGGTTTTGAGTTTGCTGGGTTACGATCACTTTCACTTGCATTTGCTGCTTCGTGGCTGGCGACAGGGGGCTGTGGGTGCGGGCTAAGGCACCACACTCATGCCTGAGGAGGCTACACCCTTCGTGATTGTGGGTCTGGCTGAAACCAAAGCAATTCTCTCCCTCACCTCCTGCCGGCCTCTGTGCCCCCCCCCCCCCCCCGGTCCTCAGGGACCTCTCCTCAGCACTCCACTCCCTGGGATCACCTGCTCTCTGGGACCCTTCCTCAGACGCCTCTGCCTGCATGCTCTTCCGACCCCGTGAGAGATTCCTGTCCCTTTCTGAACAAAACATCGTCATGCTTTTTGGTGTTGGGAAAAAGGAACCAAGTTTTACCTTTATGCCCAAAGCACGCTCTATTATTATTGGTTTAAACAATTTTTTAAAGGAGACCCTTGAGCAATTCCCCAACCACCTGTGAACATCAAAGTCTTGCTGGCTGTATTCCTTAACTCGGCTTCCAATCTCATCGATTGCCACGGCTCTAATTAGGGAATAAAACCTTTTCCAGTTGATCTGAACATTACCAGGTGCCCAGTTGCCAACCACTGCTTTTGGAACGTCGTCTCTTATCCTTAAAAATAACTCTTTTCTTACAAAATGCTGTACGAAATTTTAAAGTCTGAATATTAAATACCTCCCCAGACCTTTTTTTTTTTTTTTTAAACGAAGCATATGTGTAACTAAAAGGAAAACAATGACCCATAACCACACCCTCCAGAGGGAATCACTAGAGGCACTTGGCACGGCGTGTGCCTGTGCGTATGAATGCAAGACTGCCGAATGTGTGTGTGTGCACGCGGGCAGTCTTTTTTTTTCTTTTTTTAAAAGATTTTATTTATTTATTTGAGAAAGAGAGAGAGCACACACATGAGCAGGGGGAGCAGCAAGCGGAGAGAGAAGCAAACTCCCCGCTAAGCAGGGAGTCCGAAGCAGGGCTTGATCCCAGGACCCTGGTATCATGACCTGAGCCGAAGGCAGACGCTTCACCGACTGAGCCTCCAGGTGTCCCGAGGTCAGTCTTTTACAGCGAACTCAGCTTGCTCTGTGCACCTCACTGTAACCCAGTTTTGTTCAGGAATACCTGACTTTGTCCTCAAGTCATTAAACATGCTCCTCGGACAATGATGGTTCCTCCTCTGGAAGGCCAGAGTCATCTGAAGGGCCGTTAACAGGAAGTCATTCCTAGCCTCCTCCCCGCAGACTGGCCCTGGACGTGTGTGACGGGGGTTCATAGCAGCTCGTGGGTTTCTGAATGGTCTTCACCCCGGGCCATGCTGTTGGAAGCACAGCTACTTCAAATGGTTTTCTTTTATGAATAAACGTGCTCCACCGTGACGGAGATGCAAGCCCCTGACCCGGCGCTGCTCGGCCGAGCGAAGAGTCCTCACAAGAGGGCCTGCACAGAGTAGGTGCTCAGTGTATGCAGGGGTGTGTCAGCGGTTCACCTGTGATGGAGCGCCTAACTCAGAAGATCCTCTGGGGGCCTGGCTGTCCCTGCTCACGGACACCTCCTCAGGTGACTTCGCCACTGCAGGTGCGACAACTTGAGGACCCCTTCCTTGCCTGGAGAGCTTGTCCCCTTCCCACATCTTGGCACCCCTCCAAGCACCTGCTAAGCTGTCGGCTGTGGAGACAAACCCAGCAGACCACAAAGCCAGGTCATCACTGAGCAGGTACTGCATATATCACAGTGCTAGACCATTGCTAAGTGCTTATTGTATTCACCCATGGTGCCAGACCTTTGCTGAGCACCTACTGAGTACCTCCATGCTGCCAGGTCACTGCTGAATACTTACTGTGTACATTTCTACCCCAGATCTCGGGACATGGTGCCAATGGGCCTGGGCTCTCGTTGACTCCCATCCTGGCTTGTCCTCTCCATCTGCACTTGAACCTGCTCAGCCTGGTGCTCCCACCCATCATGTAGCTGGGACACATTTTCTGGAATTATCCCATCAACCCAATATGAAGCAGATTCAAATTTTGAGCCATGCAAACATGAAACCTTTTTTTTTTTTTTTAAAGAATTCCCCTAACCTGAATTCCTGCATCCAGATTAACTGACTGTACAACATCCACTCCCAGTCAGTTCTGAGTAAACCTGTTCCATCATGATCAGATTTGGTCAGTCGGACTATACCTCAGTTTCCTTCCTGGAGGGGAGGGTTTGGGTGCGTCTGGTTCCAGCCTGATCAGCTCCCTGTGCACAGGCTTCTGCAGAGATGTCCATCAGAAGCTGGTCCTTGTGGGTGGCCAGATGGAGGGATGCAGAGATGGCCAGACTGATGGATGGATGGGCAGATGGATGGATGGGTGGATGTAGGTGGAAGAAACATCTCTGGCTAGCTGCATATGATGTGCCTGGGATGGCCCGGGAAGATAACTCAGTGGCCATCTCTTGGTCACTTCATGCCTTACATTTCTCCACCTTTTGCCTTAGAACAGTGAGGACCCATGTAACTCCAAACATGGTCTCAGTACCACCCAGAAAATCTTTAGCAAATCAGCACAGCAGAAGAAAAAGGGGCTGCTGGGGTCAGACACTGATTTGTTCCCCAGAGGAAGCCCCAGGGAGCTTTTTTTCTACATCCAGGGAGGATGTAAAAAAATCAACAGAATCAAGTGGGTGGTGGAACAGTCTTACATAGAGTAGGGTCCCTGGTGGTTTTGGAATGTGGAGATGCCATCTGTGCAGACAATGTCTGTCTGTGGATCAGTTTTAGCTCCACATAAGAGTCACCTGCCTCTCTGCCTGCTTGTGATCTCTCTGTCAAAGAAATAAATAAAATCTTAAAAAAAAAAAAAAAAAGAGTCACCTGGGGAGAGGTAAGAATCCCAGTTTCTAAGCTGTGCCCCATGCCAGGTGCAATAGGATGTCTGAAGGCAGGAGCCGGGAGCCAGTCATTTTAAAGCCTCCCAGGTGATTCCAACAGGCAGCCACTTTGAGAACCACTGGTGTAGAGCCCCCATCCCTTGGACTCTAGGGTTTCTGTCTCTCCTAGGCCACTCAGTGAGGCGGCACCAGGTGGAACCCTGGGCAGTCTCTGGCTCTCCTGCCTCTAGAGCTGTGTCGTGGCCCTTGTCCTTCCTTCCCCAAAGTCATGGCCTCTGCCAGCCAGACAGCCTGGGTACACACCTTCTTCTTTGGGCAGAGACCTCCTCCCTGCTGTAGGAGAAAGTTGTCATAGGACATGACACCTGGCTAATCTTAGAGCTGGCCCCAGTAATCAGAGGGTCCCCACCCTCCCATCCTGGGACTGGGCTGTCTGCCCACTGTTCCTAGTGTGAGAGCCTCTCCCAAGAGGTGGCCTTGAAAGAGTGATGTGCTGAGACCTTCTGGACGCTAAGGGCGCTCTCTAATCTTTAGGATTTGGGGGGCAGGGCAGAGATCTCATCTTGTAGCCAAGATAAGCCTCAGATAGAAGTTCCCTTGTCACCTGCCCATCTGGAGTGGCCCCCTCTGTCATCTATCTCTCCTTGCCTTCTGTGAATGGGGCAAGGGTACAAACTAGCCCCCTACCTGGAAGGCTTGAGAGTGGGGTTTGCTCTGCCTCGAGCTTCCAGTTCCTCTTCCATCTTCTCCACTCACCTCTGGAGTCTCTCCTCTGGCCCAGGATTTCAGTTGAGACATTGGGCTGGGCCCATGACAGCTTGCATCTGAGCGACAGTGACTGGTTCAAGATAGGTCATGTGCTTCCAGCCAGTGCTCCTTGGCCCCTGGAGAGGAAAGCCTGGCCTCTGTCTGAATGGCTGTGAAGAGGCAGTCAGGATTTCTTGAGACTTCTGAATCTTGAATCAGAGGATGTTAGAGGATAGACAGCCAGCACAGAAAAGGAATGGACCTTACTGGCATCCCTTGAGCCCCTGGATCAAGCCAGACCTGAAATTGAGATGGACTTTCCAGCTATGTGGACCAATAATTTATCCTTTTATGCTGATTTGGTTTAGGTATGCTGTTGCTCATAACAGAAAAGATCCTGACAGACAAAACAGCCTGCAGTTCCTCACAAACTGGCTTGGGGTCCACACCCAATCTCTTTGCAACCGTGTTCTGTCTCCTCCTGGAGCACAGGTGGCACAGAGAGATTTCAACACGGGGAGCCGCACGGACTGGTTCTGACTGTGGCTCTGTCCTTCTTGACCTGCAGCTTTTGGCCAGCTATATGTCCCTATGAACTTCAATATCCTCATGTAAGGTATGGGATGTTGGTAGCAGTAAAATCATCGTTGGCCTTACTATTAATGCGGAACTGAGGACCAAATAAGGAGTTGTACATAAAGCAGCAAGAACTGCATGTGACCAAAATGAGCCTCATGGAGCATCAAGTACTCATACAATGGGTCTCTGGAGTAGGCATCCTCTCCGCTCAGGGACTTAGCACCCACTGTTCCCTCTGCATGGAATGCCCTGCCCT
Source organism: Meles meles (assembly GCF_922984935.1). Taxonomy (NCBI): domain Eukaryota; kingdom Metazoa; phylum Chordata; class Mammalia; order Carnivora; family Mustelidae; genus Meles; species Meles meles. The sequence goes on along the minus strand of NC_060077.1, from coordinate 19,820,913 downwards.
TGATTGCTTGTTTCAGATGCCAGCTCTCTAAACCTCCTTCTATGAATCCGCAAAATGCCCAGGAATCTCCTGTCCTGGCATGTCTTACAGTTTGCAATCTGTGTCTTAAATTAGTTATTCCTTTTCTGTATCCCTCTCCAGGAGATGAACTTGAAGGCCCCGGATAAGTCTGTATTGCTGATTCATTTCAGTACCAATGCCAGAGCCTGGATCCTCAGAAAATGTGATAAATGAATGAGGAATGGGGAATGGTCTGGTCACTCAGGGAGGTTTCTTCTCTGGGAAAATGTGCCTGACACCCCAGAGGTTCTAGGGCCGAGGGTCACCCTGGTGCACAGGCTGTGAAGACCAGCCCAAGCACTCAGGGCAGCAGTAGGGAGCCATGAGCTACACCTTGAACCGCAGCTGTCTGGGGGCAGTAGGAGTCCATATTCATGGTCACTTGACAAGGAAAGCAATCATCCTTGGACCCACTTGGCCTGCAGCCAGTGACAAAGCTCCAGTGAGGCCCACAGGGGACACCTGAGCTGTCATACTCCCCCAGGGCTGCAGTAACTGGGCTGTAACAGGCATGTATTATCCTCAGAGGAGAGAACGGTGTGCTGCTTCCTTTTACTGCACTCGGAAATAATCAGCTTTTAATGAAAATTAAGGCAGGTGCCAGTCTGAGCTAAGATCTCGTGTGAGAACTGAGAGGACGCAGACGTCGTTAGGAGAGCTTAGTGCTGATAACACGAGGTCCTGTAGTATGCTCCCACTCATGCATTTTGTCCTTGAAAACCAGAATGGACTTTGACATCCTCTCAAAGACTGCATACATTTTGAATTCACACACGCCTTCTTTCTCGGCTCTCTCTGTTCTCCAGGTGCACTGGGACCAGTGAATCTGGGGGAGCAGAGCCGAGGGTGAGCTTGGGGAGAACCGTCCTCCTGAGACGGTCCAGCTCCCAAGCCTGTCCCAGAGTGGGCAGACTTGGGGATCTGGGGTCTGGTGCAGAGGGTTGAGTGGCCCCTGTCCTATCATAGCTGAGCTGGGGAAGTTGCAGAGGTATACAAAGGGGCCTTCACTTTCCAAGGAGCCCAGTCTGGGGACAGGCACCCCCAGCTGACCATCTCTGCCAGGGACCGGTCATGGTTCTCTGAGTCCAAGCTGCAGACTTGGGCTCCAGCCAGTGCCTAGCATCAGAAAACCTGGAAAATTACTTGGAAATTTCATGGCTTTTCAGAGTCCTTCCCACTTTCTGCTACCCATGCACACTGTGAAGGAAAGGGGAAGGCAGGAGGTGGGTTCAGAGGGACCTCCGCCTCTTCCTGGGTGAGTGTTCCCCGTGGGGGCTGGCCGATGACAGCACTTCCCAGAGACAGAATGCCCCATTGGTCCAGCCAGGGGAGTCATCCCCACCTTTGTGAGCACTGGCCCACTGCAAAGGGAGCACTCCCAGGGCACTTCAAAGGTGCAGAACAGAGCCGGTCCCAGGATGAAGAGTCCCAGGGCAGCCTCGCTCCCCACCTTCCCACCAGCCCCCATGGTGAGGGCCAGGGCCTGGCTTTTCTCCGAGCTGTCAGGACCAGGTGCCGGGGACCTGAATGTGTCCTCCCCCAGCACCCCTCCCCCCTCCCACCCTTATGGATACCCAGGCCTCCCAGGATCCAGGAGTCCTCCACCCAGCAGCGGGGTGGTTCGACCGCCCAGGGAAGCCCCACTTCCCATCACCAGAGGGGTGCTGGGTGGGGGGCCCTGATGGCAGGAACAGCCAGGGAGGATTTATGCCGTGAGCTGACCAGGAACTTCCACGGAAGCTTTTTCATCCAACAGATAAAGGCTCCAGTGCAAGTCTTCACCGCACCACTGAAGCCGAGAAGAGATGTGCACATGAGGGTCATCTTCCGTACACACACGGACGCTCCTCTCTGGGGAAGATTGAACGGTGATGACTTAGAGTGGGGACGTGGCAGACAAAGGAGGACTCAGACCCGCACCCCATCTCCCTCTCAAGACCAAGCACTGAAGACCAGCTGCGGCCCCTCTCCCCTCCAGACCACGGTCACCCAACACGGCTGGCCCAGAGCACCCCACGCTCAGGTCGAAAGGGATCTCTGCGCCAGTATCCGGTCCTTCCCATTTTACGTCTGAGTCCGGGGACCGGTGTCAGCCTGTGTACAGGTCACGGCCGTGCTGTCGCTGGGGCTGATCTGCAGGCGTCTGTGTCACCTGCGGGACCTGCCCGCAGCTTAGCGGTCTGCTTGCTGCGTGAACTTCCCACGGTGCGAAGGGCAGCTGCTGTGTTACCTGCGTGTGTCCCGCCGAGTTAAGGGTGAGGCTGGCATGTTTCCTGAGGCTGTGCTCCTGCCATGCTCCCTGAGTGTGCATCTGCACGTGCGAGCTAGCTCCAAGTGGGCACTCTCTGAGTGTGATGCTGGCCAAGCTCACACGGTCCTGTCCACTGGCCCGCCATCTATGTATGCTGCCCGCAGGTGCACACATGGGGTGGTGGGTGGGATATTTCCAGTGTTGTCTGTGACCGCTGTGTCGTGCTTTCTCAGTGTCCCCTGAATGTGTCACCCTGTGGCCCTTGCACACGGCCCGCTGTGCGTTGTCTCTCACTAGTGCTGCACACCCGTGTTCTCTGTGCACTGTCTACACCCAGGCCAGCGGCTCCCGGGCACCCGCACTTGCACCTGATCCCAGGCATGCCAGCCTCGGTGCTTTCTGGATTTCCTGAACGTGGCCATGCACGTGTTCCTGTCCCGGGGCAATGTCCGAGCACGGTGCTTTGCCACCTTGATGCCACACCTGCTGCGGGCAAGCTCGTCCCGGTGCCCAGTGTCTCGTTGGGGGTTCCGGACTTCCAGGGAGGCTGCAGAGGCCAAGGAGACCCCAGAGACCAGGGAGCTTGTAGAGGCAGTGCCGGATGCAGAGGTTGCAGAGGGCAAGGAAGTCGGGGAGGTCAGGGAGGTCAAGGAGGCCTCGGAGGCTCAGGTAGCGCCCTTCCGTCCCCACAGCCTGGCCGCTCCTTGTGTCCCGGACAGATAATGATGCCAAGGCCCTACGGTGACGCTCAGGGCCACGTGCGATGGGTAGATCATGACCTGGACCGTGGCTCCACAGCTTCCCACCTGCCGTGAAGAGGGTCCTCGTGCTGGAATTGACAGAACTCACCGCAAAGGGGATCCCGCCCAGCACACTCAGGCACGGATGGAACCAGGGCTCCAGCAGTGTCATCAGAGTGAGGGACTCTGGCAGAACTTCTAGAACGCTGGCTTGTGATGGGCTTACAGCAGCCCCACGGTTCCCTGTCCAGCTGCAGTGAGAACACCGCATGGTGACAGGGGTCTCCCTAGGTGGAGAAGGCGTCCAGACTGGCTGCTGGGTGGTACCCTCTTGTTGCTGCTGGGAGAACCCAGTGTAGCAGGAAGCTGAGAGCACGGAGGCTGAGCCTACAGGGCACTCAGACCCTCACCCACCTCCACGGACGTCTGAGGCTTCATCTTCCTTGTGTTCTTCTGTACCTTCGAGGCTCCCCTCACCTGGGTCCACTGGGCATCCCCTCTGGACCCTCAGGGTCCCATGACCCTGCTCTGTGCCCAGTGCTGCGTGTTGGCCCCACTGGAAAACTGACTTATTCCCATGACTTGGAGTCAGTTTCGCCAGCCAAAAATAATGAAATTGCTGAGTGGAGGCGTCATCAGTCACTTCTATCCCAGAGTGTTTGATTTTCAGGGTGAACCCTTCCTCCCTCTGGCGTGCTAACTGGAAGGAACAGCCTGGGACCTGAGGTGATCGTGGTGAGCAGAGCACCTTCCAGATTACCTTTGTGGGGCCAGTCTAATCCGTGGGTCCTGAAACTGGGAGGACCTTGCCCAGCTGGCCAGAGACCAGGCGGGAGGAGGAGGGCAGATGTGCAGCGTGAGAGGGGCTCTGAAGTCGGAGCAGGGGGCCCAGAGCCAAGAAACTCACACGGCCCGTCCGGGTGAAAGGGCCCTGGGCTGACAGCCCGAAGGAAACAGGGAAGCAGTCCTACAACCGCAAGAATTCTGCCAAGAGCCCGAATGAACAAGGAAGTGATCCTGCCCCAGAGCCTCGGAAAGAAAGGCAGCCAGGTGAGACAGTGGTATTTGCCCAACGAGCCCCATGTCCCACATCTCCCCTGCACAGCTGTGGGACAAATTCGTGTCTGAGCCACGGACATGGTGGTAACTGGTTACATCGGCAATAGGAAATAAAGGAGATGATTCCGGTTCTGGAAGGAGCAGAAGCCCACCTTCCACAGACAGAGACTGAGGCCAGGTGTGTGCACCTGGTACTTGGGTGGCTCTGACTTGGGGACAGGAGACAGACCGAAGAGGAGGTAAGAAGGACAGGTCCACTGCCCAGGAGAGACGGTCTCCAGCATCCCCATCTAATGAAGGTGGGACTGGCTGAGTCAGCCCAGACCATCACGTGAGAGCACGTTTCCTGAGTGCTCACGCTGCCCATGCTTAGCAAACAGCGCAAAGCACCAACAGATCAAGCCCCTAGAAATGGGGAGAAAAAAAACGGATTTGGAAACTGTGTGATGTGCGCAAGGTACTGTATTTCCTAAAAGGATCTCATCTCGGCGCTGCCTCTGTCCTGTGGAAGCGACGCATCTGAAGACTGAGTTGGTACTGACGTTCCGTGGCTCTCACACATAAGGTTGCTCAGGGAGGCAAGGCAGACGCACTCGCCCGTATTTACCTTCCGGCCTGGGAACTTCTCCCCTTCCCGGTCATCACCAGCGATACAAGTGGTGATGTTGTTCCCAGAACGTCGTCTGTGGCCTGAGGCAGGCGACAGGACAGCTTCCTTTAAAGCATCCCGGCATAGCCTGGGGTGATGCAGAGCCAGGCCTGGGTGGAGCTGAGGCAGAGAACATTCCAGAAACACCGGCGGGGCCAGGCCCGGGGTGCTGTCGTGCGGAGGGGCCTGTGCGTGTTGGGGGCAGAGGGTGGCCCACAGGTCCTGTCCCCGAGCTCGGGCTCTGGGCAAAGCCCGCCAGGAGGCCTCGCCTGCCTGTCTCACAGCAGCTCCCTTCTCACATGCACTCGTCCTCAGAGCTGAGTCGCCTGCAAAGGTAAAACCACGCGCTGCCTTCCCGGCCTCCCTTGCAGCCGGCCCTCCCCTCTCACGTGATCCAGGCCCACCAATCAGAAGCCTCCCGTGAGCCTCTGCGCAAGAAGGGCCCCGGGAGGAAGATGGCGTCGGGGACTGACGAAGCCCCTGGAGTCTCGGAAGCTGGGCTGTCCCCGGGGCACGGGGAGGGGCCGCAGCCCGGGGTCTGGTTGAGTGGCCTTCCGAGGCACTGAGGCCGAGTCTCTGTCGCCGGTGGGCTCCAGAGTGTCCCAATGTCCACAGCTGCGGCCCAGTGTCGGCCTACCCTGGAGCGTGTTGGAAATGCTCGGGCTCAGACCGGCCCAGACCCGCGTGGGGCTCCGCGTGTCCGCCGGGCGCAGGTGAGGTGGGTGCACGGTCGCTGGAAGGGTACCTGGTCTGGTCCATGTCCGCCCCGCGGTAGGGGAGGGGGTGTGTGTCCTCTGAGGGTCCCTCCTGCCGCTGGCTTCTGAGGGGTGACGGGGCGGCCAGGTGACCAGTAGGCGTCCGGAGGAAACCCGTGCTCGTCAGGCACTGCGCTAGCACGCACATGGCCCCCCAGGGGCCGGGCTGGTCCTGCACGCTGGGACCCACGTGCACACACCGACACTTTCCCCTGGACGCAGAACCACAGAGACTCAGGGGTGGGTGCATCATTCCGGTCTCTCGTGTCCCCCGAATGGCGGGCCCCTCACCCTCCTCTGACCCTTTTGCTGATGGTGACCCTCTTCAAGCCCGTGGGGCTGGGTTTGGGAGAAGGATGTAGTAATGAGCGGTCACAGCCCCAGGCCACGTGGAATTCCCAGGCTCCTGCCTCTGTCTGGGAGGGTCACTGGGTGCAGGTCCCCACACTGCACAGCAGTAAGGATCAAATGCTGGTGGGTTCTTTGCAGGTCCAGCGGGGTGTGTGTGTGCGTGTGTCATGTCGTGTTGTGTCGCAGTGGACAGCACTGCCCTCCGTGTGTGTATGTGTGTGTGTGTGTGTTTGTGTGTGTGGCAGTGGACAGGACTGCCCTCTGTGTGTGTGTCTGTGTCACAGTGGACAGCACTGCACTCCACAGGGCAGAGCGGGCTGCTGCTCACTGGACCCCCCGTGGCTGACCTGGCGTGTGTCCTTGGTGTATCAGCAGGGCCCTTGGCATAGAGAGGTGTGGACCTCACCTGTTCCCAGTCGGTTGTGAATAGGATTTGTGCCCTGGCTCAGTTTGTCCCAGTAATCCTTTTCTGGGGAAGAAAATCATATTTGAGGGAGAGCCATTATGTACATATTGCTCTTGAAATTATAATTGCATGAAATCTCATATCTAGACTGAAAGGAATTGAATTTTGATTATTTAACTGCATTTGCTGTTGCTCTCCGGAGGATGGCTGTTTTTCCAACAGCTGTCTGCCTCATTCATTAAGAGTGATGTTTTCAGAGCAGCACCGTGGGGGACTTCTAGAAAGCTCGGGGAGTCTCAGGGTTTGGCCTGGTGGTCATTCTGAAGGACATGCCCATTCTGGGCGTGTTTGCCCTCAGACCTCATCCCTGCACTTCCCAGATGGTGGCATGGGCTGGTCTCTGCCCGGGTTCGTCCATAGGAGGCAAGTGCTGGAGGGTAGGGAAGAGAAATTGAGTATCTCTCTCTCTGCCCGGTTCTGTGCCTGTAATGGCTGCATCTCTGCCAGGCCTCTCCCTCCCCCCATGCATGGAGTGTGGGAATCCCACCTCTTTCTTGGTCTCTCTAACCCAGGTTTGGTGGCAGGTCGCTGGGCTGGCTTACCTTTGCTTCAGAGCCAGTGTCTTCTGTCTCAACATTTCCACACCAATGCCTGCATGAACCCTTCCCGGGGCAGAACACCTCAGTGGTTCCTGTTTACCTGGCTGGACCCTGTTGTGCTTGCTTCTGACCAAGACTCAAGCCTCTATACCCTCCTCCTTCATCCTCCCCCACCCCCATGCACCCTCCACCACAGCACCTACAGATTCCTATCACCCTGCCGGTAGGCCCCAGGACCTTTGCTCACACTGCCTGTTGTCAGGAGTTCTCACTGCAAACCCAGCCCCTCTTTTCCATCCCAGCTCAAGGTCACCAGTCTCGATCCTCCCATCTGTAGTGATGACGTCTGCTGGGTCCTCCTGGAGCCCCTGTTTGTCCCGTCTGGGGTGGTCAGTGAGAGCACGTTGTGGGCTTGTCACACATGTTCATCCTTTCACGCCCTAATTATCCACCAAGATGTCTTTGGTGCTTACTAGAAGACTGGCTCACATCAGCAGGATGCTGTCTCTTTACCCCTCTTGGCTCTGTTTTCCCCCGCGTGGGCGCTGGAGGCACAACAGTGGTTGAGAATTTATTTTCAGTTCCTTGGTGACACAAACTCTAGAACTGGCTTCATCGCAAAAACATCTGTTGATGCAGATAATGAACCATCCTTGGGTTGTTAGCTTCTAGCATGGATGGCTCTCCTAGGTTCTGTAGGGAGTCTCTCTTTTCGCACAGTACTCTGCTCTCCTCTGGGTTCACTGCATTCCAGAGAGGCAGCCCTCGTTGTGGGGTCACGATACCTCATAACGTTGTGAGGCTTGCCTCATGGCTCAGGAACCCCAGCGGAAGGGCTTGACTTGCCGCTAGCTTCAGAATTCAGTGTCCCGGTCTCCCCACGGCCTGGCTGGACTCACACATCCATCCGTGGACCAAGGCTTGTTACCAGGCATGGGCACCATGGTGAATTATGTGCCTGAGACACAGGCCCAAGGACACAGAGCACAGTGGCATAGAGTTGAGGCAACAAGGAGAAAATTCCTGTGTGTCTGTTCAGTGAAGGTTTTGATCTTGAGATAGCTGTAGATGAGTGCTTTTGTGATGTGGGGAGACGCCATGCACAGATTGCCCCGCGGATACCCCTAGCCCCAGTGTAGCACCACATCACAACCGGGATGCACACTGAGGCCTTGGCAGGTGGAAAGGTGGCAGTTGTCGTGGCTCAGGAGGCCCGGAGACGGATCTCAGCTGTGTGTTCCCTATGTGCCACACAGGTCTGCGGGTGTCTGTATATCTGGAGCACACACTGAATCCGTGCGGCCCTCCCCAAAGGTGCGGGATTGGCAGGGGAGGCCGTCAGAGCTGGGGTAGTTATGCTGTAGCTTTGTAAGAAGAAGGTGTGCATGCATCTATGCACTGAAGATTAACAGAGATGTTCCTGCTGTAGCTGCCCCCAGGATGGCGGCCTAGGAAGGTGTCGGTGCAGCACTTTGGTGATGAAAGTTAACTTTTAACATGGAAACACACGAGGCAGCCTGCCTTTGCCAAAGGAGAACATCTCTTATCTGCTGCTACATGTGTTCCATGCCTGGCAGAGAGTGTGTCATCTTGTCACCTCTCGCTGGATCATTGGGAGTAATAGTCCAACACAGCACAGCATCCAAGGCCTCCCAGCATGACGCGTGTCTGGCGAGGGGGTGGATCTGGGCATCTCTGTCTTGTTTTTCTGACAGAGCCGGGTCCACACGGGGCCCCAGTAAATACATGTTGATTGATGGGTGCCCATCAGTTCTTCATGCCACTCCTGTTTGCCTGGTCTCGGGGCTGGCTGTTTTCTTTACCAAGTCCCTCCAGCTGCTTGTCTCCTGGCTCCAGCCTGAAGTGCCAGTAAGTCTTCAGCTTGTACTTCAGCTCGTACCAGGGGCTCAGTAAGCTCCGGCTCATCCCGCTGAAGGGTGGGGATGAATCTGGCTCCAAATCACCTCCCCTCCAGGCCTCTGAGCTTTGTGTGTGGTGAGATCCGCCCTGGAGAACATCATAGGGGAGCTGGCCTTGCATGGACACAACAAGGGAACAGATGCGCTGCACCAGTTTTCAGGTTTTGTTTGTCTCTGCAATTCTGGAAGAAACCGGGTGCTGGCTGCTAGAATGTTCCCTGCAGTCAGAAGGGGCCAGGGCTGCAGTCTAGCCTCTGCTCAGCTGCAGACCCACCTAGAGTTCCATCAGGCAGGAGCCACATCCCTTCGGAACTGTCTCCTCCTCCTGTGGGACGTGGGCTGAAGGAGGCCTGTGTCATCAGTGGGGCTACGGGCTACGCAGCGGGGTCCCATCTCCATCCACACTCCCCACGGGGCCTTCGTTTCTGGAGACTAGGTCGATAAATATATTTACACCTGCGCAATATCTATATTTGGGTCTTGCTTGAGGGGACCTGTGTGTCTCCAGATCAGGCGGTGGGGGGGTCCGATAGAGGGAGGCCTGGGAAGTGGGGGCGTCTGGGGGAAGCGTGTGCTGAGAAGGATGCTTCTGCCGGAGGAGCCTGCATGCGGGAGTTGGAGGGGGCTGCACTGTGCTGTGGGTCTGAGTCTGTTTATGTAGAATTAACAACCATAAACCGCACCTGCCACATCCCATACTCACTGGTTTCGGTGGATTTGTGGCTGCTTTCTGTGCTGGATATTGCCGGGCCTCAGGAGAAGCCTGATAAGCAAAATTTCCCAAGCTGGAGAGCTTTTCATAACTGACTGGTCCATTCTGGGGCCAGCGTCGGTGTCTGTAATTTTATGAAGGCAATTTTGCCCTTTCAGGGCCCACAGGTGGAGAAAGACATTAGCTCACTGGGATGGAAGGACTGTGCAGTCCAGCCCAAACATGGCAATGGGATGACTGTTGTTCCTGGTGAGGCCACCTGCCCCATCACAGGTGTGACCCTGAAGTCCAGCTCTCCCATGCTCCTCCAGCCCTAGGACGGACACATGCTCCTTCCCACTCGGGCTAGGCAGTGACAAAGCTCTGCCCTCCTCACTGCTCACCTGGGCAGGGTTTTTCTAAAGCTCATCTTGGTCGTCTACACCCCCTTCTGGATCTCCATCTTTCTACAGCCTCGGACCTCCAGAGCCCTTTCTTTTCTCCCTCTGAGGAGATACTCCAAATATTTAACTGGGTACAGAAGGTAGCATGGGCTGAGCAATAGCTGAGAACAAAGACAGGCTTATATCACAGGTGCTGACCCAGAGTCCTGCCACCCCACCTCTGTCCCTCAGAGATGCCGCCTCTCTTGGAGTCCGTCTTCCCCTGGCTTTTTCCCATCACCATAAATATGTGTGGGTGCCCCTGCCACGAGGCCAGCTCCCCCATGAACCTGTTTTCTCTTCGGCGGGGCTGTTTCTCCTTGAGTTAACTCTAAGCTTGCGGTGGCAGAGTTGTGGGATCTCTCCTCTCACAGGGAGCCTGTGTGTCCTTTGCATGGATGCCACTCTGCCCACACAGCACACTGACCGATGACTGCCCAGTTCTCCCCGGAGACAAGGCTGGTTTTGGCAGATTTTCTAAAGATATTTTAAACACATACAGAAACGTGTGTGTGTGTGTGCATGCGCGCACGCGCGCGCGTGCAGAATTAGAGCACCTTACGTCCTCGAGAATTTTCTCATTCTTCTTCTTCCTCTGCCTGTTTGTAAGATAAGCACCCTGTGTCTCTTTTCCAGATCACGTACACTTTCACCACGTGTATTTTATCTAGTAAACTGAATCCATTAATACTTCCGTCTATCTACTAAATTATGATTATGAATGCCAGTCATTGCTCTCTGGCGTAAAGTTTATGAATATACAACTTTTAGCTCTGTTTCCTTTTGGTACTTCCTCCTTGGGTATCACTGTCATGGAAAAATTACTTAGTACTACCCAAGGCATACTGTTTTCTTTATTCCTTGTACCTCATTGTACTTTGAACTTTTCTTCTCAGCCTGCTCATCTTTCTTCATGTAATCTTTAGAAATTCCAACAGTGAAGAGCTCTGAGGAGTCATCTCTTTGTTTATTTTCCATCTCTTTAAAACATTTCTGGAAGTTCACATTTAGCATTGCTGGGTACGTCAGCTATGCCTCATTTAAAAAATTTCTTATTTAACCATTTGCAGAGCAGTGTAGCTGGCCCCAGGGGTAATCACAGTCCTCGAGGTTTGCTAGATCGTGCCTACCAGTGCCTGCTTCCTGACCTGTGTGTTCCTGTCTCCACGTGTAAGATGGTCGTCTGTAAGGGCCCCAGGCTGGACTGACCTGTGAGTCCCAGTTCCATAGCCCTTCTGGTGGGAGTCCCCAGCCTTGGTCCTTCACTTTGGGTTTGAGACTGGGACGGACCTTGGCCAGGAGAGAGAGGAAGGAGCGATGGTGAACCACAAGGCGTTTTGGCTTACAAGTTGCAGCCCCTTACTGCGCTGGAAATTGAATCTGGAAGGCAGTTGGAGGGGGGTGTTCTCAGTTGACTTTCTGAAGACCCCAGGCTTCTGGGGCTGAAATGCTTTTCTACACACTTAACAAGCAAGTTACAACTGCTCTAACAAACACCAAATTACTACATACAGATTTCTTATGACTGCGATATGAGGAATATATCTTTGATCAGAGGACTCTAAGAAAGAAAAATTGTCCCTCCACAAACTCCTACTGAACAGTAATGTGTGATGTGTTTACTCACAGTGAGGGATCAGGCTGTAATGAGCTTTCACGTTCTCACGCAGGGCACACTCGGAAAACCGTCCTCGGTGGGATGGTCTGATGAAGCTGGGAACGTCTCAGACATGTGAATGGTCATCCTACCGCTGATGAAGACACTTGTAATCCTCACCCCCTGCTGTGAACTAGTTTGGGGACCCCGAGGCGGCAAAGCCTGTGGCAGGAAGGACCTGGTGAGAATGCTTTATGCTTATTGGATCGTCATCAGAAGAAACAACACGACTTACCAAGTGGACCAGGAGTCATCATGTCCCCCGATGGGGCAGTGGGAGCTGGGACCTCCTGGCCAGCAGCGGACATAGGCAGGTCTGGGCTGTGAGTGCTGTCTGGCGGCCCCAGGCTCACACATGCTGTGTTCTGGAGGCGGTTAGAGGACTGTTGGAAATACTGCCTCTCCTTCTCCCACCTCCATGGGTGGATTATCCCGGTTTATTTTGAACTTTGGGCTTGGTCATCCAAGGTGCTTTGGCCAAAGAGATATCAATGGACAGGGGTGCCTGGGTGGCTCCGTTGGTTAAGTGTCTGCCTTCCCCTCGGGTCATGATCCTGGAGTCCCAGCATTGAGCCCTTTGTTAGGCTCCCAGCTCAGTGGGGTGTCTGCTTCTCCCCCTGACCCTCCCTCCTTTCATGCTCTCTCTTTCTCACTCTTTCTCTCTCAAATAAATCATAAAAGAAGAAAAATATTAGGGGGCAGATGCCACCACAAATTTGAAAGAGCTGTCCAGTCATCCATCCTTGCCCCTGCTGGGATCCTGAGAAGAGTCTGCTGGTTCTGGAGGACAAAAGGCTTGTGGGGCAGAGCTGAGCACAGACCAGCAGGCTGGTGTGCAGCCGGCCAGGGCCTCAGCAAGACTAGCTAATGTGCAGCCACTCCTCAGACGCCTGAGTGGGCTGCACAGAGCTGAGCTGCCCCAGCGTCGACTCAGGACAGATACGGCCTTAGTGTGAACTGACGGACAGATTCCTGCCTCTCATTCTGCTCCCTGGGCTTGGGCGGCCTCTCTCCTGCGGCCCTAGAGCACCGTGAACAACCAAAAGCCCTTCACTTTTGTGCTTGCTTCATACTGAGTAAGTTTACAGAATAAAGAAGTTTGCTGTGCATTCAGCAAAGCCTTTCTTCCAACACTGGCCAATTGCTCTGCGTCCGTTGTGGCAGGTCTTCAGAAGGCCACGCTGAGCATCCCATGAGGGCTCTGAGGGCTCCATTTGCCTGAGGATCCTGCCAGGACTTCTGTGCCTGCTTTTGCCCACTGCTTGGGTGCTCTTCAAATTAAATCAAAGTCATGAAAAAAAGTTGCAGTAACAAGACTTCATCGTCTTTTTTTTTTTTTTTTTTGACAAAGGAAGAGAGCACAAGTAGGCATTCAGAGGGAGGAGGAGAAGCAGTCTTCCTGCTGAGCAGAGAAGCCAATGTGGGACTCAATCCCAGGGCCCGGGGATCATGACCTGAGCTGAAGGCAGATGCTTAACCTTCTGAGCCACCCAGGTACCCCAGTAACAAGACCTCTTAAATACATTCTTTCTCTGGGATTTGGTATCCAAGAAGTCTTTGTGGAGTTTTGTTGTTGTTGTTGTTTTGGTCAGAGAAACAAAGGTATAAATGGAAGGACCCCGAATCCCCTCCCTTCAGATGTGAGTGGGATGAGAGCAGAGGTCATGGTGCACCCCTCCCCCTATCCCCCAGAAACTGTTTCTGTCCCCACATCCTTCCTCTGTGCTGATGGGCAGCACTACTGGACCAGTCCCAGACATCGGGCTGAAAGCAGGAGACATGCAGCGGCACCTGGGCTGAGGCAGAGAGGAGCCAGAGGGTGTCCCCCGTGCATCTGCCCCATTGCCTGCCAAGAGGGACTGGACTGCCAGGGTCCAGCTATGAGAAGGTGAGACCTCTGTCAGCCTGGGAGCCTGGGTCACTTGGTGGAGCTGAGCCTTCCCCAGGCAGCTGTGTTCATGTAGGAATCATACTCTGGTTCCTTGGTGCTGAGAGACTTTGGACATGCTGGTTAGTCCTGCATTTGAGGCTTGAGTGCTAAGGGAAACCACAGAAGGGAGAAACTGACTGTACTGATGATTTTAGAGGTGACCGCGGCCACCGAGCAGAGCATGGGGTGGTTTGCAGGGGCAGAGGTAGGAGCCAGCAGGAGATCGTGTGCAGTTAGCCCGGCAGAGCTGAGAGTGAACGGGAAGGGGCAGCAGTGCAGATGGATAAAGGAGGACAGCTTCAGTGCAGGTTAGGACAGGAAACCCAGAGCCCTAAAGAGGCCCCATCAAGCCCATTACATAGAAGGGGAAACTGAGCCTCAGAGAGGCACCATCACTCCCACCCAATCCACCTGCCCTGGGAACCGGGAGAGGGGAGGGAATGGCACCTGCTGGCCGCAAGCCCTCTCTTAAGGCCACCTCTGCAGGTGGTGCCTCATTGTCTTGACTCTTTCTGTTTGAGGCCAAATGAAACAAAAATGAGAAGTGCAGAAAAAAATTGCAGATGGCAAATATAGCTTCGACCCCCATCCATCACTTTTACTGTTTTCCTAGACTTGTCTGTGCACAGAATGCCAATGTTGGGTTGTCAGGAAAGCTTCCATGCACCAGGCCCGCACAGGGATGGGGGCCCCATGGGGAAGGGAACTCCAGGGACCCGCTTCCTGCTCCCCAGGGGGACAGGAGGACGCTGCCCTTCCTGGAGTTCCCTACATGTGTACAGGAGGCAGGCCGGCTGGGGGAGGCAGAAATCGGGACCAAATGCCTGGGGTCCCAGAGCTGGGCACCTAACCAGCCTGGGAGGGTCTGGGTTCACCACTGTGGGGAGTTCAGACCCTCTCCCTCAGTAGTGCAGATGCGGGGACGGGGGAAGCATTTGGCTCCACCCAGCAGAGGAAAGGCCCTCAACGCATCTCCAGACCCATCTGTGCTCTGGGCAAGTGCTCTGTACCCAGAGTGGGGAGCCCAGTGTGGTAGCCCAGGGTGGGCCAGGCCGGTGGGCCGGGCTGAAGCAGAGGGTGTGGCCAGGCAGGGTGGGGTTGGAGGGAGTGGGCGGGTCAGGGGGCAGGGCCCTACAGGAGGGCAGAGTCAGGAACGTGGTGGGGCCAGTGAGCCAGACCAGGCCAGTGGGTGAAGCTGCTGAGGAGGGACAGTACCCCAGGAGAAGTGTGGTCTTGTTGAGGGCGGGGCCATGGCGGTGGGCGGGGCCGGATCAGAGGGGCGGGGCTAAGGAAGGATGGGGCTAGCACAGTCACTGCCTGCAGGTGCATTCCACCAGCCTTGCTGTTTCCTTACTCTCTAATCTCATTCCACTCCCGCTCTTAAATCACAAAACCGTGTTTACCAATGTCTTTATTTTTATTGAATTTTTATCTTTTTTATTTGAGTGTGTTTGAGACTTTTAGATTTCTTTCTTGGGAAGTCTTGAACTGTTTAATGACTGTCTTTCTAGTTGAAAGTGTTCTTGCAGACCATCCACTGCTGTTTGGTGGGCATATATTTTAAATACATTGGACGGCACTGTGTTACCTCTTCCTCCTGTTTGTGAGACTTTTACTGTTGAGAATGGTTATGTTTGGCACCGTTGCTCCCATTGCTAAGTGTACAGGACGTCTGTTCACGCCCCCATCGTTCTCCAAGGCTCATCTTCTCCACGCTCCCTGTCGCTGTCCCAGGAGGCTGCCACCTCCCGGCCACCACAACATGCTCAGGGAAGCCCTTGCCCCATATCCCTATGGGCCTGGGTCAGCATTTCCTTAGGCACATGCTGGAAGGACAGGACACTGTGACCCTGGCACCACCTGTGGGAGCAGGATCCCCCACACTTGCCACCCAGAGGCCCAGGGCTGTGAGGAGATCCCAGCCGGGGAGCACTAGATCTAATTACAGGGACCTCTTCATTACAAGGGAAACCCCACCCATGCAGGTCAGGGTGCACAGTGCACATCCCAGCATGCAGCTGGTACAGCAGAGGAATGTGGTAGGAACATACCTGTGTCATTGCAGGTGATCACCTGGACAATAAAAATACACGTTTTTGATTTCTGATGAATGACAGATCGGTTCTACTCTGTGTAGGTCCCATGCCGTGTGTTTGTGAACACATGGGGTCTGTTCAGAGGAGATGGGCCTGTGGACGGGAATCACCACTCGTGATGCCCCCTGAGCCCCTGAACACAGACCACCTGGGCGGGGTGGGGGGCGAGCACAGAGTGACAGGAGCCAGTGGGAGGGAAAAGCACTTAGATGATCCATGAAAACATTCTCCTGTGGCTCCAGGTTCTCTGGAAGATTTTCCATGAGTGGGAACAGTGGAGCCTGCAGTTCAGGGGGGAACAAGGCAGAGAAATCCGGTTTTCAGCACGCCAAGGCGAGAGGAGAGCAGACAGGAGGCTCTGCAGGCAGCAGGGGAGGGAGGGCCCTGGGCAGCTAGTCCGGACACTCCCATGGGAAGACCTGTCCCATCATCAGGTGCATCTGAACTTCGGGCGTCCCAGATTCCCTGAAAAGGAGTTTTTCTGGCCCTTCTTGGGAATTAGGGAATCCAACACTGTATCTTTCAGAATGTGGCAAGTCTCCCTTCTTCTCCAGCTGAAATCAAGACCAGTGCAGGAAG
This sequence comes from Meles meles, assembly GCF_922984935.1. NCBI lineage: Eukaryota > Metazoa > Chordata > Mammalia > Carnivora > Mustelidae > Meles > Meles meles. The sequence goes on along the minus strand of NC_060077.1, from coordinate 19,804,728 downwards.
GAGGGAGCCAGGGCTAGAGAGTGCACAAGGTTAATTCCTGTCAAGGTCAGTGTCAGAGCAATCCAACCCCTGAGGTCCTGGCTGTCCAAATTCAAGGAGAAACAGCCCCAAGCTCCAAGCATCAGAGCCACCATCAGATGGGAAGGAATCACACTTGACACCCTTCCCTCACTCGATAGATTCTTCTGAGAAACTCCCCTCTGGGTGGTGAATGTGTCTCCATGGAAACTTGACACCTTGATGGTGATTACTGGGCTGTTTGAAATAGTGCTGAGAAGAATGTGGCAGGTGCAGAAGAGCCTTCTGGAACCTTCCAGCTCAGTCCCGCCAGCAGCTGGATGCAGCTGAGGGAGTGACCCAGCCAGGCCAGGTGCAGCAGAGAGCAGCCAGCTAGGCCGCACCTGAACTCGGACCCCAGAGCTGTGGGAACTCGGGAGCCACTGGCACTGTGAGCCCCAGCACTTTGGGTTGGTCTGTCCTGCACCAAGAGATCCCTGAGTCAGGGAGGGGAGATGCCTGGGGGTGTCCTGGAGTTTGATGGGCGGGCGGGGAGGGGCTCCCAGGAAGGCTGTCTGTTCCTCCCGGCCCCGACCCCGACCCCCTCCCCAGTCTCAGCGTATCTACAGCTCTGTGGCTGCAGGGGCCCCCTTCGAGCCCCCAGGGGTTCTTGTTCGCCCTGCTGGCAGCAACTTCTGATCACTCGTCCGCTTCCACGAGTCCCATCAGTGAGCGGTGACACGTCGACATTAATCTCCCCACCTGGCTCGGGAGGTTTCCTCTGGGATTCCTCCATATCCCAGGAGGCCTGCAGGCACGTGGGCATCTTGGTTCATGTGTGATTGAACAGAGGGACCTCCCAGCACAGGGGCACCTCTGTGTCACACCTGGCCCAGTGGGGCCAGAGCCAGAGCTGCTGTCTAAGGAGCTGTCGTTAGGGACACCGAGGGGCAGGTGCCGTCCTCCTCAGGGACATGGGGTCAGGGCCCGTCCACAGTCACACGGAAGCAGCGCCCGCACTGCAGCGGCACATCCGCTGGTGGACGGGCTTTCGCTCGTGTCCTCTGCTCCCCGAAACCAGAGCCCGGCTCTGCTCTGGGAACCCACGTGTTCTGTGCGCTGGTTCTCGCTACAGTTTTGGAATCTGCTTGACCCAAACTTTTTACCGTCAGATCTTCACATCTTCTGGAGAATGGGAAAGGGGCAGTTTGGGGAGAAAAGGTTGCCTAAGTGAGAGCATCCTGGGCAATGATGTCCAACCTGTGTGTCTGTGCCGGCTCTTGGGACAGATAAAGCCAAGAGTATGTAATTCCCCAAATCCAGACACAGTCCACATGCCGGGGCTGGGGAAGGCCACCGACCCACTCTGGCTGTTTGTCTCTCAGTGCTGTCGAGAGGCAGGTGCGCTTCCAGGTCTCCTCGTCCCAGCTCGGGTGCTGCTTACCTGCGCAGAGGCCCCTTTCTCATCCAGGCCAGGTGCTCTCTGCAGTCTTCCTGAGCAGCCTCTGTGCCTCAGGAGCCTGTGAGGCCTCATGCAATGTCCATGGAAAGTCGACGAATGTGGGAACGTTCATGGAGTTGAGTCTCCCCATCCCAGATGCAGCCTTTGTCACGCTCACAGGGCTCCTGGCTCCTCCCTGGAAAAAACCGGTTGTGAAAAGCCTGAATGGGCCAGGGCACTGGTGGCCCAGTGCTGGAGACGGTGCCAGCGGCCTGACGTGGGAGCTCACTCCACCCCCCTGCTCAGCCTCACTCCGCCCTTCCCCACCCCGCCCCTGCCTCTCTGGGCGCTTCACTTGGAACCCCCAGAAGGGCCCCCTGTAGTACCGGCTGAGATGCCCCCTGTCCACCCTCACGCAGTCCGTGGCTGGACAGGCGAGGCTGGGTGTGAGACGCTGCAGGGAGCACCTGGGGGTGGGTGTGGGGAGCTCCCTGAGGCGGCCGGGGGAGGGACTCGAGGCAGCCTCCGCCCCAGGGCTGATGGTTCTGTGCCCACACACACGTCCATCTCCAGCTGACATGCCGTGTTGTGCCCTCAGCGCTCAGGACGACAGGCTCTGTCCATTATTTATTCAAGTGCTGGCAGTGTTTGAACCGACATGGGACGAGCAGCAAGATGCCAGCTGCAGAGACGGTCCTGTGACAGGCCTGTCATGCCTGGCACCCGAGCGCTGCCCATGCCCACCCAGCTCAGCTCCTGGCACTCAGCACACGGTGAGGACACGGGACCCTGGATGTGTCCTCAGGGACCGCAGGCCAGGCAGGAGGCCGCCTTCCTCAGTGAGCGATTCCTGCCGAACTTGCCAAGCACAGAAAGCACGTCCGAGCTTGTCATGGGAGTTGATAAGTGAAAGCAGAACTTCAGTTCTGCCTCCCTCGTTTGGAGCAGCCTTCCTCGGGGCTCCGAATCCCAGGCCTGTCGTACGTGGAGTCAGCTGCAGCGTCGTCACTGAATATAAATTAAGACTTTTGGAGGGTCACACTGCGACAGGTGCTCACACACTTTGCGTGTGGAACCCTAGGACCTTGCTGCAGCGTCGGCCTCACACACACATTTCTCCAGCGACGTCAGCAGGCAAGCTCTCCTTACGTTTACCCTTCAGTCCTGTCTTACTCTGCTCGTTTTACATGGGGGCTTTTGCTTTCAGAGGTCGACACGCACAGACACATCACCATTCAGGTGTTCTCTGTCACTGTCCACATCAGGGACAGTTTTCTCCATGTTCTCCTCTTTCAGCCCATCGTGGATCCTCCCAGTCTTCACACGTTTCTGCCCTGCCATGTGCTCTTTGTGTATCCGCTTCCACTGCCCTGGGCTCTTCTCTGAAATACCCTTGTGTTCCCTGGGAGGGACCGTCACCTTGTGGACAGCAGTGCAGAGCCTAGACTCAGACAGCCGGGGGGGAACCCACACTGCCCTGGCCCAGCAGTGTGGCCCTGATGAGGATAGGCTCCTCGTCTTTGAACTTGGAGTTGAGGGAGTGTGGGGAGGGAGAGAGAAAATCCCAAGCAGGCTCCACACTCCTTGCAGAGCTCGATTCGGGACTCAATCTCGCAACCCAGAGATCCTGACCTGAGCTTAAATCAGGAGTCGGACGTTTGACTGACTGAGCCACCCAGGCACCTACAACTGTCTGACTTCTTGCTTTATGTATTTCTTTGTTCCCCCAGGAGACATTGCTCCTCTCTGAGACTCCTCTCGTGCCTCCTGGTTATTCGTAAGGGTCTAACATGACTGGTGTTTAGAACCGACACAAAGGGAGACAGTCACCATATAGCTGCACCTACTATGTGTCAACCACTCTGATCTGTGACTTAATCCTCACAATATCCCCCGACACATCCACCATGGTCATCTCTATTTGCAGATGAAGGAAATGAGGCTGAGAATGTTGAAATCACTTGTCCAAGGCCCATGACTGGGATGTGCTAGAGCCAGTATTTTTACAAAAGATGGGACAAGTCTGAACTCTTGTGTTTTTTCCCTCTGTGTCATGTGGTTGGTCTGTTCCATTTGTAATTAAAAAAAAGAAAAATTCAACCCATAATTTTTTGTAGCATAGTACAAGGAAAGTAGCAACAAACTTTAAATTTCAGAGTTTGCTGAACACTGGCCTGGATCAAAGATATGTTTTAGTTCCTTTTTTTCCTTTTTTCAGTATGATGTTTATCAGTTGTTCACAATGACTTATTCTGTTATTGGCCGTGTGTCAAGTTTATAGAGGAGTCTAGAAAGCATTCTGCATGTCTGTTACTATGATTTACTTTCTCTTACATGAGCATTATAATTTCCATCTCTCTTTCATCAGTTCATATGTATTCTGCATATTTTCTGTTAGAGGCTTTATTAATCAGAGTTGTTTTAAATTCACTGACTTACATTTCCAGTATCTGCGTCGTAGCTGAGTAGGGTTGTGTTCATTGTTTTGTCTCTTGACTATGGACGTTCCCCTTGTCTTTTCCTGTGTCTTGTACTTCTGAGTTGAAAGCTGGACACAGGAATGGACAGCAGAAGCTGAGATAATAGTATTTATACCCGGCAACGTGCTTGTATCTTGTTCTACAAGGGCTTGTTTTGTGGGGTGAGTTGAGTTCCAAACCCAGCCGGAGTTGAGCTGGATCTGGATGTCTTGGTTTTGTAGTTACTGTCCCTGTACCACAGCTTCCAGAGTCTTTTAGCGCCTCCTTGTGCCTGTGGTTGGATTAAGTTACTGGAGCATCTTTCTCCGTATCCTTAGTCCACCCTCTAAATGTGAGCCTGTGCCTCAGAGAGGGCCTCTCTGTACACACTTGCCCCTCTCCCAGGTCCTCTGCTGTGACTTGAACTCAGTGCCTGCTAACCTCATGGTGGGGAGTGGGGCTTCTCTGGTGTCCTGATTAATTGTCAGGACTAGGCAGACTCCATGTCACTAGGTCTTGGGTGAGGCTCTTGCAGTGATCCTGACCCCCCAGGGCCATCTCCACACGCTGCCTTGTCATTTTGATGTGTCGTGTGTGGGAGCTCCCTGCCCTCCACCAGCAGAAGGCATCTCTTACGATCTGGGACCAGGATGTTTTTACAGCTGTCCCCGAGCAGAGTGTTTCTCTGAGCACTTCCTCTGGCTAGAGTGGGTCGCCAGCCATGACACGGGGGTGGCAGGGTTGGCTGAGTCCCCGAGCTATTGGAGGTTTTTGCTACAGGAGTGAACAGGGGAGAAGGGTCTGGGAAGGGCTTTGTTCCTTTCCCACAGTGACAACTGTGCCCCTCTCCCAGGCCAGCACAACAGAGGGCAGCTTTCTCTAGTATCCTGGCCTGTCTCCAGCCTTTTTCTTTCTTTTGTTATTGTGTTGGTTGCCATACTGGACATCGTTAGTTTTGACGTAGTGCCCATGATTCCTTGTCTGCGTGTGACACCCAGTGCTCCCACCAGCCTTTCTCTTGAGTCTGCAGCAAGATCCGGGGAGCATCCACATGTGCTTACACACACGCCATGTGTCTGGGGCTTCTAGGATTCTGTGCTCACGGGCCGGCCCATTCTGAGACTTTAGAAGGCACTGAAACAGTTTAGAAGAAAGGTTCCTGCTTGCTCTTAGAGCAGCCCCGTGTCGCTGTTATCCTGATGCAGGGAAGCCGTGCTCCTTCCCCATCTCTCCTTGGAGGCACCTTCCTAGGATTTCAGGTTAGTTGGTTTTCCTGCAGCCTTGACTCTCCGATGGGTCCCAGCAAAGGTGCTTTTGTCCCTCACCTGGCCTTTTCTTGTCACTGGTATGGGGGTGGCTTCCTTTATAGCATTCTGCAGCCTAAGTGGAGTCCAAACAGGCATGACCCTTCTCTTTGCGGATGTGTTACCTTCCCTCATAGCCTGTGGGACAGACACTAACGTCTGGGCTGTACACGGCTGAAGAGGACACTGGAAATGCTGTCTGCATTCCACACAGCTGTGCGTCCAGATGAGCATGAGCACATAGGATGTGAGGAATGCTTACTGATGGCAACTAGCTGGCTTGGCCTGCCCTGTCTTCTCAGTCTTCATGATATCTCCGCCATTCAGTAAAGAGGAATATTCGAGTTCTGAGACATGGCATCCTCTGTCCCCATCACAAAGCCCCAGAGCAGCAGTGCTCAGGCATAGATGTTCCATTCTGGGCACAAACCCAGTCAGTGGGAACATTAATGGGGACATATGCACGCCCACCCTCCAGACTCCAGATGCTGTCAGACCCAGACCAGCCTCCTTGGTCCTGGGCAGTCCCTTCTTCCTGGTTAAGAAAAAAATGGATTTTGTTCCTCCTGGACCTTAAGGCAAATTGGACATTTGTTAAGCGGAAAGTAACTGTTTCCCCCAAAGCCTGCTCAGAAGTGTAGAGGCACAGATTTCCGAGCCATCAACTCAGGTGTGTAAAATAACTTGATTCCTCTCTAACTATGGTTTCTCCCCAGAGCCTTCACTCTGCCTAATGGCAGAAGAAAATAGATTCATTTCCAGGTGAATGGCATCAATTCAGGGTGGTGAGCTGCTCTTTCTAGACAACCCAGGACTTCCTCCCTCTGCTCTTAGGCGGCTGGTTCACATGGGGTCAGGGTGGGACCCTCAGCCCTCACCTCCTGTGCTGACATTTCCTGACTGTGCACGTCACCATTCCAGATCTGGTCCCAACGGTTCATGTGCCTTTTTTGCTGTCGCATCCCCTGACACAGATGTCTTCCTGGGGCCGCATCCCTTCCTGCACCGTAGGAGTCCTCTGTGGGACCGAGGGTGCACCACACTACCTCCGCCCTTGTTGGGATGTGGAAACCCAAGGGCTGTCTCCCAGGTCCCCTTTGCCCTGAAGCCCCACCTGCCTTCATCCTGGCTGTGGGGGGTCCCGAGGTCGGTGCTTCCAGAATCTCAGGTAGGAGCAAACCCAAGTCCTGTCTGTGTTCAGCCCTCTGATGTGTCAGGGGCATCCCCTGCTCTCCGCTTCACAGGTAACTCTGGGGGGGGGGGGGCGTGGAGGAGGGTGTCTCACAGACTCTCCTCTGTGTCTCGTCTCTCTCTCAGATTTCACTTGCTCCACCCAGGGATCACATTCACCTGTACAGGGGTGGGGAACCTCAGACTCCCGATACAGGAGTGATGGTGTCACAGTGAGGCCAGGTGCTCCTTGCCTACAGTGTCACTGTCCCGTGGCCCCACGCAGCGGTCGTCAGCTTACATGGCTACTTGGCTGATCAGGTACAAGCTGAATTTCTGTCATGGGTCCTGGGTGTGCAAAGGATGGTTGGGAGGACTGCCTATCAGCGTTGGCCACGGGTCTTACCTGGCCAGACGAGGTACCGGCTGTCTTTGCTGCCGTTGCTTCTCAGCACCCGGTACACCCTGGATGCAGGGGTGCAGGGAGGGGGCTTCTGTTTTCTGAGTCAGCTTGTTATGTGCCCGGAAATTTGACAGACACAGCAATGTATATAAAAGGTTGGGGGCAGAAATTTTTTTTTCCATTTTATTTATTTTTTCAGCGTAACAGTATTCATTCTTTTTGCACAACACCCAGTGCTCCATGCAAAACATGCCCTCCCCATTACCCACCACCGGGGGCAGAAATTTTTTAAAAATTGCCCCATCTCCTTTGCAAAATTTAGAATGCCATGGAGAAGTGTGTGTGGGGGGACCTTAATTGGGTGGGGTGACATCTCCATCAACAGACTTCAGTTATGGGAAGTCCATTTAAAGGTTATTTTCTTGCTGACTTCAGTTTGTAGATTCAGGCTTATTATACACCTTGTATCCTGAACCAGCCATTGTGAGGACAGTGTTCCCCAGCTCTTTGGGCAAGAGATGTCTCCTGGCCTTCTGGGCGTAGAGCCCATGTGGAGTGCTGATGTAGACACCGGGGCAAAAGGGAAACCAACTGTTCTTCAGTGAATCCCATGCACTGGCTACTGGTTCTGGCCGTGGAAAGACTGTGGATTACTACTGCCCAGCGGAGGATCTTTAATTTGATCAAAGGAGCACAGCCCCAGTGAAGGTTACTCAGTGCCCTGTGGAGGTGGAGGGCAGGTTCAAGCACTGTGTATGCTTCCTCCCCCACTCAGCAGACACTTTGGGGTCCCCACCCCCTTACTCTGGAGAAAATACCTTGGGCCCCAGGAACACAAGGGCCTTGCTGTGGGGTAGTGCTGGCCCCTTAACCCCTGTGAGCTGGGGTTAGTAGTTAGTAGTTGGTAGTTGGCCCAATTTTCCATCTGCCTGGCAGGGACATATTTCTGGGTTTCTCATCTGTACATGGGGTCTGTCTGAAGTTTTCGTCAAGCCATTGGCTGGGAGCCTGGATGGTGGGTGGGGGGCTCTTCCTTTGTCCCCCTAAGTAGGGCAACAGAGCTTGCTGGGGAGGTAAAGAGAAGGTAGCAGAAGTTGCTATCTGAGTAGCCTCCACCCCCAGCTGGTGCGACACACCAGCCTGTCTGCATGTCCCCACACAAGGCCAGCAGGAGAGGGTAGGTCCAAGCTGCTCAGACCCTACAGCCAGTCTCCCCACACTGCCCCAGGACTGTGGGCCGCACAGGGCTAGTGGGTCCTTCCACATCCTGCACAACAAGGGTGGTCAAGAGAGGCCCCAAAAGTCCTGTCAGAGTACTTTGGCAGGGTCTGCGGCTCCTCCTGTGAAACTGCACCATGAACCGACGCCAGGAATGTGCTCGCTCCCTCTGCATTGATGTGGGACAGTGACAGGATCCGCTGCGCAGAAGGCCAGAGGCTCCGGGCCCAGACCCCCACGCCAGCCGAGGGTCTCCGAGCCTGTTTCCACATCTGTAGAACAGGCACTGAAGTGTCACTGCGCACACGATCGCTGTGAGGGTGAAGGCATTGTGCGGTGGCACCTTAGCACAGTGCTGGGCCACAGGGTGTCCTCTGCAGACCTGCCGCATCACTACCTGAGGCTTTTACATCGAAGGGAAAGTTTGAGAACACAGGAAAGAAGGTGAGAGGATGCAGTCCTGAGATCACACGCACTAGGGGCCCGCTTTCCACAGCAGCCCCAGACCAGCATGCCCAGCACCGTCCCTCCCCACCAGCACAAACAGACCCGCTTCCCAGAGGAAGCAGTGATCTGAGCTGAGAGACAAGCAGACATGCAGTTTGATGCAGGCTCTTGAGCAGGTGCATTCCTCAGGAGACAGATTCAGCCGCCATGGCAGGAGACCTGAATAAGAGACAGTGGACCAAAATGGGGAATTTCCTGTTTCCCAGGCATCAGCTGCAAAGGGTCTTGTGAGCGCCCACTAGTGCTCCACCAGCCATGGCCAGACTTCTGTCCTCCTCATGACCCAAGATGGCGCACACCCTTCCACTTCCATCAGGGACGTGACCGGAAGAGCTTACATTACTTCCTCTTTCAGTCCATTGGTCAAAACTGTCGTGTGACAAAACCTTGCTATGAGAAAGGCTGGGAATGTAGTCTTTTATTCTGAAAGAAGAGAGTTCAGCTAAACCCACGGTGCTCATTGCTATAGCACAAAGGATGGACCAAGGGAGGCTTCCAAGCCTTGAGGGCCTTTTCCATTTATAACCAAATAATTCAAATGAAGGAGGTAGATGCTGAGACAGCGGTTTCGGCTGGGGACAGGAGATGACCAGCAGTGTTAGGAAGAGAGAGCAGACCAGTGGTTTAAGACAAGCTGTAATTTTGGGCCCGTGAGATCCTTGAGTCATTGGATGTACAGATCTGAATTTTGAAACAGACAACAGTTCCAGCTAGAAGGGAGATGGAAATTGTTTCTTAAAACGTTTGTACCGCTGCAGGCAGAAGAGCCCACGGAATGCTGATGACATCTTAAAGTAACTCTTGTGCGGCTTCACTCTCCCGAACAGTCCTTGATTTTATTATGCGTCACTGTGACAGCCAGTTGATGTGTTCCCAGCATCCACGTGTCAGCCGTCCGCCCTCCGCAGTGTAAATCCAAACACCGTTCCCGCAGACCGCCCTCCCCTTCCACCGTCTCTGGTACCGCCTGGCGAATCTCACCGTGGCACACGTGGGATGCTTCATCCCCCCAACCATGGGGATCCAACCGGCCAGACCCCCTTCTCAGTGTGCACCCCAGCCCCAGACTGTGTGCAGGAGAACCGTCCTCTGAAAGGGGCATTGAATGCGTAGCCGGTCTCGCTGGGCCGTCTTGTCTCCTGAGCCATTTGTAAGTGAGCGCTCCTCATATCTGCACACACAGAAGTCAGTGCTGGCCATGGGGGAGGACCGAGCTCCTCTCTCTGTGAGCAATTTTCCTGCACAATAGCCTCTCACTTGCCTTTCACTTCTAGAAACAATTGTCCACCTGAATGTCAGATAGAGATAGAATTTTCTCAGAGATGATAATGTGTTTCCAGCTCTCAGACGTCCACTTCATCTTCCTGAATGAGCTTTAGGATTTGTGCGGCCGCACACCTGAGTCTGTCCCTGGGGTGGCAGCCCTGACAGGGCCCAGACACACACACCCAAACCTGGGCCCAAACCTGGGCCCAAACCTGGGGTGATGACCTAGTAACTCAACGCCCAGGTCTGTTTCCAATTACACATTTCAGGAATGCTCCCTGCCCAATATATCACTCTCTCATTTAAACAGAGAAGAGAAATTGGAGCTTTTTCCTGGGAAGGTGAGAAGGTGCTGCTTCGGAGAAGTGACAGTGAGGGCTGACTCACACATTCACTCTGCAGAGGACTCAGTGATCTCCAGGGAGCACCGTGGCCACAGCTATCGGAGCCCAGGATTCAGGCACTGCACACTAGACCAGCTGAGTTATCCAGGGGGCAGAACTCCAGCGAGGCCTAGAGAGGGTCTCAGGGACCGCTGTCATGGGGCACATCCGCTCAGGGGCTACTTCCTTCATCTCTCTGCAGTAAGGGCAGTGCTAGAAGGCTCCAAACCAGGCCTCTCCCTGAGTTTGGAGCCCATGGGCACATTCTGGGTCAGTTGTTGGCACAGACACGCGAGCTCCAAGAGCAAGTCAGGTGCCCCAGGGAGTCCGCAGCCATTCCTGACAGAAAGCACAGAGGGTCTGGCTAGGCAGACATAGGGGCACATCCGCTGTGGTCAGGTGTTACAGCACCGACTTACTGTAGAACTCATTTGCTCCCTAGCGTCCTAACACAGCACGTTTTACCCCTAGACTCCCCTTCAGGTGTTCGACAGGAATGTTGTTATGAAAGGAACTGTTTGTCCCACATAAGGAATGTTGGGGCTTGTGGTACCATCTCCATGAGGGCATGCAGATCTGAGAGCTGGACCTTATGACAGAAATGCGGGGTCTCCCAGGAGCATATTCAGGAAGGTTTGCACTCTAGCTGTTGGCCCCTTGAACAGCCTAATCTTCTGGGGTCATCTTCTCTCGTGCTCCTGTGGTCCAGGACTCCAGCCCAGCATGGCACGTCCACCTTGTGTCCTGCTTAAAGAACTTCAGGGCTCTGCATGGACCACCAGGGCCTCTACAAGGCCTCCTGCATGTCACTCCCTGACCCCTGTCCAGGCCAGGCCCTCAGAGTTCCTGCACAGGGGAATCCATGTCCCGTTGCAGCAAGCTCCCCTTTCCAGGGAGAGGCTCCGGCTTGTCTGGGGACACTTGCCAAAATTCCTGGGGGACCTGGATAGGCAGCAACTAGCTGACCCCAAAGCCCTGTCTATGGGATCCTGACTGAAGTGGGTGCACACTCAGCATCATCTCATCCGGTGGGCACTGTGCCTGTCTGTGTTTGCAGGTTCCCCAAGGTCTCATTCCTAGTAAGTTGGAGCCTGGACTCATGTCTAGGTGGGCAAGGTCTGGAATTCCCACTTTTAGCCTCAGCACTATGAAGGTACTGCCCTGATCTGGTCCTATTATCTCTCCCTTGGAACAAAGCCATAGCTCTATTTCCCCTCTTGATCCATTACCTGGAGCCTGGCATTGACAGATGGCATGGTGATGCTTCTGTTTTTCCCTCTTTCTCTTTATGGGAGAAAGTTCTTGTTCTCTGGTACACTTCTACGTCCTCCAGTTCTTTGTTTTCTAGCTTCGCCACAAAATCCCTCCAATGTGCAGCAATGTGCAGCAATATAACTACCTATATTTTCCTCTGGGTGCACACTCACTCTGTTCCCTCTCTAAGAATTCTGTTCCCTCTCCTTTTCTCACTCTATTATTCTTCATGGGTAACCACTACTCATCTGTGAGACTCCGTTCAGGCATCATCTCGTCAGGGGAGCCTCTCCCCAGCTGGGTGAGAAACCTGTTCTCTGTCAGCAGGTGTTTCTCTCCATCACTCACTCATTCCCTCATGCAGTAAGCACTGATTGGACACTCACTGTCCCAAGCACTGAGGATACAAAGGTGACTATGGCATGGACCTTGTCCTAGTCATGCCCCTGCCATGTTCTATGAACATCTCACAGTGGACCCATGAGCTCACCCTCGAGGCCACCATTCACTTACCCATATTGGGCTCCTGACAGGGGCCAAGCCAATCAGAGTACTTCCCTGAGATTTTCCAAGGTCAAACACTGTGTGTATTTCTCCAGTGGCCATGGCTCCATGACGTGAGGCTCAGGGCATGTGGACTCCCACATTACCTGCCCCCTGGAGAAGCTGGTCCAGCACAGCAGGGAATAAAGTCAGAGCAGGGAGTGAAGGGGACGCGATTGTGTTCCATTGTCTGGTGTCTGCTGCTCCCGAAGCTCGTGCCCGTCTGCCGCCTGTGGTGAGCTAACATACCCAACCTAGGTGGGACCCAGCTGGGACCAGATGACCCACCCGACACGCATGACTGAAGAGTCTAGAGCTGTCCTCAGATGTGCAGACAAGTGCAGGGGACCCACAGGAACACGGAAGCACCCCTGGTTCTCGCAGGAGTGAGGAGTCTTTATCCTGGGCTTGTCTGAATGACAAGGGAGGAAGCAGGATTTCTGGGGGCCAGGGACAGCTGTAGCCTGGGGAGAGTGGCCGTGGGCAGGACCTGGGACCTTAGAGGAATGCAGCCTCTATCAGAGCCACAGGCCAGCAGGACAGAAGCAGAAACGCCCCTGCCTCCCTCTCCTCCCGCCCTCCAAGCTCCTGTCAACTCCCGGAACTGGCTGAAGCCAACCAGGAGCTCAGGAGCCGCTTTCAGGCAGAGTTGGACCCAGCCTCCCTGCACAGAGCAGAGCCGGGCCGAGGAGGAGCAGAGCAGGAGGGGCGCCGAGAACAACCAGCTCAGAACCCTTCCTCCTGGTCCTGGACGGACAAACGCCCCTTGACTCCTGGCATTTGGAATTGTGTTTCTGTCGTCTGAAACCGGGAGTTCTGACAACTTGGTCTACTTCCATGAGTCTCTACTGGGCCACAGTGTGATCCAGGACTGTATTAGCCCAGGGCCTGGTATACAGTAGGTGCTCAAGAACATCTATGGAATGACAGGTTGGGTGGACAATAAAGTCTCATGTAGATGCTACAGGGGACCAGACCCTGATGGGTAATCCCTGCCCGGCTGGTCACCTACCCTGTCCTTGGGTGAGAAAAGCATCTTTCCCCTGTTCTGCTGTCACAGAGCGAGGACGAGGTTGGGCGAGTGGTCACAGAGCCTCTCTTTTGCAGAGACTATGGCCCAGCAGGGCACCGAGCTCCTAGTGGTTCGTCAATGACTATGTTACATGAAAGAAGAAAAGGGCACGTGAGACTGCTTCCGTGTCCATTGGAAACCACGTGCGCCTCCTCCAGAATTGCCTCCGACGCTAGGACTCCAGAAGAGCAGCTTCTTGGGAATGTCATGACACAGTGGCCCTCGTGCCATGATCCCACTCCTCACTAACCAGGCTAGACGTCTGGACACGAGCCACCCTCAGGCCCTGGACATCTATCACCTGTTTGCATAGCAGACAGACCTACCCCTTGGAGCAAAGGCTCAGCCTGGCTGCGCTCCTCTCAACGCCGTGGGGCTTGGTGCCTGTGTCCTGCTGGAGAAGCACAGCTGGGAGCTGGAGAGGGGGAGGCAGAGGAGTTTGGTTTCAGGGTAAAAGCTGAAATGCAGGGTAAAAGGAGAAATGCTGGGCTTGTGGCCGGTGGCTGTGATTCTCGGGGAAGCGTGTAGCGCTGTTCTGAAGGGAGTATTGATTGCTCTGGTGGAGTCTGGAGTCTGGAGTGCGTGTGCTCAAGGTCTACAGAGTCTCGGCCAATCTTCCCAGACAGTCCCTGCAGCAGAGCGAGTGTGTTTGCTGGGGACAGTTCTCCATGCCCCGGCAGCCTGTGACCCAGTCTACCAACGCCCGCTGCGCAGGGCCAGCAGTGTCGTCGGCCCCATTCCCTCCCACCTGTGCTCTTTGCATAGGAAGGACGCTTCTGCTGCAGAGCAAGACACGGGATTTACCCCAGCGCATTTCAGGGGGAGCCTGCCCGGCATGGTCTCTCTTTCGTGCAGTGAGCAAGGTGGTTTGAGCTCCTCACCGTTCTCAAAGCTGAGCTCGGCTCAGGACCGATTCCAAGGGCTGCTGAGTGCTGGGCATCTCCCTGTGAGGACATGTGGTCACCCTGGCCGTGCTCCCGAAGCCACAGATCCTAGGTCTGCTCCCCGCACCGTGCTTTCCTCTGGACCATGAGCTGGCCCAGCCAGGGGGCTGTGGGTAAAACACAGGGAAGCACAGAGATGGTGCCTGGGTAACTTTGGAATGTCTCATTCCAGGCCCCTCCAGGTGCAAGAGACAGAAAACCCAGTGCCAACTAGGCTTAGGAGGAGACTGACCGACTCATCTAACTGAGCACAATGAACAAAATCAGGAGAAGTTGGATCCGGACTTCAAAAAGCACAGTCACGACCCTCTTTTCTCTGTCCATCTTGAGGCTTCATCTTCTTCGTACTGGTTGATATAAGGCCAGCTCCTCCCTGAAGAAGTCTGGTTTAATGACAGCCCCTGTACTCATTTATGTAACTACAGTCCCTGTACTAGTTTATACAAAGGCAGCCCCCTTATCAGGCAGCCCGTTTATATAATGACAGCCCTGTACTAATTTATGTAATGACAGCCCCAGACTAGTTTATGTAATGACAGACCCTGAGCTACTTAATATAATGACAGACACTGTACTAGTTAATATAACAACAGCCACTGTACTAGTTTAAATAACAATGAACCCTGTGCTAGTTTATGTACCATAGCCCCTGTACTAGTTAATATAACAACAGACACTGTGCTAGTTTATATAACGAAATTCCCGGTACAACTTTACATAACGTCAGACCATGTGCTAGTTTATATGACAGCACCTGTATTACTTTACCTAACCACGCCCCCCCCCTCGGCTGCCCCCCCAACCCAATGCTGAACTCAGATCCCTCAGAAAAGGGGCTTGGTCTGGGACCGCCCACACAGCTCCCAGGGCTGTGATTGGACGGACGTGAGTCATATGCACACTCTCAGCCAATCACATGAGTCCCAGCACTCAGGCTCTGCCTGGCCTGGCCCTGCAGCCCATGGGAATTGGTTCAGAGAGAGGGCTGGATGCTGGGCAGTCCCAGGGCTGGGTACCTGGCTCTGGCTCTTCCCACGTGCTCTCTCTGCTGTCTGAGTTCCTGTCCTGGGAAGCCAGGAGCTCTCTGAGAAGCTGAGACCCCAACCTGATACTCTCACAAGGAAACAATGTAGCTTCTGGCTCTTCAGGCTGCCAGGGCCCCCTGTGCTCACGGGGGATCACAATGCCACCAGGTCCGTTGGACCCCTGGTTGAGACCCCACCTAGGGAGAAGCCTGTACAGAGGGACTGAGTGGCTCAGCCCCAGGGGAAAACGGGCTCTAGGACACCCCTGGGAGGGAGGCCACCAGGCAGTTGCTCACACTGTGGACTGGGCGTGAGCCACACGGAAGTGACTCACTGCTGGCTGCTTGCACAGGTCGGTGGTGTTCAGTGGTGTGCACTATCCTGTCCCATCCACCATTCCAGGGAGTCGCAGGCGGACTCCCGACTGTGTCGGGCGGTGAGGCAGCTGTGGCCTGAGGCCAGGGCCCCTGGGAGTCCAGGCCTGCAAGTCCCAGGGCCCCACAGCGTGTCCCAGCAGGGCCTCCACAGGTCGCTGAGCTGAGGGTTCACAGGGAAGAGCTGTGCTGGTGAACAGGGGGACCGGACAAGGGCGCAACGCTCCCTGGAGGCTCTGGACCCTGTGTGTGGGCGTGGGCCTGGCTAGGGTGCATGTGCGGCCTCTTGCCAGGGCTGTCTGCATTTGGATGGATGCCCAGGACGCAGGAGGGCGAGGGTCTCAGCCCCGAAGAGCCACAGCCCGGGACTGTGGACAAAGGCCGGGCTGCAGGAGGACCTGTGCCGTGCGGGTCCAGGACGGGACATGGAATGATATGCAGATCCAGGACAGAACCTAAGCTGTGCAGGTCCGTGAAGGGACAACAATGACACGCGGATCCAGGATGGGACCTGTGCTGTGTGGGTCTAGGTCATGATGTGCAACCTGTGGATCCAGGATAGGACTTGCAGCCAGAGGCCTGGCTCTGACTTGGCATCAGGGGCCTGGATTCCCGAGAAGCATCCAGGTAGGACGCCCATTCAGCAGGAGCTGCTGGAAGGTTCCTCCGCAGAGCCCCGTTCTCCTCCCAGGGCCCAGCTCGTGCTTAGCAGCTGGTCAGCAGGCGTCTCCTGTGCCCCAGAACTGTCGGGGGCGGGCATCCTTCCTGGACTCAGAGCAGTTTCACTGGTATCAGGTCCAGGTCTCGGTTCTGCCTGTGGTCCCGATTCCGACAAACTTCCATCACAGAAGAACGACAGCATGGAGGGCTTTAGACGTGGGTCGCAGAAGCTGCGGGCACGTGGAAGCTGCAGACACAGAAAGAGGCTGTCCCTGGCGCTCCCCTCATCTGCCTGGACACACCTGCGCTGGGAACCTGATGGTCCTCAGTCCCGGCAGTGTTCTTATAAGGAGAACCGCCCTTTGACAGAGAGGAGCCTGGACGTCCACACCAACCTGGGACTGGACAGAGCTCCTCCCGTGGCCACCCCACTGCCTAGTCTTCCTTCTGGGGTGACTCGCCCTCCCTAGGCCCCACATCCCTGCCCTCTCCCTGGGCAGAGGCCTCTGCTTCACCTCTCAGCCGCTGCAGGGGAGGCTCCCTGTGCCCGCATGTCCCCACACGGGTTTGTGGCATGAGTGTTAGTGAGCTTCCCAGGTTTCTCTCTGCTTAATCTGTCTTCCCTGATGGGTCTCAGCCAGCCACTCAGGAGGAGAGAGGAGGAGGATTTTCCTGCCCCACGTGAGCAAGGAACAGCTTCCGACTCACACCTGAGCCCTTGGTCAGGTGCCAACACTCTGGCTCTCAGCTCGCTTGTCTGCTGAGTGCAAGGCAGCTCTTCTCCAGAGGAGAGCTCTCCTCCTGTGCTCTGAGGACAGGTCTCCTGTCCCCGGGGGGAGCGGCAGCCCCGCAACCCTGGAACTTCCACGCCAAGCCCAAGGGAAGGAAAGTAAGTTGGGGTCAGTGGCCAGAGTGAGAGGCCTACCCGCGTCCCAGATGCCTCTCTGCGCATCTCAGGCCAAAGCCAGGAGAGTTCAGGCCCCTTCCCAATGTCAAGGCCTCTGAGAACCCCTGTGAGGCTCCCCAGGTGAGGTCCCCTACAGGGGAGGTCCCTCAGGTAAGGTCGCCCCAAGTGTGGACTCCCAGGTGAGGCCCCTAAGTGAGGCTCCCTGCAAGTGCGGTCCCCCCAGGTAAGTTCTCCTAGGTGAGGCCCAAGCAAGGATCCCCACCCCCGTGAGGTGCCACAGTGAGGGTCCAACCAGGAGCAGATCCCCCCGACTCCCAGATAGGGACCCAGGAAAGCTGCCCTTGGGGGTCTGAACCCACAGACGAGAAGGGGAGCAGCTCGTCTGGGAGGGAGGCTGACGCAGCCCCTGCTCTCGCCCTCAGACTATTTCTCTGCCAGCGGGAACGAGGCTGCGCGTGTCTGCAGAGAGCGGGGCTTCTCCAGCCGCGGCCCCAACACACGGAGGTCACCAGGATCCCACCGCTCCCTGTCCTCTGTGCCCCCCGGTGAACTCAGGGCTGGCTTTGGGGCAAGAAGCCTGTCCCCGTACATCGTTCACACCTGCCTGAGTCCCCAGGTGAGTGGCTTTGCAGTAACTGTCCGGGAGCGTGGGTCGGGGCTGCGTGTCACCTGCGGCTCAGCCCGAGGAGGAAGGCAGGCGTGTTTGGTCCTCGTGCTTGCTTAATTGCGGGTCTGAGCAGCAGAGGGAGGAGTTGGAACATCAGGAGGGAGGAGGAACTGAGCTCCTTTGTAGAGAGAGGCTCAGAGGTTTCTGGAGGGCAGAGCAGGTCTCCGCCTCAGAGCCCATCCTGAGATTGGAATCATGAGGGGACCTGCTTTCTTGCCTCCCCCCCCGTGAGGCTGCACGTTTGGGGGCAGCGGAGCCTGGAACCCAGGCTGAGGACTCAGTCCTTCCCTTGCGCTATGAACATCGGTGCAGGTTAGAGGCAATGAGGAGGCAGAGAGCAAGCCCAACATCGGGCTGGGTCCCTCCGGGCCCCGAAGATTCCTCTCTGAGCTGTCCCAGGGAGCCCTGCCTGGTGCCTTGTGTGGGCAGTGGGGAGTTTGGTCTGTCCTGAGGCTGCCAGAGGGAGGGAGTCTGTGGGCCGAGGCAGTGGCCAAGCAGGGGTCCTGCGTCACCTGGCTGCTCTGGAGCTGAGGGGCTGTGGGGGCCTCTGAGAGCAGGGGCGGCTGGGGGCAGGGGCTCAGGTGGAGACCAGACTCAGGAAAGCAGGAAGAGGTGGTGCAGGATGGAGCCATGTGTCTGCAGAGCTGGGCCAGCAGGAATGTGTTTCCCACCATCCCATGGGAGGCTGCTTCACGGGGGTGGTGAGCTCCCCGTCGCTGGGAGGATTCAAGCAGACACGGGTGGTGGGTCTTCAGTCAGGAGTGGCTGGACCAATCAGATCGCCGTGAGGGTTCCCTGATGATAAATGCATGCAGTGGCCCCTGGGAAGCTTTGGGCCCTTCCTGCAGAGTTTTCCTTGGTGTTGGGGTAGGGTCCGAGAACCCCCGGCCGCTGCAGCTGCTCCGGGGTCTGAGAGCCCAGGCCCTGGACTCGCTCATGCAGCCGGGGCCCCAGGAGAACAGGGATCTCTGTCCTGGATCCTCCACTACCAGCTCCGGGCGGACCCTCACTGAGCGTGTGTGACAGACTGCACAAACAGGGAGGCACGGGCCTTCCTCTGCCGGAGCCTGGGTTCTGCCCTGGGAGCCCCAATGGTGGGACTAGAGCGTCCGGCCTGTGTAGATGAGCCCAGGAC
This sequence comes from Meles meles, assembly GCF_922984935.1. Lineage (NCBI taxonomy): Eukaryota > Metazoa > Chordata > Mammalia > Carnivora > Mustelidae > Meles > Meles meles. The sequence continues at coordinate 19,785,999 of NC_060077.1, read as the reverse complement.
GGGGACGCCCAGCCTGGGAGTCCCTGGGAGGAGGCAGCCCTTGGAGATGCCAGATCCCCATCCCACGGGGTCCCTCAGGAGGGGTCTTCTCCTGTGAGGACTCAGGATGTGCTGATGGGTCCGCCCTCCCTGGCAGCTGGCAGAGGGTCCGTGTTGTGAAATCAGACTCCAGGGGGAGCCTCCGCAGGCCTCAGGTGTGTCTCTGATGGGCTGACTGTCAGGAGGAAGGCATCTCTGAATCGGGACCCCAGGTCCACCCTGGCCCCCCCCAGTCTCTCCTGGAGGTGTGGTAGGAGGGGCCCCAGATTCCCACAGGAAGTGACCCCAGCACCAGCTGACGGCTACTCACAGGGACGCCAGGGCAGCATAGAGGCTGGAAGGATGCAGGCCTTGCTGACCAGGCCAGGATTTCTCCTGCTTGAAGAGTCCCCACAGGGGTGAGGGAGGGGCCTGGGAGGCTTCTCAGGTGAGGTTCCCAGAACAGCACCCTCGGTTGCCTGAGCTGGATCCCTCACAGGGCACCCGAGCTTCATGCCCCAGGTGGTGTCTCTCCTGGGGGGGGGCGGGGGGGCTCTTTCCCACCTGTCTCCTGCCAAGTGCTGTCCCTGAGTCTGCACCCTGGGGATGGCCCTGGTTGGGGCGCTGTACTTGCCGATTACAGAGAAGCTTTTGGCAGCTGAGCATCTTAATGTAAATAATTTAGTAGGACGCATAAAAATCACCTGGACATGGTTTTGCTTAAGGACAACACTGTGAAGACTTTGGATTATTTATTCCCTTAATTTTTCCTCAAGTGCAACCATAAATCTGTATTATTAGTTTTTTAATGAATATTAATTTCTAAAATGAAAGGTTCCTGATTTCTCGGAAAGGCCAAGGGAGGGAAGCCCAGTGCAGTTCTCTGGCTCCTGAGGCCCTAACTCTGGGAGTGGGTCCTGGCTACTCAGAGACGCCAGGCAGCACCCCCGCTATGTGCGTCTGGGGTCTTCAGAGAAAGGAGCGGTGCATCCCCTGACCTGAGGAGGAGAGGGAGGCAGGAGCCGGGGAGGGGACGGTGGCAAAGATGTCCCCACTGGGCCCCTTGGTTGCATGAAACAGGTTCACCGAAACAGAGGCTTGAGCTCCGAGCCTCAGAAGCCCGCCTGGTCATCACGGGTGCCGCAGGCTGGGTCCACAGATGCAGGCGTGAGTCCGGCCTGGAGGAGGCCCGGGCTCCTGAGCACGAGCACAGTGGGGCCACGGGCTCAGGAGAGTAAGGTGAGTGGCCAGCTCTGCCCTCTGTCTGCTGGGAGCAAAACGGCACGGTCCTCCGGTCACAGCCTTGCTCCCTGGCCCTGGACCACGTGGCTCCTGGAGGTGCCTTTTCCTGCGGTCAGGCTGGGCTGTGGAACCCGGGGAGCACCAGCAAGTCCCGCAGCCTCGCCGGTGATGATCAGGCTGTTAGGGACCAGGTCGGGACAGGAACTGGGTACCTGTCTCCCATGGCAGGCTCTGTTGCCCAACAGCATCCTCAGCGGGGGCCGATCTGTTCCCCCAGGAGAGGCTGCCAGGCAGTGTGGAACGTGTCTGAGGCCCCAGGTGGCTCTGGTGGGGGCCTGGGGCTGCCCAGGGAGATGAGCGTGGGGCGGGTTGGGGTGGTGTCCCCGTGCAGAGAGCCAGGTGTCCTCGCTGGGCGGGCAGCACCGGGTCACAGGGCAGAGGTCAGAGCTGCCACCCCCTAGAGGGGTGACTGGGGTCTGCAGGTTGGGGGTGATCATAACCGACTCCCCGAAATGAGACCGGGCAGGTGCTGCAGGCCCCTGGCACAACGTGTGCTCATGGAACGCAAATGAGGCTCAGGCCCGGTCCCCGATCCTGTCTGCTCAGGAGTGAGCTGAGCCCTTATGTGACCCAGTCACCCCGCAAACGGAGAGTCGGGCGCCATCCACCTTGCCGGGATGTGGGGGGCTGGATGCTTCCCGCTGTGCAGGGAGTCCGGGGTCGAGTTCGGGAAAGCCGGGGTGACAAGGCGGGTGGCATGCATGGAATTTCCACGGGTTTAGGGGCACAGGCTGCCTGTGGGGCCATCCCTTCCTGCCCGCAGAGGGGAGGACAGGGAGCGCTGGCTTTAGTGCAGAGGGGGGCTTGGGTCGGGGCACCCCAGGGGCCACAGCCATCTGGGCTCTCTCCTGCCAGGGTCGTTTTGTCCGAGATGGGCTCTGGGTGTAGGGTCCACGCATGAGCAGTGGTAGACCCTCCTGGCCAGACGCTGTTCTGTCTCTATATAGAGAAATTAGATGTGCCACGCCGGCATCTTGCAAGGGTGGGCTAGAGCTAGAGACCCGCGCGTGGGGGACGTCACCACATGGGGGGACGCCGGTACATGGGGGACTTCAGCAGAAGGTGCACGCCGGTACGTTGGGGATGCTAGTAGGAGGGGCACCTGGTACGTGGGAGACGTCAGCGTGAGAGGCATGCTGGTACCGGGGTCGAGGTGGACGCCAGTACTGGGGTCGTCGGCACAAGGGGAACACTGGTACGTGTGGTTGTTGGCACGAGGGGGACGTCAGCACGAGGGGCACGCTGGTAAGTGGGGGACGTCGGCACAAGGGGACGCCGTTATGAGGTGGGACATCAGCAGGAGGGCCATGTTGGTACGTAATGGACTTTGGCAGGAGTGGGACGCCGGTACGTGGGGTGGTTGGCACGTGGGGGATGCCGGTAGGTGAGGGATGTCAGCAGGAGGGAAACGCTGGTACGTGGGGGACGTGAGTAGGAGGGGGAAGCCGGTACGTGTGGGCGTCGGCCAGAGGATAGGCCGGTATGTGGGGGCGTCGGCACGAGGGGGATGCCATTGTGGGGCACGCCAGGACATGGGGGACGCTGGCACGTTGGGGACATCGGCACGAGGAACACGCTGGCACGAGGAGCACGCCAGCACTGGGGGACGTCAGAGGAGGGGCACGCTGGTACGTGGGGGCGTCGGCAGGAAGGGGCCGTCAGTGGGAGGAACATGCCGGCAAGTGGGTGTCGTTGGCACGTGGGCATCTGCGCGCACGCCGGGCCCGGCCACTGGGAGCACACTGCCGGCTTCTCCTACGTCTAGGTTGGCCGCAGTGAGGGCCAAGTGCTTCCTCTTGGGACGCAGGGGACGGCCCCGCGGGTGGCCTCTGCGGGATGGCCTCTGCGGGATGTCTGTTGGTGGTGAGTCCCCGGAGTCAGGCGCGCACCGGGTGAGCGGCGTGTGTGACGGCCCTTTTGGGAGTCGGGGTGGGGCAGGGACCTGCCCCTGGGTGCACCGTGGGCTGACTCCGTGACGGGGACAACAGGTTGTTGTTCCAGGACAGTGTCCTCAGAGGGGCTGCTGGGGCCCTGGCTGCGCAGGGCAGTTACTGGTGGCACCGTCTGCACTCCAGCCCGTCCCTTTCCAGGCGGGCGGGCGGGTGGGTACTGCAGGCACCAGCTTGGTTGGGAAGAGGGGAGTAAGGTGTCTCAGCCCCCACCCCCCACCGAAGCCGTCTTGGGTTTGTCCGTGTTGGGTTGACGCGTCGGGCCACTGTTTGGTGGCCAGAGAGGCTGGAAAGAAGAATGCAGATGGTGAAGCCCTCTTGAGCAGAACGCGTGTGTCTAATGTCTCTGGAGCATAACCGGCACTCTGTCACCTCGAAAGGCCGAAACTGGTTCGGGAAGGAGGCGTTGTTCTGTGGCTGCGTGGGAGCACGGGGCTCGGGGGCTCCTAGGTCGCGCACAGAGTGCGGGCGGCCGTCATGGGACCTGGGATCCCCAGACTTGGGCAAAGAAGCGGACTCTGGCAAAGCGGGAGCGCGTCCGGCTGACCTGACCTGGGGCTTCCGAAAGCCTCCTTCGAAGCTGGGAGTACGTGACCAGAGCGGGGACCGCCACCGCGTGTGTGGGTTGGGCCTCCTGTTGCTGGGGCGGGTGCGCAAGTGAGGCCCTGCTGCGGGGAAGGGCAGATTGTGGGGCCCTCCCCACTGCAGCAGGATTGTAGGATGGAAGGGGCCTGCTGGCAAAGTTTGTGGAAGTGGCCGCTGGAAAGGATGTATCTGAGGACCTGGGGGACGGACATGCGGGGTGGACCCAGTGTCACGTGCCCGCAGCCTGACACTCCCCCCCCCCTTCCTGGGCGCACGTGAAGGAGCCAGCCTGGCGCTTCCCCTGAGCACTTGGCCTTGCAGCCAAGAACCCCGGGTCAAGAACCCCGGGTCTCAGGCATGCACCTGCAGTGTATCGTTTACTTAATCTCACAACGGCTGGACCTTGCAGGGGCCATCGCCTGTTCAGTGTGAATACAGCATAGCTGAGAAACCACACGCTGCTTCCTTTTTTCTAACTTTTTACGTAAAACGTAGACGACAGGCCGTCTTAAGTGCACGGTTCAGTAGCGTTATGAAGGTTATTGGCACTGTTGCGCACCCACAACCATCCTTCTCCAGGACTCTCCTCTTCTTGCAAATGGAAACGCTGTCCCCACAGAACAGAACCCCCTACGACCTTCTTCCCTGGCCTGCCCCCTGTCATTCTCCTTCCTTCCGTATCTCCCTCCCCAGCCTTCCTATGTGTCTTCTGATCTGGGGTCCATCCCTGGTACTGCAGGTGTGTCTACACTGACCTAGGATGTACCGTTAACATCCCAGGTGTGTTAACTAGAAACTGTTACGTCCAGCGCCCCAGGTGTACTCCCACAGACCTGAGAGGTCTCCGCTATGTGTCTGCATTGCCCTGGGATGTCTCCCCAATTCCCCAGGTGTGTGTGTCTGCATTATCTGGAATGTCTCCCTAATTCCCAGCTGTGTCCACATGGTCCTTGGTTATCTCAAAATTTCTCTAAGTTGTAGTGACTTGGGATGCGTTCCTAATTCCCAAGTCGTGTCTGTGTGGATTTGAGATTTGTCCCTAATAAGGCCGGTGTGTCTACGCTGTCGTCTGCCTAAGCTCCCCAGGTGTGTGTATTATCTAGGGTGTCTACTTACACAGAAGGCGGGTCTATGCTGACCCAGGAGGTCTAATTCTCCAGATGTGTCAACGCTGACTTGGTCTGTCTCCCTAATTTCCTGGCTATGTATACACTAACCAGGACGGTCGCCCCAACTCCCCAGCTGTGTCTGCACGGAGCTGGGTTGAGTCCTAAATCAGCACTTGTACACACTCACCTCTGGCGTCTCCTCGCTCGCTGCAGCAGTTGTGGCTGGACCGGCGCGGGGCGTCTGTTCCCTTACCCGGTTTGCCTGTCTCATCCTGGGCAGTCTCTCGAATCCCCGTGCTGGGTCTAGAAATACCTAGAGTGTTCTCCCAGTTTGCCATCTGTGTCCGCCCTGACCTGGGATGGCTACCCGGTTCCCCGGGCGGCTCCATGCTACCTGTAGGTCTGATACACCTGGTGGAACTCTTGTGACCTCTTGTGCCTCGTAAATACTCAGGATGAGTCCGGAATAACCAGGGGTCTTCCAGAGTTCCAGTTGTAGCTTCTGCGGCCTAGGGGGGTTCCTGAATGCCCTGGGTGTGTCTGCCCTGATTGCATCTCTCTAGAGCCCCGGGTGTTTCTACACTGACCAGCCTGTGCCCTATTTCTCCAGGTGTGCCAGCTCTGACCTGAATTTTCCCAAGTCCGTGGATGTTCCCATAGTTACCCTGTGTTTCTTTGCTGACTTGGAAGGTCTCATTACCTCCCTCGATGTGTCCACGATGACGAGGAGGCCTTCCTAATTCCCGAGGTATGCCTACAGTGAAGGCGGGTGTCTCTGTAACTTTCCAGCACGTCTCAGCTGGTGCGGTTTGTATCCGTAACGCCCCAGGTGTCTCTGTGCTGGCTTTGGTTATTCTGCTCACCTTCACGTGGGCTAGCAGCCTCGCCCTCCAGGTGTGTCTGCTCTGGGCTGGTATTCCCTGTAGAATTTGATATCAAGGGGTCTTTCTGTGCTTGGATTTCTCGGTGGTTTTGCCTGTGTTTCTTTCAACATTTTTAAAAGATTTATGTATTTGAGAGAGTTTGTGTTCAAGGGGAGGGGCAGAGGGAGAAGGGGAGAGACAGTCCTAAGCAGAATCCCTACTGAGCCTAGACCCCAACTTGGGGCTGGATCTCATGACCCTGAGATCATGACCTGAGCCGAAATCAAGAGCCGCACACCTAACCAACTGAGCCACCCAGGTGCCGCAATCCTGTGTTTCTACACTGATTTGGGATGTCTCCCTATTTCCCCAGATGTGTCTGCACTGATCTATCCTGTCTCTCGTACTCCTGGGTGTGTCTGCTCTCACGTCATCTACCATGACCTGAGGTGGCTCCCCGTAATAACCCAGACGGGTCTACTCTGACCTGTGATGTCCCAGGAGTACCCAGGGTGTGTCCAACTTGACCTTGGAGGTTTCCCTTACTCCGAGGTGTGTCTAAACTGTCCCTGGAGTCTCCCTAATTCACCAGATGTGTCTGTACTGACCCGAGATACTCCTCATCCCCCAGGTGTGTCTGCTCGGACCTGTGGGGTCTAAAAGCTGTAGTGTTTGCTCTCACACGGGACAGCTCCCTCATTCCATGAGCGTATGTACAGTGACCTCTGCTGTCACCTTATTTTGCGTGTTTTTCCACACCCGAGTTCCCTAGGGGTGTCTGTGCTGAACTTGGATGATCTCTGACTTGCATGTGTCTGTCCTTACCTAGGATGTCTCCCTCGTACCACAGGTGTCTCTACCCTGACCCAGTAGATCTCCCGTACTCCCTAGGTTGGTCTATGCTGATAGGAGTGTCTCCCTACTTCCCCGGGTGTGCCATTACTAGACTGCATCTTCTCCACAATATCTGCAGTGCGTCCAGGATGAACTTGGATGTCTCCCTACTTATACTCAGCTTTGATAGTTTCCATGTAATTCTCCGGGTCTATATACACTGACTTAGTATGTCTCAAATCGAGTGATGTGTGTACACTGTGTTGGTGTCTCCCTTAATCTCCATGTCTGTACTCTGATAATGTGATGTGGCCCTAAATTCCCAGTCTACACTGACCTGTCTCCCTAAATTGCGCAGGTGTTTCTCCAATGGCTTTAGGAATCCCAGCAATGCCCCAGGTGTGTCTTTACTCATTGGATGTCACCTGAGTTCCCTAGGTGTGTCTTAACCCTGACCAGAGATAACTCTCTGGTTTTCCCAGCATGGAGAATGTGGTCTAGAATGTCTCATTATTGCCAAGGTGTGTCTACATTGACCTCAGCACTTCTCCCAAGTACCCAGGAGTCAACCTAAGATGCCAACCTAAGACGGGAATTTTTCCTGAGGAGCTACATGTGGATGCGGTGACCTGGGCTATCTGTTTCCCCGGTGTGTGCACTGTGACCCGAGGTGCCCCCCTATTTCACCGACTATGTTTAGACTTAACAGGTATAGTGTTCCTTTCCCCGGATCATGTCTAAATTACACCAAGATGTCTTCCTATTTCCCACGTTATGTCTATTTTTTTCTTTTAATCTGTGCTGTTTTTATAAATCTCACTTGTATCTACCCAAATCTTGGCTATATCCAAGACTAATGTGTATACGCTGATCCGTGATGTCTGCCTCCTTCGGGGATATACCCGGATTCCCTCAGTGTGTCTAATCTTACCTGGGATTTCCCTGTAACTGCTTAGCTATGTCTACCAAGAACATCGTTATCTCCCTGTTCCTGAGATGTGTCCACCCCTACCTGGGATGTATCTTCTTCCTCAGGAGCGTCTATGACAAACTGTCTCCTATCCCTGGTTTCCTGTGTGCTATCTACACTGGCCTGGAAAGCCACCTTAATAACCTCGGTGTGTTTACTCTGAACTAGAAAAGTCTCTCTAGTTCCCCAGGTGTGTTTACTCTGGTCTGACGGTCTCCCAAGCCCCAGGTATAGCTACACTGTCCTGAGACATTTACAGAATTCCCGAGGTATCTCTAATCTGACCTAGTGTTTCTCCCGAATAACCCAAGAGTGGGTACTTTGATTTGGGATGTTTCCCCCATTCCCTGGGTTTTTCACACAGACTGGGATGTTTCCGTAATTGTGTAGACACTGGTCAACTAATTACCCACGTGTGTGAGCTTTACTGGGACGGCTCGCTGATAACCAGGTGTGTCTTCACTGACCTGGAAATTCTAACTCCCAGATGCTTCTACACTTATGTTGGGCTCCCTAATAACCAGGGGTGTCCGTGACCTGGGATGTCTCCCTCATCATCAGTTGTGCCCGCTCTGATCCAGAATGTGTCACCGATCCCCAGCTCTGTCTACACTGACCTGGGCTGTGTTGCTCATTTCCCAGATGGGTCTTCAGTAACCTTGGATATCCTCCTAACTCACTAGCTATGTCTACACTGACCCGGGATCTCTAATACCTCAGGTGTTTTACCCTGAGCTGGAATGTTTTCTTCATTCACCAACTGTGTCTGCCCTCAGCTTAAATGTCTCTGGAAATTCCTAGGCTTGTCTGATGTGCCATATCCTCTTGTAGCCCACTTGTGTCCACACTGACATGCATGAATTTGTGATTCTCAGGTGTTTCTATTATGAATTGGGGTGTCACCGTAGTTCCTCAAGGGTGTCTACGTAACCGCAGGCCACTTGTGCAAGGAAGCGTGTATGTGTATGCGTGTGACGACCGATGGTGAACAAGGCAGCTAGAACAACTATCAAAAGAAGATGGTTTGTTATTTGTGTTAGAGTAGTGTTAGGTCCACAGCAAAACTGAGAGGAAGGTACAGAGATTTTTTACCTCCTCCCTGCCCCGTCACTTCCTCCCTGTGATCAGCACCACCCCTGTAGACAGGACATTTGTTACCACTGAACCCACATGGAGAGGTCATCACCTCCCCCCCGACCCCCCCACCCCGGTCCATGGTTTGCTGCTCGTTCGCTCCTGGAGTTGGAGATCCTGTGGGCTTGTGGGTACCAACTGTGTGACAGAAGGGACCCATCATGACAGGGTCCCACAGAGTGCTCTCGCTCCCCTGGAAGTCCCCTGCTAGTTACCCTTCCCTCCTACCTCTCTCACCACGGGCAGCCTCGGGTCCTCTCACTGTCTTCTTGGCCCAGCCTTTTCCACAGTGTCCTGTGGTTGGAACCATGCACCCGGTGGTCTTTCCAGAGTGGCTGCTCTCACAAGTGGTACATCCCTCAGACTCCTCCTGTCTCTGTTCCTTTCCTAGTTGTTCTGAGTTACAGTCGACATTGTGTGAGTTTTAAGGTGTCCAGGATGTTGATTTGAAACACCTTGATGGAGGTGTTCACTTTTGCATTACATGCCCTGTAATTTATTGTGGGTGGACCGTGTGCGATTCACCTCTCCCAACTTGCAAATTCTTTATATGGTATTTTTTTTAAAGATTTTATTTATTTATTTGATAGAGATCACAAGTAGGCAGAGAGGGAGAGGGGCAAGCAGGCTCCTGCAGAGCAGAGAGCCCGATGTGGGGCTCGATCCCAGGACCCTGGGATCATGATCTGAGCCAAAAGGCAGAGGCTTTAAGCCATGAGCCACCCAGGCGCCCACATTATGTAGTTTTAACTCTAATTAGGCTTCCCATCAGATCCCCATAGTTTTTCTTTTAACTGGAATTTTGCCCATTTGACCAGCTTCTCCCCATGTCCCCAGTCTGAGTCCTTGATAACCACCATTCTGTGTCTGTGTTCACTCTGTGTCCAAGTTCTTTTTTCTTTTTTTTTTTTCCAGTTCCACATGTGAGTGAGGTCATACTGTATTTATCTTTGTCTTATTTTATTTACAGTCATGCCCCCTGGGTCCATCCATGTTGTTGAAAATGACAGCATTCTCTTTTTTCCTCGACCCTAAATAATGTTTCGTAGCACACAGACCCCATTTTCTGAATCCATCATCCATCCACAGACGTTGAGGTTGTTTCCGTGTCTTGGCTAGTGTGAGTAATGCTTCGTGAACATGGGGGGGCAGGTAGCTCTTTGAGACCCTGTTTCATTCCCTTTGGAACTATGGCCGGAACTGGGATTGCTGAGCCATATGGCAGGTCGGTGGTTAATTTGCCGAGACCCTCCGTTTGTTCTCCGCTGCGACAGTGGCAGTGTCACCTCCCAGCAGTGGTGCACCGGGATCCCTTGCCTCCCTGTCCTCACTGTCCACACTCGCTGTCCCCACTGGTTTTGACAGTGGCTGTCCTAACAGGTGTGAGGGGATGTCCCCTTGTGGTTTTGATTTGCATTTCCCTGATGATGACTGATGCTGAGCACGTTTTCATCTGCCTGTTGGCCATCTGCGTTGTTCTATGGAAAAAGGTTTATTCACTTCTTTTGCCCATTTTTAAATTAGTTTTTTTTGGCGTGAGGTTGTAGGAGTTCTTTATATAGATGAACTCCCATCAGGTGTAGGATTTGTAAGTATCTTTTCCATGTTCTCTAGTTTGTCTTTGCATTTTGTTGATTTTCCTTTGCTGTACAGAACTTTTTATTTGGTTGTAACCTACTTACTAACTTACGCTTTCGTTGCTTGTGGTTTTGGTGTCGTATCCAAAGCGTCGTCCCCAAGACCAATGTCAAGGAGCTGCTGTACTGTGTTCTCTTGGAGCTCCTTGGCTTCAGGCTTTCTACGTCCTTAACCAAGTCCAAGGTGTTTGGTGAGTGGTGTGAGCTAGGGGTCCAGTTTCATTCTTGTCCATGTGGCTGTCCAGCTCTCCCAACACTTGGTTGAAGAGACCGTCCTTCCCCCACTGAGTAATCTTGGCGCCCTCATCAAATAGCCATTGACTGCGTACGCCAGGGTGTATTTCTGGGCTCTCCGCTCTCTTCTGGTGGTCAGCGTGTTTGACTTCATGTCCGTGCCGTGCTGTGTTGGAGACCACAGCTCTGTACTGTACCATGAAGTCGAGACGTGGGAGGATTTCAGCTCTGTTCTTTCCTCAGGATTGCTTTGGCTCGAGGGGATCTTCTGTGGTTCCACAGGAATTGAGGAGTTTTTTTCCATTTCTGTGGGAAAGCGACACTGAAATTTTGCGGGGGATGACCTTGAATCTGTGGGGTTGTGTGGCCCCATATTGATTCTTCTGATACAGGAACGTGGAGTGTCATTCCATTTGTGTCTTCAATTTCCTTCAAGGTCTTACACTTTTCATTGTGTAGATCTTTTCCCGCCTTGGTTACATTTATCCGTGAGTATTTTCTTGGTTTGATTTCCATTATCAATGGAATAGTTCCCTTTCTTTCTTTTTCTAGGTATTTCACTGGTACTGTGTAGAGACACTGATTTGTGTGGATTTTGTGTCCTGAAACTACTGAGTTCACTGATTAGTTCCAGCGGGTGTTGTTGTTGTTGGAGTCCTTCAGATTTTCTTTGTAGAAGATCCTGTCATCTGTAAGGACAGTTTTATTTCTTTTCTCCAGTTTGGATGCCTTTTCTTTCTTTTTCTTGCCACAGTGCTCTAGGTAGGACTTTCCGGTGTTGTGTCGAATAGGAGTGGTGAGAGTGGGCATTCTTGTCTAGAAGAAGAGAAGCTCTAACCCTTCCCCGTGGGTATGATCCTGGCTGTGGGCTTGTCATGCGCCACCTTTATGACGTCGAGGTACGTTCTGTGCTCAGTTAGTTGAGGTTTTTTATCATGACGGGGTACTGGGTTTCTGCCAGATTGTTTTCTGCATCTGTTGACGTGATGCAATGACTTTTGTCTTCAGTCTTCTAACGTGCTGTATCCCGTTTATCGACGTGCATGTTTTGAGCTCTCCCGGCATGGCGGTGACGGATCACAGTTGATCACGACGGATGGTCCTTGACTGGCGCTTCCGCGTTCAGTTCGCGGACACTCTGTTGAGAAGCCTTGCGTCCGTGTTTATCAGGAATCTCAGTCCGTAGTTTCCTTGTCTGCCTTTGGTCAGGGGAATCTCTCGCAAGATGAGTTTGGGGGTGTTTCCTCCTCTGGAATGTCATCACCTTGCTCAGTGTCACCTGGGTTTCCTCCCGAGTCGTCCTCCTGAAAGTGTAGAGTTCTAGGCCTGTGAGCCATCTTGAGTTGATTCCGTGTCTGGATTCCGTTCGCTTTTCCGTGAGGGTGTCTGGTTGTTCCATCACCGTCTGCTGAAAAGACGGTCTCCGCTCCGTCGTCTGCTCTATTTCCTGCGTCAGAGAGGGGTCGACGGCACTTGTGTGGGTCGTTGCTGGGCGCGCTTCTGTTCTGCTGGCGGATGTTGCCCTCACCAGAGCCACACTGCGCGGGCGCTGCGGTGTCCTAGGAAGTCTTGGAGTGAGGTAGGCGGTCCTCCTCCCCCTTCCTTCTCCTTCCTTCCCTCCTCCTCCCTCCTCCTCTTTCTTCTCCTCCTTCCCCTTCCTTCCCTCCTCCTCCCTCCTCCTCTTTCTTCTCCTCCTTCCCCTTCCTTCTCCTCCCCACTCTCCCTCTTCCTCCCTCCTTCCTCTCTTCCTAGCCTCTCTTCCCCCTTCTCCTCTTTCTTCCCCATCTCCTTATGCGCCCTCTTCCCCTCCTCTCCCCTCTCCCCCACTACAAATCCAGCCCCCCCCAACACACCCCAGGGCTGTTGCCTTCCCCTCAGTGGACTTTCCTTTCTGCCTCTTGCCCAAGAGATGCCCTCCAGTGACACATGTAAGATGCTGCCCCCCAAAGGACTGGCGAGAGTGGCTAAGGAGAGGGGAAAGAGAGACAGGGAGGAAGGAGGAGAGAAATGGAGGGGGAGGGCCTCTTAAACCTTCTGGTCAGAAGTGACGCACGTAACTCCCTCCCATGCTTCTTTGGCCAAAGGAGGGTCCCTGGGCACGCCTGAGTCCGGCAGGGCTGGGATACAGAATCTTGTCCCAGGAGGAGAAGCTGATAAAACCAGTGGGGCCCGTCACAGTCCCTCTTCTAAAGAGTGTCTTGATCCTCTCAGGGAAAGATCTGGTTCTTTCCTTGTATTGCCATTGCATTTACCAACCACAGGTGCACAGCCCAGTAGATTTTCTTAAGGGAAACGAGGTTGTCAGCAGAGCAGGGGACGCTGCCGGCCTCCCGCCTAGGACAGCTTCCCCTGCCTGGCCCTCCCAAGGGCCGGAAGCCAGCAGGTGCAGCCTCCCACAGAAGCAGCGGCTCCGTGTGTCTGGCAGGAGTCCTTGAAAGCACAGGTTAGGACTGTGGGGGACGGGGCGGTTCCGGAAGAGAACAGGCCCTGGAGCCCTGTCTGGAAGTGGGGGTCTGCTCCAAGGACAAAGCACCTGACCTCTGCCCTCCACCCTCCTCTCTGGGGATTCTGCCTTCGGTCGTGGTCGTGTTGCTTCCTGTCCCCTTTTGTCCGGGAGCAGTCAGTCCACCAGAAAAACCGATTAGAGGCGGAAGGAGATGGAAAGGCGCTCACTGGTACCCTGTGGGCATTTCAAACAGCCCCGGGGAGAGGCAGCAAGAGTCCACTCACATTAAATCCTGGCAAATGCTGGATACTCAGCAGCCTTGTTTCCAGTTTGTGGTGTTTCTATGGAAACACGCGGCCCTTAACGCTAAACGCCACAGCTCCGAGGTCTATGGGCTTCTGTCCCAGCTGTGGGCACATCCGCATTCCTCGGACACTCCTTGGGGGCAGGGTTCCTGCTGGGGCACAGGGCGTCAGCTGAAGACCTGTTCACGCTGGGAAGCACGTCTGCTTCGGGCCTCCTGTGTTCAGCACGTCCGAGGTTCCTTCATGTCTTTGCAGTGAATAGGAACAGACTTTTCAGTGCCCGCCTCTGGGGGAGCTCAGGGTCTGCCCCAGTTCTCTTTCCACCAGCAAGAAGAGCCCCAGATTCCAGTGGACAGTGGTGAGCTCAGACATGGTGTGACCAGAGACTGGAAAGAGAAATCCAGACCGTGGGCTGCCTGTTGAGCACAGCAGGCCCGAGTTATACCTCTGAGCCATCTGCAGTGACCATAGAGCTTAGGGGGCCCACTGTGGGGCCTGCGGGGGCCCTCCTGGCCTCCCCCAGCTTGTTGGGGGGGGGGCAGAGTCACCAAGGGAAAGTAGGTGGCCGTGCAGGTGTCTGTGATTGCAACAGAGGTGAGTCCTTCAAAGGGGAAGCTGGGGAGACTCCATAGCAACACGTGAGATGTGGAAAGAGCCGGCCCCTTGCTGGGCCATCTCAGGCTCTGCAGGTACCCTGGGGAGGGGACTGTGCTGAGCGGGTTTGTGGTACAGAGAGACCCACGTCTTTCCTGCAGTGTGGCCCTTACAGACACCTGATGCTCAGCTGAGAAAGGGATCCTGGGCCAGGCTGCAGGAAAGGCTGTCCTTGCGGCTGAGAGACATTCTGGCCTCGCTTGTCATTCAGGACCTCTGGGGACCCGGAGAAATAGCCACACTGGGTGACAGCTCCTGGAAAGGGGCGGAGACGGCAGACTCAGAGTCAGGAGACCTGGGTTCCAGTCTCAGCCCCACTGTGTTCAGAATGACCGATACTTCTTGAGTATGCTGCCTGCACCTTTGTCTTTAGAGGGGCGTGTGACAGGATGCATAACAAGATACTCGAGGTTCCTGCTCATCAGGGGAACACACAGGACCGTCACCAGGCTCCAGAGCCGTGGGAGCGTCCTTGTCAGGACCCGGAGGCCATGGGTGTTGGCGAGGCCGTGGGAGCTGGAAGCCTCATGCATGTTGCTGGGGGCCGTGGGAGACAGCGCGTCCACCAGGGAAACGGGGAAGTCACGGAAAGACTCAAACATGGAAATACTGCGTGATGCGGCAGCTCCCCGCCAGGGCTTTGCCCGAAGGCGCTGAGAGCGGGGGCTTCATGAGGTACTTATCCTCCGTGTGCAGAACGACTGTAAGGGGAAAAGGACCCCGGCGTGACCTCCACCGGCATCAGGCGCCCCGGGGGACCCCTCGCCACGTGCACCTTGGCCTGGGGGGCGCGGGTGAGCCTGCCCGTGGGGTCCCTCCCTGACTTCAGCTCTCCCTGGGCGGCCAGCCTCCACTCCTGGAAAGCAGCCAATCCCGGGTCTGGAGATCTGGACTTTGCAAAATTAAATTCCTCTGCAGGCCAGAGGCTTTTCACTCAAACAGCAATCTCATAATTGCTCATTCTGGGATCTGAACAAATACTTAACACAAAAGCCCATGGAAGGGTGTTAAGGAAAGAAAAATCACTGCGTTTCTGGGCTCCTTTTGCCAAAGGCACTAAACCCCATTTCTGACGCGTTTTCCACAGGCAGATTTATTTTTACTCTCCCTCTTTTTTTTTTTTTTTTAAAGATTTTATTTATTTATTTGACAGAGAGAGATCACAAGTAGGCAGAGAGGCAGGCAGAGAGAGGAAGGGAAGCAGGCTCCCTGCTGAGCAGAGAGCCCGATGCGGGACACTCTCCCTCTTTATTGCTGGTGTCTGTGGAGCCAGGGCCGTGTGAGGAGAGAGAGGTTCTGATTTTCAGCCGTGTGGCTCTTCAACGTAGGGCAACAGCGTAGATTCTGGACCAGAGTCTCGCACTCAGATGGTGGGGCGCCATCGGGAGACCGGGGGGAGGCGTCCAGGCAGGCCGTGGGGACTGGAGAGTGTGCGTCCCTCACCATGGTCACTGATCATTGCCAGGTGGCCAGAGTCCAGCACGGCCAAGACCCTGACTGTGGGAGCATCCAGGCATCCCCCTTCTCAGGTGAGAGCTCGTGCAGCCCCAGGACGCCCTCCACGGCCCTCCAGATCCACGCTCCACCGCGCTCACCCTGTCCATCCCATACCGTGACCTGGGGGCCCTGTCGCCTGGGCTCCCGGCCTCCTACCTTGTGTTCAGGGTCCACCAGTGGTTAGGAGACGGGTGGGTGCAGAGAGGCTGGGGTCCTCCCTGTTGAGGACTGAGCCCGGGCCAGGAGCTGGGATTGCCTGCGGGGCTACAGTGCCTGGAAACCCCCAGCCCCTCCCTTAGCTCCCTGCAGGACCAGCAGCACCGTCCCTTCCCTGCCCTGCAGCCCAGGGCTGGAAACAGCTCCCCCCGTGGCCCCTCTCCACGTCCCCTACCTCCTGGGGTGCATCCTTCCTAAGGAGCCCCTTCTTGCACGAATCTTGTACACTCCACACTAATCCAGTGGCCTCCCCCCTTCCCTGCTCTGTCTCACTGACCAGTGGCCTTCCTCTATCCCCTACTCTGTCTGCACCGACCTGGTCGTGTCCCCGCTCCATTGTTCTCACTGACCTGGTGGACTTTTCCTCTCCCCTGCTTGGTCTACACTGACCCTGTGGTCTCCCCCTCTCCCCTGCTCTGTCTACACTGTCCCGTGATCTCCCCCTCTCTCCTGTCTACACGGCCCTGGGTGTCACCCCTCTTCCCTGCTCTGTCTGCACTGGCCCGGTGGTCTCCCCTATTCCCTGCTTTGTCTGCACTGACCGAGTGGTCTCCCCCTTCCCCTGCACTGTCTACACTGACCAAGTGGTCCCCCCGCTCCCCTGCTTTGGCTGCACTGACCTGATAGTCTCTCCCTCTCCCCTGCTTTGTGTACACTGACCCTGTAGTTTCCCCCTCTCTTTCACTCTGTCTACACTGATCTAGTGGTCTCCCCACTTCTCCTACTGTGTCTTTACTGACCTGTGTCTACTCTGACCCAGTAGTGTCCCACTCTCCTTTGCTTTGCCTACAGTGAGCCGGTGGTCTCCCCCTTTCCCCTGCTCTGTTGGCACCGACCCAGTGGTTCTCCATTAGTAGAGTGAGTGGCCTGCCAGAGTCCCAGACACCTCTCCTCGCATCTCAGGCGATAGTCAGGGGAGTTCAGGCCCCTTCCCAAATTGAAGCCTCTGAGAACCCCCAGAAGGCTCCCTGCAGGTGCGGTCCCCCCAGGTGAGGCTCCTGAGCAAGGACCCCCGCTATCGTGAGGTCCCCCAGTGAGGGTCCAGCCAGGAGCAGATCCCCCCCCCCCGCCCCGGTGAGAACCCAGGAGAGCTGCCCTCAGGGGTCTGAGTCCACAGATGAGAAGGGGAGCAGCTCGTCTGGGAGGGAGGTGGATGCGTCCGCTGCTCTCGCCCTCAAACTGTTTCTCTGCCGGTGGGAACAGGGCTGTGCTTGTCTGCAGAGAGCGGGGCGTCTCCAGCCGCGGCCCCAACACACGGAGGTCACCAGGGTCCCACCGCTCCCTGTCCTCTGTGCCCCCTGGCGAACTCAGGGCTGGTTGTGGGGCAAGAAGCCTGTCCCCGTGCATCGTTCACACCTGCCTGAGTCCCCAGGTGAGTGGCTTTGCAGTAACTGTCCGGGAGTGTGGGTCGGGGCTGCGTGTCACCTGCGGCTCAGCCTGAGGAGGAAGGCAGGCGTGTTTGGTCCTCATGTGGCCTTAACGTTGCGTCTGAGCAGCAGAGGGAGCAGTTGGAATGTCAGCAGGGAGGAGGACCTGAGCTCCTTTGTAGAGAGAGGCTCAGAGGTTTCTGGAAGGCAGAGCAGGTCTCCGCCTCAGAGCCCAGCCTGAGATTGGAACCTCGTAGGGACCTGCTTCCTCGCCCTCCCCCCATGAGGCTGCACGTTTGGGGGCAGCGGAGCCTGGAACCCAGGCTGAGGACTCAGTCCTTCCCTTGCGCTATGAACGTCGGTGCAGGTTAGAGGCAATGAGGAGGCAGAGAGCAAGCCCAACATCGGGCTGGGTCCCTCCGAGCCCCAACGGTTCCGCTCTGAGTTGTCCCAGGGAGCCCTGCATGGTGCCTTGTGTGGGCAGTGGGGAGTTTGGTCTGCCCTGAGGCTGCCTGAGGGAGGGAGTCTGTGGGCAGAGGCAGTGGCCGAGCAGGGGTCCTGGGACGCCCGGCTGCTCTGGAGCTGAGGGGCTGTGGGGGCCTCTGGGAGCAGGGGCGGCTGGGGGCAGGGGCTCAGGTGGAGACCAGACTCAGGAAAGCAGGAAGAGTGGGTGCAGGATGGAGCCGTGTGTCTGCAGAGCTGGGCCAGCAGGGAGGTGTTTCCCACCCTCCCATGGGAGGCTGCTTCACGGGGTGGTGAACTCCCCATCGCTGGGAGGATTCAAACAGATACGGGTGATGGATCTGCAGTCAGGGCCTCGGTCCTCATGAAGAGGCTGGACCAATCATATCACCGTGAGGGTTCCCTAATGATAAATGAGTACAGTGGCCCCTGGGAAGCTTTGGGCCCTCCCTGCAGAGTTGTCCTCAAGGTCGGGGTGGGGCCCAAGGACTCCCGGCTTCTGCAGCTGCTCTGGGGTCTGAGAGCCCAGGCCCTGGACTCGCTCGTGCAGCCGGGGCTCCAGGAGGGCAGGGGTCTCTGTCCTGGATCCTCCACCCCCAGCTCTGGGTGGAACCTCACTGAGCGTGTGTGACAGACTGCACAAACAGGGAGGCATGGGTCCCCTCCCTCTGCCGGAGCCTGAATGGTGGGGCTAGGGTGTCCGGCCTATGCAGATGAGCCCTGGATGGGGACGCCCCAGCCTGGGAGTCCCTGGGAGGAGGCAGCCCTTGGAGATGCCGGGTCCCCAGCCCACGGTGGGGTCCCTCAGGAGGGGTCTTCTCCTGAGAGGACTCAGAATGTGCTGATGGTCAGCCCTCCCTGAGCAGCTGGCAGACGGTCGGTGTTGTGAAATCAGACTCCAGGGGGAGCCTCCTCAGGGGTGTGTTGGATGGACTGTCAGGAGGAAGGCATGTCTCTGATTCGGGACCCCAGGTCCACTCTGGCCCCCCAGTCCCTCCTGGAGGTGTGGTAGGAGGGACCCGAGATTCCCACAGGAAGTGACCCCGGCACCGGCTGCTCACGGGGACAGGGCAGCATAGAGGCTGGAAGGATGCGGGCTCTGCTGACCAGGCCAGGATTTCTCCTGCTTAAAGAGTCCCTGCAGTGGTGGGGGAGGGGCCAGAGGAGGCTTCTCAGGTGAGGTTCCTAGAATAGCACCCTCGGGTGCCTGAGCTGGAGCCCTCACGGGGCACCCGAGCTTCATGCCCCAGGTAGTGACTCTCCTGGGGGGGGCTCTTTCCCACCTGCCTCCTGCTCATTGCTGCCCCAGAGTCTGCACCCCGTGGAGGGGCCTGGTGGGAGGCTGTACTTGTGGTTTACAGAGAAGCCCTCAGGCAGCTACTCCAACCCCATTAGGAACCCCGGATTCGGCCCCAAGCACCTCTCTGGTACTTTGAGTAAAACTTACCAGGGGCTCCAAGCAGACAATCCACTGATCCCCGCGACTTGGGCTGGGCCACCTGTAGGTCCCAGGAACCCCTCAACTGGGGACATTTGTTATTCTTCCATCTGTCAGATTTCGTGATTTATGTCAGAGCTTTGTAGAATCATTCAAAAGTTGCTGAAAAAATTTGAAGTTTACTAAATTTTCAGCAGAATATTAAATCATATTTTGCATAAAAATTAATAAAAAAGGTTGCTGGGATTGTTAAAATTAATAACATTTCCTAACAATCCAGGGAAGTTAATTTATTTAGTAGGAAGCATGGAAACCAAAGTAGACATTTCAGCTCAAGGATAATACATTTACAGACTGATGGATTATTTATTCCCTTAATTTCTCTTCAGATGCAACCATAAATCCATATTCGGTTTTTAATGAATATTAATTTCTTCAAGGAGATACAGATTATCTGACTTCCCCCCAGGTTTGGATATAACGACACAGAGCACTGCATCAGTTTAAGATGTAGAAAGCGGTGATTTGACACAAGCGTATGATGCACGATGGTCACAGTTAAGCGAGTGACCGCCTCCGCTAGGTCACAGAGTCATCGGTTTCTTTTTCGTACAGTCAGGATCTACTCTCTTAGCAGCGTCAAGTTCACGGCTCAGTGCCGCTAACTGTGCTCAGCGCGCCATTCCGCGGAGCCCAGAACTTAGTCGTCTTGTGACTGGAGGCTCAGGTCCTCGGAGAACAGCTCCTACTTCCCCTAGCCCCGGGCTGCCACCTTCCAGCCTGTGTGTGCGGGTTTGCCTTTCTTCACCCCATGGAGGTGAGATCGAGCGGTGTTTCCCTCCGCCGGGCTTCTCGCGCCGAGCGCCCTGCCCTCGAGTTGTACGCGCGCTTTGTCGGACTCGTTTCCTCCTTTCCCGTGGCTGAATGATACTCGCGTGAGTGTGGACGTGTGTGTGTGCGGGCGCACGTGTGTGTGAGCACAACCTCTTCATCTTTCTGCAGACGGACATGCACGGTGTTCCCAAGTCCTGGCTGGTGTGAATAATGGCAAACTGAGGCCAGAAATCCAGGGAAATGGATTTCGTTTCCATTAAGTACGGACCCAGAAGGATTGCCAGATATTTCCCCGTTTTACAGTATTTCTAGTTTGAACGTCTTGAGGAACCTCCGTACTGCTTTCCAGCGCGGCTGCACCAGCCTGCGTTCCTACTGCGGGGCAGGAGGCTCCCCGTTCTCCGCATCCTGGCCAGCATCGTTGTTTCTTGTCTTCGGGAGCTCCTTCTCCCCGGGTGAGGTGATGCCTCCCTGTGGTTTTTTTGTTTTGTTTTGTTTTTCACTTTATATTCTTTTTTTATTTCTTTTCAGCGAAACAGTATTCATTGTTTTTGCACCACACCCAGTGCTCCATGCAATGTGTGCCCTCCATAATACCCACCACCTTGTTCCCCCAACCTCCCGCCCCCGGCCCCTTCAAGACCCTCCGGTTGTTTTTCAGAGTCCATAGTCTCTCACAGTTCATCTCCCCTTCCAATTTCCCTCAACTCCCTTCTCCTCTCCATCTCCCCTTGTCCTCCATGTTATTTGTTATGCTCCACAAATAAGTGAAACCATATGATAATTGACTATGTCTGCTTGACTTATTTCACTCAGCATAATCTCTTCCAGTCCTGTCCATGTTGCTACAAAAGTTGGGTATTCATCCTTTCTGATGGAGGCATAATACTCCATTGTGTATATGGACCACATCTTCCTTATCCATTCATCCGTTGAAGGGCATCTTGGTTCTTTCCACAGTTTGGCGACCGTGGCCATTGCTGCAATAAACATTGGGGTACAGATGGCCCTTCTTTTCACTACATCTGTATCTTTGGGGTAAATACCCAGCAGTGCAATTGCAGGGTCATAGGGAAGCTCTATTTTTAATTTCTTGAGGTTTTGATTTGCATTTTCTCAGCCGTCCGGTGGAGTGTGTCTCGTGGTCCGTTGCTGTGTGGAAGCTTTCTCTTTGGCGGAGTCCTGTGCGCGCGGGTTCACTCCCAGACTTTCCACTCCGTTGCACTGTCGTGCATGTGTTGAGCGGGCACCGCACCGTTCGGGTCACTGTAGCTCAAACCCGGCTCGGGTCAGGAGTGTGCCGCCTCCAGCTTGCTGCTTCCTCAGCGTCGCTTAAGCTTCCCGGGTCTTCTGTATGTCCGTACAAGTTTTAGGATTGGTTTTTCTATTTCTGTGGACGCCACTGGAATGTGGGTGTGGATTACGTTGAAGCTATAGATGGCTTTGGGTAGTCTGGACATTTTCAGCATATTTATTCCTCTGCTCCGTGGGCACGGGACAGCTTTCCGCTGGCATCTTCCTCAGTCTCTCTCATCAAGGGCTCGTAATTTTCAGTGTACAGATTTTGCACTTTCCTGGTTAGATTTATTTCCGGATATTTTATTGTCTTTGATGCTCTTGTGAGTGGTTTTTCCCCCTCCAGGGTTTCACTGTGTGGACGTCGAAAGGCACCTGACTTCTGTGTGTTGATTTTGCGTCCTGCAGTGTAACTGAGTCATTGATTCAATTAACAGCGTCTCAGTGGAGTCTTTAGGATTTTTACGCGGAAGGTCCTGTCGTCCACAAATGAAATGATTTTACTACTTCTTCTGGTTTGGGTGTCTTCCGTTTCTCCGTCTTGCCTGATTGCACTGGCCGGGACCACAGTGCTGTGTGCACTAGGAGTGGCTGGAGGGGACCTCCTTGTCTTGCTCCGGTCTTAGAAGAAAGGCTCTGGACTGTTCACAGTTGGGTATGCGAGCTGTGAGCCTGTCCTATGTGGCCTTCGCAGTGTTGATGCATGGTCCGTCTATACCAATTTGTGGAGAGTTTTTTATCATCAAAGGATTTTTTTTTTTTCAAAATTTTTTTCTGAATCTGGTGAAACGATATGATCTTTGTTTCCTTCTATCAATGTGGGTTCTCACATGTGTGGATTTGCATATGTGGCGTCTTCCTTGCATCCCAGGGATAAATCCCATTTGATCATGGTCTGTGATCATTTTGATGTAATGTTGAATTCCCTTTGCTAACAGTTTGTTGAGAATTCTTGCATTTATATTCATCGTGGATATTGGCCAGTGGTTTTCTTTCAGTGTCTGTCCTTAGCTGCCTTTGGGATCAGGGTAACACTGGCCTCATAAAAAGAACTTGGCATGTTCCCTCTTCAGTTTTTTGGGAGAGTTTGAGAGGTATTGGCATTAATTCATCTTTAAATGATTTGTAGAATTCCCCAGTGAGTCACCTGGTCCTGGGATTTTCTTTGCTGGGATACTTTTGACTGTGGATTCAGTCTCCTTGCTCAGTATTGGTCTGTTCATATTTTCTGTTTCTTCCTGATTCAGTCTCGGTACATTGGACATTTCTAACAGTTTGTCCATTTCTTTTGGGTTATCAGTTTGTCCGTATAGAATTGCTCATAGTAATTTGTTACGACTCTTCGTAGTTCTGGGCTATCAGTTCTTATGTCTCTACCGATTCTGAGTATGCCCCCCCCCCGCTTTTTTTTCTTAGTCTAGATGAAGTTTTGTCAGTTTTGTTTATCTTCTCAAAAAACAACTGCTCTTTCATGGATTATTTTTATTGTTTCTAGTCTCTCGTTTTTTTATCTCCACTCCAACCTTTGCTATTTCCTTCTTCTGATAAATTTGGCTTTGTTTTTTTCTTCTTTGCCTCATTTCTTGATGTGTAAAACTAGGTTGTTCATTTGAGGTCTATCTTTTCTAAATATATGCATTCATCACTAAACCTTCCCTCTCAGATGGCTGTTTTTTAAATGAACATGTAATGTATTATTTCCCCAGGGGTGCAAATCTGTGATTCATCAGTGTTACACAATTCACGGGACTCACCGTAGCACATACCTTCCCCCAGTGTTCATCACCCAATCACCACATCCCTCCCATCGCCTCCCCTCCAGCACCCCTCAGTTTGTTTCCTGAGATTAAGAGTCTCTTATGGTTTGTCTCCCTCTCTGGTCCCCTCTTGTTTTATTTTTGCCTCCATTCCCCTGTGATCCTCTGTCTTGTTTTGCAAATTCCTCATATCCGGGAGATCATATCATAATTGTCTTTCTCTGATTGACTTATTTCGCTTAGCATAATACCCTCTAGTTCCATCTATGTCATTGCAAATGGCAAGATTTTGGGTTTTTCAATGGCTGCATAGTATTCCATTGTATATGTATACCACATCATCTTTATCCATTCATCTGTTGATGGACATCTAGGTTCTTTCCACAGTTTGGCTATTGTGGACATTGCTACTATAAACATTCGGGTGCACGTGCCCCTTCGGATCATTACATTTGTATCTTTAGGGTAAATACCCAGTAGTGCGATTGCTGGGTGATAGGGTAAGTCTATTTTCAACTTTTTGAGGAACCTCCATGCTGTTTTCCAGAGTGGCTGTACCAGCTTGCATTCTCACCAACAGTGTAGGAGGGTTCACTTTTCTGCGCATCCTCGCCAGCATCTGTTATTTCCTGACTTGTTAATTTTAGCCATGCTGACTGGTGAGAGGTGGGATCTCACTGTGGTTTTGATTTGTATTTCCCTGATGCCGAGTGATGTGGAGCATTTTTCATGTGTCTTTTGGCCATTTCAATGTGTTCTTTGCAGAAATGTCTATTCATCAGACAGCTTTTTCCCCCTAAGATTTTATTTATTTATTAGAGCACAAGCAAGGAGAGGGACAGAGAGAAGGAGAGAGAGGTAAGATGGAGAATCCGACTCTCCACTAGGCAGGGAGCCCAACATGAGGACACGGGGTTCAACCCAGGACCCTGAGATCATGACCTGAGCCAAAGGTAAGACACTTACCTGACTGAGCCACCCAGGCGTCCCCCTCTCAGAAGAGTTTTACATTGTCCCATAGGGTTTAGTGTGTTGTGTTCAATTCTCAATTGTTTCAAGATAGTTTATTTCCTTTTGATTTCTTATTCGATCCGTTGTTTGTTTAGGAATGTTTTGTTTGGTTTCTATATGTTTGTAAATATTTCCCCTTTCCTCCTGTTACTGATTTCTAGTTCCGTAACACTGTGGTTGGAAGATATAGTGGGTAAGAATTCAATCTTCTTAAATTTGCTAAGACTCATTTTGCAGCCTGTCATGTGATCTGTCTTGGAGAATGTTCCGTGTGCATTGGAGAAGCATGTGCATTCAGCTGCTGTAGATAGAATGCTCCGTAAATGTCTATGAGGCCCATTTGGTTTAATGGACGTTCAACTCCAATGTCTCCTTGTTGATTTTCTGTCTGGATATCTATCCATTGCTCAACGTGGGCTGTTAGAGTCCTCTGTTATTACTGTGTTACCTTTTTTTCCCCCTTCATATCTGTATTTGCTTTGCCTAATACATTTTGGTGCTCCAATACTGACTGTCCATATATTTATAATTGTTACCTCTTCTCGATGAGTTGACCCTTTTATAATTATATAATGATGCTTGTTATTCTTACTGTTTTTGGTTTAAAGTTTATTTTGTCTGATGTAAGTAGAGCTACTCCTGTTCTCTTTGGAGCATCTCCATGCCTCCCTTCACTTTGAGGTTATGTGCGTCCTTAAAGTTGAAGTGAGTCTCTCGTGGGTAACATCAAGTTGGGTCCTGGTTTGTTTTTAATTCATCCGTTCTCTGCGTGTTCGTTGACAAAGTTGATGCATTGACATGTACAGTTATCACTAGTAGGTAAGGACTCACTAATGGCATCTTCTTAGCTGCTTTCTGGCTCTTCATGGTTCCCTTGTTCCTTTCCTCTCCTCCTTCCCCACCTCCCTAGAGTGGTGGTGATCTGTGGTGGTGTTGCTCCGACCCTTTCACTTTATCTTCTGTGAATCCACTCTAGCGTTTTGCTTTGTGATTATTAGGAGTTTTACAGAAAACACCTCCTAGACATAGCAGTCCATGTTACACTGGTAGTAACGTAACTCCTCCCTTTTGCTTACTATTTTTAGGGTTTTGATGCCATATTTATCTTTTTTATTTTGTGTATTCATTAACAAATTATAATAGGTATTGTTTTTATTTTTATTTATTTATTTGAGAGAGAGGGCAAGTGACAGGGAGAAGCAGGCTCCTCACTGAGCACAGAGCCCAATGTGGAGCTTGATCCCAGGACCCTGAGATCATGACCTGAGCCAGAGGCAGACGCTTAAACGACTGAGCCATCCAGGTGCCCCAGAAGGTATGGTTATTTTTAATACTTTCATCCTTCAGTCTTTATATTATAGTTAACAGGTTAACACGGTGTCCCATCACAGAATTAGAGTTTTTCCATCGGACTACATATTTACCATTTGCAGTGTGTTAGATGTGTTCTCATGTTTTCATGTCACTGATTAGCATCCTTACAGTTGAGCTGGAAGAACTCATTTCAGCATTTCCTACAAGGCAGATCTAGTGTGATGAACTCTGCCAAGCCTTTGTCTGGGAAGCCTTTGTTTTGCCTTCATTTCTGAAGGACAACTTCACTGGAAAGTATCTTCTTGACTGGCTTTTATTCTTTTTCCTTTCAAGACTTTGAATGTGTCATCCCACTCTCTAGTGGCCTAAGGTTTCTGCTGAGAAATCTGCTTATCACCAGTGTGGGTTCCTGTATAGATTAGGTTTTTTTTGTTGTGGGGTTTTTTTTTTTTTTTTTTTTTTTTTTTGGTTTTGTTTTTCTTCTCTCATGCTTTCAGGATTCTGTCTTTTTGACTTCTGACAATTTCATTATAATGTGTTCTGGGGGAGATTGCTTTGGCTTAAAACAATGAGGTGATCTGTTCACTTCATGAGTTTGGATGTCCAGGTTTTCCCACCGGCCTGGGGAAGTTCCCAGCCATCATATCTCCAAATAGGCTGCCTGCCCCCTTCTTCCTCTCTTGTCCTTCTGGAACTCTAATGACTCGGGTGGCTCTTTTGAGCATGTCCCAGAAATCACATGAGCTGTGTTAGCTTTTTCCATTCTCTTTTCTTCTTTACTGGGCTGTGTCACAACTCTGTCCTATAAGCCACTGAGGTCTTTCTGCTTCCTGGTCTGCTCTGGTGTTAGCGCCCTCCATGGCATCCCTCGTTTCTGTCATTGACTCCTTCAGCCCCAGAACTTGTTTAGCTCATTCTCATGATTCGATCTGTTCAGTTTCTCTTTTCATTTATGTATTCTTGCCCTGATTTCACTGAATCATCTTTCTGGGTTTACTTTAGCTCATCAGCCTCCTCAGAGAGCTATTTAGAATTCCTTATCTTGCAAACCATAGATCTCCTTGTCTTTGGGATCTGTTCCTAGCAGACAGTTGGGACCTTTGGGTGACGTCATGTTTTCTTGCTGCTTTATCTTCCTTTGAGTTTTGTGTTGCTGCTTTCCCATTTTAGGCAGCATCACCCTTCCGGTCTTACCTGCTGCCTCCAGGCGGGAGGTGGTTCTGGTTGGCCCTGCTGTGTATTTATTTTGTGGCTTTGCCAGCCTCCTAAGGAGACACCTATTCCATGCTTCCTGCTCCCTCTTGTGGCAGAATTCTTAAGCTTGTAGGTCTTCTCTTGATGTTACAACATACCAGCCAAACTGCTGGGAACCTGTCTTTTCCTTTCCCAAAGGTGTTGCTACAGCTCAGGACTGTGGTTTCTCTCATGCCCTGGCCTGTTTTCTGTGGGTGCTCCCTGTCCCCCCAAGCTCACTCACACTGCCCCAGGAGTGTGCATAAACAGCTGGCCATAGGCTGGGGGTGGGCTGGGTGGGTTTGACACCCAGGCATTGGGGGTGCCCACAGTCCAGGGCAGGATGCTCAGAAGAGGTTTTCTCGGTGCCTGTGATCAGGCTTCCCGCTCGAGTCCAGAATGCAGAATAGGAACAGCATCCCTTTAATGCTCTCTGATATTACCTTTTTCCTGATGATGTCCTTCCCCCAGTCATGAAGCCCCTTTAATACTCTAGGCCCAGCAAGAGAGAAATGGTTTTTTTTTTTTTTTTTTTTTTTTTAAGATTTAAGTTATTTGACAGAGATCACAATTAGGCAGAGAGGCAGGCGGGAGCGGGGGTTGGGGACGCAGTCTCCCTGCTGAGCAGAACGCCTGACATGGGGCTCGGTCCCAGGACCCTGAGATCATGATTTGAGCTGAAGGCAGAGGCTTAACCCACTGAGCCACCCAAGTGCCTGAGAAATGGACTGCTTTAGCAGCATCCTGCACAGCTGGGGAAGTCCGTCACTCGCCGCTGTCCCTTTCCCCTGTAGAAGAGATGCGGTCTTCTGGGACTGAGCTGCGCCCCCCTGGGAGGCTGGGTGGTGTTTGCAGAGTTCCTTTTACCCACTCCAGTGTGTCTAAAACGTGTGTGTGTGTGTGTGTATCACATACCAAGCTCAGAATGATGACAATCTGTTCCCAGCAGAGTGCTGAACTTCTCTGGGAACGGGGGTTCTACAAAGACTGTCTTGCCCGTGCATGTGTGCCCGAGTCTGTGTTCTCCAGCTGCCCCCAGACCTCAGCAAAGAGGCACTGGAACCAGCTCACTGGGACCTGCCAGTGACAGAGCCTGTCCCGTGATCTGCCTGCCTGTTCCCCAAAGCAGAGTGGGTGAGATCATCCCAGTTCCCTTGTGTCTCACTAACCGGAGATGTCTCCGTAGCTCTCCAGGTGTGCCGGCAGTGATGTTCAACGTCTCCACGACTCGCCAAAGTGTTGACACTGAGCTGGTATTTTTCCCTAATTCCTTGTTTGTTTACACTAATCTGAGATGTCCCTCTAATTCTCCAGGTGTGCCTGAGTGATCTTGGGATGTCTCACTTAATATCCACGTGTCTACTCGTTCCTGGAATGTCTCACTTCCCAGACACATCTACACTGAACGTGGATGTCTCCCCATCCGCCCCACCCCTTGTGCTACTCTGGCATTCCGTATCTCCCTCATTCCCCACGTGGTCTGCACTGACCTGGCGCGTCTCCACAATTTCCGAGCTGTGTCTGTGAAGACTTGGGATATTTCTCGGATCCCCAGTTGTGACTACATTGACCTGGGATGTCTCCCTAATTACCCGGAAGTGTCTGCTTTGATCAGGGGCGTCTCCCTAGTTCCCGGAGTCATCTGCTCTGAACTGGGCTGTCTCCTTAAAGCTCAGTTGTGTCTACTCTGACACTGAATGACCTCATATTCCCCAGTTGTGTCTATCTGACCTGGGATATCTTCTTAGCTAAGTGTGCCTTCTTCGACCTGGGATGTCTAGTTTCCCTGGTCCACTCCTACCTGAGGTGTTTGTGTGGTCGCCCACGTGTGTCCAGGGGACAGGGGATGGCTTCCGAATCCCCAGCTATCTAAACTGGTTCCCTTGGCATCCTGCCCTGACCTCGGAAATCTCCCTTCTCAACCGGTGCGTCGTCCCCCGCGCTGGGAGAGCTCCATTGTTCTTCGGATCCGTGTACTGTCCTCTAAGGTGCCTCCCTAATCCCACCGCATTCTCTCCTCTGCAGTGCTCTGTCTGACCGGACGCGCCCACCCTGACCGGGTGAGTCTTCCTAATCTGCTCAACCTGTCTTCGTTGACCAGGGATGTCTAATTCCCAGTATCTATCTACCCTGATTTTGGACGTCTCCCTAATTCCTCAGGTGTATTTCCAGATCTGGGATGTTTCCCTACTAACTCGGGGTAATTATTCACACTGCTAAAAGAAAAATGTCCACAGTTTACACATCTAGTTGCTTTATGTATTTCACACATCTGCTCTGATCCAGCAGATATAAAGCTGCACTGAAGATGTGTACAACGCAGGAAATCGTATAGACCAAGTGGGCCGGAATAGGACGTTACGCTGGGCATCTGCCGACTGGTCGCACATGGTTACTCTTGCGTGAGGCGCAGGGAGGTCTCGGGGCGGGGCAGGTACGGTCTGAGCAGGGACATGCTGATTGGCTCACCGAGACGTTCCTTGTCGGGGGAGCAGAGCAGACGGTTAAGTTCGGGTTTGCTAATGTGGGGCTTCATATCGGAGACTACTTTGAGCCTCATCTAGCTGCTTTAACGGACTCTCCTTCTGACCAGACTCCACATCCTGAGGACGTGACCGAACTGGAAGCCAGAGCACTACCGCAGTCTTGCGTTTGTGGTCTCTGTTGGCGTCGGAAGCACTGGCAGGTTGTCTGTGAGCTTGCGGATGGCCGTGGTCATCCTTTTCTCCTTGGTTCTAGGCCAAGATGTCTGCCCGCTGGCCGGTGTTGTGGACTGTGTTGCGGGTTTCTGAGAGCACGCGGGGCCCCGGGAGGACTGGAGACAAACGCAGAGAGAGCCGCCGCCTAACGTCAGAGCGTCCTTGGGAGCCAAGTTCCCCATGTTCCAGCCCAGTGCGAAGCAGCCGTAGGATGAGCCAGGTTTGGGGTTGACCTGTGTAAGCCAGTGGCTTAGTCATCTCACGGACTGTGTGTGGCCGTGTCCTGCGGCATGTGTGCGAATGCAGGAGGTTTTGGCTACAGCACAGAGGCGTGCACTCAGCCAGGAGATGACCCAGGCCAGCCTGTTGTCCAGGACAGCTTTGCAGTGAGCTCTGCTGTCCCCCCAGTGAAGCAGATTTCTCCTTGCGGCTTTGTTGGCCTCACTTCCGGGGTAGTAAGGATCTGCCGAAGGAGGTGAACCCTGTGTCCACTCTACCTCCTGGTCCTCCCTGCGTGAGGCTGTGATGTGGGAGGAGAGGCCCAGCCCTGCAGGGAGCACGATTTGGTGGTGATCGGAGATGTGACCAGACAGCCCAGGCCACAGCATTTACCTCCTTCCATCCACACACTGGACCGCCCACGTACAGGGGACACTGGCCCTCCGCAGACGAGCATGTCCCCCGGAGGAAGCACAGGCCACACTCCCCAAAGAGCTGTTCCCGGGGTGGGGGTGGGAGCGGTCCCCGGGGTGAGAGCTGTCGGAATGACCCTGAACTGGGAAGTGGACGGCCTTGGAGGTCAAGTTAAGGGCCTGGAGAGCTCACAGGTGGCTTTCTCTTGGTTACTGTTGCTTGTGTCCCTTCCTTTGTACAGAACCTGATGTGACGTCCCCAGCACTTGTTAGCCAGAGACTGGGGGATGGGCGCCCGGGACTCGAGAGGCTGGCAGCAGTGCTGGCTGAGGCGGATTCTCTGGAAAGCAGGGCTCAGTCTGTGATGCCCTGAGCGATGTGCACAATGGCATTATCCTTGTAGGACAGAGCAAGGCAATGGAAAAAGTAAAGTATGAAACTGAAGAATTAGGAAAAAGAGACAAAAAAGGAAAGAAACTTTATTTTTGCAGCTTTTTATGAGAAACCATTAATTTACATCGCTGTACGTGCTGAAGGCATAGGGTGTGCTCTGAGTCGCATGTGACAGGATCGCTAGGTGTGGCGAACAGCCACCGTCACATGTAGATGCCATAAGAAGAAAAACTCCTCCTCGGCCGTGTACCACACTGCACCGTTACGGTCCCGTTGTGTTGTACGCACCGCCGAGTCCACATTTGTCTCACAAAGGCAAGTCTATCCTTTTCCACCACCTTCTGCAGTGTCCCCTCTGCCCACCTCTGGTAACCGCAAATCTGATTTCTTTTTCTGAGTTTATCATGGCTTATTATTATTATTAATTCCACACATAAATGAGATCGTACAGTATTGGGCTTTCTCTGACTGACTGAGCATGATGCCTTCAGGATCTGTTCATCCCAAAGGTCCTCGTTGTTTAATGACTGAGTGCTATCCCGTTGTCATGTAAAAAATGCTGCTCTAGCCACTGGGGGGGGGGGGGACCAGATGGCTTTTTTAAAAGATTTTATTTATTTATGTGACAGAGACAGCGAGAGGGAACACAAGAGTGGGAGGTGGAGAAGGCTTGGCGCAGAGCGGGGAGCGCGACACAGGGCTTGATCCCAGGACACTGAGGTATGACCTGAGCTGAAGGCAGACTCTTAACGACTGAGCCACAGGCGCGCTGGGACAGACAGCTCTGTGAGTTTGTGCATTTCCCTCGGATGCATTCTCCGACGTGGGAGCGCTCAGTCATTGGGTAAGTCTAGTTTTAATTTCTGAGTGACTGTATCCCGTAGTAGCTCTACCGTCTTATAATCCCACCCACATACATAGGTTCCCTC
The DNA here is from genome assembly GCF_922984935.1 of Meles meles. Classification (NCBI taxonomy): domain Eukaryota; kingdom Metazoa; phylum Chordata; class Mammalia; order Carnivora; family Mustelidae; genus Meles; species Meles meles. The sequence goes on along the minus strand of NC_060077.1, from coordinate 19,754,881 downwards.
CCTCTCCTGCGTACCTGTGCCTCCACTTGTTACCCCTTCTCATCCAGATCGTGGCTATGCGAGCCGGCGTGAGGTGGTATCTCTTACGGCTTTGACGCGTGATGTTGAACATTTTTCATGTAACTATTGGCCATTTGTGTATCTTTGGGAAAATGTCGATCAGTTCTCTTGCCCTTTTATTTGTTCTTTTAACTTGTATTGTTTTTTGCTACTGAGTTGTAGTAGTTATTTCTATATTTTGGATATTAACCTCCTATGAGATGTGTGGTTTGCAAATATTTTTCCCATTCTGTAGGTTTTTCACTTTGTTGATGGTTTCTGTTGTCGTGTAGAAGCTTTTCAGGTTGGTGTGATCCTGGTAGTTTTCCGTCGACGCTGGTGCTGTAGGTGCGACTTCCATAAGATCATCACCAAGACCACGTCAAGGAGCTTTTTTCCTATTTTTCCTTCTAGAACTTTCAGGTCTGACATTTAAGTCTTTAATCCATTTCAAGTTAATGTTTGTGAGGCCTGTAAGACGGGTCGGTGAATATCCAGTGGAAAGAAACCTCCTTGATTCAGCATCTCTATAGGAAGCCACCTGCCACATGACGCTCACGCCTTCTGTTCCTGGTCCCTTTGGTTCCGAGGTCTCTGGAGTTAGCAACAGACTAGGTGTCACCTGTGAAATACGCGCCCAAGGTTCAGGTTACCCTCAATCACGTTTTGAAAAACACTGGGGTTCGTATCTTTCTGAGAGCACACTTGGGTAAGGGCTACTTTTTCTTTAAGCCCGTTAGAGCTGTTTACAAATTAATACTGGAAATACCATCTAGAAATAGAAAACTTTCATACGTCAATCACATGCATGTATGCAGGAACATCCAACCATACAGACACACGTAAAAGTACATTCTTCAATGTGGCTTTAGAATTTTAGCCATGAGACAAGTTCAATAATGAAAAACTCCATAGTTTATAAAAGAACAGTTGAAATACAGCTGCGTTTCTGACCCACAGAACGGACTAGGATCACCTACTCCTGATCACTCACGCTCTGCACTAGCAATTATGGAGAAGATCTTAAGATTTTTCCTAGCTTCCAAATGGCCTTTCTTTTCTGTGATTCTGATAAGAATTATTTGCCTGAAGTTTGCAATTCAAAAAGATGGCCCTTAGGGCGCCTGGGTGGCTCAGTGGGTTAAAGCCTCTGCCTTTGGCTCAGGTCATGATCCCAGGGTCCTGGGATCGAGCCCCGCATCGGGCTCTCTGCTTGGCGGGGAGCCTGCTTCCTCCTCTCTCTCTCTGCCTGCCTCTCTGCCTACTTGTGATCTCTGTCTGTCAAATAAATAAATAAAATCTTAAAAAAAAAAAAAAGATGGCCCTTAGTTCCTTCCTTTGGGAAAAACAGAGAATGCAAATTTCTCTAGAAAGGACTTTGGTTTTCTAAATCTACTTCTTTTAGGACATCTACAACCTTCCTGAGATGAACAAGGGAGGTTTCAGGATTGGTGAAAGGGTAGGCGGGCTTCCAGTCACTTCCCAGAGCTTCATTTCTGCCCCTGTAAAGACTCAGTTCATAACACAAGCACAGTCATTTTTAATTCTTCAGAGAACAGAGTTGCGGCGTGAATGATATCTAGGGGTAGACCCACTTACCCCGTCGTGGGATCTTCCGGTTGCTTCTTTATAGCAGGAGGATTTTCAACTTCAATGAAAATCAGAAGATTTTATGTTCTAGAGTTGTGTTTCAAAACAGTTTTAAAATCAGAAGATTTTATGTTCAAAAGTTGTCTTTTGAATATTTTAGTGAATCCTTCCACAAGGGTTTCAGAATATTTTTCTTTCCCTCTGGGTACACAGTTTCCTTTTAGTGAAGAACCTTTTTTTTTTTTTTTAAAGAACCCCTATTGGGCTTTTTTAAATTAATTTTTTAAGATTCCAATGTACATAGTGCACAGTGTTGTGTCCGTTTCTGATGTGTAACACGGTGATTCAGCACTTCCATGCCTTCCCCACTCCTCATCACCATGCGCTCCCTGACACCGGCCACCTGTTCTGTCTGGGTGACCAGCAACTTGTTCTCTGTAGTCAGGAGTCTGTGTCTTACTTGGACTCTTTATTGTCCCTTTGTTTTGTCTCTCACATTCCACATACAAGTGAGATCATGTAACAGTCTTTCTCGGACTGAATGCTTTCATTTAATGTCACGCTGTCTAGCTCCGTCCATGTTGTGGGAAATGGCAAAATTTTCTCCTCCTCATGGCTGAGTAGTATTCGGGGGTGTCGGGCGGGGGGGCTGCTGCCATCTGACTGTTAGAAACAGTGCTGTTTCCACATTGGGGTACATCCATCCCTGTGAATTATGGGGTTTGTATTTTTTGAGTAAATATCCAGTGGTGTGGTTACTAGATCACAGGGTAGCTCCATTTTTAATTTTCTGCTGAACCTGCACATGCTTCTCCACAGTAGCGGCACCAGTGTGTTCCCACCGAAGTGGAAGAGGCGCCCCTTTCCCCGCATCCTCACCAGCACGTGCTGTTCCCTGTGCTTTTGACTGTAGCCGTTCTGACGAGTGTCAGCGGATTGTCTCCATTTGCATTTTCCTGACGATGAGTGATGTGGGGCATCTTCCCTTTGTTTGTTGGCCGTCCAGATGTCATCTTTGGAGAAGTGTCTGTTCCTGTCCTCTGCCTGTTTTTAATTTGAATTGGTTTTTTTGGCATTGAGTTGTATCTGTTCTTTACATATGTTGGATACTAACCCTTAACTGTACATGTCATTTGCAAACATCTTCTCCCATTTGTAGGTTGTCTTTCAGTTTCCTTGACTGTTTCCTTTGCTGCGCAAAGCTTTTTGAGGATGTCCTAATACTTGTTTTGGCTTCTATTTCCTTTCCCTCAGGAGACATACCCAGAACCAATTGCTGTGGCCGACACTGGAGAAATCACTGCCTGTGCTCTCTGTAGAGGCCTGGTTAGCCAGAGGCACTTACTTGTAAACCCTGGATATAGGGGCGGGCCAGGCCAGATAGCCGTATCCAATCAGTGGGGGGCGCATATATTAACTGTGGTGAGTTGAAATCTCATTGGCCACCTGTGTGTGGGCTCAACCACCTCTATAAAGGTTAGTCTGTGAGGCTGGGGTTGGGGGCGGGAGAAGTAGGAGGAGTTAGAATAGCCTTTAGAATAGCCGTTATAGTAGCTGTTGGGAGCTGTTAGGGTAGTGGTAGGAGTGATAGCATCGGGGTCACGGGAAACAGCATTGCTGGGAGCGGCACCACCCTGAGCAGCAGCGCCGCTGTGAGCAGCCTTACTGGAGCGGTGTCATTCCGGGGAGCGGCCTCATCATCGGGAGTGGCCTTCGTCCAGCGTGTGGCCTCGTCTGGGGAGCAGCCTTGTTGGAGTGGCGTCATGGGAAGCAGAGTCTGTGTTGTCGGGGTTGTCGTCCTCGTCGTTGCCTCTTCGTAAGAGACGGCCCCGACCGGTCAGTTTGATTTTCAGTGCTTGGCACGAAATAAAGCTTTGCTTGATTTTCGCTTTGTGCCAGTCTCGTTCCTTTGATCACGGACCCTAACACTCTCCTCTAAGGTCTCTGTGGTTTCAGGTGTCCCATTGGGGTCCTTAATCCATTTTGGAATTTATCTCTGTGTATGGCATAGGAGCCCAGTTTCATTCTTGTGAAGGTAGCTGTCAGTTTTCCCAACACCATTTGTTGAAGGGATTTTTTCCTATTGCGTGTTCTTCCTCCTTTGACAAAGATTAACTGTGGAAATGTGGGTTTATTTCTGGGATCTCTGCGATCCCACTGAGGTATGTGCCCGTTGTGCCACTACCGCAGTTTTCTCTACTCCAGCTTTGTGGTATAATTTGAAATCTGGAAGCTTGGTATCTTCAGCTTTGCTTTTCAAGATTGTTTCGGCTATTCAAGGTCCTCCGTGTTTCCATACAAATTGTAGGATTGTTTGTTCTAGTTCTGTGAAAAATTTTGGTATTTCGATAGGGATTGCACTAAATCTGCGATTGCTTTGGGTAATTAACAGTATTTGTTCTTCCTCTCGATGACTACGGAACATTGTCCCGGTGTCTGTGTCCTCGTCAGTGTCGGTCATTGGCATGTTTTAGCCGGCAGACGGTAGGCTTCTCACAGCCTTCATTAGGCGGATTCCTGGGTGTTATGTTTCAGTACAGCTGTAATGGGATTTCTTAATCTCTTTCTGTTGCTTCACTACTAGCGTATAAAAATGCCATGGATTGTGTCTCCTGCAGCCGTACTGAGGTCATGTGTCAGTCTCATAGCGCTTTAGTGGCATCTGTGAGGTTCCCGGATGAAGTGTGAGGTCATCCGCGAGGAAAAGGTGTCCTTCTTCCTCACCAGCTTGGAGGCCTCGGATTCCTTCCGCATGTCTGACTGCCGGGGCCTCCCATGTGGCTGACTTCAGACCCTGGAACTCATTATAAAAATCCTTCCAAGTATTGTTAGGGTCTGTGATCAAAGGAACGAGACTGATGCAAAGCGAAAGTCAAGCAAAGCTGTATTTCACGCCAAGCATCGAAAATCAAACCGACCGGTGGGGGCCGTCTCTTACAAAGAGGCGACGACCCCAACGAGGCCGCTCCCTGGACGACACCGCTCCAGCGAGGCCACTCCCCAAATGAGACTGCTCCTGGACGCCGCCGCTCTGGATGACACCCCTCCGGGGAGGCCGCTCCCCAACGAGGAGGGACGACGAACCCGATGAGGCCGTTTCCAGAGGCTCTCCCAATAACTACTACTCCTCCTCCTACTACCCCCTGCCCCCCCCCCCCAGCCTCACAGACTAACCTTTACATAGGTGGTTGAGCCCGGCCCACACACAGGTGGCCAATGAGATTGCAACACACGACAGTGACTATATGCGTGCCCCACTGATGGGATGTCTCCATCCGGCCTGGCCCGTCCCTGTATCTGGGGTTTGCAAGTAAGTTCCTCTGGCTAACCAGGCCCTCATACAGGCCCTCACATTATCTTACCTGCAGGTTTTGGCTGAGACGAAGAGTAAACATTCCTGGCAGTACTGCACTCTTCTTTTCTTCTTTTAAACCAGAAGTGTATCAAATTACTCAACCCAAACCAGTAAGACTCTTATGACATTTCCATGGAGTCACAGAGCATCTCCTAAGAGGGAGCAGAAGGTACGGTCTTCGCAAGACCAGGGCCATTCACAAGGACAGGCGACATGAAGACAGTTCCCCTGAGAGCCGCAATGGTCGGTGGGAGGTTAGCGACCAACGGGGACCCCACGTCTCAGCCCAGCCATCTTCTCAGGGCCCCTGACCTGACAGCTGAGCTGCCTGCACGTGCGACAAAAGGCAGGCAGGCAGAAAGCCGCGCCAGATTCTCAGGCCACGAAGCGAGACCCGCAGCAAAGCAGTGGCTGGCCCTGGCAGGGGAAGGCCGCACAACCAGGGGCCTCCGGACACCAAATCCACACGAGTCTGGACTTGGGAAAGGACAGACAACATGAAATTTTACCTTCCTCTCTCTGCCAGCCTCTGCCGGGTTCCTTGGGGTCCTGTCTGCAGGCTCCAGAGCAAGTGAGGTGTCTCGGTGGGTCCCCAGACCCTGTCGAAAGGGAAAACCCAATTTTCCTTCTAGCTTTCGCAGTGAATTCTTGGCTGTGACCGCGTTCCCTCTAGGGCACCGTGAATGGACAAGCTTACCCCAGGTCCATTTTCCTGCTGTGGCTGCTGTAATTCAGGATGACCCGTAGCGGGCTGTTGCCCTTTCTGTAAACAAGTACAATGTCCAGAACCGGAGTTTTCAGACACCTAGAGAGCTGGGGCAGAGAAGACGGGGTCATCGGATGCTTCAGAAACACAGCGTCCCTGTCTCCCTGGTTTCTGTTTGTCACATTTGTCACTTTTACTTTAGGTCCAAACCAACAAAACCGGTAGCTCCCGGGGTGGAACTTCGGACCAACCAGCAGAACCCAGTCAATCCAGACTTTCTGGGCTAACACAGGGATGGGGACTTTGGGCTCCACGTGAAACCATCTTCCAGCTCAAGCCAACCTGCTAGATACCGGACAGAGAAGCCCATTAGACCAGGCAGCTCCAACGCAAGCATCATCTCCGGGAGGAACTTCACGTGGCCTGTGGACACAGGGAAAAGGCCATGAGGAACCCAGCGTTCAGCAGGCACTGCACCTATGTCCTCCTCCCCAAAGCCGCTGGCCATCTTCCCTGGATCCCCCCTTCTCATCAAAGCTGTTAAGAAATTTTTCCAGTTTATGGACCCAGTTGGTTTTCACTTAGTGACTCATGAGTCTGGCAGCATCGAATCCAGCCGATAAAAAGAAATACCGAAAATTTGTACGAAGTCGGAGAAGGAAGCAGATCAGGGAGAGGCTGGGCAGCTGCTGATGGGTAAGCAGAGTTGTTCTTCCTCTGCAGGGCCCATGGGGCTCTCGGGGCAGGGCCGGTAGCCTGTGCTGAGCAGGGAAGGGCCGACCGGTCAATCTAGACCCTCCTCTCCTGTGAGCGCAGAACATAGAACTGGAGTTTTGGTGTGCGGACGTGGGGTTAGCATCAGGAACTCCACTTGGGGCCTCATGTGGTAACGAGAACAGTGCTGACCTAAGCAATCTCCACAGTCCTTTCCCCCAAGTGTGTTGACCCTGATCTAGATTCTATCTCCCTATTCCTCGGGTAAGGATGCACGAGCTGGGACTTCTCCAGAGTTCCCCAGTCGTGTCCAGCCTGATCTGGCATCTTTCCCTCCTTCCGTAGGGTGGATGTACCGCGAGAGCGGGTGTCTCCCACTTCTCCGGAAGGGTCCACTCTGGCCTTGAGTGTCTCCATGCTCCTCAGGTTTGACTGCCCTGATATTGCAAGTCTGCCAGTTTCCCACAGGTCTGCCACTCTGACATGCAACGTGTGCAGAGCTCCCCAGCAGAGTGAGCTCTGAACATAAACGTCCCTCCAATACCTCCATGGTCTACTCTAACCAGAGGCCCCACTGGCACTCTGAGTGTGTCTGCTTGGATGTGGGGAGTCTCCCGGGATCCACAGAGGTGTCTGCACTGGCTCCCCAGTAACCCAGTTGTGTCTGATCTGACTTGGGATGTCCTCGTAATTCCCCTAGTCTTGAGAGCTTGTTTGGAGGTTCTAGCAGGGGAGCGCAGCTACTCGTATACCCTTGACCGAAGAACGGTCCTCTCCTCTATCGGGGAAGGTCGTCCTCTTCGACCGAGCGCGCAGCTTCGGGAGGGACGCACATGGAGCGGTGAGGGAGGAAGGGGACACCCGCCTAGCCAGCCAGATCAGCCGAATCAACCCTGGCGATCAATGGGGTGACAGATGTCGCAGCCAGATCGCCCTCACATCCATCCCCTAGTCTGTCTATATGGACCTAGATTATCTCCGTGATTCCCCAGGTATGTGTGTCCTATCCTGGGAGATCCACCTCATCCAGGCGTATCTGTCCTAAACTGACCGGGGTGCGTCCCTTACTCCCCAGATGTTTCTTCCCTAAACAGGATGTCGCCCTCCTTCCCCACATGTGTCTACCCTGACATGATAGAAATCCCGAACACCAAAGCTGTGTCTAGTACAAACTGGGATTTTTCTCATTCCCAGTGTGTCTGCTTGGTCTTGGGTTGTCTTAATTAGCACGTACATCTACACTTACGAGGTCATTTATCTAATTACGCGGGGTGTATACACCAACCTGGAAAGCTACCTAATTTCCCAGGTGTGTCGACTCTAAAATGAATTGTCCCACTATTTCTCCAAGTGTATGAACCCCGGCTCGTCCCGGTAAAATCCACGGTGTCTGTCCTGATCTTGGATGTCTCTGTAATTGACCCTGTTTTTCTACACTGACTTCAGATGTCTGTTTCCTCAGAGGGGTCTACACTGACCTGTGTTTCCACGTTCCCTGATGTGTTTACTGTGATGTGAGCTCCCAGCCTGCCTGCGTGTGAGCGTGTATGCTGACCCGTGAGGTCTTTGACACATACAGACCCGGGGTGCTGCTCTGCTTCTCTACGTGTCTCCACTCTGATGCGCACCGAGAAATCCATCCCGAACCCAGTGTATCTGCATCGATGGGGGGTGTCTGCCTAACCACCCCAGCTTGTCCTTACTCACCAGGAATGTCTAACTCCCAGCTGTCTTGACCTGGGTCTTCTGTGTGTCCTTCATAACCACAAGTGTCCTCTCGGAGCCAGGATGGCTGCCTTCTCATCAGTGTGAGTCTGATCTGGGATGTAGCCCTGATTCACCGAAGTGTCTTCATTGACCTTGGATCTCCCCTAATGCCCCAGGTTTTTCTGCCTTGACCTGAAATATTTCCGTGGTTCTCCACGTGTGTCCATCCTAACCGTGCATCTTCTCAGAGACAGTATTCTCTGACCGGGTATGTGCACGGACAGCCCAGTCGTGGGCATGAGCGGGTCTCTAATCCCAGCTGTTCCTGTTAGGACCGGGTTTATCTCCCTAATTCCTCAGGGTAAATACACTGACCTTGGCTGTGCAATTCCTCGAGTGTGTGTCCGCTGAGGAACTCCTCTGTGCCCCTCGGGAAGTCTCCCTCTTCGTTGTCGTATCCTGCTCTGGCACATCTCGTCCATTCCGCGGCTCTGTCTACCCTGACCTTCATGTCTCCGTACTTCCCGAGACGCATTTGAAGTGACCTGAACGGGTCATGGCTTCCCCATGTGTGTACCGGAAGTGGCGCGCCACTTGTGTCCGCACTAACCTGGCAGTCTCCTCCCCGAGTGTGTCAACACCAGCGTCCTAGGATTCCGTGGATCCCAGCTGCGTCTGCCTCAACACCGGCCGTCTGTCTGTCTGACGCTGCGGGGCTGCCTGCGCTGACCCAGGAGGTTCCCCAGCCTCCCCCGATGTCTACACTGACCTGCTGTGTCTGCCATGGCCTGGGACATCCAGTGCCTTACGTGCGTTTCGTGCCCGCCTGGATATAACTCGGACCGTCCTTCTCTTGTCCCAGTTGAAGCTCACATGTCTCCCTCGTTCCCAAGGTTCTCTCTCTAGTTCATGGACGACTCTCCCCCCCGCCCCCGCCCCCAGGTAACCGACCTTAACCAAAGTAGTGTCCACAGTGGCCTGAGATGACTCCCCGTTTCTCCAGGTACATCTGTTCTGCTTTGGAACGTCGTGGAGTCTCTGACCGCAGTGACTCTTGAACTCACCGCATCCCCAGCCTGACTCTGGATCTCCGCCCAGACACACATATGTGTCTGTGCTGATGTTGACTGTGGGGTGTGGCCTGAGCGGGAAACTTTCCCTCTTCCCTCTGATGGGAGTGTCTGCTTCCTTCTAAACCAGATGCATCTCTCTTGACCGGAGATTTTCCCCTAATGTCCTGGGTTCTGTCTGCTTCCCCAGGGAGAGGTACCGGGACCCACGCGGTCACCTTGATTCGTCAAGTCTTTCTTCCGTACTGACTGGGGAAGTCTGTTTCCCCAGGAAGGTCTCTTACCTTGTGGGTCTTTAATTCCCGAACCGTGTCTCCCCACTCACCCTGGTGCATATAACCTGAACCTGGAGGTTTCCTTCCTAGTCGTCGTGTGTACACTTACCCGCAGTGTCTTTTCCCCGCGTGTCGCTACCCTCATCAGGACGGTCCGCACTTGAGGACATCTGCCTCCTTTCCCAGGTCTGCTCTGACCTCCGTGTCTCTCTCCTTCCCCACTGTTGCACAGAATCTCAGCATGAGAACAATCACATCGATGTCTTCATTTATTCTCAGACACACCCAGGATGGTCCCTGTATCCCAGCCATGTCTACCCTGACCTATAAGCTCTCTGAGCCCCAGTGTTACCAGTCCGACCGGGCAGGTGGACCTCGTAGCCCTGATCTACCTTGACCAGTGACATTTCCCTATAACACGGTGTGTCTACTTGGACTTTGTAGATCCAGCGAGCATGTGTGTCTCTGCTTACTGGGACATCTGATTCCCGACATGCTTCTACTCTGACCTGGAATTTTGACCTCGATGCCGGGAGAGCCTACCTTTACCGCTGCTGCTGCAACATTCCCTTGGGGTGTCTGTCTGGTGCAGAACATCTACGGTTACAGTAAGAATCCGCCACTGCCAGTACGTCATGTTTTGTCTGTATAAATAAGAAAAATTTGAAAACCAGCTACACGTTATGAAAAACAGTGCAAATTAGCTTATAAAAGTAAAAAAAAATCTCGTAACTGACTTGATCTTTTTAATTGGTTAAATTTGGGCAAATGGATACCTTGGAGTTGGGTATTTTTCAACCACTGGATATTCTCCTCCTCTTACTCGTGGTAATAAACCCCCATACATTGTATCTGCTCAAGAGCCTCCAGGCTGCTCCATGAACACGGAGTGACCCCACGGTCTCCATGTGACCGGAACGAGAATTACCAGAAGACCCAGATGTCCGAAGACCATAACCGAGCGTGACGCTAACGAGTCAGCCATTGTCAGTTCAACTGAGACCGTGGACAAAAGGAACAGGTTGTTTGTTAAAAGGGAGATGGACGCCACAGTCTGGATACGCCCCTAAGACTCCTACTAATCCCCATCTTAAAAATGTCCGGATTCCAAAAATACTGACTCTGATTTTAAACAAAACTTAAGCTTTCTTCATGTTAGCATGACCTTATAGTCCAGGCTAATCAGCTACAATCAAGTAGGATTACTGATAACAAATCACCATGGAAAGTGATGTACTTACGGGTTATAAAGCACGAGTGTGTAAGAGCAGAGTTGCTTAGCCAGTTTCAGTTTGAACGTATCCCTGCTCCGAAAATGCTTGTTTTTTGCTCAAAATGTTCATCTCAAGTGAAGCTCTTCGAATCTTACTTTTCTAGTAGATGCACCTACACGTTAGACTTCCCAGTTGGGTGCAGACGTGCCAGATGAAGCAGGGACACAGATGTGGGTGGGCATGGATAGCGAAGGGGACATCCTGCAATAAAGGGGACCTCCTGGGGGACCTGGGAGACCCCCAGGCAGGAAGTGCCCAACTGGTGGAGTCAGACACCCAGGATCAAGGTGGGCGCAGCCGGGGAGCTGGGGAGACCCACCAAGTCAAACAGACACAACTGGGAACTGGGGACACATCCCACGTCAGGGGTGAGAGGACAAGAGGATTAGCAAGACTGCGCAGATCAGAGCGGCACCCCTGGGAAGCCTGACCTCTCAGGTCAGGATAGAAGCTCCCGGGGCATCAGGGAGATCCCACAACAATGCAGCCATTAGGGGGACCGGCCAATTCGATGGAGACCTACCTAGGAGACATCTCTGATCAGCGCAGACACACCCGAGGAAGACCTCCCAGGTCCGTGTAGACACAGCTGGAGACTGAGAGACCAGTGAGGTCAGAGCAGAAGCACACGAGAAAACACAGACGCCCGCCAGAAGCATCTGGGGGGCTCAGTTCTATGTAGATGCACTGCATTAGGGAGACATCCCAGGTTAGTGTGAAAAAATACCCCGTGTCAGAATACACACACCTGGTGTACTGGTGAGGAATCCAAGAACAGTACAGACTCACTTGGTATACGGTGGAGACACAAAGTCAGAGTAAATGTCCACGGGAAGTGAGGGGGTAGTTCCTGCGCAGACACACTACTTCATTATGCAGACGTCCGAGGCAGTGCAGACGCACACGGGGACCGAAGAGAACCCATTTCAGTTCAGGTGCACGAGCACCGTTAGACCGCAGCCTCAAGTCCGCGCAGACTCACACGGCATCTAGAGAGACGCGTCAGCTGGTCAGGACAGACACCATTCCGGAACCATAAAGGCAAACTACCACAGAGCCAGCACATATCAGAATTCCATATATCCTGCACCCGTTCAGACGTACTCAAACATTATGGAGGTATTTCTGATCAGATCAGAAAACCCAGGGGGACAGGGAGACACATGAGCTTTGAGTAGATATACCATGAGAATTAAGGAAATGTCTAAGAAAACACACCTGGATCACGAGGAGACACCCCGGGGAACTAAGGAGACATCCCACGTCCGGGTAGGCGCTCTTGGGAAAGGAGACCTCCCAGGTCAGGGTTGGCACAATTGAGATCCTAGAGAGCCATCCTGTATCAGGCCAGACACACTTTTACAAACAAGGGGGGAAAACCAAGTTTAGAACAAAAGCCCCTGGGGTTCTGTGCAGATATGCTAGCTCAGAGACAGCACACCAGAGAACACAGACCAGATCAGCACCGGCTCAGCTGAGCAATCCGGGAACCATGCGAGGTCAGTGTAAACACACCTGGGGGAACAGGGAAACACCAGACTCAAAAGATACAAACACCCGTGGGTCTATGAAGACAGACCATGTCAGAGGAGACACACCTAGAAAACAAGGGGACATTCTGAGTCGTGCAGACATATCCGGGAATGAGAAACATCGCGGGTCCTAACTGACACACTGGGGCTTTGGAACAATATCCCAGATCAGTATAGACACGCGTGGAGAATTCGGGAACCAACCCGAGTCAAGGCAGACACTCTTGGGGAATGAGAGAGACATCCTAGATCAGGGGCATTTGAGGAACACCACGCCGGAGAAGACATCTGGGGAACTAGGCAGATGTCCACATTAGAGCAGACACAACCAGGGAGATGCGGAGACAAACCAGATCCCCGCACACACTTGTGGGTGAGTTAAGAGACATCATAGGTCATAGAGAACTCACTGGAGAACAAGGGAGACCTCCAAGGTTAATTCGACACACAAGACACCCCTGGGAGTCAGGGTTATAATCTTGGGAGCTTCCCAGGTGAAATCCAAGGCTGGCAACCCCACAGAAGGGCAGGGAGAGACCTCAGAGGGCACAGAGCCCTCCCAGCTGGCAGGCGGTGGGTTCAATGAGGGAACTTACAGGCGAGACTTGTCTCAGGCAGCAGCTAGACAAGCAGATCTCTGCACCTGCTTGCCAAATCCTAGAAGTTTACAGACAGCCCTTAACTGGGTTCAGTCCCTGTCACTCTCTAGATGGTCTCGACAGCTCATCACTGCCTAACGCCACGGCCTTGAGGCAGCTCCTGGGAGCAGAGCCAGGAAGGTGAGCAGAATGCACATCCTGATGGTGGGAGGAGACGTGGAGCATCCCGGCGCCTGGGCCGAGCTCGTCCTTCAGCCAGCGCTCATGGCCTTTGGTGGCCTATGCCAGCATACCGGGTCACAGCAGGCACACTTCGGGGGAAGGACAGACATCTCATGGCAGTGTATACAAGTGGGAAACAGAAAGTCACACCAGATGAGAAAATGCACCTGGTGACGAGGAGATGCACAGCGTCAGAGTCAACACACCCAGGGACTGATGAAAACATCCCAAGTGAAGGTAGACCACACTGGGACATTGGAAAGAGGTCCCCGGTCAGAGAAGACACACCTGGTTTATGGTGAAGACATGCCCAGTCAGAGCAGACCGCCTACGATGGCAGGTGGGTGTCAGCAGACATCCCAGGTAAATACAGACACTCCTGGGGAACTCGAGTCATCCAAGGTCAGCGTAGGCACAACCAGGGAATTAGGGAGACATCCCAGGGCAGTGATACACACCCGGGGCTTTAAGGAGACTTTCCCCGTTACAGCGGACACACAGGAGAAACTCAGGAGACATCACGGGGCAGGATAAACACGCATGGACCAGAAGGGTTATAATCAGGTCACAGTAATCAAATCCGAGGAACTAGAGAGACATCCTTTGTCACTGTGAACAGACCACCGGACCGCCAGACCGTGCCAGACACCGGTGGGGAAGTAGAGAAACAGCCTGGGTCAGTGCGGGTACGACTGCAGCACCGTGGGAACACCAGGGTGAGAGCTGGTGCGCCTGGGCAGTTAGGGAGAAGCCAAGGTTGAAGACGACGTAGTCCAGCAATAAGCTGACATCTCACGTCATGGCCGACACGTAAGGAGAATTATGGAGACATGCCAAGTCAGGGTGTACGCACATAAGAAATTAGGGCAACATCCCCAGGGAAGTCCCATACCTTGGGAACCAGGGAGACCTCCCAGGTCATGGGAGACAGAAGCCGGGATTTAGACCAACGTCCCACGTTAGTGGGGATGCCCGTGGGTGAGCAGACGGACATCCCAGGTCTGAGCAGACCCATGGGAGTCATCACGGAGACACACAGAGCGGGCATGTGTGAGCCTGGGAAATCAGAGATGTCCCGCAGGTCAGCGTGAACACGGAGCAGATGAGGAAGGACCCAGTTCACTGCAGGCCAAACTGAAGAATTCAGCCATTCCCTGGTCAGAACAGATCCACCGGTAGAATCGGGGAGATGCCCCATGTTGGTGCTGACGCATCGTGGAACGAGACAGCCCAAGTCAGGACAAGCACCTTAGGGTTTAACCAAACCTCCCAAGTCGGGTTACACAGACAAGGGATGAGGGAGACAGCCCAGGCTACTGCAGACCCGCCTGAGGGACGACAGAGACCTCCACAGTGAGGATGGCCCTGCCTGGGCAACGAGGAGCCGACCCTTGTCAGCACGGACACGGTGCGTCAGGGAGATGTCCAACTTCAGGGTCGTGAACGCTGGGACAGGGGAGACGTTCACGACCGAACGCCCCTACGGAAGGAGGAGACAGAGAAGCCAGCCTGTGTGATTACAGACGTGTCCATCTCACCGTGTGCGGAAGTGGGGAACGAGGGAGGCGCACTGGGAAAGTGGAGAAACACCCGTGGGACTGGAGAGACGCCCCCCGTCACGGCAGATACACACTGGGAAACTAGGGAGACATTCCTGGTCAGCGTCGACACAGGGAATTCGTGAGAATTCCCACGTCGGTGTAGACACAACTCAGGAAATATGGAGGCAGCTCAGGTTAGGGCGGACAAACCTGAGGAAATGAGGCTACCTCCCAGGTCACGGGGACACAACGAGGTGTGCAGAAAACCACCACAGAGCATAATCTAGACATGATCCAGAGTCACGATGTAGAGAGATGAGGGCACTACAGACTCTGGGTTATGACTCCTGCAGCCCAGGGCAGGGCAGACCTACAAGCGGGAAGTAGGGCGATATCCCAGGTCAGGGCACTCGAAACTGGGGTAACTACGGAGTCGTCCCAGTTGAAGGAGGACAAAACTGGGGGATACAAGAAAGAGCCCAGGATACAGTGTACAGAGCACCAGAGAAACACCTCAGCTCGAGGTAGACACACTGGGGAATTAGTCATACCGGGTCAGGACAGACAAACCAGGGAATCAGGAAAACATTCTAGAAAAGTGCACACATTTGGGGAATTACCGAAACATCGCAGATGAGCACAGACCCCTCTGGAGATTAGAAAGACAAGCCCTGTCAGAGCAGACACCCCTGGGGTTTTAGGGCGACATCCCAGGTCAGACGAGACTCGTCTAGCTCATTCGTGATATCCCAGATCGGTGTAGACAAACCTATGCAAGGGGACATCTGTGTCAGTGCAAACACAACTGGAAACCAGAAAAGCATCCCATCCTCATCCCAGTTGAGTACATGTTCAACATATCCCAGGTCAGCGTAGACAACACGGAAAGTGGGAGACGTCCCAGATTCATACAGACACAGGGAGGACTATGTCACCAAGGTCAGAGCAGACACACCTCTGCCCATGATAGAGGAAAAACGCCAAGAAATCAGGACACCGCACATGCCCAGAACAGACACCCTGAGAAGTACAGAGACACCCCAGAACATGATAGACACACTTGGAAAACTAAGAAAGCAGTCAGGCCAAGGCAGACATTATCTGGGTCATTAAAGAAACATATTAAGACACAGTCAACACCCCAGGGTTTGGGGGACACATCCAGGTCGGCGAGTCATACCTAGGGAATTAGGGAGACATCACTGGTCCAAGCACACACACCTGGCAAATAAAGGAAAAAGTTCTAGATCAGTGTAGTTCACACAACTGAGTAACGAGGAAAACACCCCAGGCCAGAGTGAACACGTGAGAGGAACGAGGGAGCCGTCCACAGTCAGAGCAGACACAGCCTGGGAATCGAGGAGACACACCAGGCAAAGGCGGACAGATCTCATTACCCAGGGCAAGGTCCCACGTCAGAGGAGACATCTCAGGGTATTACAGAAATAGAAAAGGTTGGTGACGAGACGCAGGGGATAAGGGAGACATGCTATGTCGTTGTAGACTCACCAAAGGCATTAAGACCTCCCAGATCAGGGCGGAAACTTCTGAAGGATCTAGTAACAGATCAGAGCAGTCACACCTGGGGAACTAGGGAAACATCCCAGTATGGCAGATGCACATGGGGGAACAGGGTGATACCCTCAATGAGGGCGATAAGGGCGACATGCCAGGTCAGCAAAGACATACCTGAGGACACTAGGAGACGCTCCGGGCGACGGCAGACCTACCTGTGTGTTTAGGGTGTGCGACCACAGAGACGGGTGGCCTATGTAGCCGTGTATTTAGGGAGTGTGACCCCTTCGGAGTAGACACATCTGGGGGGAGCTGGGGAGGGATGTCCATCCTGGGTTAGTTCAGACAAAGTGGAGAATTGCGAAAACATCCACAATCAAGAAAGAAACCTTTGGTCGTTGTAGAAACACGCCAGTTCAGCACAGACGTGCTGGGAGCAAGAGGGATCTCCACGGCCAGCGTAGACAGGTGCAGGCAATGAGAGAGACATCCTAAGTCAGAGACGAGAGGAAAACCCCAAATCAGAGTAGACACTTAGGAAGTTGGGAAGACATCTGGCCGGTGTGGACACACTTGTCTGAATTTTCGCACCCTGCTGCCTGTGCGCTCAGGGTTTAAATTCCCCCCAGGCGGCCCTTTCTCGGGGAAACATCTGGAAGTCTGTAATGGTGGGAGCATCTCATCTTCAAATACTGAAGCAGCTACAGCCGGGGGGGAGACAAACAGCTCGTCACTCCTTTCTTCACGGCACGAGCTCTACGTGGGGCTGTTGTGGGAACAGGTGGGGCGAAAAGTCCTGAGAAGCTTGGAGAAGAGAACTTCCTAAGTTTGGACTCTCGTCAACAATTCCTGCTGACTTAAGAACACAAGCTCTTTTCCTCTTTTCTCCTTTTTCTCCCCCGGCCCAAGTGCTTGAAAAGGCGGCACGCTGACCGCAAACACAGCTGCATTCGGGGCCCGGGAGCACACGAGGACCACAGGCTCGGTCCCCTTCCTAATCACAGCCCCTGTCAGGCGTCCCGGAGAACCCGGGAGGCCCAAACCCTGGTCACGGGAAAGACCAGCAGGCTGGGACCTAAAGCAAGTCACCGCCACTCACTTCGTGTTAAACACCGCAACAAGCTGGACTGAGAAGTTTGGCCACATCTGGGGGTGCAGGGAAGGTGTCCTGGAGCAAGCAGCATTTCATCCAAGCCCTGAAGAGGGGATACCAACTGAACCAAAACATGGCGCAGGAGAGCATTCCGGGCCGAGGGGATGGCAGACGCAGGGCTCGGATGTGAAGACCTGAGTCTCGGTCCAGGCAGGGAACGTGTGCGATGAGCCTGGGGTGTCTGGAGGTTTTCTAGGACGAGGCAGCTATGAAGGCTCAGGGCACTGTGGCAGCAGCCCCACAGAAACCGGAGCGATGAGCTTGCCCTGGACGGGCTGGGTCAGTCCAGGAATCGAATGGTTAGTGACTCTGATGGGCTAAATGTCGTTGGGCTTAGAAGAATTCCAGCCTGAAAATCAGATATGAACGTATGGGCACTACTGTGTACCTTACAGAGACAAAAGGACCAAGATAATACCATGAACAGATACACACCAACAGACAGACGCCCTCCGTGCAACAGACAAATTTCTAGAACACACAGACCACCACTGACTCAAGAGGAGAGAGAAAATCTGATGGGACCTACAAGGGGAGAAACTGAGTCAGGGATGAGTTCCCCTGAGAACAGGAAAGCTCTCGACCACAGGGTTTTCCCGGTGGCTACACTGCATTTTAAAAAGTGGCTGCCGTGCCCATGGGCCTGCTCCGTGGATGATCCTGGCAGCTCTCACCGGCGTCAGCCGCAAGGGTATCCGCATTTCTGACATAGGCTGCGGGAGTCTCTTAGCACTTCCTCCCTTCGCCCTCCAACCAAAGCGCAGACAGCACGAGAAGCCACCCCAGGTCTGTGGCTGACCAGCGCGAGACAGCAGTCCAGACCCCATGGCGGGTGTGCACTGCTGTGTGCGCACTAAGATGGCGCCTGTGGTCCATGCACAGGCACCCGCCAACCCAAGGCCCTTCCCCGGGCTCTGCGGCAGCGTGCGTGCCCAGGGGCAGACTGACAGCTGGGCACCTGCAGCTTTACCCCCAGTAATTCCTGTACATGCCTTAGCCCTAAGCACTAGCGTGAGCTTGCACTTGGCCCCTGCCACCACATGCGCCCTCTGGCTCCGCCCTTCAGCCACGCGTGTACAACCACCGGCTGCAGCCATCACTACTGCTCGTCCCGGGCCCTAGCAGCTGGACCTGCGGGCACTTCTGAGGACTTCCAGCCCATCCCGCATGTGTGGACACGTCCCCCAACGACACTCACCGAGAATCACGCAGCTGTTGGTGCTATGGACCCCAGTGACATCCGTGGGTGAGTCACTGCACCGCTCTGGAATCGAGGCCACCACACCTCCGTGTGTGGCCCCTTACCACGCTAGACCCAGGGTCCCAGCACGCTGCGGCATCTCCTGCCTGCACGTGAAGGTCTTTCCTTACTGAAGCCCCCTCTGGGAAGCCTGAAGCCCCGACCGCCTCTGCAAACACACAGACCCCGCACCAGCAGATGGTGATGGAGAATCAGGGAAACGTGAATCCGCCAAAGGAATACGTTACACTCGCCCCAAAGAAACAGAGACTGGGAACTGCCCGACAAATTCAAAGTGACTGTTATGATGATGCTCAGAGAGCTGCCAGAGAATATGAGTAAGTGATCTAATGAAATCTGGAAAATAATCCAAGGTCAAAATAGGAAGTTCAACAAAGAAACAGAAAAACAATAAAAAGAGAGAGAGAGAGAGAACCAAACAGAAATCACGGAGCTGAAGAGTACTGTGACTGAAGTGAAGAATTTAGTAATGAGCTTCAGATTCATCTGGACCAAGCAGAAGAAACAATCAGATCAAAACCAGAACACTTCACCCAGCAACGCTGTCCTTCAGAAATGAAGGCAAGACAGACCGTGCCAAGCAGACAAAAGCTTCGGGGCTCCATCGACACTAGCCCTGCGTACCCAGAAATGCTGAAAGGAGCTCATCACGTGAAACAGAAGAACGCTAACCAGTAACGTCGAAATATGGGAAGAAAGAGCGTCCCAGCAAAGCCAAGTACATGGACAGATTAGGAAGACTCCAGTAAGGCAGCATGGTGGTGGGCACTCCCCACCTCGTTCTAGCACAACGGTCGAAGAGCAGAAGGGTTAAACATAGCTATGGCCACAATAATGTGTCAGTGGACACACAACACATAAAGATTAAAAAAAAATGGGACAACACCACCACAAAATGTCTCTCGGGGGATGCTAAGGCAGAGTTTCGTGTACAACTCACGTTGGTATCCACACGGGACAGACTCTCACATCTGCAAGAGCTGTCGAGTCCACCCCAGGGGACCCACAACACAGAAACCACACGAGCAGCGGTGCAGGCGACAGAGAGCAGGGAGGGGCGCCCTGATGGCTCGATCAGTTAGGGACCCGACTCTATCTCTGCTCAGGTCTTAATCTCAGGGTCAGGGGTTGAAGCCCATGCTGGTGTGGAGCCTACTTGAAAAAAGAATTTTTCTTCCAACAAAAGGTAAAAAGGGAATCAATATATGCCATTTAGGAAAATTACCAATTCACAAAGGAAGAGAAGACAGCAAGAGGGGAAAAGTAATGAAGAAACTCCACAACACCCAAGAAATAATTAACAAAATAGTAAATCCTTACCTATCAGTAACCGTGTTGAAAATCAACATATTAAGGGGAGCCTGGGGAGCTCAGTCGGTGAAGTGTCTGCCTTGGGCTCAAGTCATGATCTCAGGGTCCTGGGATCAAGTCCTGCATCAGGCTCCCTGCTCATTGAGGAGTTCTCCAGGATCATATGTCAGGTCACGAAGTAAAACTGAAATCATAACGAGTATCTTTCCTAACCACAGTGGCGTGGATCTGGACATCAGCAACAAAAGGCAAACCGAAGACTCATAAATACTTGGGAATGAAACAACAATGAAATCCAACAGGAAGTGAGAAAGACACTGAAACAAAACTGGGAACACAACGTATCAAAACGTGTGGGACAGCAATGCTGAGAAGGAATTTTACAGATATAAAACCCTCCATTTTAAAAAAAGAAAGATCTCAAATAACCTAACACTCAACCGCAAGGAACTAAGAAAGAACGCCCACAAGCAGAAGAATGAAATTCACCGTGTCTTACGGCTCTCACAAAAGTTACCCTCGAGTGGATGTAGGACTTAAATGTAACAGCTAAAACCGTAACACTCTTCACGGAAAACATGAGAAAAGCTCCTTGACACAGGTGTTGGCACTGATTTTTGGAACAATACCAAAGACACACTCAACAAAAGCGATCATCAAGGAGTGGGGCCACGCCAAGCTAAACACCTTCTGCACAGCAAAAGGAACCATCGACAAAGGAAAAGGCCGCATACAGGATGGAAGGAAATGCTGTAAACCACGTATCTGATGAGAAGTCAGTATCGACAGGTACAAGGAACACCTGCATCTCTGTAGCAAACAAAAATCTGATTTTAAATAAGGACAAATCGGGGCGCCTGGGTGGCTCAGTGGGTTAAGCTTTTGCCTTTGGCTCAGGTCATGGTCTCAGGGTCCTGGGATTGAGCCCCGCATTGGGATCTCTGCTCAGCAGGGAGCCTGCTTACCGCCCCCCCCCCCCGCCTGCTTGTGATCTCTGTCTGTCAAATAAATAAATAAAATCTTTTTAAAAAAATGGACAGAGGTCTTGAACAGACATTTCTCCAAAGATGACATATAAAAGGTAACAAGGACATGAAATGTTGCTCAATGTCGCTAATCATCAGTAATGACGGCTAAGCAAAACCACAATGAAGTATCAGCTCACCTATTAGTATAGCGATTATCAAAAAGACAAGAGGGGGGGCGCCTGGGGGGCTTAGTCGGTAAAGCCTCTGCCTTTGGCTCAGGTTGTGACCCCAGGGTCCTGGTACTGAACCCTGCCTGGGGCTCCTTGCTCAGCGGGGAGCCTGCCTCCCCTCTCCTGCTGCTCCCTTGTGCACATTCTGTGTCGAATGAATAAGAAAGATCTTAAAAAAAAAAAAAAAAAAAAAAAAAAAAGCCAAGTGAGAACAAATACCAAAGATAGGGAGAAAACTAACTTGTGCACTGTTGGGGGGTGTGTAAGTTGAATTGACCGCTACGGAAAACAGTACAGAGGCTCCTCAAAAAGTAAAAACATTCAACTACTGAATACGACCCGGCAGTGGCAGTTCTGGGCACGTATCTGAAGAAACGAAATCACTACGTGGGAGTAGTGCACACACCCCTGCTCACTGCGGCTCTAGTCACAACCGCCGAGTCGTGGAAACAATGTAGGCGCCCACGGGCGCGTGCACGGAGGAAGAAGGCATGGTCTGCGCGCACAACACACATGTCATGCAGCGGTAAGAAAGGGAATCTTGCCATTTGGGACACGATGGACAGACCCAGGACGTGATGCTCAGTGAAATAAGTCAGAGAATGGCAGATGCGCTGTGACCTCCCTTAGCTGCAGAATCTTAGCCATCAAAATCATCCAAACAGAGCAGAATGCTGGCTGCCAAGGTCTGCGGGTGAGACGAATGGGGAGACATGGATCAGAGGCAGCAACTCCCAATTGTAAGAAGAGGACACCCCCGAGAGCTGATGCCCAGCATGGGACTAAAGGGGACAGTCCTGTGCTGTGCCCCTGAAAGTGGCTGTGATGGTAGAGCTTCACTGCTCTCCCTGTAACAGCAGCAGCAGGAGGGTGATCACAGGCTGTGCTAGCTAGCATTCTTGTGGTAAACATTTCTCAATACGTACACATGTCGAGTGACACATGTCAAATGTCCAATCTTATTTGTCAGAGAAAGAGCACAAGCAGGGTGAGCAGCAGGCAGAGGGAGAAGCAGACTCCCCACTGAGCAGAGAGCCCCACGAGGGGTATGATCCCAGGGCCCTGGGATCAAAACCCGAGCCAAAAGCAGACGCTTAACGTAAGCCACCCAGGCTTCCCAAAAAATAAAAATCTTTTTTTAATTATTAAGATGGTAAATTTTACAGTATGTGTATTTAACCACAATTAAAAATATCAGTTTTTTGGGGCACCTGAGTGGCTCAGTGAGTTAAAGTCTCTGCCTTCGGCTCAGGTCATGATCCCAGGGTCCTGGGATCGAGCCCCACATCGGGCTCTCTGCTCAGCGGGGAGCCTGCTTCCTCCTCTCTCTCTGCCTGCCTCTCTGCCTACTTGTGATCTCTGTCTGTCAAATAAATAAAATCTTTAAAAAAATATATCAGTTTTTTTAAACTATGGCTAACACCTTACTCAATAGCATACTCAGTGATTAAAAATGAAATGTTTTCCCCCTAAGTTCAGGAACAAGACAAGGATGTGTGTTTATGCCACTTCTATGCAACACTGTACTGGAATCGCTAATCAGAAAAAAAAACA
This sequence comes from Meles meles, assembly GCF_922984935.1. Taxonomy (NCBI): domain Eukaryota; kingdom Metazoa; phylum Chordata; class Mammalia; order Carnivora; family Mustelidae; genus Meles; species Meles meles. The sequence continues at coordinate 19,732,265 of NC_060077.1, read as the reverse complement.
GAGAAGGAAGAGCAATTAAAAAGATACAAATTGGAGGGGCTTCTGGGTGGCTCAGTTGGTTATGATCTCATGGTGGCCCAGGTCATGATCTCAGAGACCTGGGATTGAGCTCCCCATCAGGCTCCCTGCTTGGTGGGGAGCCCGCTTCTCCCTCTTGTTCTCTGTCAAATAAATACATAAATAATCTTTAAAAAAAAAAGATACAAATTGGAAATGAAGAAGGAAAGTTTTTCCTACTTACAGATGATCTTATGTCTAGAAAATCCTAAACACACACACACACACACACACACACACACACACACACACACAGAGTCATGGTTAATGAAGGAATTCAGCACTTGCAGGATGCAAGACCAGCACCCCCAAATCAGCTGTATTTTCATATACTAGTCATAGATTATTTAAACATCAAGACCATTATTCCATCTACGACACCATCCAAATCATAAAGCACACGGGAATACCCTTCATCAAAGGGCTGCGAGATTTGTAGGCTGAACATACAAAGCCCGAGGGGGGGAAATCCGAAAGACCTAACTAGATGCAAATACAACCTGTGTTCACAGACTGAAAAGCTCATGTTAAGTCAAAACTACCCAATGCAACCCGCAGATCCAATGCCAGCTTCACTAAAATCCCAAAGGCGTTTTTATGACAAAAATGGCAAACCACATCCTAAAACACATGTGGAGTTGCCGGTACCACAACGAGCAGAACAGTCTTGACAACCAGCTATGTCGGTCAGGAGACTCACCTTCCCTACCGCGCACCTTACACAAGCCGTAATGAGCACGAGTGTGGCAGCAGCGCAAGGACAGACAAATGAGGGAGGACGGAGAGTCCTGAAATGGAGCCACATCACCAGCGATCAGTAGATTTCTGACAAAGGATCCAAGTCCATCCTACAGGACAACAACAGTGTCTTCAACAAATGGGGCAGGACAACCGGATAACCACGTGCGTAAGAATGAAGTCGGAGCCCCATCCCACATGCAGAAATCAACCGAAATGGACCAGAGACCTAAATTTAAGAGCTAAGTCACATATTCCTCTGGAGAAAACTAGGGGTAAATCTTTGTGACTCAGACTTGAAAATGAATTCTTAGGACACCAAAAGCACAAGCAGTAAGAGAAAAAACTAAACTGACCTTCCACAAAATTGAAAACTCCTACGTGTTAAGAGACACTATGGCGGACGATGGGGGTAGTGCACACAAATCATAAATCTGAACGGGGCCGAGCGTCCTGAGTACACCAAGAACTCTTACGTCTCAACAATAAAAGACGAACAACCCGATTAAACACTGGGCCAATGATTCGAGGGGACATTTCTCCGCAGAAGCTCAGTGCCAGCAGCCATCAGAACAGGGAAGCCAAACAAGAGAGGCGTCCCGCCGCATGCCCGGGAGGACGGCCGTGGTGGTGCTTTCTGACAACAGAGAACAACAGTGAGGGCAAAGGTGTGGATGAAGCAGGACCTCAGATGCTGCCAGCGGGAATGTAGGACGGTGCGGCCACGGTGGAAAACCGCCGCGCATTTCCTCAAGAAGCTAAACGTAGAATTACCAAATGACCCAGCAATCCTGCTGATACTTGTATGTGAATGCTCACAGCAACACACGCCCAATGGCCAAAGTGTGTCACCCAGTGACTGGACGCAAGTCATCTGTCCACACAATGGGACACTGCTGAGCTATGAAATGAAATGAGAGGCGCTGCCTGGGGGCTCAGTCGTTTGACGGTCTGCCTTCAGCTCAGGTCATGATCCCAGAGTCCTGGGATTGAGCCCCACATCAGGCTCCCTGCTCAGTGGGGAACCTGCTTCTCCCTCTGCCTGCGTGTGCTCTCTAGCTCTCTGTCAAATAAACAAATAAAATCTTTAAAAAAGTAAAACGATGAAAAAGAGTAGAGCGCTCGTGCACGCGACACGGATGAAACCGGAACGTGTCATCCTGAGAGAGAAGTCGGACGCGGATTCTGTTTACGTGAAGGACTGAGAGCGCAAATGCAGAGATGGGGAGTCAGTAACTGCCAGGGAGGGGCTGGGTCTGAGGGATGAGGGAGGGCGGCAAGGATGCTCGGAGCCAACGGCAGGACGGCGCTGGAATGTCCTGAGCATCTCTGAACTGCACACGCTAAACGGCTTGATTTCATGTGACGAGAATCTCAGCTCAATTAAAATAAAAGCATGAGCGAAACAACGGTGTAGGGACAACAGAGAGCAAACCATGCACCAGGAAACCCCGTGCTCCGCTGGAGGTCACTGGGTTGCCTGTTCATCACCCTGGAAATTGATAAAGGAAAAAGCCACGCGTCTACCCAGCCTTTGCAGTATCATGGTAAATTTATTCCTGGTAACTCAATGGTCCTCGTGAATGTAGAGCTGCTCTTCCAAAGAGAAGAACTCAGGAAACAACTTCAGAGACAATGAAAGAACTGGGAGATTCGGCACCTGCTGGAAAAGCCGGTTCTGTTCATCGCAACTGTGTTGGCGCCATGGGTGGAACTGACAACGGACCTTCCACGGGGGCAGACTCTCAGCGCCCACAATCACCGGTGGGTCTCGGCGTCACAGGCGTGAGCTGGACAGCCAGGACGTGGTTCCCGGCGTGTTGAGGCACAACGAACATGGCTTCTCTAGGACACATTCACAGAAACAGACGTGAACCTCCTCGGCAGTCAGAGCTGATGTCCAGCTGCAGCACCGTGGGAGACAGGAGAGCTCATTTAGCGGTTCAGCTGAAGTCAGATTGCGGGGCATTCGAACAGAGACCCCAGGTGACTCTGTGCCCTCGTGGACAGGAGGGTGGGGCATCCACAAGTGGGGAAAGGATGTGGGGGACGCAGCGCTGACACCGTATGTAGAATTTGTTTCAACCTGGGGTCCAAGGAACCCGCTATTAAAATACAGCTTTTTAGGCCTGGAGTTTGTAGCCCGACCGGCATGCAATTACGGAGCTCCTGTTTGTTTCATAAAGTGTGATGAAGAGCGGCATTTTGGGATGGTGAGAACATGTATCATGACACACACAGATGTGCTCAGGAGTGAAATGACAGGACACACACAATTTGGTTTAAAATGCTGGGCTGTGCTGTTCTCACCGAGCTCTGTGACCGGGATGTGCGCGCGGGGGTCGGCGGCGACAGCATACGGGGCAGAAGCACGTGGACAACACGGCCAGTCTCCGGGAGACAGCGGTGACTTGACGCCTGGAGGCGTCCACACAGTGGAAACCGTTATAGAACACCGTGGGGACCCAGAGTTGCTGGGACAGTGCCCATGGCCCAATGTGGCATTAAAGCAAGACCTTTGTGTATATCATGGCCCAATTTTGTTTCGAGTCCATGTGGGGCATCGCTGTGTGGGAAACTGCCCCTGCAGAACAAGAGCTGGCCACCAGGGGGCTTTCCGAGGCCCGCGACCCCCACACGGGCTTCCCGCTGCCGTCGCTGCTCCTTCATGGCTCTGCTTCTCCTCACCCGGGGAGTCTGTCCTTTGGACAAGCAGCAAAGCCGTGCATGGGCTCCGGACCAGGGACGGAAAGCTTCTGCCACTCTGGACCACGGGCCTGATCCAGGATGGGGGTGAGAACAAGCCTGGGAGGGGCCCCCAGCCACCCGTGCACCTGCCAGGGTCTCCCACGGCCCCCCAGAGCCGGGACCTGCCTGCTACTTTGGCAGGCCAGGCCACATCCCCACACTGGAGGCCACAAGCAGCCGCTGGCCTGGCAGTGTGTCTCAGCAGGAGTCCCAGCACGTGGCGGCCACTGCCCCACCCCAGGCTCACAGCCCTGGTGGAAGCCCAGCGTCGTGGGACCAGCAGCTGTATCTGAGCCTCCTTACTCCTCGGGGACCAACTGGTGGGCTACACTCCTGAGCAACATCCCTAGGAAACCCGGCTCCCAGGAACTCCTGGGCCAGATGTGCCCCCCCCCCGCACCCCGCCCGCCTCAGCTAACCATGGCCAGCCCACAGAGGCTGGCCCAAGGGTGTGACGGGAGGACACGTTCAGACCTTGTGATCTGGTCCCCAGTGCTGGGTCAGGGCCAAAGTCAGATGCCTGCACAGATGGTTCCTCTGGTAGAGGGGCAGGGTAATTCTCTGTCACGAGGGAGGGGCTCTGGACGCTCTCCTTTTCTTGGTTTAATCCCCGGCTCTGTCATGCAGGTCCTACAAGAAACACATGCAGAGGCTTAAAAAAGACCCATGCATCCATTTCATCTAGGTTGCTTAGCTTATTGGCATATAACTGTTGGTAATAATTTCTGATGATTGTTTCTATTTCCTTGGTGTTCGTTGTGATCTCTCCCTTTTCATTCCTAATTTTATTAATTTGGGCTTTCTCTCTTTTCTTTTGGATTAGTGTGGCCAATGGTTTATCGATCTTATTGATTCTTTCAAAAAACCAGCTTCTAGTTTCATTGATACGTTCTACTGTATCTCTCGTTTCTACCTCATTGATCTCTGCTCTAATCTTGATTATTTCCCTTCTTGCATGTGGAGTTGGTTTGATTTGTTGTTGATTCTCCAGTTCTTTAAGGTGTAGAGACAGCTGGTGTATTCTGGATTTTTCAATGTTTTTGAGGGAGGCTTGGATGGCTATGTATTTCCCCCTTAGAACCGCCTTTGCTGTATCCCATAGGTTTTGGACCGAGGTGTCTTCATTCTCATTGGTTTCCATGAATTGTTTAAGTTCGTCTTTGATCTCCTGGTTGATCCAAGCATTCTTAAGCAAGGTGGTCTTTAGCTTCCAGGTGTTTGAGTTCCTTCTGAACTTTTCCTTGTGATTGAGCTCCAGTTTCAAAGCATTGTGATCGGAGAATATGCAGGGAATAGACAACCTGAATAGACCGATATCTAGTAATGAGATTGAAGCAGTGATCAAAAACCTCCCAAAAAACAAGAGCCCAGGACCTGACGGATTCCCTGGGGAATTCTACCAAACTTTCAAAGAAGAAATAACACCAATTCTCCTGAAGCTGTTCCAAAAAATTGAAGCAGAAGGAAAACTTCCAGACTCTTTTTATGAAGCCAGCATTACCCTGATCCCCAAACCAGGCAAAGACCCTACCAAAAAGGAGAATTTCAGACCAATATCACTGATGAATATGGATGCAAAGATTCTCAACAAGATCCTAGCAAACAGGATCCAGCAGCACATTAAAAAGATTATCCACCATGACCAGGTGGGATTCATCCCTGGGTTGCAAGGTTGGTTCAACATTCGCAAATCAATAAGAGAAGAGAGAAGAACCACATGGTCCTCTCAATTGATGCAGAAAAAGCATTTGACAAAATCCAGCATCCGTTCCTGATGAAAACGCTTCAGAGTATAGGGATAGAGGGAACATTCCTGAACTTCATAAAATCTATCTATGAAAGACCCACAGCAAATATCATCTTCAATGGGAAAAAGCTTGCAGCCTTCCCGTTGAGATCAGGAACACGACAAGGATGCCCACTCTCACCACTCTTGTTCAACATAGTATTAGAAGTTCTAGCAACGGCAATCAGACAACAAAGAGAAATAAAAGGTATCCAAATTGGCAAGGAAGAAGTCAAACTCTCTCTCTTCGCAGATGACATGATTCTTTATATGGAAAACCCCAAAGACTCCACCCCCAAACTACTAGAACTCATACAGCAATTCAGTAACGTGGCAGGATACAAAGTCAATGTACAGAAATCAGTGGCTTTCTTATACACCAACAATGAAAATACAGAAAGGGAAATTAGAGAATCGATTCCATTTACTATAGCACCAAGAACCATAAGATACCTGGGCATAAACCTAACCAAAGAAGTAAAGGACCTGTACTCGAGGAACTACAGAACACTCATGAAAGAAATTGAAGAAGACACAAAAAGATGGAAGACTGTTCCATGCTCTTGGATTGGAAGAATAAACATTGTTAAAATGTCTATACTGCCTAGAGCAATCTATACTTTTAATGCCATTCCGATCAAAATTCCACTGGTATTTTTCAAAGAGCTGGAGCAAATAATCCTAAAATTTGTATGGAGCCAGAAGAGACCCCGAATTGCTAAGGAAATGTTGAAAAACAAAAACAAAACTGGCGGCATCACGTTACCCGATTTCAAGCTTTACTACAAAGCTGTGATCACCAAGACAGCGTGGTACTGGCATAAAAACAGACACATAGACCAGTGGAACAGAGTGGAGAGCCCAGATATGGACCCTCAACTCTATGGTCAAATAATCTTCGACAAAACAGGAAAAAATATTCAATGGAAAAAAGATAGTCTCTTCAATAAATGGTGCTGGGAAAACTGGACAGCGATATGTAGAAGAATGAAACTCGACCATTCTCTTACACCGTACACAAAGATAAACTCGAAATGGATAAAAGACCTCAACGTGAGACAGGAATCTATCAGAATCCTAGAGGAGAACATAGGCAGTAACCTCTTCGATATCAGCCACAGCAACTTCTTTCAAGATATGTCTCCAAAGGCCAAGGAAACAAAAGCAAAAATGAACTTTTGGGACTTCATCAAGATCAAAAGCTTCTGCACAGCAAAGGAAACAGTCAACAAAACAAAGAGGCAACCCACGGAATGGGAGAAGATATTTGCAAATGACAGTACAGACAAAAGGTTGATATCCAGGATCTATAAAGAACTTCTCAAACTCAACACACACAAAACAGATAATCATATCAAAAAATGGGCAGAAGATATGAACAGACATTTCTCCAATGAAGACATACAAATGGCTATCAGACACATGAAAAAATGTTCATCCTCACTAGCCATCAGGGAGATTCAAATTAAAACCACATTGAGATACCACCTGACACCAGTTAGAATGGCCAAAATTAGCAAGACAGGAAACAACGTGTGTTGGAGAGAATGTGGAGAAAGGGGAACCCTCTTACACTGTTGGTGGGAATGCAAGTTAGTGCAGCCACTTTGGAGAACAGTGTGGAGATTCCTGAAGAAATTAAAAATAGAGCTTCCCTATGACCCTGCAATTGCACTGCTGGGTATTTACCCCAAAGATACAGATGTAGTGAAAAGAAGGGCCATTTGTACCCCAATGTTTATTGCAGCAATGTCTACGGTCGCCAAACTGTGGAAAGAACCAAGATGCCCTTCAACGGATGAATGGATAAGGAAGATGTGGTCCATATACACAATGGAGTATTATGCCTCCATCAGAAAGGACGAATACCCAACTTTTATAGCAACATGGACGGGACTGGAAGAAATTATGCTGAGCGAAATAAGTCAAGCAGAGAGAGTCAAGTATCATATGGTCTCACTTATTTGTGGAGCATAACAAATAACATGGAGGACATGGGGAGATGGAGAGGAGAAGGGAGTTGAGGGAAACTGGAAGGGGAGATGAACCATGAGAGACTATGGACTCTGAAAAACAACCAGAGGGTTATGAAGGGGCGGCAGGGGGGTGGGGGGAGTGGGAGGTTGAGGAACCAGGTGGTGGGTAATAGGGAGGGCACGTACTGCATGGAGCACTGGGTGTGATGCCGAAACAATGAACACTGTTATGCTGTAAATAAACAAATAAAAATTAAAAAAAAAAAAAAAAGACCCATGCAAGAAGAGGCTCCTTAGGGAGGATGCAGCCCAGGAGGTAGGAAAAGTGGAGAGGGGCCATGGGGGGTGCTGTTTCCACCCCTGGCCTGCAAGGCAGGGAGGGGATGGTGCTGCTGGTCCTGGAGGGGGTTAAGGGAGGGGGCTGGGGGTCTCCAGACACTGTAGCCCCGCAGGCAATCCCAGCTCCTGGCCCGGGCTCAGTCCCCAGTAGGGAGGACCCCAACCTCTCTGCACCCACCCATCTCCTTCCCACTGGTGGACCCTGAACACAAGGTAGGAGGCCGGGAGCCCAGGCGACAGGGCCCCCAGGTCACAGTGTGGGATGGCCAGCGTGAGCGCGGTGGAGCGTGGATCTGGAGGGCCGTGGAGGGCGTCCTGTGGCTGCACAAGCTCTCACTTGAGAAGGGGGACGCCTGGATGCTCCCACAGTCGGGGTCTTGGCCGTGCTGGACTCTGGCCACCTGGCAATGATCAGTGACCATGGTGAGGGACGCACACTCTCCAGTCCACACGGCCTGCCTGGACGCCTCCCCCGGGTCTACCGATGGCCCCCCGTCATCTGAGTGCGAGACTCCGGTCCAGAATCTACGCTGTTGCCCACGTTGAAGAGCCACATGGCTGAAAATCAGAACCTCTCTCTCCTCCTTTCCTGCAGCCTGGCCCAGGATCCCTTTCTCAGCTAAGCATCAGGTGCCCGAAAGGGCCACACTGCAGGAAAGACACGGGTCTCTCTGTGCCACAAACCCACTCAGCACAGCCCCCTCCCTGGGGGACCTGCAGAGCCTGAGATGGCTCAGCGAGGGGCCGGGGCTTTTCCACATCTCACATGTTGCTACAGTCGCCCCAGCTGCACCTGCATGGGCACCTCCTTTCCCCAGGGTGACTCCAACCCCGCCCAGGCTTGGGGAGGCCAGGACGGCCCCCACAGGCCCCACAGAGGGCCCCCTAGCCTGTATGGTCACTACAGACGGCTCAGAGGTATTACTCAGGCCCGCTCTGCTCAACAGGCAGCCCACGGTCTGGATTTCTCTTTCCAGTCTCTGGTCACACCATGTCCGAGCTCACCACTGTCGGCCGGAATCCGGGGCTCTTCTCGCTGGCGGAAAGAGAACTGGGGCAGACCTTAAGCTCCCCCGAAGGTAGGCACTTTTAAGTCTGTTCCTATTCACTGCAAAGACGCAAAGGAACCTCGGACGAGGTGAGCACAGGAGGCCTGAAGCAGATGTGCTTCCCAGCGTGAACAGGTCTTCAGCTGACGCCCCCTCCCCAGCAGGACCCCCGCTCCCAAGGAGCGTCCGAGGAATGCGGATGTGCCCACAGCTGGGGCAGAAGCCCATAGACCTCAGAGCTGCGGCGTTTAGCGTTAAGGGCTGCGTGTTTCCATAGAAACAGCACAAACTGGAAACAAGGCTGCTGAGTATCCGGCATTAGCCAGGATTTAATGTGAGTGGACTCTTGCTGCCTCTCCCCGGGGCTGTTTGAAATGCCCACAGGGTACCAGTGAGCGCCTTTCCATCTCCTTCCGCCTCTAATCGGTTTTTCTGGTGGACTGACTGCTCCCGGACAAAAGGGGACAGGAAGCAACACGACCACGACCGAAGGCAGAATCCCCAGAGAGGAGGGTGGAGGGCAGAGGTCAGGTGCTTTGTCCTTGGAGCAGACCCCCACTTCCAGACAGGGCTCCAGGGCCTGTTCTCTTCCGGAACCGCCCCGTCCCCCACAGTCCTAACCTGTGCTTTCAAGGACTCCTGCCAGACACACGGAGCCGCTGCTTCTGTGGGAGGCTGCACCTGCTGGCTTCCGGCCCTTGGGAGGGCCAGGCAGGGGAAGCTGTCCTAGGCGGGAGGCCGGCAGCGTCCCCTGCTCTGCTGACAACCTCGTTTCCCTTAAGAAAATCTACTGGGCTGTGCACCTGTGGTTGGTAAATGCAATGGCAATACAAGGAAAGAACCAGATCTTTCCCTGAGAGGATCAAGACACTCTTTAGAAGAGGGACTGTGACGGGCCCCACTGGTTTTATCAGCTTCTCCTCCTGGGACAAGATTCTGTATCCCAGCCCTGCCGGACTCAGGCGTGCCCAGGGACCCTCCTTTGGCCAAAGAAGCATGGGAGGGAGTTACGTGCGTCACTTCTGACCAGAAGGTTTAAGAGGCCCTCCCCCTCCATTTCTCTCCTCCTTCCTCCCTGTCTCTCTTTCCCCTCTCCTTAGCCACTCTCGCCAGTCCTTTGGGGGGCAGCATCTTACATGTGTCACTGGAGGGCATCTCTTGGGCAAGAGGCAGAAAGGAAAGTCCACTGAGGGGAAGGCAACAGCCCTGGGGTGTGTTGGGGGGGGCTGGATTTGTAGTGGGGGAGAGGGGAGAGGAGGGGAAGAGGGCGCATGAGGAGATGGGGAAGAAAGAGGAGAAGGGGGAAGAGAGGCTAGGAAGAGAGGAAGGAGGGAGGAAGAGGGAGAGTGGGGAGGAGAAGGAAGGGGAAGGAGGAGAAGAAAGAGGAGGAGGGAGGAGGAGGGAAGGAAGGAGAAGGAAGGGGGAGGAGGACCGCCTACCTCACTCCAAGACTTCCTAGGACACCGCAGCGCCCGCGCAGTGTGGCTCTGGTGAGGGCAACATCCGCCAGCAGAACAGAAGCGCGCCCAGCAACGACCCACACAAGTGCCGTCGACCCCTCTCTGACGCAGGAAATAGAGCAGACGACGGAGCGGAGACCGTCTTTTCAGCAGACGGTGATGGAACAACCAGACACCCTCACGGAAAAGCGAACGGAATCCAGACACGGAATCAACTCAAGATGGCTCACAGGCCTAGAACTCTACACTTTCAGGAGGACGACTCGGGAGGAAACCCAGGTGACACTGAGCAAGGTGATGACATTCCAGAGGAGGAAACACCCCCAAACTCATCTTGCGAGAGATTCCCCTGACCAAAGGCAGACAAGGAAACTACGGACTGAGATTCCTGATAAACACGGACGCAAAGCTTCTCAACAGAGTGTCCGCGAACTGAACGCGGAAGCACCAGTCAAGGACCATCCGTCGTGATCAACTGTGATCCGTCACCGCCATGCCGGGAGAGCTCAAAACATGCACGTCGATAAACGGGATACAGCACGTTAGAAGACTGAAGACAAAAGTCATTGCATCACGTCAACAGATGCAGAAAACAATCTGGCAGAAACCCAGTACCCCGTCATGATAAAAACCCTCAACTAACTGAGCACAGAACGTACCTCGACGTCATAAAGGTGGCGCATGACAAGCCCACAGCCAGGATCATACCCACAGGGAAGGGTTAGAGCTTCTCTTCTTCTAGACAAGAATGCCCACTCTCACCACTCCTATTCGACACAACACCGGAAAGTCCTACCTAGAGCACTGTGGCAAGAAAAAGAAAGAAAAGGCATCCAAACTGGAGAAAAGAAATAAAACTGTCCTTACAGATGACAGGATCTTCTACAAAGAAAATCTGAAGGACTCCAACAACAACAACACCCGCTGGAACTAATCAGTGAACTCAGTAGTTTCAGGACACAAAATCCACACAAATCAGTGTCTCTACACAGTACCAGTGAAATACCTAGAAAAAGAAAGAAAGGGAACTATTCCATTGATAATGGAAACCAAACCAAGAAAATACTCAGGGATAAATGTAACCAAGGCGGGAAAAGATCTACACAATGAAAAGTGTAAGACCTTGAAGGAAATTGAAGACACAAATGGAATGACACTCCACGTTCCTGTATCAGAAGAATCAATATGGGGCCACACAACCCCACAGATTCAAGGTCACCCCCAGCAAAATTTCAGTGTCGCTTTCCCACAGAAATGGAAAAAAACTCAACTCCTATGGAACCACAGAAGATCCCCTCGAGCCAAAGCAATCCTGAGGAAAGAACAGAGCTAAAATCCTCCCACGTCTCGACTTCATGGTACAGTACAGAGCTGTGGTCTCCAACACAGCACGGCACGGACATGAAGTCAAACACGCTGACCACCGGAAGAGAGCGGAGAGCCCAGAAATACACCCTGGCGTACGCAGTCAATGGCTATTTGATGAGGGCGCCAAGATTACTCAGTGGGGGAAGGACGGTCTCTTCAACCAAGTGTTGGGAGAGCTGGACAGCCACATGGACAAGAATGAAACTGGACCCCTAGCTCACACCACTCACCAAACACCTTGGACTTGGTTAAGGACGTAGAAAGCCTGAAGCCAAGGAGCTCCAAGAGAACACAGTACAGCAGCTCCTTGACATTGGTCTTGGGGACGACGCTTTGGATACGACACCAAAACCACAAGCAACGAAAGCGTAAGTTAGTAAGTAGGTTACAACCAAATAAAAAGTTCTGTACAGCAAAGGAAAATCAACAAAATGCAAAGACAAACTAGAGAACATGGAAAAGATACTTACAAATCCTACACCTGATGGGAGTTCATCTATATAAAGAACTCCTACAACCTCACGCCAAAAAAAACTAATTTAAAAATGGGCAAAAGAAGTGAATAAACCTTTTTCCATAGAACAACGCAGATGGCCAACAGGCAGATGAAAACGTGCTCAGCATCAGTCATCATCAGGGAAATGCAAATCAAAACCACAAGGGGACATCCCCAGCCACTGTCAAAACCAGTGGGGACAGCGAGTGTGGACAGCGAGGACAGGGAGGAAAGGGATCCCGGTGCACCATTGCTGGGAGGTGACACTGCCACTGTTGCAGCGGAGAACAAACAGAGGATCCTCGGCAAATTAACCACCGACCTTCCATATGGCTCAGCAATCCCAGTTCTGGGCATAGTTCCAAAGGGAATGAAACAGGGTCTCAAAGAGCTACCTGCCCCCCCATGTTCACGAAGCATTACTCACACTAGCCAAGACACGGAAACAACCTCACCCTCTGTGGATGGATGATGGATTCAGAAAATGGGGTCTGTGTGCTACGAAACATTATTTAGGGTTGAGAAAAAAAGAGAATGCTGTCATTTTCAACAACATGGATGGACCCAGGGGGCATTACTGTAAATAAAATAAGACAAAGACAAATACAGTATGACTTCACTTACATGTGGAACTGAAAAAAAAAAAAAACTCGGACACAGAGTGAACACAGACACAGAATGGTGGTTATCAAGGACTCAGGCTGGGGACATGGGGAGAAGCTGGTCAAATGGGCAAAATTCCAGTTATAAGAAAAACTCTGGGGATCTGATGGAAAGCCTAATTAGAGTTAAAACTACATAATGAGGGGGGCGCCTGGGTGGCTCAGTGGGTTAAGCCGCTGCCTTCGGCTCAGGTCATGATCTCAGGGTCCTGGGATCGAGTCCCGCATCGGGCTCTCTGCTCAGCAGGAAGCCTGCTTCCCTCTCTCTCTCTCTCTGCCTGCCTCTCTATCTACTTGTGATCTCTCTCTGTCAAATAAATAAATAAAATCTTTAAAAAAAAAAAAACTACATAATGAGGGGCACCTGGGTGGCTCATGGCTTAAAGCCTCTGCCTTTCGGCTCAGGTCATGATCCCAGGGTCCTGAGATCAAGCCCCACATCGGGCTCTCTGCTCTGCAGGAGCCTGCTTCCCCCTCTCCCTCTCTGCCTACTTGTGATCTCTATCAAATAAATAAAATCTTTAAAAAAAATACCATATAAAGAATTTGCAAGTTGGGAGAGGTGAATCGCACACGGTCCACCCACAATAAATTACAGGGCATGTAATGCAAAAGTGAACACCTCCATCAAGGTGTTTCAAATCAACATCCTGGACACCTTAAAACTCGCACAATGTCGACTGTAACTCAGAACAACTAGGAAAGGAACAGAGACAGGAGGAGTCTGAGGGATGTACCACTTGTGAGAGCAGCCACTCTGGAAAGACCACCGGGTGCATGGTTCCAACCACAGGACACTGTGGAAAAGGCTGGGCCAAGAAGACGGTGAGAGGATCCGAGGCTGCCCGTGGCGAGAGAGGTATGAGGGAAGGGTAACTAGCAGGGGACTTCCAGGGGAGCGAGAGCACTCTGTGGGACCCTGTCATGATGGGTCCCTTCTGTCACACAGTTGGTACCCACAAGCCCACAGAATCTCCAACTCCAGGAGCAAACGAGCAGCAAACCATGGACCGGGGTGGGGGGGAGCGGGGGGAGGTGATGACCTCTCCATGTGGGTTCAGTGGTAACAAATGTCCTGTCTACAGGGGTGGTGCTGATCACAGGGAGGCTGTGACGGGGCAGGGAGGAGGTAAAAAATCTCTGTACCTTCCTCTCAGTTTTGCTGTGGACCTAACACTACTCTAACACAAATAACAAACCATCTTCTTTTGTTTTTTTTTTTCCATTTTATCCATTTTATTTATTTTTTCAGCGTAACAGTATTCATTCTTTTTGCACAACACCCAGTGCTCCATGCAAAACGTGCCCTCCCCATTACCCACCACCTGTTCCCCCAACCTCCCACCCCTGACCCTTCAAAACCCTCAGGTTGTTTTTCAGAGTCCATAGTCTCTTATGGTTCGCCTCCCCCTCCAAATTTTTTTTTTTTAATAAACATATAATGTATTTTTATCCCCAGGGGTACAGGTCTGTGAATCGCCAGGTTTACACACTTCACAGCACTCACGATAGCACTTACCCTCCCCAATGTCCATAGCCCCCTCCCCCTCTCCCAATCCCACCTCCCCCCAGCAACCCCCAGTTTGTTTTCTGAGATTAAGAGTCATTTATGGTTTGTCTCCCTCCCAATCCCATCTTGTTTCATTTATTCTTCTCCTATCCCCCTACCCCCCCATGTTGCTTCTCCATGTCCTCATCTCAGGGAGATCATATGATAGTTGTCTTTCTCCCATTGACTTATTTCACTAAGCATGATACGCTCTAGTTCCATCCACGTCGTCGCAAATGGCATGATTTCATTTCTTTTGATGGCTGCATAGTATTCTATTGTGTATATATACCACATCTTCTTTATCCATTCATCTGTTGATGGACATCTAGGTTCTTTCCATAGTTTGGTTATTATAGACATTGCTGCTATAAACATTCGGGTACACGTGCCCCTTCGGATCACTATGTTTGTATCTTTAGGGTAAATACCCAGTAGTGCAATTGCTGGGTCATAGGGTAGTTCTATTTTCAACATTTTGAGGAACCTCCATGCTGTTTTCCAGAGTGGTTGCACCAGCTTGCATTCCCACCAACAGTGGAGGAGGGTTCCCCTTTCTCCGCATCCTCTCCAGCATCTGTCATTTCCTGACTTGTTCATTTTAGCCATTCTGACTGGTGTGAGGTGATATCTCATTGTGGTTTTGATTTGTATTTCCCTGATGCCGAGTGACGTGGAGCACTTTTTCATGTGTCTGTTGGCCATCTGGATGTCTTCTTTGCAGAAATGTCTGTTCATGTCCTCTGCCCATTTCTTGATTGGATTGTTTGTTCTTTGGGTGTTGAGTTTGCTAAGTTCCTTATAGATTTTGGATACTAGCCCTTTATCTGATATGTCGTTTGCAAATATCTTCTCCCATTCTGTCAGTTGTCTTTTGGTTTTGTTAACTGTTTCCTTTGCTGTGCAAAAGCTTTTGATCTTGATGAAATCCCAATAGTTCATTTTTGCCCTTGCTTCCCTTGCCTTTGCCGTTGTTCCTAGGAAGATGTTGCTGCGGCTGAGGTCGAAGAGGTTGCTGCCTGCATTCTCCTCAAGGATTTTGATGGATTCCTTTCTCACATCGAGGTCCTTCATCCATTTGGAGTCTATTTTCGTGAGTGGTGTAAGGAAGTGGTCCAATTTCATTTTTCTGCATGTGGCTGTCCAATTTTCCCAGCACCATTTATTGAAGAGGCTGTCTTTTTTCCATTGGACATTCTTTCCTGCTTTGTCGAAGATTAGTTGACCATAGAGTTGAGGGTCGATTTCTGGGCTCTCTATTCTGTTCCACTGATCTATGTGTCTGTTTTTGTGCCAGTACCATGCTGTCTTGATGATGACAGCTTTGTAATAGAGCTTGAAGTCCGGAATTGTGATGCCACCAACTTTGGCTTTCTTTTTCAATATTCCTTTGGCTATTCGAGGTCTTTTCTGGTTCCATATAAATTTGAGGATTATTTGTTCCATTTCTTTGAAAAAAATGGATGGTATTTTGATAGGGATTGCATTAAATGTGTAGATTGCTTTAGGTAGCATAGACATTTTCACAATATTTATTCTTCCAATCCAGGAGCATGGAACATTTTTCCATTTCTTTGTGTCTTCCTCAATTTCTTTCATGAGTACTTTATAATTTTCTGTGTATAGATTCTTAGTCTCTTTGGTTAGGTTTATTCCTAGGTATCTTATAGTTTTGGGTACAATTGTAAATGGGATTGACTCCTTAATTTCTCTTTCTTCAGTCTTGTTGTTGGTGTACAGAAATGCAACTGATTTCTGTGCATTGATTTTATATCCTGACACTTTACTGAATTTCTGTACAAGTTCTAGCAGTTTTGGAGTGGAGTCTTTTGGGTTTTCCACATATAGTATCATATCATCTGCGAAGAATGATAGTTTGACTTCTTCTTTACCAATTTGGATGCCTTTAATTTCTTTTTGTTGTCTGATTGCTGAGGCTAGGACTTCTAGTACTATGTTGAATAGCAGTGTTGATAATGGACATCCCTGCCGTGTTCCTGACCTTAACGGAAAAGCTTTCAGTTTTTCTCCATTGAGAATGATATTTGCGGTGGGTTTTTCATAGATGGCTTTGATAATATTGAGGTATGTGCCCTCTATCCCCACACTTTGAAGAGTTTTGATCAGGAAGGGATGCTGTACTTTGTCAAATGCTTTTTAAGCATCTATTGAGAGTATCATATGGTTCTTGTTCTTTCTTTTATTAATGTGTTCTATCACATTGATTGATTTGCGGATGTTGAACCAACCCTGCAGCCCTGGAATAAGTCCCACTTGATCGTGGTGAATTATCCTTTTAATGTACTGTTGAATCCTATTGGCTAGTATTTTGGCGAGAATTTTTGCGTCTGTGTTCATCAAGGATATTGGTCTGTAGTTCTCTTTTTTGGTGGGATCCTTGTCTGGTTTTGGGATCAAGGTGATGCTGGCCTCATAAAATGAGTTTGGAAGTTTTCCTTCCGTTTCTATTTTTTGGAACAGTTTCAGGAGAATAGGAATGAGTTCTTCTTTAAATGTTTGATAGAATTCCCCTGGGAAGCCGTCTGGCCCTGGGCTTTTGTTTGTTTGGAGATTTTTGATGACTGTTTCAATCTCCTTACTGGTTATGGGCCTGTTCAGGTTTTCTATTTCTTCCTGGTTCAGTTGTGGTAGTTTATATGTCTCTAGGAATGCATCCATTTCTTCCAGATTGTCAAATTTGTTGGCGTAGAGTTGCTCATTGTATGTTCTTATAATTGTCTGTATTTCTTTGGTGTTAGTTGTGATCTCTCCTCTTTCATTCATGATTTTATTTATTTGGGTCCTTTCTCTTTTCTTTTTGATGAGTCTGGCCAGGGGTTTATCAATCTTATTGATTCTTTCAAAGAACCAGCTCCTGGTTTCATTGATTTTTTTCTATTGTTTTTTTGGTTTCTATTTCATTGATTTCTGCTCTGATCTTTATGATTTCTCTTCTCCTGCTGGGTTTAGGGTTTCTTTCTTGTTCTTTCTCCAGCTCCTTTACGTGTAGGGTTAGGTTGTGTACTTGAGACCTTTCTTGTTTCTTGAGAAAGGCTTGTACTGCTATATATTTTCCTCTCAGGACTGCCTTTGCTGTGTCCCACAGATTTTGAACTGTTGTGTTTTCATTATCATTTGTTTCCATGAATTTTTTCAATTCTTCTTTAATTTCCTGGTTAACCCATTCATTCTTTAGAAGGATGCTGTTTAGTCTCCATGTATTTGGGTTCTTTCCAGCTTTCCTCTTGTGATTGAGTTCTAGCTTCAGAGCATTGTGGTCTGAAAATATGCAGGGAATAATCCTAATCTTTTGATACCGGTTGAGACCTGATTTGTGACCCAGGATGTGATCTATTCTGGAGAAGGTTCCATGTGCACTAGAGAAGAATGTGTATTCTGTTGCTTTGGGATGAAATGTTCTGAATATATCTGTGATGTCCATCTGGTCCAGTGTGTCATTTAAGGCCTTTATTTCCTTGTTGATCTTTGGCTTGGATGATCTGTCCATTTCAGTGAGGGGAGTGTTAAAGTCCCCTACTATTATTGTATTATTATTGATATGTTTCTTTGATTTTGTTATTAATTGGTTGATATAGTTGGCTGCTCCCACGTTAGGGGCATAGATATTTAAAATTGTTAGATCTTCTTGTTGGACAGACCCTTTGAGTAGGATATAGTGTCCTTCCTCATCTCTTATTATAGTCTTTGGCTTGAAATCTAATTGATCTGATATAAGGATTGCCACCCCAGCTTTCTTCTGATGCCCATTAGCATGGTAAATTGTTTTCCACCCCCTCACTTTAAATCTGGAGGTGTCTTCGCGTCTAAAATGAGTTTCTTGTAGGCAACATACTGATGGGTTTTGTTTTTTTATCCATTCTGATACCCTGTGTCTTTTGATTGGGGCATTTAGCCCATTAACATTCAGGGTAACTATTGAGAGATATGAATTTAGTGCCATTATTAGCCTGTAAGGTGACTGTTACTGTATATTGTCTCTGTACCTTTCTGATCTACTACTTTTAGGCTCTCTCTTTGCTTAGAGGACCCCTTTCAATATTTCCTGTAGAGCTGGTTTGGTGTTTGCAAATTCTTTCAGTTTTTGTTTGTCCTGGAAGCTTTTTATCTCTCCTTCTATTTTCAATGATAGCCTAGCTGGATAGAGTATTCTTGGCTGCATGTTTTTCTCGTTTAGTGCTCTGAATATATCATGCCAGCTCTTTCTGGCCTGCCAGGTCTCTGTGGATAAGTCTGCCGCCAATCTAATATTTTTACCATTGTACGTTACAGACTTCTTTTCTCGGGCTGCTTTCAGGATTTTCTCTTTGTCACTAAGACTTGTAAATTTTACTATTAGGTGACGGGGTGTGGACCTATTCTTGTTGACTTTGAGGGGGGTTCTCTGCATCTCCTGGATTTTGATGCTTGTTCCCTTTGCCATATTAGGGAAATTCTCTCCAATAGACCTTCTGCTTCCCTCTCTGTTTCTTCTTCTTCTGGAATCCCAATTATTCTAATGTTGTTTCGTCTTATGGTGTCACTTATCTCTCGAATTCTCCCCTCATGGTCCAGTAGCTGTTTGTCCCTCTTTTGCTCGGCTTCCTTATTCTCTGTCATTTGGTCTTCTTTATCACTAATTCTTTCTTCTGCCTCATTGATCCTAGCAGTGAGAGCCTCCATTTTTGATTGCACCTCCTTAATAGCTTTTTTGATTTCAACTTGGTTAGATTTTAGTTCTTTAATTTCTCCAGAAAGGGCTTTAATATCTCCAGAGAGGGTTTCTCTAATATCTTCCATGCCTTTTTCGAGCCCGGCTAGAATGTTCAGAATCGTCATTCTGAACTCTTGATCTGACATATTGCCAATGTCTGTGTTGATTAGGTCCCTAGCCTTCGGTACTGTCTCTTGTTCTTTTGTTTGTGGTGATTTTTTTCCGCCTTGTCATTTTGTCCAGATAAGAGGATATGAAGGAGAAATTAAACTACTAAAAGGGTGGCAAAGACCCCAGAAAAATGCGCTGTAACCAAATCAGAAGAGACCCCTAATTGTGGGGGGGAGAAAGGGGATAAAAACAGGTTCTGAAAAAAAAAGAAAAAAAAAAGAAAAAAATTTAAAAAATAAAACAAATAAAAAATATAAAAAAGAAAGAAAAAATATATATATTTAGATGAACTAGTCAAAAAACGTTAAAAAAGAAAAGGGTAAAAGTTTTAAAAAATTTAGCAGAAGAAGAAAAAAGAAAAAAGAAAAAAAATTGAAAAAAGAAAAAAACAATTGAAAAAAGAAAAAAAAATTGAAGTAGCCGCAAGACTAAAGAATCATGGGGAGAAAGCCATGAGTTCCATGCTTTGCTTTCTCCTTCTCTGGAATTGCTCTGCTGTCTTAGGAATTGAACCTGCTTTCTCCTTGATAGATGAACTTCATCCTGGCTGGATATTTTGTTGATCTTCTGGGGGAGGGGCCTGTTGTAGTGACTCTCAAGTGTCTTTGCCGGAGGCGGGATTGCACCGCCCTTAGAGGCGGCCGGACTAAGTAATCGGCTCGGGTTCGCTTTTGGGAGCTTCTGTTCCCTGAACGCTTTCCGTAGAGTTCCGGAGGACGGGAATGAAAATGGCAGCCTCCTAGTCTCCGGCCCGGAGGAGCCGAGAGCCCGGGGCCCCACTCCTCAGTGCGCCCCCAGAGGACAGCACCCAATCACTCCCGTATCCCCAGCCTCTAGCCGCGCTCCGAGCTCACCCAGCCCACGACCAGTTCAAGGTAACCCCGAGCTGAGAGTTCAGTCCTCGGCTCTGTCTCTGCAGCCGGCTTCTCCGTTCTAATACCTGCGAGCTCTCCGACACTCTGACACCCCCGATCCTTCTGTGACCCTGCGGGGCCTGGGGCCACGCTGACCCCGCTCGGGCTTCACCCTGGTTTAGCCTCTGGAGCAATGTCCCTCAGTGGAACAGACTTTTAAAAGTCCTGATTTTGTGCTCCGTTGCTCCGCCGCTTGCCAGGAGCCGGCCCCTCCCCCCGCGGTCTATCTTCCCGTCGTTTTAGATTCACTTCTCCGCCAGTCCTACCTTTCAGAAAGGGGTTGATATTCTGTTTCTAGAGTTGCTGTTCTTCTTCTCTTCGCTCTCCCGTTGGATTTGTAGGTGTTTGCAATGTTTAGATAAGCTATCGAGCTGATCTCCTGCTACCTGATGTAGTCTCAGGCTGCTACTTCTCCGCCATCTTGACTCCTCCCCCAACCATCTTCTTTTGATAGTTGTTCTATCTGCCTTGTTCACCATCGGTCATTACACGTATACACATACACGCTTCCTTGCACAAGTGGCCTGCGGTTACGTAGATTGCTCCAGGACTGGCTCTGGGATGGGCCTGAATTCACAACATCAAGATCAAGAATATCATGCTCTAGGAGTGAGCCAGCTGGTACCCCAAAAATACACTATTTTAAAAAATGACTCATTTTTTACCTTAAATTCAAGGAATAGACTTTTTCCTAATGGCTAGCCCAGCACAGCAGCATGCAAGGCTCTCAGACTTAGGCTCTCTCTCTCCTGGTTTAAAACGGACTTAACTCACAGCAGAGGCAGCCCTTCCCCACCCCGGCACCAGCCCCGCCCCACAGATCACCTGCTCTCCCCAGATCCAGCCCCAGGTCCCAAGCTCACACGTAGGGAGGCGGCCCATGGACAGGGCTCCCTGAGTTCCTCCTTGCCCTTCCCCCACATGTGACAAAGAAAATGATCTCAATCACAACAGCATCAAAAATAAAGTAGAAATAAATTTAACCAAGAACATGAGAGCTGTGCATGATGTGAAAACTACAAGAACTTGATGAGAGAAACTGAAGAAGACACAAATGGAAAGGTGTTCCATGTTCACGGACGGGAAGAATACTGTTAAAATGGCCACATGACACAAAACCATCTGCAGACTCAGTGTAACCCCTATCAAATCCCAATAGTATTTTTCACAGGAATAGAAGAAAAAAAAAATGCTGAAAGTGTATGCAGCCTCCTCTAAAGACCAACCCAAACAGAGCGATCCTGACAGAAAAGAACAAATGCAGAGGGACCGCACTGCCTGATTTCAAACTATCCCACAAGAACATGGTAATGCAAGCAGTAACAGTACTAGCATAAACACAGACACGATAACCAGTGGAACAAAATAGAGAACCCTGAAGTAAACCCACACAGTATGGTCAACTCATAATTGACAAGGGAGACAGAAACACCTAACAGTGAAAGGAGAGTCTCCTCTTCAACAAATGGTATTGGGAAAACTCAACGCTCAGCTTGCAACACTCAACTCACAAAATCAAACTCAAAACACTTAAGGACTTAAACATAAAGCCTGATGCCACAGGATTCCTAGAAGAAAACGTAAGGAAGGAGACCCTTGATGTTGATATTGGCAACGGCTTTTTGGATAGGACAAACACAAGCACAACAAGAGCAAAAAACCAGGGAGACACCAAAACAACCAGCTTCTGCACAGCATAAGTTAAAAACAGAACTTAAAAAGGTAAAGGCAACCTATGGAATGGAAGAAAACATTTGCAAACCAGGTGTTGGGTAAAGGATTAAAAAAAACAAAGAACATAAAACTCTGCAATAAAGCAGAACATTTGAATAAAAGAATGGACAGAGGAACCAACAGACATTTCCCCAAAATGTCCACAGGTCCATGAGAAGATCCTCAATATTACAAATAATCAAGGCAATACTAATCAAAATCACGATGAGCTACACTTCACACCCGCTACAATGCTGTCACCAAGACGACAAGGAACAAGTGCTGGGGAGAGTGCGGCACCGGGAACCACACACTCTGCTGGCGGATGTTCGATCCCTACAGAAAATACAGAGGGTCCTTCAGAAAATAAAAACAGACCAACTACAGGATCTGGAAGTTCCAGTTTCAGGTATATGAGCAAAGAAACAAAAACAGGAGACTGAAGAAAGACCTGCGTCCCCGGTTAATGCAGCAAAACAGCCAAGATCTGTCAACAACTTAAGTGTTCGCTAATGAATGAGTGGGAAAGACGATGTGGTACATACACATGATGGAATATCATTTACCCACGAGCAAGGAGGCAATCCTGACATCCGTACAGAAGGGATGGACCTCAAGGACATTATACTAAGTGAAATTAACTAGAGAAAGACAAATACTGTAAAATTTCACATGCAGGATCCTAAGAAGTCAGATTTGTAAAAACAGCAAATGGCTGCCACTGGCTGGGGGTGGGGGAGTCGGGGAGATGATGTTTCAGGGTGCAAACTTGCAACCAGTAGGTCAATCAGCTCTGGAGACTGGACACACAGACAGTGTTTATAGGCAACGGTACTGTACCCTAAGTGCCAAAATTGCTGAGAGACCGGACCTTAAAAGACATCATTATGAGGCGTAACAGAGGTACTAATGCTACAATGGTGATCATGTCACCATACGTAAATGAACCAAATCGATACGTTAAAACTTAACTGTTGTATGTCAATTATATCGCAGTCAATTTTTTTTAAACCCAAGACCTCCACAGACATACCTGGAAATCTGCGGAGTTCTAGGAGGTCAGGGCCGAAACACCCAGGGAATTAAGAAGACATCCTAATTTGGATGTACCCACTAGGAAGACACACCATTTTTGGTAGACACACCTGAGCAATTTGTGAAAGAATCTAAGTCACTTTAGACGCATGTCAGGACCTGGGAAGTCACCAAACAGTCACACCTATGAAATTAAGGAGACACTTCCAGTCAGGGGAGGGATGGCAGAGAAAACAGGGAGACTCCACTGCAGCAAAGATAAGCCCCTATTTTCGTGGCATATCCCAGGTCCACGGACACACTCATTAGGAAAGAGTGACATGTCCCAGGTCAGTTTGCATATACCGAGGGAATCCAAGAGACAAAGGAACTACGGTGACACCCCAATTCATAATAGAAACACCTGAGAATCACAAATTCATGCATGTCAGTGTGAACACAAGTGGGCTACAAGAGGATATGGCACATCAGACAAGCCTAGGAATTTCCAGAGACATTTAAGCCGAGGGCAGACACAGTTGGTGAATGAAGAAAACATTCCAACTCAGGGTAAAACACCTGAGGTATTAGAGATCCCGGGTCAGTGTAGACATAGCTAGTGAGTTAGGAGGATATCCAAGGTTACTGAAGACCCATCTGGGAAATGAGCAACACAGCCCAGGTCAGTGTAGACAGAGCTGGGGATCGGTGACACATTCTGGATCAGAGCGGGCACAACTGATGATGAGGGAGACATCCCAGGTCACGGACACCCCTGGTTATTAGGGAGCCCAACATAAGTGTAGAAGCATCTGGGGAGTTAGAATTTCCAGGTCAGTGAAGACACACCTGGTTATCAGGGAGCCGTCCCAGATAAAGCTCACACACGTGGGTAATTAGTTGACCAGTGTCTACACAATTACGGAAACATCCCAGTCTGTGTGAAAAACCCGGGGAATTGGGGAAACATCCCAAATCAAAGTATCCACTCTTGGGTTATTTGGGAGAAACACTACGTCAGATTAGAGATACCTCGGGAATTCTGTAAATGTCTCAGGACAGTTTAGCTATACCTGGGGCTTGGGAGACCGTCAGACCAGAGTAAACACACCTGGGGAACTAGAGAGACTTTTCTAGTTCAGAGTAAACACACCGAGGTTATTAAGGTGGCTTTCCAGGCCAGTGTAGATAATACACAGGAAACCAGGGATAGGAGACAGTTTGTCATAGATGCTCCTGAGGAAGAAGATACATCCCAGGTAGGGGTGGACACATCTCAGGAACAGGGAGATAACGATGTTCCTGGTAGACATAGCTAAGCAGTTACAGGGAAATCCCAGGTAAGATTAGACACACTGAGGGAATCCGGGTATATCCCCGAAGGAGGCAGACATCACGGATCAGCGTATACACATTAGTCCTGGATATAGCCAAGATTTGGGTAGATACAAGTGAGATTTATAAAAACAGCACAGATTAAAAGAAAAAAATAGACATAACGTGGGAAATAGGAAGACATCTTGGTGTAATTTAGACATGATCCGGGGAAAGGAACACTATACCTGTTAAGTCTAAACATAGTCGGTGAAATAGGGGGGCACCTCGGGTCACAGTGCACACACCGGGGAAACAGATAGCCCAGGTCACCGCATCCACATGTAGCTCCTCAGGAAAAATTCCCGTCTTAGGTTGGCATCTTAGGTTGACTCCTGGGTACTTGGGAGAAGTGCTGAGGTCAATGTAGACACACCTTGGCAATAATGAGACATTCTAGACCACATTCTCCATGCTGGGAAAACCAGAGAGTTATCTCTGGTCAGGGTTAAGACACACCTAGGGAACTCAGGTGACATCCAATGAGTAAAGACACACCTGGGGCATTGCTGGGATTCCTAAAGCCATTGGAGAAACACCTGCACAATTTAGGGAGACAACTCAGGTCAGTGTAGACTGGGAATTTAGGGCCACATCACATTATCAGAGTACAGACATGGAGATTAAGGGAGACACCAACACAGTGTACACACATCACTCGATTTGAGACATACTAAGTCAGTGTATATAGACCCGGAGAATTACATGGAAACTATCAAAGCTGAGTATAAGTAGGGAGACATCCAAGTTCATCCTGGACGCACTGCAGATATTGTGGAGAAGATGCAGTCTAGTAATGGCACACCCGGGGAAGTAGGGAGACACTCCTATCAGCATAGACCAACCTAGGGAGTACGGGAGATCTACTGGGTCAGGGTAGAGACACCTGTGGTACGAGGGAGACATCCTAGGTAAGGACAGACACATGCAAGTCAGAGATCATCCAAGTTCAGCACAGACACCCCTAGGGAACTCGGGTGTGGAAAAACACGCAAAATAAGGTGACAGCAGAGATCACTGTACATACGCTCATGGAATGAGGGAGCTGTCCCGTGTGAGAGCAAACACTACAGCTTTTAGACCCCACAGGTCCGAGCAGACACACCTGGGGGATGAGGAGTATCTCGGGTCAGTACAGACACATCTGGTGAATTAGGGAGACTCCAGGGACAGTTTAGACACACCTCGGAGTAAGGGAAACCTCCAAGGTCAAGTTGGACACACCCTGGGTACTCCTGGGACATCACAGGTCAGAGTAGACCCGTCTGGGTTATTACGGGGAGCCACCTCAGGTCATGGTACATGACGTGAGAGCAGACACACCCAGGAGTACAAGAGACAGGATAGATCAGTGCAGACACATCTGGGGAAATAGGGAGACATCCCAAATCAGTGTAGAAACACAGGATTGCGGCACCTGGGCTCAGTTGGTTAGGTGTGCGGCTCTTGATTTCGGCTCAGGTCATGATCTCAGGGTCATGAGATCCAGCCCCAAGTTGGGGACTAGGCTCAGTAGGGATTCTGCTTAGGATTGTCTCTCCCCTTCTCCCTCTGCCCCTCCCCTTGAACACAAACTCTCTCTCAAATACATAAATCTTTTAAAAATGTTGAAAGAAACACAGGCAAAACCACGGAGAAATCCAAGCACAGAAAGACCCCCTTGATACCTAATTCTACAGGGAATACCAGCCCAGAGCAGACACACCTGGAGGGCGAGGCTGCTAGCCCACGTGAAGGTGAGCAGAACAACCAAAGCCAGCACAGAGACACCTGGGGCGTTACGGATACAAACCGCACCAGCTGAGACGTGCTGGGAAGTTACAGAGACACCCGCCTTCACTGTAGGCATACCTCGGGAATTAGGAAGGCCTCCTCGTCATCATGGGCACATCGAGGGAGGTACCGAGACCTTCCAAGTCAGCAAAGAAACACAGGGTAACTATGGGAACATCCAAGGACTTGGGAAAATTCAGGTCAGAGCTGGCACACCTGGAGAAATAGGGCACAGGCTGGTCAGTGTAGAAACACCCGGGGCTCTAGAGAGATGCAATCAGGGCAGACACACCCAGGGCATTCAGGAACCCCCCCTAGGCTGCAGAAGATACACTGGAACTCTGGGAGACCCCTGGTTATTCCGGACTCATCCTGAGTATTTACGAGGCACAAGAGGTCACAAGAGTTCCACCAGGTATATCAGACCTACAGGTAGCATGGAGCCGCCTGGGGAACCAGGTAGCCATCCCAGGTCAGGGCGGACACAGATGGCAAACTGGGAGAACACTCTAGGTATTTCTAGACCCAGCACGGGGATTCGAGAGACTACCCAGGATGAGACAGGCAAACCGGGTAAGGGAACAGACGCCCCGCGCCGGTCCAGCCACAACTGCTGCAGCGAGCGAGGAGACGCCAGAGGTGAGTGTGTACAAGTGCTGATTTAGGACTCAACCCAGCTCCGTGCAGACACAGCTGGGGAGTTGGGGCGACCGTCCTGGTTAGTGTATACCTAGCCAGGAAATTAGGGAGACAGACCAAGTCAGCGTTGACACATCTGGAGAATTAGACCTCCTGGGTCAGCATAGACCCGCCTTCTGTGTAAGTAGACACCCTAGATAATACACACACCTGGGGAGCTTAGGCAGACGACAGCGTAGACACACCGGCCTTATTAGGGACAAATCTCAAATCCACACAGACACGACTTGGGAATTAGGAACGCATCCCAAGTCACTACAACTTAGAGAAATTTTGAGATAACCAAGGACCATGTGGACACAGCTGGGAATTAGGGAGACATTCCAGATAATGCAGACACACCTGGGGAATTGGGGAGACATCCCAGGGCAATGCAGACACATAGCGGAGACCTCTCAGGTCTGTGGGAGTACACCTGGGGCGCTGGACGTAACAGTTTCTAGTTAACACACCTGGGATGTTAACGGTGCATCCTAGGTCAGTGTAGACACACCTGCAGTACCAGGGATGGACCCCAGATCAGAAGACACGTAGGAAGGCTGGGGAGGGAGATACGGAAGGAAGGAGAATGACAGGGGGCAGGCCAGGGAAGAAGGTCGTAGGGGGTTCTGTTCTGTGGGGACAGCGTTTCCATTTGCAAGAAGAGGAGAGTCCTGGAGAAGGATGGTTGTGGGTGCGCAACAGTGCCAATAACCTTCATAACGCTACTGAACCGTGCACTTAAGACGGCCTGTCGTCTACGTTTTACGTAAAAAGTTAGAAAAAAGGAAGCAGCGTGTGGTTTCTCAGCTATGCTGTGTTCACACTGAACAGGCGATGGCCCCTGCAAGGTCCGGCCGTTGTGAGATTAAGTAAACGATACACTGCAGGTGCATGCCTGAGACCCAGGGTTCTTGGCTGCAAGGCCAAGTGCTCAGGGGAAGCGCCAGGCTGGCTCCTTCACGTGCGCCCAGGAAGGGGGGGGGAGTGTCAGGCTGCGGGCACGTGACACTGGGTCCACCCCCGCGTGTCCGTCCCCCAGATCCTCAGATACATCCTTTCCAGCGGCCACTTCCACAAACTTCGCCAGCAGGCCCCTTCCATCCTACAATCCTGCTGCAGTGGAGAGGGCCTCACAATCTGCCCTTCCCCGCAGCAGGGCCTCACTTGCGCACCCGCCCCAGCAACAGGAGGCCCAACCCACACACGCGGTGGCGGTCCCCGCTCTGGTCACGTACTCCCAGCTTCGAAGGAGGCTTTCGGAAGCCCCAGGTCAGGTCAGCCGGACGCGCTCCCGCTTTGCCAGAGTCCGCTTCTTTGCCCAAGTCTGGGGATCCCAGGTCCCATGACGGCCGCCCGCACTCTGTGCGCGACCTAGGAGCCCCCGAGCCCCGTGCTCCCACGCAGCCACAGAACAACGCCTCCTTCCCGAACCAGTTTCGGCCTTTCGAGGTGACAGAGTGCCGGTTACGCTCCAGAGACATTAGACACACGCGTTCTGCTCAAGAGGGCTTCACCATCTGCATTCTTCTTTCCAGCCTCTCTGGCCACCAAACAGTGGCCCGACGCGTCAACCCAACACGGACAAACCCAAGACGGCTTCGGTGGGGGGTGGGGGCTGAGACACCTTACTCCCCTCTTCCCAACCAAGCTGGTGCCTGCAGTACCCACCCGCCCGCCCGCCTGGAAAGGGACGGGCTGGAGTGCAGACGGTGCCACCAGTAACTGCCCTGCGCAGCCAGGGCCCCAGCAGCCCCTCTGAGGACACTGTCCTGGAACAACAACCTGTTGTCCCCATCACGGAGTCAGCGCACGGTGCACCCAGGGCAGGTCCCTGCCCCACCCCGACTCCCAAAAGGGCCGTCACACACGCCGCTCACCCGGTGCGCGCCTGACTCCGGGGACTCACCACCAACAGACATCCCGCAGAGGCCATCCCGCAGAGGCCACCCGCGGGGCCGTCCCCTGCGTCCCAAGAGGAAGCACTTGGCCCTCACTGCGGCCAACCTAGACGTAGGAGAAGCCGGCAGTGTGCTCCCAGTGGCCGGGCCCGGCGTGCACGCAGACGCCCACGTGCCAACGACACCCACTTGCCGGCATGCTCCTTCCACTGACGGCCCCTTCCTGCCGACACCCCCACGTACCAGCGTGCCCCTCCTCTGACATCCCCCAGTGCTGGCGTGCTCCTCGTGCCAGCGTGTTCCTCGTGCCGATGTCCCCAACGTGCCAGCGTCCCCCATGTCCTGGCGTGCCCCACAATGGCATCCCCCTCGTGCCGACGCCCCCACATACCGGCCTACCCTCTGGCCGACGCCCACACGTACCAGCTTCCCCCTCCTACTCACGTCCCCCACGTACCAGCGTTTCCCTCCTGCTGACATCCCTCACCTACCGGCATCCCCCACGTGCCAACCACCCCACGTACCGGCGTCCCACTCCTGCCAAAGTCCATTACGTACCAACATGGCCCTCCTGCTGACGTCCCACCTCATAACGGCGTCCCCTTGTGCCGACGTCCCCCACTTACCAGCGTGCCCCTCGTGCTGACGTCCCCCTCGTGCCAACAACCACACGTACCAGTGTTCCCCTTGTGCCGACGACCCCAGTACTGGCGTCCACCTCGACCCCGGTACCAGCATGCCTCTCACGCTGACGTCTCCCACGTACCAGGTGCCCCTCCTACTAGCATCCCCAACGTACCGGCGTGCACCTTCTGCTGAAGTCCCCCATGTACCGGCGTCCCCCCATGTGGTGACGTCCCCCACGCGCGGGTCTCTAGCTCTAGCCCACCCTTGCAAGATGCCGGCGTGGCACATCTAATTGCTCTATATAGAGACAGAACAGCGTCTGGCCAGGAGGGTCTACCACTGCTCATGCGTGGACCCTACACCCAGAGCCCATCTCGGACAAGACGACCCTGGCAGGAGAGAGCCCAGATGGCTGTGGCCCCGGGGTGCCCTGACCCAGGCCCCCCTCTGCACTAAAGCCAGCGCTCCCTGTCCTCCCCTCTGCGGGCAGGAAGGGATGGCCCCACAGGCAGCCTGTGACCCTCAACCCGTGGAAATTCCATGCATGCCACCCGCCTTGTCACCCCGGCTTTCCCGAACTCGACCCCGGACTCCCTGCACAGCGGGAAGCATCCAGCCCCCCACATCCCGGCAAGGTGGATGGCGCCCGACTCTCCGTTTGCGGGGTGACTGGGTCACATAAGGGCTCAGCTCACTCCTGAGCAGACAGGATCGGGGACCGGGCCTGAGCCTCATTTGCGTTCCATGAGCACACGTTCTGCCAGGGGCCTGCAGCACCTGCCCGGTCTCATTTCGGGGAGTCGGTTATGATCACCCCCAACCTGCAGACCCCAGTCACCCCTCTAGGGGGTGGCAGCTCTGACCTCTGCCCTGTGACCTGGTGCTGCCCGCCCAGCGAGGACACCTGGCTCTCTGCACGGGGACACCACCCCAACCCGCCCCACGCTCATCTCCCTGGGCAGCCCCAGGCCCCCACCAGAGCCACCTGGGGCCTCAGACACGTTCCACACTGCCTGGCAGCCTCTCCTGGGGGAACAGATCGGCCCCCGCTGAGGATGCTGTTGGGCAACAGAGCCTGCCATGGGAGACAGGTACCCAGTTCCTGTCCCGACCTGGTCCCTAACAGCCTGATCATCACCGGCGAGGCTGCGGGACTTGCTGGTGCTCCCCGGGTTCCACAGTCCAGCCTGACCGCAGGAAAAGGCACCTCCAGGAGCCATGTGGTCCAGGGCCAGGGAGCAAGGCTGTGACCGGAGGACCGTGCCGTTTTGCTCCCAGCAGACAGAGGGCAGAGCTGGCCACTCACCTTACTCTCCTGAGCCCGTGGCCCCACTGTGCTCGTGCTCAGGAGCCCGGGCCTCCTCCAGGCCGGACTCACGCCTGCATCTGTGGACCCAGCCTGCGGCACCCGTGATGACCAGGCGGGCTTCTGAGGCTCGGAGCTCAAGCCTCTGTTTCGGTGAACCTGTTTCATGCAACCAAGGGGCCCAGTGGGGACATCTTTGCCACCGTCCCCTCCCCGGCTCCTGCCTCCCTCTCCTCCTCAGGTCAGGGGATGCACCGCTCCTTTCTCTGAAGACCCCAGACGCACATAGCGGGGGTGCTGCCTGGCGTCTCTGAGTAGCCAGGACCCACTCCCAGAGTTAGGGCCTCAGGAGCCCGAGAACTGCACTGGGCTTCCCTCCCTTGGCCTTTCCGAGAAATCAGGAACCTTTCATTTTAGAAATTAATATTCATTAAAAAACTAATAATACAGATTTATGGTTGCACTTGAGGAAAAATTAAGGGAATAAATAATCCAAAGTCTTCACAGTGTTGTCCTTAAGCAAAACCATGTCCAGGTGATTTTTATGCGTCCTACTAAATTATTTACATTAAGATGCTCAGCTGCCAAAAGCTTCTCTGTAATCGGCAAGTACAGCGCCCCAACCAGGGCCATCCCCAGGGTGCAGACTCAGGGACAGCACTTGGCAGGAGACAGGTGGGAAAGAGCCCCCCCGCCCCCCCCAGGAGAGACACCACCTGGGGCATGAAGCTCGGGTGCCCTGTGAGGGATCCAGCTCAGGCAACCGAGGGTGCTGTTCTGGGAACCTCACCTGAGAAGCCTCCCAGGCCCCTCCCTCACCCCTGTGGGGACTCTTCAAGCAGGAGAAATCCTGGCCTGGTCAGCAAGGCCTGCATCCTTCCAGCCTCTATGCTGCCCTGGCGTCCCTGTGAGTAGCCGACAGCCGGTGCTGGAGTCACTTTGTGGGAATCTGGGGCCCCTCCTACCACACCTCCAGGAGAGACTGGGGGGGGCCAGGGTGGACCTGGGGTCCCGATTCAGAGATGCCTTCCTCCTGACAGTCAGCCCATCAGAGACACACCTGAGGCCTGCGGAGGCTCCCCCTGGAGTCTGATTTCACAACACGGACCCTCTGCCAGCTGCCCAGGGAGGGCGGACCCATCAGCACATCCTGAGTCCTCACAGGAGAAGACCCCTCCTGAGGGACCCCGTGGGATGGGGATCTGGCATCTCCAAGGGCTGCCTCCTCCCAGGGACTCCCAGGCTGGGCGTCCCCGTCCTGGGCTCATCTACACAGGCCGGACGCTCTAGTCCCACCATTGGGGCTCCCAGGGCAGAACCCAGGCTCCGGCAGAGGAAGGCCCGTGCCTCCCTGTTTGTGCAGTCTGTCACACACGCTCAGTGAGGGTCCGCCCGGAGCTGGTAGTGGAGGATCCAGGACAGAGATCCCTGTTCTCCTGGGGCCCCGGCTGCATGAGCGAGTCCAGGGCCTGGGCTCTCAGACCCCGGAGCAGCTGCAGCGGCCGGGGGTTCTCGGACCCTACCCCAACACCAAGGAAAACTCTGCAGGAAGGGCCCAAAGCTTCCCAGGGGCCACTGCATGCATTTATCATCAGGGAACCCTCACGGCGATCTGATTGGTCCAGCCACTCCTGACTGAAGACCCACCACCCGTGTCTGCTTGAATCCTCCCAGCGACGGGGAGCTCACCACCCCCACGAAGCAGCCTCCCATGGGATGGTGGGAAACACATTCCTGCTGGCCCAGCTCTGCAGACACACGGCTCCATCCTGCACCCCCTCTTCCTGCTTTCCTGAGTCTGGTCTCCACCTGAGCCCGTGCCCCCAGCCGCCCCTGCTCTCAGAGGCCCCCACAGCCCCTCAGCTCCAGAGCAGCCAGGTGACGCAGGACCCCTGCTTGGCCACTGCCTCGGCCCACAGACTCCCTCCCTCTGGCAGCCTCAGGACAGACCAAACTCCCCACTGCCCACACAAGGCACCAGGCAGGGCTCCCTTGGACAGCTCAGAGAGGAATCTTCGGGGCCCGGAGGGACCCAGCCCGATGTTGGGCTTGCTCTCTGCCTCCTCATTGCCTCTAACCTGCACCGATGTTCATAGCGCAAGGGAAGGACTGAGTCCTCAGCCTGGGTTCCAGGCTCCGCTGCCCCCAAACGTGCAGCCTCACGGGGGGGGAGGCAAGAAAGCAGGTCCCCTCATGATTCCAATCTCAGGATGGGCTCTGAGGCGGAGACCTGCTCTGCTTTCCAGAAACCTCTGAGCCTCTCTCTACAAAGGAGCTCAGTTCCTCCTCCCTCCTGATGTTCCAACTCCTCCCTCTGCTGCTCAGACCCGCAATTAAGCAAGCACGAGGACCAAACACGCCTGCCTTCCTCCTCGGGCTGAGCCGCAGGTGACACGCAGCCCCGACCCACACTCCCGGACAGTTACTGCAAAGCCACTCACCTGGGGACTCAGGCAGGTGTGAACGATGTACGGGGACAGGCTTCTTGCCCCAAAGCCAGCCCTGAGTTCACCGGGGGGCACAGAGGACAGGGAGCGGTGGGATCCTGGTGACCTCCGTGTGTTGGGGCCGCGGCTGGAGAAGCCCCGCTCTCTGCAGACACGCGCAGCCTCGTTCCCGCTGGCAGAGAAACAGTCTGAGGGCGAGAGCAGGGGCTGCGTCAGCCTCCCTCCCAGACGAGCTGCTCCCCTTCTCGTCTGTGGGTTCAGACCCCCAAGGGCAGCTTTCCTGGGTCCCTATCTGGGAGTCGGGGGGATCTGCTCCTGGTTGGACCCTCACTGTGGCACCTCACGGGGGTGGGGATCCTTGCTTGGGCCTCACCTAGGAGAACTTACCTGGGGGGACCGCACTTGCAGGGAGCCTCACTTAGGGGCCTCACCTGGGAGTCCACACTTGGGGCGACCTTACCTGAGGGACCTCCCCTGTAGGGGACCTCACCTGGGGAGCCTCACAGGGGTTCTCAGAGGCCTTGACATTGGGAAGGGGCCTGAACTCTCCTGGCTTTGGCCTGAGATGCGCAGAGAGGCATCTGGGACGCGGGCAGGCCTCTCACTCTGGCCACTGACCCCAACTTACTTTCCTTCCCTTGGGCTTGGCGTGGAAGTTCCAGGGTTGCGGGGCTGCCGCTCCCCCCAGGGACAGGAGACCTGTCCTCAGAGCACAGGAGGAGAGCTCTCCTCTGGAGAAGAGCTGCCTTGCGCTCAGGAGACAAGCGAGCTGAGAGCCAGAGTGTTGGCACCTGACCAAGGGCTCAGGTGTGAGTCGGAAGCTGTTCCTTGCTCACGTGGGGCAGGAAAATCCTCCTCCTCTCTCCTCCTGAGTGGCTGGCTGAGACCCATCAGGGAAGACAGATTAAGCAGAGAGAAACCTGGGAAGCTCACTAACACTCATGCCACAAACACGTGTGGGGACATGCGGGCACAGGGAGCCTCCCCTGCAGCGGCTGAGAGGTGAAGCAGAGGCCTCTGCCCAGGGAGAGGGCAGGGATGTGGGGCCTAGGGAGGGCGAGTCACCCCAGAAGGAAGACTAGGCAGTGGGGTGGCCACGGGAGGAGCTCTGTCCAGTCCCAGGTTGGTGTGGACGTCCAGGCTCCTCTCTGTCAAAGGGCGGTTCTCCTCATAAGAACGCTGCCGGGACTGAGGACCATCAGGTTCCCAGCGCAGGTGTGCCCAGGCAGATGAGGGGAGCGCCAGGGACAGCCTCTTTCTGTGTCTGCAGCTTCCACGTGCCGCAGCTTCTGCGACCCACGTCTAAAGCCCTCCATGCTGTCGTTCTTCTGTGATGGAAGTTTGTCGGAATCGGGACCAGAGGCAGAACCGAGACCTGGACCTGATACCAGTGAAACTGCTCTGAGTCCAGGAAGGATGCCCGCCCCCGACAGTTCTGGGGCACAGGAGACGCCTGCTGACCAGCTGCTAAGCATGAGCTGGGCCCTGGGAGGAGAACGGGGCTCTGCGGAGGAACCTTCCAGCAGCTCCTGCTGAATGGGCGTCCTACCTGGATGCTTCTCAGGAATCCAGGCCCCTGATGCCAAGTCAGAGCCAGGCCTCTGGCTGCAAGTCCTATCCTGGATCCACAGGTTGCACATCACGACCTAGACCCACACAGCACAGGTCCCATCCTGGATCCGCGTGTCATCGTTGTCCCTTCCCGGACCTGCACAGCTTAGGTTCTGTCCTGGATCTGCACATCATTCCATGTCCCGTCCTGGACCCGCACGGCACAGGTCCTCCTGCAGCCCGGCCTTTGTCCACAGTCCCGGGCTGTGGCTCTTCGGGGCTGAGACCCTCGCCCTCCTGCGTCCTGGGCATCCATCCAAATGCAGACAGCCCTGGCAAGAGGCCGCACATGCACCCTAGCCAGGCCCACGCCCACACACAGGGTCCAGAGCCTCCAGGGAGCGTTGCGCCCTTGTCCGGTCCCCCTGTTCGCCAGCACAGCTCTTCCCTGTGAACCCTCAGCTCAGCGACCTGTGGAGGCCCTGCTGGGACACGCTGTGGGGCCCTGGGACTTGCAGGCCTGGACTCCCAGGGGCCCTGGCCTCAGGCCACAGCTGCCTCACCACCCGACACAGTCGGGAGTCCGCCTGCGACTCCCTGGAATGGTGGATGGGACAGGATAGTGCACACCACTGAACACCACCGACCTGTGCAAGCAGCCAGCAGTGAGTCGCTTCTGTGTGGCTCACGCCCAGTCCACAGTGTGAGCACCTGCCTGATGGCCTCCCTCCCAGGGGTGTCCTAGAGCCCGTTTTCCCCTGGGGCTGAGCCACTCAGTCCCTCTGTACAGGCTTCTCCCTAGGTGGGGTCTCAACCAGGGGTCCAACGGACCTGGTGGCATTGTGATCCCCCGTGAGCGCAGGGGGCCCTGGCAGCCTGAAGAGCCAGAAGCTACATTGTTTCCTTGTGAGAGTATCAGGTTGGGGTCTCAGCTTCTCAGAGAGCTCCTGGCTTCCCAGGACAGGAGCTCAGACAGCAGAGAGAGCACGTGGGAAGAGCCAGAGCCAGGTACCCAGCCCTGGGACTGCCCAGCATCCAGCCCTCTCTCTGAACCAATTCCCATGGGCTGCAGGGCCAGGCCAGGCAGAGCCTGAGTGCTGGGACTCATGTGATTGGCTGAGAGTGTGCATATGACTCACGTCCGTCCAATCACAGCCCTGGGAGCTGTGTGGGCGGTCCCAGACCAAGCCCCTTTTCTGAGGGATCTGAGTTCAGCATTGGGTTGGGGGGGCAGCCGAGGGGGGGGGGCGTGGTTAGGTAAAGTAATACAGGTGCTGTCATATAAACTAGCACATGGTCTGACGTTATGTAAAGTTGTACCGGGAATTTCGTTATATAAACTAGCACAGTGTCTGTTGTTATATTAACTAGTACAGGGGCTATGGTACATAAACTAGCACCGGGTTCATTGTTATTTAAACTAGTACA
Source organism: Meles meles (assembly GCF_922984935.1). NCBI lineage: Eukaryota > Metazoa > Chordata > Mammalia > Carnivora > Mustelidae > Meles > Meles meles. The sequence goes on along the minus strand of NC_060077.1, from coordinate 19,696,429 downwards.
GTGGCTGTTGTTATATTAACTAGTACAGTGTCTGTCATTATATTAAGTAGCTCAGGGTCTGTCATTACATAAACTAGTCTGGGGCTGTCATTACATAAATTAGTACAGGGCTGTCATTATATAAACGGGCTGCCTGATAAGGGGGCTGCCTTTGTATAAACTAGTACAGGGACTGTAGTTACATAAATGAGTACAGGGGCTGTCATTAAACCAGACGTCTTCAGGGAGGAGCTGGCCTTATATCAACCAGTACGAAGAAGATGAAGCCTCAAGATGGACAGAGAAAAGAGGGTCGTGACTGTGCTTTTTGAAGTCCGGATCCAACTTCTCCTGATTTTGTTCATTGTGCTCAGTTAGATGAGTCGGTCAGTCTCCTCCTAAGCCTAGTTGGCACTGGGTTTTCTGTCTCTTGCACCTGGAGGGGCCTGGAATGAGACATTCCAAAGTTACCCAGGCACCATCTCTGTGCCTCCCTGTGTTTTACCCACAGCCCCCTGGCTGGGCCAGCTCACGGTCCAGAGGAAAGCACGGTGCGGGGAGCAGACCTAGGATCTGTGGCTTCGGGAGCACGGCCAGGGTGACCACATGTCCTCACAGGGAGATGCCCAGCACTCAGCAGCCCTTGGAATCGGTCCTGAGCCGAGCTCAGCTTTGAGAACGGTGAGGAGCTCAAACCACCTTGCTCACTGCACGAAAGAGAGACCATGCCAGGCAGGCTCCCCCTGAAATGCGCTGGGGTAAATCCCGTGTCTTGCTCTGCAACAGAAGCGTCCTTCCTATGCAAAGAGCACAGGTGGGAGGGAATGGGGCCGACGACACTGCTGGCCCTGCGCAGCGGGCGTTGGTAGACTGGGTCACAGGCTGCCTGGGCATGGAGAACTGTCCCCAGCAAACACACTCGCTCTGCTGCAGGGACTGTCTGGGAAGATTGGCCGAGACTCTGTAGACCTTGAGCACACGCACTCCAGACTCCAGACTCCACCAGAGCAATCAATACTCCCTTCAGAACAGCACTACACGCTTCCCCGAGAATCACAGCCACCGGCCACAAGCCCAGCATTTCTCCTTTTACCCTGCATTTCAGCTTTTACCCTGAAACCAAACTCCTCTGCCTCCCCCTCTCCAGCTCCCAGCCGTGCTTCTCCAGCAGGACACAGGCACCAAGCCCCACGGCGTTGAGAGGAGCGCAGCCAGGCTGAGCCTTTGCTCCAAGGGGTAGGTCTGTCTGCTATGCAAACAGGTGATAGATGTCCAGGGCCTGAGGGTGGCTCGTGTCCAGACGTCTAGCCTGATTAGTGAGGAGTGGGATCATGGCACGAGGGCCACTGTGTCATGACATTCCCAAGAAGCTGCTCTTCTGGAGTCCTAGCATCGGAGGCAATTCTGGAGGAGGCGCACGTGGTTTCCAATGGACACGGAAGCAGTCTCACGTGCCCTTTTCTTCTTTCATGTAACATAGTCATTGACGAACCACTAGGAGCTCGGTGCCCTGCTGGGCCATAGTCTCTGCAAAAGAGAGGCTCTGTGACCACTCGCCCAACCTCGTCCTCGCTCTGTGACAGCAGAACAGGGGAAAGATGCTTTTCTCACCCAAGGATGGGGTAGGTGACCAGCCGGGCAGGGATTACCCATCAGGGTCTGGTCCCCTGTAGCATCTACATGAGACTTTATTGTCCACCCAACCTGTCATTGCATAGATGTTCTTGAGCACCTACTGTATACCAGGCCCTGGGCTAATACAGTCCTGGATCACACTGTGGCCCAGTAGAGACTCATGGAAGTAGACCAAGTTGTCAGAACTCCCGGTTTCAGACGACAGAAACACAATTCCAAATGCCAGGAGTCAAGGGGCGTTTGTCCGTCCAGGACCAGGAGGAAGGGTTCTGAGCTGGTTGTTCTCGGCGCCCCTCCTGCTCTGCTCCTCCTCGGCCCGGCTCTGCTCTGTGCAGGGAGGCTGGGTCCAACTCTGCCTGAAAGCGGCTCCTGAGCTCCTGGTTGGCTTCAGCCAGTTCCGGGAGTTGACAGGAGCTTGGAGGGCGGGAGGAGAGGGAGGCAGGGGCGTTTCTGCTTCTGTCCTGCTGGCCTGTGGCTCTGATAGAGGCTGCATTCCTCTAAGGTCCCAGGTCCTGCCCACGGCCACTCTCCCCAGGCTACAGCTGTCCCTGGCCCCCAGAAATCCTGCTTCCTCCCTTGTCATTCAGACAAGCCCAGGATAAAGACTCCTCACTCCTGCGAGAACCAGGGGTGCTTCCGTGTTCCTGTGGGTCCCCTGCACTTGTCTGCACGTCTGAGGACAGCTCTAGACTCTTCAGTCATGCGTGTCGGGTGGGTCATCTGGTCCCAGCTGGGTCCCACCTAGGTTGGGTATGTTAGCTCACGACAGGCGGCAGACGGGCACGAGCTTCGGGAGCAGCAGACACCAGACAATGGAACACAATCGCGTCCCCTTCACTCCCTGCTCTGACTTTATTCCCTGCTGTGCTGGACCAGCTTCTCCAGGGGGCAGGTAATGTGGGAGTCCACATGCCCTGAGCCTCACGTCATGGAGCCATGGCCACTGGAGAAATACACACAGTGTTTGACCTTGGAAAATCTCAGGGAAGTACTCTGATTGGCTTGGCCCCTGTCAGGAGCCCAATATGGGTAAGTGAATGGTGGCCTCGAGGGTGAGCTCATGGGTCCACTGTGAGATGTTCATAGAACATGGCAGGGGCATGACTAGGACAAGGTCCATGCCATAGTCACCTTTGTATCCTCAGTGCTTGGGACAGTGAGTGTCCAATCAGTGCTTACTGCATGAGGGAATGAGTGAGTGATGGAGAGAAACACCTGCTGACAGAGAACAGGTTTCTCACCCAGCTGGGGAGAGGCTCCCCTGACGAGATGATGCCTGAACGGAGTCTCACAGATGAGTAGTGGTTACCCATGAAGAATAATAGAGTGAGAAAAGGAGAGGGAACAGAATTCTTAGAGAGGGAACAGAGTGAGTGTGCACCCAGAGGAAAATATAGGTAGTTATATTGCTGCACATTGCTGCACATTGGAGGGATTTTGTGGCGAAGCTAGAAAACAAAGAACTGGAGGACGTAGAAGTGTACCAGAGAACAAGAACTTTCTCCCATAAAGAGAAAGAGGGAAAAACAGAAGCCTGCAGAACCCGCCCACCGGCCCGGAAAGGGAAGGGCTGGGACTCCAGCGTTAGCTGGCTGGAGTGCAGACGGCGCCAGTAATAACTGCCCTGCGCAGCCAGGGTCCCCCTTTGAGGACACTGTGCTGGGACAACAACCCGTGTCCCCGCTACAGAGTCAGCACACGGTGCACCCAGAGGTCCCTGCCCCACCCCCGATTCCCAAAAGGGCGTCACACACGCCGCTCACCCGGTGCGCGCCTGACTCCAGGGACTCACCAACAGACATCCCGCAGAGGCCACCCCGCGGGGCCGTCCCCTGCCTCCCAAGAGGAAGCACTTGGCCCTCACTGCGGCCAACCTAGACGTAGGAGAAGCCGGCAGTGTGCTCCCAGTGGCCGGGCCCGGCGTGCGCGCAGATGCCCACGTGCCAACGACACCCACTTGCCGGCATGCTCCTCCCACTGACGGCCCCTTCCTGCCGACGCCCCCACGTACCAGCGTGCCCCTCCTCTGACGTCCCCGACGTGCCAGCGTCCCCCACGTCCTGGCGTGGCCCCCAATGGCATCCCCCTCGTGCCGACGCCCCCACGTACCGGCTTCCCCCTCCTACTGACGTGCCCCACGTACCAGCGTCTCCCTCCTGCTGACATCCCTCACCTACCGGCATCCCCCACGTGCCAACCACCCCACGTATCAGCGTCCCACTCGTGCCTACGTCCACTACATACCAACATGGCCCTCCTGCTAATGTCCCCCCCATAATGGCGTCCTCTTGTGCCGACCTCCCCCATGTGCCAACAACAACACGTACCAGTGACCCCTACATACCAGCGTTCCCCTTGTGCCGACAACCTCACGTACCGGCGTCCACCTCGTGCCAACGACCCCAGCATGCCCCTCCTGCAGACGTCTCCCACGTACCGGCGTGCCCCTCCTGCTGACGTCCCCCACGTACCAACATGCCCCTCCTACTGACGTTCCCCACGTACCGGCGTGCACCTTCGGCTGACGTCCCCCACGTACCGGCGTCCCCCCACGTGGTGACGTCCCCCACGCGCGGGTCTCTAGCTCTAGCCCACCCTTGCAAGATGCCGGCGTGGCACATCTAATTGCTCTATATAGAGATAGAACAGCGTCTGGCCAGGAGGGTCTACCACTTTGCGCATGCGTGGACCCTACACCCAGAGCCCGTCTCGGACAAGACGACCCGGGCAGGAGAGAGCCCAGATGGCTGTGGCCCCTGGGGTGCCCCGACCCAGGCCCCCCTCTGCACTGATGCCAGCGCTCCCTGTCCTCCCCTCTGCGGGCAGGAAGGGATGGCCCCACAGGCAGCCTGTGCCCCTCAACCCGTGGAAATTCCATGCATGCCACCCGCCTTGTCACCCCGGCTTTCCCGAACTCGACCCTGGACTCCCTGCACAGCGGGAAGCATCCAGCCCCCCACATCCGGGGCAAGGTGGATGGCGCCCGACTCTCTGTTTGCGGGGTGACTGGGTCACATAGGGGCTCAGCTCCCTCCTGAGCAGACAGGATCGGGGACCGGGCCTGAGCCTCATTTGCGTTCCATGAGCACACGTTGTGCCAGGGGCCTGCAGCACCTGCCCGGTCTCATTTCGGGGAGTCGGTTATGATCACCCCCAACCTGCAGACCCCAGTCACCCCTCTAGGGGGTGGCAGCTCTGACCTCTGCCCTGTGACCCGGTGCTGCCCGCCCAGCGAGGACACCTGGCTCTCTGCACGGGGACAACACCCCAACCCGCCCCACGCTCATCTCCCTGGGCAGCCCCAGGCCCCCACCAGAGCCACCTGGGGCCTCAGACACGTTCCACACTGCCTGGCAGCCTCTCCTGGGGGAACAGATCGGCCCCTGCTGAGGATGCTGTTGGGCAACAGAGCCCGCCATGGGAGACAGGTACCCAGTTCCTGTCCCGACCTGGTCCCTAACAGCCTGATCATCACCGGCGAGGCTGCGGGACTTGCTGGTGCTCCCCGGGTTCCACAGCCCAACCTGACTGCAGGAAAAGGCACCTCCAGGAGCCACATGGTCCAGGGCCAGGGAGCAAGGCTGTAACCGGAGGACCGTGCCGTTTTGCTCCCCGCGGACAGAGGGCAAAGCTGGCCACTCACCTTACTCTCCTGACCCGTGGCCCCACTGTGCTCGTGCTCAGGAGCCCGGGCCTCCTCTAGGCCGGACTCACGCCTGCATCTGTGGACCCAGCCTGCAGCACCCGAGATGACCAGGCAGGCTTCTGAGGCTTGGAGCTCAAGCCTCTGTTTCGGTGAACCTGTTTCATGCAACCAAGGGGGCAGTGGGGACATCTTTGCCACCGTCCCCTCCCCGGCTCCTGCCTCCCTCTCCTCCTCAGGTCAGGGGATGCACCGCTCCTTTCTCTGAAGACCCCAGACGCACATAGCGGGGGTGCTTCCTGGGGTCTCTGAGTAGCCAGGACCCACTCCCAGAGTTAGGGCCTCAGGAGCCAGAGAATTGCACTGGGCTTCCCTCCCTTGGCCTTTCCGAGAAATCAGGAACCTTTCATTTTAGAAATTAATATTCATTAAAAATCTAATAATACAGATTTATGGTTGCACTTGAGGAAAAATAAGGGAATAAATAATCCAAAGTCTTCACATGTGTTGTCCTTAAGCAAAACCATGTCCATGTGATTTTTATGCTTCTTACTGAATTATTTACATTAAGATGCTCAGCCGCCAAGAGCTTCTCTGTAAACCACAAGTACAGCCCCCAACCAGGGCCACCAGGGTGCAGACTCAGGGGCAGCACTTGGCAGGAGGCAGGTGGGAAAGAGCCCCCCGCCTCCCCAGGAGAGTCACCACCTGGGGCATGAAGCTCGGGTGCCCTGTGAGGGCTCCAGCTCAGGCACCCAAGGGTGCTGTTTTGGGAACCTCACCTGAGAAGCCTCCCAGGCCCCTCCCTCACCCCTGCGGGGACTCTTCAAGTAGGAGAAATCCTGGCCTGGTCAGCAAGGCCTGCATCATTCCAGCCTCTATGCTGCCCTGGCGTCCCTGTGAGTAGCCGACAGCCGGTGCTGGGGTCACTTCCTGTGGGAATCTGGGGCCCCTCCTTCCACACCTCCAGGAGGGACTGGGGGGGCCAGGGTGGACCTGGGGTCCCGATTCAGAGACAGGCCTTCCTCCTGACAGTCAGCCCATCAGACACACACCTGAGGCCCATGGACGCTCCCCCTGGAGTCTGATTTCACAACACGGACCCTCTGCCAGCTGCTCAGGGAGGGCGGACCCATCAGCACATCCTGAGTCCTCACAGGAGAAGACCCCTCCTGAGGTACCCCACCGTGGGCTGGGGACCTGGCATCTCCAAGGGCTGCCTCCTCCCAGGGACTCCCAGGCTGGGGCGTCCCCGTCCAGGGCTCGTCTGCATAGACCGGACACTCTAACCATTGGGGCTCCCAGGGCAGAGCCCAGGTGCCGGGAGAGGGAGGGGACCCGTCCTCCCTGTTTGTGCAGTCTGTCACACACGCTCAGTGAGGGTCCGCCCAGAGCTGGGGGTGGAGGATCCAGGACAGAGATCCCTATCCTCCTGGGGCCCCGGCTGCACGAGCGAGACCAGGGCCTGGGCTTTCAGACCCTGGAGCAGCTGCAGCAGCCGGGGGTCCTCGGACCCTACCCCAACACCAAGGAAAACTCTGCAGGAAGGGCCCAAAGCTTCCCAGGGGCCACTGCATGCATTTATCATCAGGGAACCCTCACGGCAATCTGATTGGTCCAGCCACTCCTGACTGAAGACCCGCCGCCCGTGTCTGCTTGAATCCTCCCAGCGACGGGGAGCTCACCACCCCCACGAAGCAGCCTCCCACGGGATGGTGGGAAACACATTCCTGCTGGCCCAGCTCTGCAGACACACGGCTCCATCCTGCACCCCCTCTTCCTGCTTTCCTGAGTCTGGTCTCCACCTGAGCCCGTGCCCCCAGCCGCCCCTGCTCTCAGAGGCCCCCACAGCCCCTCAGCTCCTGAGCAGCAGGGCGTCCCAGGACCCCTGCTCAGCCACTGCCTCTGCCCACAGACTCCCTCCCTCAGGCAGCCTCAGGGCAGAGCAAACTCCCCACTGCCCATGCAAGGCACCAGGCAGGGATCCCTGGGACAACTCAGAGCAGAATCGTCGGGGCCCGGAGGGACCCAGCCCGATGTTGGGCTTGCTCTCTGCCTCCTCATTACCTCTAACCTGCACCGACGTTCATAGCGCAAGGGAAGGACTGAGTCCTCAGCCTGGGTTCCAGGCTCCGCTGCCCCCAAACGTGCAGCCTCACGGGGGGGGAGGCAAGAAAGCAGGTCCCCTCATGGTTCCAATCTCAGGATGGGCTCTGAGGCGGAGACCTGCTCTGCTTTCCAGAAACCTCTGAGCCTCTCTACAAAGGAGCTTAGTTCCTCCTCCCTGCTGACATTCCAACTCCTCCGTCTGCTGCTCAGACCCATAGTTAAGGCCACAGGAGGACCAAACACGCCTGCCTTCCTCCTCGGGCTGAGCCGCAGGTGACACGCAGCCCCGACCCACGCTCCCGGACAGTTACTGCAAAGACACTCACCTGGGGCTCAGGCAGGTGTGAACGATGCACGGGGACAGGCTTCTTGCCCCAAAGCCAGCCCTGAGTTCACCGGGGGGCACAGAGGACAGGAAGCGGTGGGATCCTGGTGACCTCCTTGTGTTGGGGCCGCGGCTGGAGAAGCCCCGCTCTCTGCAGACACGCGCAGCCTCGTTCCCGCTGGCAGAGAAATAGTCTGAGGGCGAGAGCAGGGGCTGCGTCAGCCTCCCTCCCAGACGAGCTGCTCCCCTTCTCGTCTGTGGGTTCAGACCCCCAAAGGCAGCTCTCCTGGGTCCTCACCTGGGAGTCGGGGGGATCTGCTCCTGGCTGGACCCTCACTGTGGCACCTCACGGGGGTGGGGATCCTTGCTTGGGGCCTCACCTAGGAGAACTTACCTGGGGGGACCGCACTTGCAGAAAGCCTCACTTAGGGGCCTCACCTGGGAGTCCACACTTGGGGCAACCTTATCTGAGGGACTTCCCCTGTAGGGGACCTCACCTGGGGAGCCTCACAGGGGTTCTCAGAGGCCTTGACATTGGGAAGGGGCCTGAACTCTCCTGGCTTTGGCCTGAGATGCGCAGAGAGGCATCTGGGACGCGGGTAGGCCTCTCACTCTGGCCACTGACCCCAACTTACTTTCCTTCCCTTGGGCTTGGCGTGGAAGTTCCAGGGTTGCGGGACTGCCGCTCCCCCCAGGGAAAGGAGACCTGTCCTCAGAGCACAGGAGGAGAGCTCTCCTCCGGAGCAGAGCTGCCTCCACTCAGCGGCTCTGGTCTAGGCGGCCTTGCGCTCAGGAGACAAGCGAGCTGAGAGCCAGAGGGTTGGCACCTGACCAAGGGCTCAGGTGTGAGTCGGAAGCTGTTCCTTGCTCACGTGGGGCAGGAAAATCCTCCTCCTCTCCCCTCCTGAGTGGCTGGCTGAGACCCATCAGGGAAGACAGATTAAGCAGAGAGAAACCTGGGAAGCTCACTAACACTCATGCCACAAACACGTGTGGGGACATCCGGGCACAGGGACCCTCCCCTGCAGTGGCTGAGAGGTGAAGCAGAGGCCTCTGCCCAGGGAGAGGGCAGGGATGTGGGGCCCAGGGAGGGCAAGTCACCCCAGAAGGAAGACTAGGCAGTGGGGTGGCCACGGGAGGAGCTCTGTCCAGTCCCAGGTTGGTGTGGACGTCCAGGCTCCTCTCTGTCAAGGGGCGGTTCTCCTCATAAGAACGCTGCCGGGACTGAGGACCATCAGGTTCCCAGCGCAGGTGTGCCCAGGCAGATGAGGGGAGCGCCAGGGACAGCCTCTTTCTGTGTCTGCAGCTTCCACGTGCCCGCAGCTTCTGCGACCCACGTCTAAAGCCCTCCATGCTGTCGTTCTTCTGTGATGGAAGTTTGTCGGAATCGGGACCACAGGCAGAACCGAGACCTGGACCTGATACCAGTGAAACTGCTCTGAGTCCAGGAAGGATGCCCACCCCGGACAGTTCTGGGGCACAGGAGACACCTGCTGACTAGCTGCTAAGCACGAGCTGGGCCCTGGGAGGAGAACGGGGCTCTGCGGAGGAACCTTCCAGCAGCTCCTGCTGAATGGGCGTCCTACCTGGATGCTTCTCGGGAATCCAGGCCCCTGATGCCAAGTCAGAGCCAGGCCTCTGGCTGCAAGTCCTATCCTGGATCCACAGGTTGCACATCACGACCTAGACCCACACAGAGCAGGTCCCATCCTGGATCCGCGTGTCATTGTTGTCCCTTCACGGACCTGCACAGCTTAGGTTCTGTCCTGGATCTGCACATCATTCCATGTCCCGTTCTGGACCCGCACGGCGCAGGTCCTCCTGCAGCCCGGCCTTTGTCCACAGTCCCGGGCTGTGGCTCTTCGGGGCTGAGACCCTCGCCCTCCTGCGTCCTGGGCATCCATTCAAATGCAGACAGCCCTGGCAAGAGGTCGCGCATGCACCCTAGCCAGGCCCATGCCACACCCAGGGTCCAGAGCCTCCAGGGAGCGTTGCGCCCTTGTCCGGTCCCCCTGTTCACCAGCACAGCCTTTCCCTGTGAACCCTCAGCTCAGCGACCTGTGGAGGCCCTGCTGGGACACGCTGTGGTGCCCTTGGACTTGCAGGCCTGGACTCCCCGGGGCCCTGGCCTCAGGCCACAGCTGCCTCACCGCCCGACACAGTCGGGAATCCGCCTGCGACTCCCTAGAATGGTGGATGGGACAGGATAGTGCACACCACTGAACACCACCGACCTGTGCAAGCAGCCAGCAGTGAGTCGCTTCCATGTGGCTCACGCCCAGTCCACAGTGTGAGCACCTGCCTGATGGCCTCCCTCCCGGGGGTGTCCCAGACCCCGTTTTCCCCTGGGGCTGAGCCACTCAGTCCCTCTGTACAGGCTTCTCCCTAGGTGGGGTCCAGGGACCTGAGGGCCTCGTGAGCGCAGGGGGCCCTGGCAGCCTGAGGAGCCAGAAGCTACATTGTTTCCTTGTGAGAGTATCAGGTTGGGGTCTCAGCTTCTCAGAGAGCTCCTGGTTTCCCAGGAGAGGATCTCAGACAGCAGTGACAGCGCGTAGGAAGAGCCAGAGCCATGTACCCAGCCCTGGGACTGCCTAGCATCCAGCCCTCTCTCTGAACCAATTCCCACCTGCTGCCAGGGCCAGGCCAATCAGGGCCCCGAGTGGCCCGACTCATGTGATTGGCTGAGAGTGTTCATATGACTCACGTCTGTCCAATCACAGCCCTGGGAGCTGTGTGGGCGGTCCCAGACCAAGCCCCTTTTCTGAGAGTGAGTGATCTAGTTGGGGGGGTGGGGGCAGCTGCGGGTGGGCGTGGTTATGTAAAGTAATGCAGGTACTGCCATATAAACTAGCCCAGGGTCCGTTGTTATATAATCTAGTACAGTGGCTGTTGTTATATTAACTAGTACAGTGTCCATCATTATACTAAGTAGCTCAGGGTCTGTCATTACATAAACTAGTACAGGGCTGTCGTTATATAAATGATATGCAGCTGCCATACATAACCTAATACGAGACTGTCCTTATATAAACTAACACAGGAGCTGTCATTATACAAACCAGTACAGGAACTGTCGTTATATATATCAACACAAGAGCTGTCGTCATATAAACTAATACAGGGGCTGTGGTTACATAAATTAATACCGGAACTGTGGTTATATCAACAAATACAGGGGTTGCCTTTAATAAAAGATAGGGACTGTCATTATATGAACTAATACAGGAGCTGTCATATAAATTAATACAAGGGCTGCCTTTAATATAAACTAACACAGGGGCTCTCATTATACAAACCAATAAAGGAATTGTCATTATATAAACTAATACAGAGGCTGTTGTAACATAAATTAATACAGGCGCTGTCGTTATATAAACTAGTATAGGGACTGTCGTATCATAAACTAGTACAGGGGCTGTGGTTACATAAACTAGTACAGGGATTGTGGTTCCATAAACTAGTAGAGGAGCTGTCGTTACCTAAACTAGTATAGGGGCTGTAGTTACATAAACTAGTACAGAGACTGTGGTTACATAAACTAGTACAGGGGCTGTCGTTACCTAAATTAGTACAGGGACTGTAGTTACATAAACTAGTACAGGGGCTGTGGTTACCTAAACTAGTACAGGGGCTGTCGTTAAACCAGACGTCTTCAGGGAGGAGCTGGCCTTATATCAACCAGTACGAAGAAGATGAAGCCTCAAGATGGACAGAGAAAAGAGGGTCGTGACTGTGCGTTTTGAAGTCCGGATCCAACTTCTCCTGATTTTGTTCATTGTGCTCAGTTAGATGAGTCGGTCAGTCTCCTACTGAGCCTAGTTGGCACTGGGTTTTCTGTCTCTTGCACCTGGAGGGGCCTGCAATGAGACATTCCAAAGTTACCCAGGCACCACCTCTGTGCCTCCCTGTGTTTTACCCACAGCCCCCTGGCTGGGCCAGCTCACGGTCCAGAGGAAAGCACGGTGCGGGGAGCAGACCTAGGATCTGTGGCTTCGGGAGCACGGCCAGGGTGACCACATGTCCTCACAGGGAGATGCCCAGCACTCAGCAGCCCTTGGAATTGGTCCTGAGCCGAGCTCAGCTTTGAGAACGGTGAGGAGCTCAAACCACCTTGCTGACTGCACAAAAGAGAGACCATGCCGGGCAGGCTCCCCCTGAAATGCGCTGGGGTAAATCCCGTGTCTTGCTCTGCAGCAGAAGCGTCCTTCCTATGCAAAGAGCACAGGTGGGAGGGAACGGGGCCGACGACACTGCTGGCCCTGCGCAGCGGGCGTTGGTAGACTGGGTCACAGGCTGCCTGGGCATGGAGAACTGTCCCCAGCAAACACACTCGCTCTGCTGCAGGGACTGTCTGGGAAGATTGGCTGAGACTCTGTAGACCTTGAGCACACGCACTCCAGACTCCAGACTCCACCAGAGCAATCAATACTCCCTTCAGAACAGCGCTACACACTTCCCCGAGAATCACAGCCACCTGCCACAAGCCCAGCATTTCTCCTTTTACCCTGCATTTCAGCTTTTGCCCTGAAACCAAACTCCTCTGCCTCCCCCTCTCCAGCTCCCAGCCATGCTTCTCCAGCAGGACACAGGCACCAAGCCCCACGGCGTTGGGAAGAGCGCAGCCAGGCTGAGCCTCTGCTCCAAGGGGTAGGTCTGTCTGCTACGCAAACAGGGGACGGATGTCTAGGGCCTGAGGGTGGCTCGTGTCCAGACGTCTAGCCTGGTTAGTGAGGAGTGGGATCATGGCACGAGGGCCACTGTGTCATGACATTCCCAAGAAGCTACCCTTCTGGAGTCCTAGCGTCGGAGGCAATTCTGGAGGAGGCGCACGTGGTTTCCAATGGACACGGAAGCAGTCTCACGTGCCCTTTTCTTCTTTCATGTAACATAGTCATTGACGAACCACTAGGAGCTCGGTGCCCTGCTGGGCCATAGTCTCTGCAAAAGAGAGGCTCTGTGACCACTCGCCCAACCTCGTCCTCGCTCTGTGACAGCAGAACAGGGGAAAGATGCTTTTCTCACCCAAGGATGGGGTAGGTGACCAGCCGGGCCGGGATTACCCATCAGGGTCTGGTCCCCTGTAGCATCTACATGAGACTTTATTGTCCACCCAACCTGTCATTCCATAGATGTTCTTGAGCACCTACTGTATACCAGGCCCTGGGCTAATACAGTCCTGGATCACACTGTGGCCCAGTAGAGACTCATGGAAGTAGACCAAGTTGTCAGAACTCCCGGTTTCAGACGACAGAAACACAATTCCAAATGCCAGGAGTCAAGGGGCGTTTGTCCGTCCAGGACCAGGAGGAAGGGTTCTGGGCTGGTTGTTCTCTGCGCCCCTCCTGCTCTGCTCCTCCTCGGCCCGGCTCTGCTCTGTGCAGGGAGGCTGGGTCCAACTCTGCCTGAAAGCGGCTCCTGAGCTCCTGGTTGGCTTCAGCCAGTTCCGGGAGTTGACAGGAGCCTGGAGGGCGGGAGGAGAGGGAGGCAGGGGCGTTTCTGCTTCTGTCCTGCTGGCCTGTGGCTCTGACAGAGGCTGCATTCCTCTAAGGTCCCAGGTCCTGCCCACGGCCACTCTCCCCAGGCTACAGCTGTCCCTGGCCCCCAGAAATCCTGCTTCCTCCCTTGTCATTCAGACAAGCCCAGGATAAAGACTCCTCACTCCTGCGAGAACCAGGGGTGCTTCCGTGTTCCTGTGGGTCCCCTGCACTTGTCTGCACGTCTGAGGACAGCTCTAGACTCTTCAGTCATGCGTGTCGGGTGGGTCATCTGGTCCCAGCTGGGTCCCACCTAGGTTGGGTGGGCTAGCTCACGACAGGCGGCAGACGGGCACGAGCTTCGGGAGCAGCAGACACCAGACAATGGAACACCATCGCATCCCCTTCACTCCCTGCTCTGACTTTATACCCTGGCATGCTGGACCAGCTCCTCCGGGGGGCAGCAGCTGGAGCCTGGGCACACCTGCCCTCAGGTGGGACAGCTTCTAGTCTGTGCCTGCTGAAGGTGGGCTTCTGCTCCTTCCAGAACTGGAATCATCTCCTTTGTTTCCTATTGTCGACCTAACAAATTACCACCCCGTCCACGGCTCAGACATGAATTTGTCCCGTAGCTTTGCAGGGGAGACGTGAGACATGGGGCTCGCTGGGCAAAACCACTGTCTCACCTGGCTGCCTTTCTTTCCAAGGCTCTGTGGCAGGATTGTTTCCTTGTTCATTTGGACTGTTGGCAGAATTTCTGCAGTTGTAGGACTCTTTCCCTGTTTCCTTCAGGCTGTCAGCCAAGGACCCTTCCACCCGGAGGCGCTGTGTGAGTGTCTTGGCTCAGGGCCCCCTGCTTGGACTTCAGAGCCCCTCTCACGCTGCACATCTGCCCTCCTCCTCCCGCCTGGTCTCTGGCCAGCTGGGCAAGGTCCTCCCAGTTTCAGGACCCACGGACTAGACTGGCCCACACAGGTAATCTGGAACAGCCCCTCCCCTTCTCAAGATCTGTCCCTTCGCCCCATCAGCAGAGTGCCTCTCCCCTGGCAGCTGACACAGTCACGTTCTCTGCGCCAGCTCGTCGATGTCCTTGACAGGTCATTCTGCTGCCACAGCACCACAGATGTGGGTCAAGGCTCTGCACCCTGGGTCCCTGTTGGGATGTTGTGCGGTGATTTGCAGATGTGCTTGTCCACCCTGGTCCTCTGACCTAGGGCTCCAACCTTTGCAAGGTCGAGAGCAGCCTCACGTTTCCAAAGGTGCATTCATTGACTGGATGCAAAGTTGACTCTTCGGGACACGTGCGGGCAGGTGGTTACTGGACACGGCGGGTCGGTGGGGGGGTACAGGGGTGAGGGGCTGCATGCCCCATGAAGGAGTGTCCCCGACCCAGCATCAGCCACGGCTATCGTGTGGGATGGCCCAGAGCTGCCTGAGTTCTCACCACACAAGAACGTCCAGAACTCCGAACTGCCCCCCAGAGCTTCTCCATTCCTGGGCACTGGCCGCTGGTCTACACTGCTGAAGCGTTGGCCGGGCCAAGTCCTGCCCAGTCGATGGCCCCGCTTCAGTCACTGCCCAGGAGATGCTCTGTCTGACGAGCAGCCAAGTGCCTCACGGGCTGCCAGGGACCTCCCCAAGATCAGATCTGAAGTCGCCCATTTCTGTCACCTCCCCAGTGGCTGTGCCCTGCCCCCTGCATAGCTGCACCCACCAGCCCGCCCCCCTCCCTCCTCCCACTGCCCGTGGTGATCCTCAGCCCCCCATGTCCACCCTGGGGCCCTGTGGGGCCCAGCAGTGGAGGGTCCCCTGTCCACAGAGGGGACGGTGCCCAGAGCATGCAGACCAATCCCTGGGCTAGAAGCATGCACCCGTGACCCCACAACTACACGGGGGAGTCAGCAGGGAGAGACCAGCCACAGACAGCCCCTTCCAGGAGGAACCTTCCATGAAGTCATGTGAGGCTGAAGGGAGGCGTCTCATGAGATTACATCTGGGAGCACGCGGACCTTTTACCAGAGTAGAGCGGAGAACATCAGAAGCGGCTCGAGCTCCCCGCTGCTGACCGAGGGTTAAAGGGCAGTTCTCTGACCTCAGAGGCCGACCTCACAAGACCCTGAGGGCCTCTGGAAGCCGGGGCTACGGCCATTCTGGAGACATCCACAGCCGACATCCACAGCCCTTTGCGCTGGGCCCCAAGGATGCATGCAGACAGTGACAAAAGGCCTCACAGGCGTGGCCCCGATTCTGGGAGGTTTCCCTTGTGGAACCCATGTCTCTGTGGCAGAGCTGCCCATGTGCTCAGCCCACAGCTGTGGCCTCCGTCCCTGGTGTCCCGCATCTCACTGACACATCCTACAGCTCTCAGCGCTACCCCCGTGACCCGGCTCTGCCGGCCCTGCCACCTGCACCCCCTCCCACGACGCTTCTCTTCCCTCCACGGACCCAGGTCCCCCCACCCCTGCTCCTCCCTCCTGACCACTATTCCCTAGGACCTCGCTTGGCTCCCAGTCTCGGGCTCCCACCGATGGCCACCATGCCAAGGGAGGAGGACTGTGAGGACTCCCCCAGGAAGTCATGTGCGCTGCAAAGGAGTGACTCGTGTGACATCTCTGCTCGGCAATCCCAAGATGGCACACGGGGCATGAGTGTGGTGCTTCAGCCTGGGCACACAGCCTCCCATCGCCAGCCATGCAGCAGAAAATGCAAGTGAAGCCGATCATAACCCAGCAACTCGAAGCCCACCAGCCCAACTCCTCATGCCTCCGCTGGACCGGCCCCAGGCTGCTCACAGGCATCTCCCGCCCATGCCCCAAATCCTGTCTCCCAGGTGCACGACCATGCCATGGCGCCCAGCTGGTAGGAGCAGCCAGCAGGGGGGAGCTGATACGTCTCTGTCACTTGAGGCAGAAGAGGGATGGAGGGGAGGAGAAGGGAGTTGAGGGAAATTGGAAGGGGAGGTGAAACATGAGAGACTATGGACTCTGAAAAACAACCTGAGGGTCTTGAAGGGGTAGGGGGTGGGAGGTTGGGGAACCAGGTGGTGGGTGATAGGGAGGGCACGTATTGCATGGAGCACTGGGTGTGATGCAAAAACAATGAACGCTGTTACGCTGAAAAGAAATTAAAAAAAAAAAAGAAGAGGGATGGAGTGGCCTCCAGGACCCACCATCACTGCTGAGCCCACCCTCCCCAGGAGCTCATCTACCTGGAAATGCTCTCTGCCGACTGCTTTTCTCTGGGGGCTGCTCTGGCGGGCAGGAGATGGACAGGTGAGCACACCTGGGCTGGGACCCCAGCTACTCCCAGTGTGCTTGTGGACACACAGCCCGACCTGCCCAGGGAGCCTGTCGCAGATGCAGAATCCTGGGTCCCGGCCCAGGCCTGGGAGTTAGCACCTGCTGTGACGCCAGTCCCAGGCCACGCTGGCCCCTGAGGGCCTCGGGGCTGAGCCACCACGGGGGGTGGCTGCCATCCTCACTCAGCACAGTGTGCAGGGGCTGGACATGCCCAGGCTGCCCGGGTCAGCGTGAGAGGTGGCTGTGAGCCACTGGAAACCACAATCCACAGGAGCCTAGACACAATGACCTCTCTCACAAGATGTAGTCCAGGCTGGCCTGGCAGTTCACAGGCATCAGGGAAGGAGCCTACTCTACCTCTTTTCTTGGGATTTCTCCTTATCGGGTTCCTCCTATGTCCAGCAGGGCTGCGTGAGCTCCAGCGCCCACATCTCTATTCCAGCTGCTGGGGACAGGCAGGCTGCCATCCGTAGCTGCCCCTATGTGCCCGATCTTCTCTGGCCACCACAAGCTTGGGGTACAGTTTCACCCAAACTAGGGCAGCTGCAGCCCGCGTCCTGGGATGAGCACTGGGAAGGCCCAGGAATTCTCCAGGCAGAGCCAGGCAGGAGCCTTCCGGGTGCCACGTGCTCCCCACCCCCACATGGACAGAGCCCGCCCTGCGTCCATCTAGAAGACCCCCCAGGAGAGAAGACGGTCGACTCGCGGAGGAGCCATCTCTCGGAACCCGGGAGATCTGTGAAACCAGGAGAACACGGGGACCGAGCTGTTTGCGATGTGACGTACACAGCTTGTTAGCCTGGTAGAAGCAGAAGGGACTCACGAATGCCCAATTATGTGAGCAGGCTCCCCGGCATGAAGGGTCAGGCCACGCTCTCATTTATCTGGACGGACTCCATTAGGCCCTTTAATCTTCTTGCTTCACTGTCCTGTAAGGACGCCGGCGGGGAGGAATAGTCCCACGTCGGCCAGGGAGAGAGGAGGGCGGAAGGCGGCGTGCCCTCAGGACTGGCCCTCACAGCCCCACCACTCAGCCCCAAACAAGAGGCAGCAGGCAAACAAGATGACAGCCCCTCCTGTCATCGAGGGACACCAGAGGCCCCCTGGTGTGAACAACAGAGAGCTCTCTCTGGTCCAAGGGAAGGAGGAAACTTCTTGGAGGAGTTCCGTCCATCCGGGACCCCAGCAATGTCTATCCTCCCGCCACCATGGCAGGGGGTTAGCTGTGGCCTGGCCGACTCCCCTGGGTCACACCAGGATCCATGGTTCCTGGGCAGAGGCAGTGACCCCTCAGATGACCCTGGCCAAGGTGCCTCCCATGCCTTTGCGTAAATCAACCCCTGGAAGAATGATGGGACCTTCAAGCCCATCGTAGAGGGATCGTCCCTTCCCCGAGTCACGTGGGGGGAGGGTTCTCTCAGGAAGGGAGCCACGCGGCAGGTGTTGGTGGAGACCCCAGGCGGCACACGGCTGTGTGAGGGCAAAGCTAGAGTGCCTGTCCCTGCTCCTCCTTCTATAGAACAAAACCTCTGACCAAATGGTCAGGGACCCCGGACTTATCCACACGCCGACCTGGAGACACGGACTGCTCATTTCAGATTCCATTCTGCCTGGGTGACAACCTCGGGTGATTCGGGGACTGTGCACCCCCCATGCTCACCAGCTTTCCAGAGTTACGTCCAAGTTCAAGGGAGTTTATGTGGCACCAAAACCCCAGAGAGGGAGGACCAGATCCCCAGCTGCTGCCACCAGGAACCTGCTCGCCGGCTCCCCCTCCTTGGTCCCACGAGGCTCCAGAGACACGATGATAGGATCATTCTCCTGCAGCTGAGGTGTCTGGGGGTACTACAGGGGCCATGGTTACGCCCACCTCATCATCACCGGAACCCCTTCTGCCGGGCAAGCACCGTGTCAGAGCTCTGTCCGTTCCGGTGAGGGCACTCCTTCCAGGGCCACTGGTCTTCCCGGGTCCCCCCAAGGGGGAAATGCCTGCTCACTGCAGAAACACCTCTGAGGGTCACCACCCTAGACACAGACCCAGGAAGGGGGAAGAGCTCTCGTAAGATCACAGGAGTTCCCTGGCCCACATGTCGGCCCGGGGCAAGAGGTCTGGGGGTCCCCGGGGCTCATGGCTGACAGAGCTGCAAGCTGCAGCCTCTCCGGGTCGTGGCCCAGGGCAAGTGCACAGTCAGGAGCAAAGACAAGATCAAGGACCACAGGGGAACTGGAAGCCTTGGGCACCAGCAGCCCAGACCCCGGCCAGATTAGCACAGGCCCTCCCCTGACCGCCGCTTCCCTCTGTCCCTAATACCCAGTTCAAACACACCAACTGCCTTTAGCAACAACGTCAAAAAGTCAAGGAGGAAAAAAGCATCGGAACCAGACTCACAGGCTACGCAGATGTTGAATCCTCGGGCAGGGAATTTAAAGTAACCGTGATGAACACGGTACGAGCGGTAACAGAAGCCACAGACAACGCGCGAGAACAGACGGGCCGTGAAAGCAGAGAGGGAAAGCCTGAGGGAAAAAGCAACACAGAACGCCGGAAACCAAAACCCTTAGAGAGAGACGCAGAACGCCTCTGCCGGGCTCATCGGCAGGCCAGATACAGCTGAGGAACGATTCCCGTGCTTAAAAAATTACTTAGATTACTTAAAAAATTACTTAAAAAATTAGTTAGAATATGTGTTACAATCTGAAAGCCGATCAGTCTGAATTCTACCGAATATTTAAAGATGCAATTCTAACAATTCTAAAGCCGTAAACAAACGGAGACTCCGCGTTTGCGTGTTGAAACATTCAGGACTGCCAGGAAATCGGTTGTTCAGGACTGCTCTGGAGATTTCCTCACCAGCAAGCGACTGTAGATGCTGAGTCTGAAACACAGCAAGGCCACGTATCTGGGAGAGCCAGCGCAACCCTGAGGGAGAAAAGGCATGTGTGGGGACTCACGTGTCCCGATTTCAAGACCACGAAGCTACGGCAGTCAGGACGGTGCGGTGTCGGAAGGAAAAGAGACAAACAGACCAACGGACAGAGAGGAGGACCCGGGGTTAGAGCCTCACAAACACAGTGGCCAGCGGACCGTGGACAAAGGAACGGAGACAACTCTGGGAAAGGCCAGCCCCTGACGGACAGTGGTGTCGCTGGCTGGCGTGAGGCCCCCGCATTACCTTTCAACACTGCACAGAGCTCCGCTTCTAAAGGACCTTATATTTAAGCTCGAAGGTACACGTTCATCCGCGGATGGCCGCTCTCATGGAGGGCAGGGAGCCCGGCGAGGAAGCTGCGGCTCACAGCACAGCAGACACTGCGCTTGGCCGCCGGGAGAGGGGAGGGCAACAGCCTCACGGCACCCTCGCCCCCTTCCCTGCACGGCCTGCTGCCAGGAGACCTTCTGGCCCGTGATTCCCCCCAGAGGCGAAGAGAGCCACGCCCCAGCTGCGTGGACACTGCAACACCCACTCCTCAGCCCCACCGAGCACCAAGGTGGCCATGAGACTGGGGACAGGCAGCAGCTGGGGGGACGCAGCCCAGGCTGTCAGAGCACATCCAAAGGACACAGATGCTGCTCAGCCTGCCTCAGACTCCATCAGGAAGCCGGGCCATGGTCCCCAGACGGGCCCACAGCAGCCCCCACACTGTGCCACCTATGGCCAGTTCCCCGTGTGGGCCACAGAGAAACCCCTGCATCTGGGCCAGCCCTGCTGCCCTGGGGAGAGCAGAGGGGCCGCCGGCCACTGGACTGGCGCTTTGCAGGGTCAGGAGAGGGTGTATTGAAAACGAGCACCAATCCTTCTCAAACTCCCAGCAAACTGAAAAGGAGAGAACACTCCCGAGCTTCTTTAACGATTGTAAGATAATTCAAGGGTTTGCTGAAATTTTTGTAACCAGGTACTTCATGCATTTCCACTACAAGGACAATCATCACATGCAGTGTGGTGATTCAGAAAATGGTTGCGCAGAGCAGAAGGCAGAGAGCTGGTAGCTGTGGGGGGCACATGGTGGGGATGAGGAGGGCGCGTCTGTCTGTTCTGCGGGTCCAGGAGCAGCGTGGGAGAGCCGCGCGCTGGGCTGGGTGCTGATGGAGGCTCCCGCGCACCGCGCCCCGACACAGGGGGACACACGGCTGCGCAGACCCTCTCCCCATTCTCCCTCCCTGGGCTCAGGGGCTGGTGCTTGTGCCCCGCCGCCCTGCCAGGGGGAGGGAGGCTCCTGAGAGCCAGGTGTCACCTGCCACAGTGTCCCCAGAGCTGGGACGTGCTGGGTACACTGTAGGCGCTGACTGCATGTCTGCCAAATGAATCCCAGGGTGGGATGTCACCCACGTGTGTTTCTCCACAGATTTCTGTCTTGAGACTTCATCCCGCTCACCTCGCACAAGCCAAAAACTTGAGGACCACACATCACCGTAAGGACATGGAGAGTTTATTTCATAAAAAATCACAACATATTTTCACTACTTGGTGGCATTCATCATTTTTCCTGTGCTGTGAACTACCGTAAACACATGATTCTTCCCAATTTCTTGTCTTTGGCCAAATTGTGTGCAGATAATAAAACGCCGCAGAAGCCCGGAGCTATAGCCTATAAATAAAGTGCACGCGCTCCTTCATTAGAAGTGAAAGGTTTCTTCATTACTCCCCTTGATATATTAGCTGTGTAGAACGAATATGCTGAGTTTAAAACAAAGAATTCCACCTAAAGGAAAGACAGCTCCAAACTCGATGTGCTTCCCCGGAGACGAAGGGGACAGCAACCCCAGTGCAGACTCGGGACCGCAGCGCTCTCTCTCCTCGGGGCTCCCGCGTGACGAGGCTGCAACCCGCAGGTACAAGCCATCTGGTTTTGGGAACCACGAGGAGAAGCCTGGGCGGGGGCTGGGCACACCCGAGCTACTCACCACACTCGCGGGGACTCGGCAGCGTTCTAGCCCCTGCCTGTCCCTGGGGCCCACACAGAGGTCACTGCCACCATCACCCCGTGCTGGGTCGGCTGCTGCCCCCGGGGCCTCGTGGGGAAGCAAAAACACAGCTGCCCCGCGATCGACACGTGGCTATCAGTCAGACCCCTCCCCGCACAGGACATGCCTGTGGGTGATCGCAGCAACTGTCGCGATCAGGTGACACCCAAGCGAGAGGGAGAAGGCCCCCTGAGAGCCAGCGGGCATGTGGGGTGGGCAGGGCTTGGTGCCACCACGGTCACAGTTTACAGAAGAATTTCCAGTATCAGCTACAGGCCTGAACATCTCACCCCCACGGCTCATGCACACTGTCCCTGCGGACACCCCGGTCTGAGCTTTCCCAGCCTGCTTCCCGATATTCAGTGGCACTGGGGGTGCATCTAAGGTCACAGGCCCTGGTGTCCCAGGGACCCTGCCCACACACGCAGCAGTAATGGTCACTCCACTTCCTGGGGGCCCAGCCCCAGTCCACAAACCGAAAGCGACCAGAAGACACAGCCACCATCAGGCCACCCTCCCCTGGTCCGTGGTGTGAGCGGCCTCTGTGGCCACATGGGACGTGTGCTCACTAGCCACCGGCGGCATCTGCCCGGGAGAAACACAGAACGGGTCTGTACATGACCAGCAGGAAGCTCTGGGGAAGCAAGGCCATGGGAAGCCCAACTGCAGGGTGGCGGGGATGGGGGAGGGCTCAGGTGCTCCCAGCAGGGCCCCAGGCGGGGCGCACCGCCAGTGTGGAAAGAACCCCGATGGGGGTGCTGGGAGCTGTCCCTGCAGCGGCCCCACCCGGGCCCTGAGCAGACGGGCCCTGAGCAGCCAGCAACCCCAGCTCCAACCCCCTATGCAGCCAGAAGGCGAGGGTGGCCCACGGGGCTCCAGCCTGCACCGGGCCCTCTTCTCAGAGCTTGCTGTGGCTGATTCAGCAGGTCGAGGACATTCTTCACGCTCCTCAGACACCCCCACGTGCCTCTGCCTGACCCTGCGGGGGTGCCTCGGGGCCTTCACCTCCCCCGCAGGGCCTTGCCTCTCTGGCCCCAAGTCCCCATCATGGCACCCAGGCTAACTTGCCCTTGTCGTGCTGCAGCCCCAGGGTCCTATGTGCCCACGGCAGGTGCCCCAGGGGACAGTCACTTGGCCACGGGAGGACCGGAGCTGGGAGGGCCACCCCTACTGTGCATCAGGCTTCGGGCCCAGCAGTGGGCTCTGTCACACGGGGAGGGCCAGAGGTGAGGACGCCTGTCAAGGGGGCCAGGACCCCCACGCCCAGACAGCAGCAAGGAGAGGGTCCCACGGTGAAGGCAGAGTGTTTCTTGTGTTTAGTTTGCGGGGTGTGTTCTGAGCAGCAAGACGGCCGGTCAGCAGCCTCCCTGCTCATACGGTGGACAGGTCCACGCGGTGGGCAGAATGGCTGCTCTTGTCCCAGGGGCTGAGCTTGGTGGACACTGTGCCTGGCCGGGTCCCGTTCATCTGCAGATCACAAATGAGTGAACGCTGAAGACCTGCTCCCAGGACAGGAAACCTGATCCCGGGCTGTGCAGAAGCGCTGGCCCAGAAAGCTGCATGAGGCCCCCTCCAGCCCATCAGGGCCCTGCTGCCCCTCGGGGAAGAGAGCCCTGAATGCCAGGAGCACACTGCCTCCTGCCTTCTGTGCGGACTTCCTTCCTTGTCACTTCCAGAGCTGGTGTCGCACACACTCACTTGCACTCCTGTCCGTCTGTCCGTGCGCTCACTCCACGTGCACTCACCGAGCACACCCTGCCTTTGCTGCCTGCTCTGGGCTCACAGGAGTGACCAGTGCCAACCATATCCTTGTCCCCATGCTCTACCCACCAGCGGGAGACACAAGACAGCCATACGTGTGTCAGTAAACAGAATGAGCAGTTGGTGGTTAAGATACAACACAGCCCAGGAAGCCCCTCCCGAGGACAGGACCCCTGCGCCAGGCCCTGGGCTCAGCTAGAACACATGTCATCCGCCCCAGGCACCTGGGGCCCTGCCCGCATCTGCACTTTCCACAGGAGGAAGGTGAACCCAGCCTGCCATGGAGATGACAGGCTTGTCGGGATCTCTGAGCACCAAGACTCGGTCCTTGGGTGTCTGCAGAGGGAAGAGACCTGTGCAGGAGATAAGCTCCCTGAAGGCCGGGCTGTGCCTGGGGACTTTCATGCCTCCCAGGACACTGGCAGCACACCCCATGCCTGCCTCCTCCTCAGCTCATCCTCCTTCCTCCTAAGTCAGTGCAGAAGTACTGGCCCTGGGAGATGGGCAGGAGGTCATGGGATACCTCCAGGACAGAGATCCCGCTGTGGGCATACCGTCACCCTGGAGCACATGCAGCCTGCAGGCCGGGTGAGGAATGAGAAGGCCGAGCAGGAGGCACCGGTGGCCATGACTTACCACCAAGCCCCGAGCTGGGCAGCTGCCTGTGCAATGTGCCCTTGGCCAGGTCAGGCTCAGGGAAGGAAGGAGACGTGCTCTGGAGATTTTGGGTTTAGGAGGCCCAGGAGGGCAGAGGCCTGGTGCCCCGAGCCAAGGCCAGCAGCCACTGGGACTTTCCAGATTACAAGGAAGAAGACCAGAGCCCACGGGTCCATGAGAGCAAGCGTGCAGGCGCTCAGGACAGGACCGAAGCGAGAAGGGGGTGCAGACCCGACACTGCACGGCACTCACGATGTCGGAGCTGAAGGGCTTCGCGTTAGCGCTGCGGATGGAGCTGCTCGTGAGGCTCCAGACCTTGGTTTTATATTTGAAGGCAGCCCTCACCTTTGAAGGCAGAACAGAGGATGGTTAGAAGCCATTTCAGTGGTGGAAATGGCAACAATAAACGTTGTTCTCCAAGGCCTCTAGGTTTTGTGCTGAAATAAAGTCCCAGAATGCCAGCAGCAGGGTATGGGCAGGATCTGGAAGCATTTGTCCCCCCACTATTTCCATCACCCCATCCTCCACAGAGCCAGGAGGGCCTGTGTGAGGCCAGGAAGGGGACGCCTGTAGGTGCTCAGCAACCAGGAGGCAAGAGAAGGGCTGACGGAAAGTAGCCTATAGCGCACAACTTGTAACCACTACCAAAGCCTGCCAGGATTACATTCCCGGACACCGGCCTGATGGGGCAAGACTTTCTGCGCTCTGTGCCCTTCCGGAAGTGAAAAACTACCTCTGTGTTTCCAGGAAGTAGAACAGACATACCTCTGAATTCAGGAGACAGTGGAAAAGGAAGATGAAAAACCCCTGGGGAGGAAGGGGAGAACACAGGATTAGGTCCTCGCATTTCATCACAGCACTCTCCAAGGCTTCCTCCCAAGGCCATGTGGGTTCTGGGACGGGCATTGGAGTGGCTCACCACTGGGGAACCTGCAAGTGAGCTGTGTGACAATCCTATGGTCTGGAGCCCCTGAGAACGGGAGGCATCCAGATCCCAGCGCGAAATCCAGCCTAGAGGCAGGCACCACTGCGCCCACTATGCTGTTTGGGCAAAGGTACAAAGGCAGGACAGACCCAGGGATGAGTAAAATGCTGGGAATGGACAAAGGTGAGGACATCTGAGAATCAACTGAACTGAGCCTTCATGTCCTCCCAGATAGCAGGATAGTAACAACGAAGCAGGCACGAGAATACGGATGTTCCCAAACTCTGAAGACAGCTACCATGTGCCCAACACTGGCCAACACCTCTCCTGAGCTTGCTCCCTTAGTGTGGAAGCTGCCGCAGAAGTTACTGTTCCCCCTTCGTGGAGGAGGGAGTGGAACGCAGAGAGGATGAGTGATGGGCCCCAGGACCCAGGTGCATAAGGGCTACAGCCAGGACAAACGTTCACCTTCTCCAGTGAATAACCGGAAGGAAACAATGTGTGCAGTTTATTACAAATTAGAAGCAGCAACATGCTCTCGTAAGATGCAGTCCCTGGTCAGGAAGCCCCAAGCTCAGCAAGGACGGCACAGGTGGGCCGTGCTCACGCTCACCAGGATTCAGCTCAGACTCAGCTGGAGGCTGTGTGTGGTGGGGGCACTCACTTCCGCCCTTCCTTGGGGGGGGTTGTGGGTCTGGGGATGCAGGTTCTGAGTACCCCAAGTCTCCGATTTCCAAGCTGCTGCCCCTTCTCTGCGCCTCCACATAGGGGACACACATGAACCCAGACCTGGGGTACACGCCATCACCATCTCTGCGACCTTTCCAGAGTGGCATCCACGCAACCATCTTCCCTTTCAGGCCCCGCTGTGCCTCCGGCCTACAGTGGCCGGCATGACGAGGCAGCCCTGCTGCGAACAGGCCCCGCATGCGGAGACCCAGGGGCGGGCTCCAACGATACCCCTGTCCTTGGCCCTGGGCATGCCCATGCTGGGTCTCGCAGAATGTGTGGCGGGAGCAGAGAGGGGGACCTCCGTCCTGCACCCGTGGCAACCCGCTGCACACGTGCCTGCTCAGAAGCAGACCACCTGCCAGGCAGTCCCACAGGCACTCACCTGCAGGGAGTTGAGGACAGCAAATATGTACTGGAAGGCCAAGGCCTGGTTGTTGACAGCAAGTACGCCGAAGACCCACGAGGTTCCCAGGATGGGCAGCAGCACGGCCACGGCTTTTACCGTCAACCTGAAAGGGAAGTGGAGATGGCCACTCTGGGGGGCAGGCCGGGGGCACTGGCCTCTCAGTGGGAGGCCGCTGAGAAGGAGCAGACATGGCCTTGCCGGGGGCCAGACCTGAGCTCCATCCTGTAGGGAACCTCAGGCAAGGAGCGGAGTGCTTGGGACCTGACACCGGGTCCCTGCCCGGCCAGCTCGGGGCCAAGCCAGCAGCTCTGCCTCTGCACTCCTGCCCTCCTGCCCTCCTGCAGCTGGCACCAGGCACCCTCAGCTGATCACCCTGACCCAGCTGGCAGCGGAACTGGGTCGGAATGCTGATCCCCGGCACCCGCGGAGCACAGCAGAGCCAAGGCTCTGGGGGTGGATCTAGCAGGGAAGGATGCACACTTGGGATCAGCCTCACAGGCTCCGTCCCAGAACGTGGGCTCCGCGGACCGTGGTCCCTGCCGCTTCTGCAAGCCTGGAGCAGAGCTAGCTCCTCTTCAGCTCCCAGGGAACCCTGAACCAGTGAGGCCTTGCCGTGTCATCTGATCCCAGCCGTTCTTCCCGTTGCTCACAATCTGCCCTGAATTCTGGAGCGGCTTGGCTCTGCGCACTGGGAGGTCCACACCCGGGCTTCCGAGGAAAGCTGTGCTTATCACTGGGCACACTGACTGCACATCAACCTTGCTCACTAGACCGTGAGCGCCCAGCAGCTACGCTGGGGCTTCATCGCCGTGATCCTGACATGCATCCCCGTTCCAGGGCCCAGTGGGCTCTCGGGAAGTGACCGCCAAATGCAGGAACAAACGCGCAAGTGAATGAGTGACAGACTGACGGGTGTGAACACGTGCACACACACACCCAGCATCTCCGGGAGGAGAGGCAACATGGCCAGTCAAGCTTCTTGGCGGGACACCCTGGATCCCAGTCCTGACAGCTCCTGGCTACAAACCCTGAAATCCAGTGGATGGCCCCACAGGTCAGCTGCCCAGGGAGCGGCAGCCCCACGTCTCCCTGAAGTCAATACAGTCCAAACACTGGAATCCGGGAAACGAACCATCATGGACAACGTAGCTTCATCTTCACATCTTGGAGAATCCGCATGTGAAAAGAGCAGGCTTGAGAAATGGGTCTCAAACTGTGCTGTTTTTTTCTTAAAAACAGAAGCCTCAGAACAGAAGGTCTTGGGGAAGACATGTCCAACTGGTGCTCTCTGAGGCCTCTTGTTAACGGGGCCAGAGCTGCCGGGGTCCCCTCATCACACACAGAAGGAGCGGGTCCCTGCCCCGGGGGGAGGCCCCGGCAGGTGGACGCTCCGCCCAGACACGCCCCCTCCCACTGCTCCCCAGGCCACCCCGCGTGGGGCTCAGTCCCCATGAGCCTCCCCCTCCTTCTCCCACGGCTCGTGGGTGGGTCCTCGTGGTCCTCAAGCTCACCCCTGCCCCCAGGAGCCTGGATCTCACTTGTGAAAGTGGAACGTTCCCTGCTCCTCTCTGGGGAGTCTGGAGTTCCCCAGGAAACAGACCAAGGAGGAGGGGAAGCCCCTTCAAGCTCCTGAGGAAGCCCGTTGTCCTGTTCGTCACCGAGCAGAACTGCTGCGCAGAGGACATGGCCAGATTGAAACCAAGGCCCGGGGAGGAGGAAGAAGCCACAGAAGCCATCCAAGGATGCTGTAGTTGCTGTCCCCCTGCCTGGTCTGGAGCCCGGGGGGGAGGGGCCACACAGGGGACCCCAGAAGACAGTGAGGGGGCCCCATGGAGCCAGGCTCAGCCGCGTGGAGGAGAGAAGCCCCAGCACAGGTCACGCAGCCGAGTCACCCTGCAGAGCCACCTCTCTGTCCAGAGACTCGGCCCGAGCTCTCCGGGGAGGAGTGGGACCCTGGGCTGTCCGGTGCAGGACACGGGAGTCCTCAGCGGTCGGGCCAACAGCCAAGGCTCTGCAGAGACGTGGAAATGTGCTCCCCGACCTGGGAGGCCCTGCCTGCCCCACAGTGCTGCCCTTGAAGGTGTCTGGGAGCCAAGAAAACCCACGAGGGCCAGAGCTGCTTGTCAGTCCAATTCACGGTGTTGGGAACTCATTACAAAATAATTGTCTAATCGATTTGCTACTGACATATTTACTGCTTTTGCTCTCAGACTGGAAAAGATATAGTGTAGCTAAAGTAACTTACAGAACGTTAGTTGTCTCGTGTCCCTGTCCTAAATGTTCATGACAGGCCCCAAGTTCCCCGAGAGGAGCACCTCCCCCACTTCCTGGGCCTGTGGTTTGGGGGTGCTGAGTGCCCCACAGAGCCAGGATGGCCCCTGGGACTCAGGCCAGGGGAACTGGTCACTTCCGTTCTGCTGTGACTGGTTCCGGGTTGAGCATGTGACCTGAGGGGAGCCCCGGCCTCCAGGCTCAGGACCTCCGTCTGATCTGGGACGGAGGGGCTTCCCGTGTCACCAGGAGGCAGGTCCATCTGAGCAGGATACCGACCGGGGACACGGGGACGAAGGATGCGGGAGGAACGCGGTCCCCTGGATCAAGCAGGTTGAGACTCCCTCATGGGCTCTGTGGACCAGTCCCCTCGCCTTCAGTCAGTTTGTGCTGGGTCTTCGGTCCCCTGCAGTCAGGGGAGCCCTCCCTAATATGGGGTGAGGACGCCTCAAGGGCAGGAGGCGTGGGCGGATCCCTCCCCAGAGGGACATGCGCCTCCTCCGGGGGACCAGCCCTGGAGCTCCTCGGGAAGTTCTACCCTGAGGAGGTTCACCTGCGTGACAGCCCTGCACAGCTAGGAAAGCAAGGCATGGAGGGGGCTGTGGCGGGGGCTGGGGCAGGACCAAATCTAGAATCTTCCTCTTCACCCCAGGGATGAGACCCCCTGCTTTATAAATGCAGCAGCAAGGCTGGAAAAGGGCTGGTCCTGGTCAGGGGACTAACAGCCAAGCAAGGACTCGAGCTCAAGGCTCCCCAGTGCCCCCCGGCCCTGCAGCTCTGTGCAGGCAGGACTGCCACTGATGGCCCAGAGTCCAACTTACTTGAAGGCGCTGGGGTCCCCATGTATCTTGTAGTTGTCGGCGCTGATCCGTGTGATGACCCTGGTCACAGCGATGAGGATGCCGACATTGACCTGCACGAGGAGAGCAACGGGACACAAGGTGAAGCCTGTGGCCGCAGAGCCCTGATCCCCCCAGACGGCTGCCCAAGCCGCCCCCGGGTTCTGAGCCAGGAGGTAGTGTCTCTGCAGAAACCTGGCCCACGGGGTCCCGAGCATTTCACTGCCCTTGCCACATGCAGCAGCGCCCTCTGGGAGCACATCTGTGCCTGTGAGGAAGTTTTGAACCCAGGGGCACAGCAAGGCCAGGCTTGGGGCTCAGACCTCACTTCAGCGCTGCTCACTGGGTAAGCCCACACACGACGGGCTTGTGCCCTTGTTGCCCGCCTGATGAGAAACAGTCCTGATACCCACAGGCCTGTGGCTATGTCGTCCACGGAGGCCATGGCACAGGGACTGCACCTGTCCAGGGCTGCTCTCCTGGGGTCCATGGAGCTGGGGGCGGGGCTGGGGGGCTTTTCTGAAGAGGCTTCAGCACAAACTGTCCCTCTGAGGACAGCTCTCCGGGGCCCTGACCGAGCCCGGCAAGGCAAGAGGCAGCAAGGGGGAAGTAAAAGCTCAGATTTCCTGCCGCAGCCGCTGGATTCAGGGGTGTGCTGTGGCTGGGACCCTCTCTTCCCTCTGGAAGCCTCAGAACGTCAATGACAAAGTCACTGAGGACTCCAGCTCCAGGCTAAAATCCTAGGTGCACCTTTAGGCCCGATCATAGGCAAAGACAAGGCATTCCTTGGCTGACCTCCAGGGAGAAGTGGCCCTCCCACCCCAGCCCGCTGCCCAGGAGAACCAGCTGGTGCTGCAGGGTGGCAGGCGGGGCCCGGGGGCTCCCACCCTTGTGGCTGGGCCCACGAGCAGTTCTGCATGCCTAGCGCAGGTACCTGCATCCTCAGGGGGGCTCTAGCCTGAGGCGCCACTGCTGACACCCTGGCCGTCCATGGGAGGGAGGCTGGGGAAGGGGGGAGGCTAGGGTGGGGAGGCCCATGCACCTCGGACACCGGTTGTTTCATTAGCCAGCATTCCCCGTGACAATAGCCAGCAGGTCATCTCTGACAGAGGCCAGAGGAATAGTCCGTGGGCCGCATTTCAGCAGAAAGGCAGGAAGGGGAAGGATCTGCCCTTGGGGGCATGTGACCACGGGAGGAGGGAAGGGCTGCACGGGGCTCTGGGGTTTGCACTGTGCCCTGCTCCCTGACCTCATGAGAAGCCACAGGGGTGCGAGCCATAACTCACAGGGAGAGCATTACACAGACATACACAGGAGACACGGTGGTGTGAGTCCACAGCTGTTCGTCTGTCCCTATGGACATCTGTGACTGGCACTATAACCCTGTGGCATCTCTGCGTCTATGGATACCCAGCTGTCCCGGCTTCTCCTCAGAGGAGTCTCTCTCTTGCCTTGTGAGGCCTGCACAGAACAAGGCCCTGGGGGACTCTGCCACCCACGGGGTCCATAAGCAGGGCGTCCAGACTCAATGGCTCCTATGACACCTGCTGGTCCCACAGGCCATCCACATTCAGCCTGCCTGCAGCCATCTGGGGAATGGCAGCCACTTCCCTTCCCGATTGGGGAACAGTGTGCGCGGTGACAGGATGGCTGTGGCTCACTTCTGCCCTTTTCTCCCCAGCTCAAGGCCCCAGGCCCCAGGGACCCTTCACTGTCCCCCAGAATCCAGCCCCAGAAAGACCAAACACACCAGAACACGCAGAAACCACCCATCCCAACCCAAACAGGCACCTCTCAAAAACGTGTTCCAAACTGGCAAGCACCGGTGGGCGCTTTCAGCCACACGGGCTGTCAGAGCCTCTATGCCTGGATGGGAGCCCTCCCCAGGGAGCCACAACTCCGTGCCCCTGAGCCCCACGGAGCCCCGGGGACAGGGGACGGCCCTGGATTTGCAGGCTCTGTCACACATCCCCAAGTTACCTCCTGCAGCTTAAGCCATTCCCTGGAGAACACTGGCCCAGCTCAGAGCCCCTCGTTTGTGCAGTGGTGGAGAGACGCTCGGATCCACCGCCCCGGGCCCTCCCTTACCTCTCGGCCCTTCCAGAACAGGTGTGAGATCTGCCCAGGCTGGGCACACCCCACCCTGCTTCATGCTCAGCCCAGTCGGGCTCCTCAGAAGCTCCTGTCCCCCAGGAAGCTCTTCCGTCCACGGTCCATCCCCAGAGGGTGTCTCAGCCTCCCAGGGCGGCGGCCAGGCCATGGGAGCCCAAGGTCACCACCACATGGCCCTGAGCTGCTCCCACCCACCCTGAGGCCCCACTGTCCGCCCCAGAACAGGGCGGGGTGGCCATGTTCCTGGTTCCTCTGGTCTCACCACAGACCCAGCCACACACAGCCAGGCTGCCACACGTCCCAGGTACATTCACACAAGATCTCCAGACACCTGAATCTAGCCCCGCACCCCAAGTGTGATGCAACAGCAGCAATGAAGCTGCGGGGTGCGCGGGACGCTTCTGCGGGCAGACGTGCCCCTCCGCCTACAAGCTGGGAGGCAAATACGAGCTTCCCTTCTCTCCTTCCACCCTGCGCCTAGCACCAGGATGGTCTCCCCTCCTTTTTCTCCTGACTCCCCAAAATGGCCCTCACACCTACCCCTTTCTCCTTCCCCGGGACTCCGGCCTCCCCAAAATGGCCCTCACACCTACCCCTTTCTCCTTCCCCGGGGACCCAGCCTGAGGCAGGGTCTTGATCCCTCCATGTTGGATCTCAGCAGCATCTCCCCATGGGCTCTCCCTGCCCCTACCCCTGGCCCTTGCCTGCCTATTCAGGACATGTCCCCCTGACACCCTCCCTCCCTTGGGGAGAGGCCGTCCCAGGCTTATGCACAGAGGACCTGTGCCGGAGTGGCCTCTAGTACCTCCTACAGCTTCTCCTGTGCAGGGAGGCCTGGGGGCCGGTGCGGGGGGGCACACCTGGGAGGACCAGAGCCTGCGGCATGCAGGACAATTGCTCCCAGCAGCACCTGCTGCTCCTCCTGGACACAGAAGGACTGGGAGGTGGGGACAGGATGTGCACATGTGGGTCAGCTGTGCCCCTCCTCTCAAAGAGGTACCTGGGGAGTGTGGAGGCCGGGGCTGCGGCCAGGCTCTGGACTACGGAGGATGGCGCAGCCCTGGCCGCCCGCGGTCCTGTACAAAGGAGCCAAGGGTGGACACCTGGCCTTGCTCCCCTCCCACCCTCTGCTCTCTTGCTGGCAGCTCCATGGGCCACATGTCCCCAAAGCCAGGGAGCAGGAGCATGGCCCAGAGAGTGGGAGCCAGGTGAATGATGCGGGACAACGGGGCTGCTGTGTGGGGTGGGTGCCTCCCACTGTCACTCTCACCCCAGCAGACAGTGGTGACAGCATGGTGGTGTACCAAACTCTGTCCCTGTGGAAAGCCCTAGCTTTCGCACCACCCCACCAACGTAAGGCTTGAGCACTGTGTGCACAGGATTTTAACGAGGGAGGAACCAACAGATCCTCAAGCTTCTTCCCTCACTTTCACTTCTAATTAACCACCAGGGCCCGCAGACATGGCTGGTGCCAGCAAACTTGGAACAAAGTCAAGTGGGCTTTCAGATGAGCAGCTGGGAAGAGAACCAGGGTGAGAGAAGGGAGGGTGTGGAATTGACGAGAGCCCGGCCATGCAGGACCGAGCAGTCCGAGTCCTTGCGGATTGCCCTCAGTGGTCACCTGTCCTCAGGTGGCAGACAGGAATAAGCAATGGGGGGCCATGAATGGGGGTGATGAATGAGGACGCTGAAGGAACAGGCATCTGGGAGGTGTCCCTTTCCTTCCCTGTCAGCACTGGTGCCCCAGCCAAGGCAGGACTTCGCATCCTTAAGGGCAGTAGCCGAGAAGCAGTGCCATGGCCTGGGGGACTGCCCCAGGGTGCATGGAGGGCACGTCCTGGGGTCCCAGTGGAAGAAGTACATGTGGAGAGCCTATCTGGGGGTGCTGAGGCAAGGGTGCACATGGAGAGCATATCAAGGGTCCCAGCATGGCAGGGTTCACCTGGAGTGTGTCCAGGGTTCTGGCCCCAACAGCACGTGTTCTGGGGTCCCACCTGGGGTCCTGGAGATTATAGATGTGGATTTGCACAGAGGGGAGGGGTCAGAAAGGGTGTGGGGAGGCCCCTCTGTGGGCCACCCCTTCCTGGTAACAGTGCTCAGTACCATTGGGGAGAGATGCCCAGATGGGATGGCAGAGACAGGCTGTCCCTGACCAGGCCTCATGCCCGGTACCGACCCTGGCACAAAAGCACCGGCATCATGCTCCTCCCCAGCTCCCCATGGCTGCCTGCGGACCCCCAGCTCTGGCCCCTGAGCAGTCAGGTGACACTGGCCTGGCCAGTCATCTGCCTCCATCCCCAGTGACTGGCTCTGGGACAGACATGTGACCCACAGCAGCCAATCAGAACTGCTCCAGGACTTCCCTGGGACAGTTTCCCTCCTTGCTCTGTTCCACACACTTAGAGGACACATGTGCCCGCCAGAGAGAGTGTGCTTGAGACGCAGCCAGCCCACAGGCAACAGGCCAGGGAGCAAGCAAGAGACACCTGCTGATATCCCGAGTGCCTGACCCCCTGCGCTTCCCAGGACTGAGCCTTTCCTATCTACCGGGCATTGATTGATGTTTTGTTACGTTCAGTTAGCCAACATACATGCTACCTGCGGAGAATTCCCCCTGGTCTGTGTCCCTGGGGAGGACGGGGAGGGGAAGAGTGACAGGAGGAGGACATCCACACTAAGGCTGCTGCCCGCCCCCCAACTCGGCCCCGCAGGCTGGGATTCGGTCATTCTACCACCCTGGAACCTTGGGCTGCCATTCCACGGAACAGCAAGTACCATCTCTCCCGCAGCTACTCCCGGCGCAGGCGGCGACACTTCACAGAAAAGCGCTTTCACGTCTTAGGAGAAGGATGGTCCTACATAGAGCCTTTGTCATCAACGCTGACATCATGGGTGAGCCCCCATGAGGATACCAGGGAATCCTCCTCTGAGGAACCCCAGGGACTTGGCCCGCAGGGCCCAGCCCGCACGACCTCGGCGCCACACCTGGCGTCCCCTGAGTAGGGAAGAAGCGGGGCCCCGGGCCCAGACCAGACGGAGAGGTGCTCCCTGGCATCTCCCAGGGCCCCTGCCACCTGTGCGCCGCCCCTCCTGTGCAAACCACATCCCAGTTTTCTCGTAACTTCCTCCCGGACTTGGAATCCACCTGCTCCAGTCCCAGGGTTAGCACAGTCACCCAGGCCCGGCAATCAGAGCACTCCCCTCCTCCAGGCCCAGGAGGGCTGGCCAATCAGAGCACTCCCCTCCTCTGGCTGCAGTGAGGGGCCATAATGGGCAACGTTCCAAGCCAGGCCGATCAGAAATGATGAAATTTAACCCAGGGCTTTGGTGGGAAATGTAGGAGGAACAATAGCTAGAAAAGCAAAGGCTATCTTTAGAATTTTATGAGATTCCAGAGCTCTTTACAGTCAGGGCCCCCCGCCTGAGGACAGCGCCCACCCACCCCGGGCTGGAGGGCGGACCCCTGGCATTCGAGGACGGGCGCCCCTGGCCAGAAGTGGGAGCCCCCACACCTTGCGGCAGCCTCCCTTGAGCCCTAGGCCCAGCAGAGCACGCAGCAGGCCGGCCTAAGAGCTCACCGGCCCTTAGGGTGGCATTCTCTGTCCCCCGTGATGTCAGGAACTCTGTGGGGTGGCTTCCCAGATGTGCATGACTGTCCCTGCTGCAGCTGCGGCGGCAGGGCGAGAACGAGACCAGGGAGGGAAGACCCCACCAGCACACACTGCCCCTCGCAGGCTGCGTGCACTTGCACCTCCCACACGCCATCTGGGGACTAGAGCCCTGCGTCACATGCCGGGGTAGGGGGGGCTGTGACAGTCTGTGGATGGGGTCGCAGGGCCCACAATGTCCAGCCCCTCTGCTCCCACAAGCAGGGACTTACCACAATGATGCACAGCGCAGGGGCCACGAAGGCCCAGATGGCACCGCTGGTGATGGACAGCCAGCAGCTGTGGATGGAAGCAAAGCGTGAGGTCACACCACTGTTCCTCTGCCCAGAGCAGTTGCCAAGCCAGTATCTTTTTCCACTACGTGGCCTATCTGAGCAGCCAGAGTAACAGTGTTCACCCCCACAGATAGCTCTGCATCATTTCCACCATGATTTCTGCCTCTCATTCTTGGGGTGAGAGTTCCAGGTGCCTGTCTGCCCCCCTTCCTCCCCTGACACCTCCAGGACCAGGACACACAAAATGCCTGTGAGCTGCTCATTGGGCCCTGCTCTGAGGAAGTGACCTTTCCAGGAAAGGCATCTGAGCGGCCCCGCTGCAAGGGGCACGGACAACCCAGGCTCCCAAAGTGGGCAACTGCACACAAGATGGCTGGGCTCCCCCACATTTCCTGAGAATTCTACGTTGAGGGGGATCTTTTGTTCCCATCCTCTTTGGAAACAGCAAGTCCCCTGGACCTCTGCTCGCGGGGAGAGTGCCTGGGCTCAGCTGGGGCTGTTTCTGGCCCTCGCTGGCCTCCTTACTACCCCAGGGCCTCTGTGGGGCAGCCCCACAGAGACAGCCCGCACCCCTAGAACAACATGGGATGACAGGGCAGTGCCCGGAGACCCCCAACAGCAGTCTTTTCCGTCCTGCCAAACGCAAGGATGCGTCCCTTGACTTACTTTATGATTGTTCCGTAACTGTTCATAGCAGATGACACTGAAATGACACAGATCAGGAAAGGCAAACCTGTGGGCAATGAGAGCAGGAAATCATGGCCGCTGGCTTTGGAACCCCTCATTCCTCATTCATTCCCCTGCCCCTGGTGGGTGTGAACTGCGAGCAGGAAGTGCTGAGACAGCCTCTAGGAGCCTCAGTCTAGACTGAGGGCCAACTCATGCTCATGCTCACACTCCCACTCCCATGTACACCCGTAGGCACTCACACGCACACCTCTGAACCCTATCCTCTCCCCTGCTCCCCTGCCGCGGAAGGGGGCCCGGGCAAGGACATCAGGCGACCTGCCCACCTGCTGGCTGGCTCTTCACAACCAGGCTGCATTCTGCTCGCTCCCAGAGCAGAGACTGGGGATGGTGAGCATGCAGGAGTGCCCCCCTGCCCCACCTGCGCTGAGCTCATGGCCCCAGAGGAAGGAGAGAGAAGCCTGCCCTGGGCTGTGCCTGCGTGCCTCCTGCGGCGGCTCCCAGCCTTTCTAGCTTCAGTCTGAACAGTTGTGAACAGGAGTTTCCTGCACAGCTGGTCTATCTCTGATCTGCTGCTCTGACATCTAACTAGTTCAAATATAGTACAGAAAACGTCCAAGCCTCCACAGAGGGGACCTACAGGCCTCTGGGGAGAGGCAGCCAGGCTGGGGGCTCTCACTGTGGCCTGCTGTCACATGAGTGTCCCACAGGTGAGCATGACAAGAGAGAAGCAGACTTCTCCCTAGTGCTGCACGCCCAGGGCTCCTGTCCTGATGGACCCAGGGCCATGGGAAGTAAGCCGGCTCCCTGGGACCTGACTCCAGCCCAGCAGCCCCTCCTTGGGGCCCTCCATGTCCACAAATGTCACAGGGCATCCTTTCTGCCTAGCTCATTTGGTGAGGGAGGGTCACCTGGCACCTGAGATGGTGAAGGGCCTGGTGGGGAAAGCATTAAGCCCTGGGCACTGGCAGCACCCCAACGGCACTACCAAGGCCCCCCAGTTGTACTGAGGAAGTGCAGGCCAAGGGCCACCCTTGCTCTGGGTCCACAGAACAGCAGACAGGCACAGAGGCCCCATCCTGGTGGGTTCTAGAAGGTGTGGCAAGGACTGCTGGAGATGGGTTTCAAACTTGGTGGTCAAGGCCTACGTGCACCTCCCCGGTCCTGACCCATGCCCATGGGTCTGCGGCTGGCGTCTTTGCTGCCTGGTAAAATGGAGGAGTCCAAGGTTCTTTTTCTGCATTCACAGCTCGTTTGATCTCAGATGCAATGCTGGGAGGCTCCCTCACCATTTCTTTCTGTGTCCCTCACCCAGTATCCCAGGTCACCCCATGGGGCAGTGGGAGAAGTGTCTGTCTGAGCAGAGGCAGCTCCTTTGTCCACAGTCTCTGAGGCACGCAGTGGAGCCCAGCATGTGACTAAGTGTGTACTCTTCTTTTCTTTAAAGGCTTATTTATTTATTCGTTTGAGAGAGAGAGAAAGCGTGCACCCAGAGTGGGGGGAGGGGCAGAGGGAGAGAGCTGATGTGGGGCTCGATCCCAGGACCCTAAGATCACGACCTGAGCTCAAACCAAGAGTCAGATGCTTAGCGACCAAGTAAGAGCCCAGGCGGGCGCAGGCTGCAGGGGTGCTCACAGGCGGTGGGGGGCATCCTGGCCGCCATGGGTTGCTCCCTGCGTGGCCCAGGAGTGGAGGGGAAGGGAGGCGGCTGCAGAAGCAGGGAGGGTGCAGAACGTACTGCCCTCACCCCAAATACATTACCTCAAGCAGCTCAAAGCACAAAATGTGTTTATTGACTCCCTCACACGAGGGCTGTGCGAATTAAACCCATGTGAGGAAAACCAGGAACAAGCAGCAGGTCACTAATGCTGGATAAATGCTTTCTCGCAAATGCAGTCATGGCAGGTGTCAGTGACACGGCCGGTCTACCCACGCTGACAGGAAGCAGGGACCCCTCGGGTTAGGGTGGGCAAGATGGAAGTTCACGGAGTCAAGTCAGTGGGGAGGGGCCTTCCGGAATGAAACCATGAGTGGCCCCATGAACACACCCTCAGTGAGACAGCCCTCACTGGTGAAAATTAGCCTAGAAAAACTCCAATCATTGAAAGTCTTTGCACATTTTTCTAAGGCCCTACAACAAATCAGGAAAGACTTACTCAAGAAAACCTACTAAATCTTGGTAATAACAGTGGGTCCATGACTTGAGCCATGACTCACTCCGCCCCAAAGGGACAGGCCTCCCCGCACTGGGCCCCTTAGAGCTACACTATTTCACAGGGGTGGGCCGCCGGCTCCTTGCCGAAAGTCTGTCCTAGGTAAGAGCGACAGAGATCAGAGCTCCCTTCCTCCATCCAGCCGCAGCCCAGAGTGTGTGGGACCTGTCCCCGCTGTGACCCCTAAGGGCACTCACAGGGCGGAAGCCCTACGCTTCGAGAGGCGAGCTGCCCACCCCGCCCAGAGCCGTGCTCTGACACTGATGTGCTGTCCCCAACGAACGAGCCACCGTCCCTGCCCCAGCTCCAGTGCGGTGCTTCTAGGACTCGTCCAGGTCTGGGGGAAACAGACCATTAGCTCCAACAACTCCAATGCACTCTCCACGGGAAGGGATGTGATTTGGAAAAGCCTGTCCAAGCCTAAGAGTATCTGGCCTCTTGGAAGTATGTCATATGAAGCAAGATCACATCCCACCTACCCCTCTGGCCCCAATCCACCCCCTCCTTCCCCATCCCATCCCTACCTGCCCCACCTACACCATTCTATCCCCGCTACCCTCATCTGCCCCATCCTATCCCTCACCTGCCCCATCCCACCCCTCCTGCCCCATCCCATCCCCACCTACCCCATCCTATCCCATAGTAGTAGCGGTGCTTGCTGTCCTCTGAGCCAAAGACCTTGATCACCATGCTGTAGAGATGCAGCCCTTCCACCAGCATCCACGCGAAGGCGCTCAGGAAGAAGTAGTGCAGGAGCATGGCCATCACCCGGCAGGGAACCTACGATCAAAGATGCAGAGGGCCATCTCTCTGGGTGTGAGCCGTGGGTGGTTCCTTCCATCGGGGCCCAGGCTCCCTTTCTAGTCCCCGCAGTTCGGGTGGGATCTGCGACTCTGGCACAGTGATTGGCTCAGGAGAGCCCATCAGCATAACGGCCGGGGTTCTCTGCAGCAGGACTGGCTCAGGCTAGCCATGTGAGCAGACCGGCCCAATGGGGTGGGCTCTGGGGAAGGGGCGGAGCCGCCAGGGAGCCAGCCTTCGAGCTTGGGGCTTCGCAGACATGTGGGCCAGGCAGCTGCGACCAATGCCTGTGGGACCCTGACCTGTGGCCGGGTCTGGCCCCATAGCCCGTGTCCACGTGGGGCCAGGAAGGGGGTGCAATGATGGGAGGGAGGAAAAATACGTTTAAATAACACCTTCAAGAATTAAAATAATGGGGTGCCTTGGTGGCTCAGTGGGTTAAAACCTCTGCCTTCGGCTCAGATCGTAATCCCAGGCTCCTGGAATCGAGCCCCGCATGGGGCTCTCTGCTCTGCGGGGAGCCTGCTTCTCCCCCTCCCCTCTCTCTGCCTGCCTCTCTGTCTACTTGTGATCGCTGTCAAATACAATCTTAAAAAAAAAAAAGAAAAGAAAACCCAAAAGATTCCATCAAAAATTACTAGAACTGATAAATGAATTCAATAAAGTTGCAGGATACAGATTCAATGTATGGAAATCTTTTTTAAAAAATTAAAATAATGAAAAGGGGGGGAAAATAAAAGAATTAAAGACAGAGCCCCAGGTACGGCATGATTTCTGTCGGGCACCCCAAGCTCTGTTGTCCCAGACTCTCTGAGATACCAGCTCATTCTCAGGACAGCAACCTGTCCCTGGCACCTGGTTTCCCGGGTGCAGCTGGAGGTCCCTAATATGCCCCATGTGTGCGTCAGAGGCAGGTGTCCCGTGTGCAGTGTTCGTCCCTGCGGCTCCTTCCCAGGGGCGCCACCACCTACCAGCTGCTCCGGGACGGGCCCTTAGGGCACGCGGTGGGGCCCCATCCCTCCCGGAGGGGGGTCGGCGCTGTACAGGCAGCATCCGCATCATCCAGAGGCCTGATGGAAATCCGGAATTCTGGCCACACCCAGAGCTACAAACCCAAATCTGTGTTCTAAGGAAACCGGAGGACGGACGCACCCGGAGAACGCGGCTGGCACATGGCGGGTTCCTCCACGGCCCATGCGGGGCTCTTTAGATGCCGCTCTGTGCCCCCAAACCGGCGAGGGAGGACCACCCTGCAGCCCAGGAGGGTGGATCTCTCCCTCGGTAGTGGCCCCAGGACGGGCAGGTGGGGGCTGAGGACCCCTCGGCAGAGAGGACCGGAAGCTCTGCCGACCCCCGCTAGCCTAGGATGAAGAGCTCATTCTGCCTCAGCCCATCCTGTGTGTCTTAAGACCGCCCACCTCTACTGCTCTGTTCCCCAGAACCGCCTCTCCTCTCCTGGTGGGAACGAGCAGGAGTCTGCTTCTCCTTCCCACCAGCTGGGTTTAAAACCACATCCCCAAGCCATTTCAGTTTTAGCTGTTACCCTTCTGGGGTTCTAAGACTTCCTAGGTCCCCAGTACAAAGGGCAGAGAGAAGGTGGGCCTGGTTCTTCACAGTCCTCCTGCCGGCAGCGCCCGACCTCACCTTCCGCAAACGGAAGTGGCTGGGGGTCGAGGTCAGTGCAGCCATGGAAAGCGAGACTGTAGGGGGCCGACCCTTGCCAGAGTCATCTGTCAGCTGCTCCTACATCCAGAAGCAGGACAGCACGGCCTCCGCGGGCCTCTCTTCCAGGATCAGAGGGCTGGTCTGTGTCACCTGTCCGCATCACGCTTGGCACCCCATCATGTGCAGAGCGCGAGCTGACACAGCCCATGGGCCGGCAGTGGACAGAGATCCCAGCTCAACCAGGCTGTCTCCTGGGCCTCTCCCGGACCAGCCCTGCCCAACTGTCTGGGGGATGTGGCCTGAATTCTGAGTTGAAGAATCTAGCAGGAGTCAGCTCCGGTGACATCAGAGGGAGGAAGGAGAGGGATGGGTGTGGGGCTACTCACTGTGCCAGGCTTGAAGCTGAAGCTGACCAGCAGGAGGATCTGGGCCACCAGGACAGCGAAGGACAGGTTGGCATGGATGTGGTAGCGCTGGTTCCGGATGGTGCTGACGGAACTGAGGGCGGAGAGGCAGGGGTGAGGCCCAGGCCCAGGCCCAGCGCCAGCACCACTGCTTCCTGCTACGTCCCCAAGGGCTGCCAAAGAGGCCTTTCTAGAGCCCGTGCAGACGCTATCACTCCCCACTCTGACACCTCAATGACTCCCTACTGCTCTAGGAAAGGAACCAGCAACTTCCACTGGCTTTGGCCCTGCACAGCCTGCGCCCTGCTTCCCCCTTCCAGCCCTTGCTGACTCCGCCTGCTCCTTGCTCCTGCTCCCACTCACGATGTCCCAGTCTGGCTTACACACACCCCAGTCCTTTCCAGGCTGTGGCCTTCACACCAGTTGTGTCTCCCTAGGAGAGGACTTCCGCTGGCCTGAAAGTGTGTGCTCCTGCCCCTCCCCCGCCCCACCCGCTCTGTGTCCTGTCCTCAGAGCTGCCTGCCTGGCTATGGCCGGCTCCCTGAGCAGAGCTGGGGGACGAGGGAACCAAAGAACTGAGGTCTCAGCTCAACACCAAGGTGGCATCCGCTGCTGCCACCCCTGCCCCCGCGGTTTCTGGAGTTCTGAGGAGCTGAGGGCCTCTTCCTGCAGATCACGCTACAGCCTGACCTGGGACCCCACAGTCACAGCCAGACGGGGGGCTAGGTGGTCCTCAGAGAACCAGAGCAGGTGGAGGGGTGCTGGGCTCCAGAAGGAACCGCTAGAGCATCATCTCCCCTGCAGAGGTGTGGGGAGGGGAGATAAACTCCCAAGCCCCACCCCCCCAGGGAGGCGGCCCTATCCTGGGTGAGGCAACAGCCCTGAGCAGCGGCCAGCATGTCCTCGAGGTCATCTGCCCACATGGATAGTGCGCACGTCACTTTTCCATCCCAGTTCAGAGAGGGCCTCAGAGAGCCTCAGCTTCCACCCTCCCCTGGGGATACACAGACTCCCTTGAGCTCTGACCACATGTGGCTTCAACCAGGAGGGGCACGGGGTCTCCTGGGAAAGGGCCTTCCTGCCTCTCCAGCGGATACCTGCGACCCCCTGCAGAGCTGTGGCTTTGTCTTTGGGTAGGGGTCCTCCTGGTCTGGTCAAGTTCTCACCAGCCCGAAAAGCCCTTCCAGAACTTCCCAGCATAACTAAAGCAGGGTGCCCTCCACTCCCACAGCCCCACCTGCCTCCCTCCTCTCTTCTCCAGCACCCCAACCCCTCCCTGCACCCCAGCTCTCAAGACAAAAGCTGACTTTGGAGCAGCTGTCCAGCTGGAATGCATCACGTTCAGGCTCTCAGCAAGGCCAGGCACTCGCCGCCTCCCGAGGACACACGCCCAGCGGGCAGCTGAAGTGGGGCAGGCTTGCACTGGCATCTCCCAAGGGTGCCAGACCTCTCCGGACGCAGGAGAGAGCGGAGGATGACTCACGAGAGCATGGCGAAGGTGACCAGCGTGAGCACCAGGCAGACCAAGGACACGGAGCAGCCGATGTACGTGATGGACGAGAGCGCCACCTGGTGTCCACGCGTGAGCTGTGTGGGAAGCAGAGCAGAGGTGTCCACGCTGGTCCAGATCCTGGAGGTCCCGGAGGCGGAGGTGAGCGTGGAGAGGGTCCCAGGGCTGGTGCACAGCTGACTATCAGGCAGCCGCTGTCCCAGTGTGCATGTGGTGGGGATCACTGGGGCCTGCCCCTCCCCTCAGATGCCCTGTGGCCACCACCGACAGGTCCGTCCCTTGGTCTCAGCCCTTGGACTGATGCTGGAAGGCTCCACCAGAAGGGCTAGGGCAATCACTCAGATTCCTCCACACCTCCCGCTTCTGTCCTGCTAATTCCTAACTGTGGCCCTCCCAACCCGTCCCCACTCCCACCACCCAGCCGTGCCTCCAAGTCTACCCTGCAGCACCTAGGTGGGTTAAGACCCAGATCCAGGAGCCATAGGAGTGCGGTAAGACCCAGAAGGGGAACCGACTCCTCCCTGAGGATCCCATGGATGTACACAGCTAAAGTGCCTAGAGCCGAGCCCGGCACATGGGCGGAGCCATCCTAGAGTTCGTGCAGAGTCAGCCATCATCCCTGACGTCCACTAGCACAGAAAGGAACGTGGTAAATGAGTCGGATGCAAAGCCATGAGGGACAGTGACACAAGCCTCAGCTCTCCTGGCAGCTCAACCGCACATGGTAGCCCCTTCGGCTCCGGGAGCAGGAGCCTCAGATCACATTCACTTGACCCTGGGCTCCACGACACTCTGTGCTCCCTGAGCCTCACGCCTAGGATACCAGCTTCCCCACGCCCATCCCTGCAGAGCTGTCACTGCTTCCTGCTGTGGCTTCCTGCTGAGTCTGCATCAGAGACCCAGCCAGAGCCCCTCCCCACCACCCGTGTGTGGACACCAGACATCAAGGTCCCTCCAGCCTCGGCCTCAACACTCTGGGCCTTTGCCTCAGCTACGCCTCCCCCTGCCCTGCTCATCAGGATGTAATTGGGGACATAAGGAGGCAGCTTGGGAAGCTTACACACGTCCGGAAGGACTGTGGGCCCAGGAGGCCCCAGTTCCCCAGACCGGGGATGGTGAGTGGATCGTGCGGAACAATCTGGGAGCCAGTGGGACTGCACCTGGGATGGACAACTTAATGGGCTTTTCTTCTTCCAGCTCTGTGACTCAGCTGGTCAACTCACTCCCCGGGACTATGAAACACATTGGAGCCTTGACTGAATGGAGGTGGGGAGAAAAGCCTGCAGGCCGCAGCCCTAGATGCAGGAGGGGGTAAGCCCCCATTTCACCTCCTGTTTGCCCACACCAGTTCCCTAAGCAGAAGGAATGCATGGGGGTCAGTGTGCTCCCACAGCAACATCCTCGGCCACACCCCTGGATCGGGACCCCCAAAGTCCCCCTTTGCAGAGGGGCTGGTCGGAGGCGTGGGGGTTCATCAGGTAGCCCAGGAAGGCGAATGCCACCTAGAGCCACCTCCCCACACCACGTGGCCTGAGACTTGGGCCCCTGCGACGTGTTGTGAGGAGGGCTCCCTGGACTGGTGTCTCCAGTGTTAGAAACAGGGAGGGGAGCTGCATTCTCTGTCCCTCTAAGGAACTGTGAGAAATCCTGCAGATAAAACCCAAACACTTGGCATTTGTCGCACTCTCAGGGAGAGGAGAGGAGAGGCTGTCCCTCACTCCAGAGACAGTTCTGGAACAAGTGCTCTTACAGAGATGTTTCTGGAAATAAAACCACACACAAAATGCCAGCATTAAATAAGAATGCCCTCTTTGCTGTCACAGGTAATTGAAAAGTCTCCTGGCTATCACGATGACCCCGGAGACAGAGAGAAGCATCACACTGAAGGGTTTATGGACATCACGGACCCGCAGCTCTTTGCAGAAACTGAGGTCCACCTCGGTGGCACCCACAAAATGGAAATGGACTAACTAGCCATGGAAATAGGAGCACGTGAAGGGTAACAGCCATGCCTGGCTCACGGGACACCTTCAGCCCTCAGCCTCTGGTACCCCCTCTAGGATCTGGACCCGAACCAGCGCACTCCACA
Organism: Meles meles; assembly: GCF_922984935.1. NCBI lineage: Eukaryota > Metazoa > Chordata > Mammalia > Carnivora > Mustelidae > Meles > Meles meles. The sequence goes on along the minus strand of NC_060077.1, from coordinate 19,651,987 downwards.
TGAACCTCCACACTGCTCCGTTACCACCTAGATCTTTCTCCCCGGAAGATGGAGAGCTTGCTCTGATGGACTCTCATGCCTGCGGCTCTGGGACCGCTGGAGTCCAGAGGTGTCCTAATGCGGGTGGCAGGGGGCACTCTCCCCTCCTCCAGGGAAGCCATACCTAATCCACACGTGCATGTCTGTGGCAGAGACAGCAGGTCGATGCCCTTGTGGCTCCCAGACGTGCCGCAGACCCCAGGGCCGAAGGTGAGCAGGCTCCTAGTGCCCAGCAGAAGCTTCCCCATGGGAGCGCTGCAGCCTGCCAGCCACGCATGGAACCCCGGCCTCTGATCCGCTAGACTGCTCCGCCTAGAGCTTCTGATAATGGGCTTCCCGCCCTAGCCGCGGACCCATAGCTGCCCAGGCCCACAATGGACAAGCGGAAGACTGGATGGCTGAGACAGGAAGAATGTCACAGCTGTTGCTGGGCACCTGCTGCTCGCAGACAGTGAATCCTACAGTCGCCCTGTGGGTGGGCACCACTGTTCTCACTTCTCTCTCTCTCACTGGAGAGACTACACAGCCAGAAGGGGCAGCACTGGGCTTCCATCTGCCACAAGTACACATTGAGCACCACTGTGTACCAAGCTCGGAGTGCACGCCTCAGGGGGAAGCAGGCGAATGCACGGGTGAATGAACAAGGTGGCTAGTTCCTGCTTGAACAAGGCCGAGACAGGAGCCAATAGGGCTTCGGGGCAGACGGCCTATAGAGGACAGAGATTTGGGTGGCCGGTCTCACTTGGCCTCTGACCTGAGGGTCCTCTGGGTCCCTCCTGGATTCTTGGAGCCAATGCATCCCCAAGTGCTGCTGGCTCCTCTACTAACCCAGGCCACACGCCCTCTTCTTCTTGATTCCCAGAGCTCTGACCTTTGTCCCGCCCAGCTTCTCCATACCCCCCCCCCCGACCAGTGCATCAGGGCCACCCTCAGTCCAGTCTCCATGGGCAGGACCTCACCCCAGCTCATTCCCTCCATGGTCCCTGTCTTGGATGAGACCCATATTCCTTCCCTCGGCCCTGCATCTCTGCCTCACCAACTGGTGGCTCTGTCAGAGGGTCCATACAGGAGAGCAGGACCCTCTCAGTGACTTGGGGGATGGGCTTCGACGTGGGAGTCCCTGGAAACCAAAGCCATGAGGCACTCCAGGGAACAGGCATGGCCTCCATCCCTGTGGGACAGGAAGGTCAAGATGGGGAGGGGATGGGAGCAGAGCAGGGCCAGCAAGGAGGACGGTGCTCCTGGATCAGGGAACACAGGGGACCCAGGTGAGGCCGGGAGCACCCGACCGACCGCACCACGGCATCATACCGACGCCTGTCCCTCATCGCCGGCCTGGCTGGGAGGCCAGTTGCCAAGGGAACCCAAGGCTGGGCAGAGTGAAGGACAAGTGGGGCGCCCCGGGCGGCGCACACACACACTAGCCCTTCACGGCTGCTGACCCATGTGGCTTTCTCTGCCTCTGCCGCTCACCCTGGCTCTTTCCTGACATCCAGTCTCCAGGCTCTCGTGAGCCAGCATCCCCTCAGCCATGCTCTCTGACCCCGGCTTAGCCATACCCCCTTGCTCAGCTGTGGACAGCAGGAGCCCGAGGCTCCCTGGGCTTCCAGGGTTCGGTGACAGTCCCTGGGCCTCACCAGGTGTAGCTCTGCGGGAACGCGCGGCCAGCCTCCCCCTGCACGGAGCCCGGGCTGTAGGCGCATGGCATGCTCCAGGGATGAGATTGAGGCCACAGGCCTGAGGACAGGCAGAAATGAGCTCCCTGGCTGGCTGAGGGGCACAGATTGGCACCTGCGGGCCTGCATCGGGGTGGGGGGGTCTCCCCCACACTCCCACCCCCTGCACAGAGATGTGGCTCCTAGGTCTTTAAGAAGACCTCTAACTTGTCATGGTCAGGCCAGCTACCTCGTTAAAGGAGTAAGCTGGGGCAGAGCACTGAACCCAGTCGCCCCTTCACCCAGGCCCCCAGCCCCCTGGGGCACACAGCTAGCTTGGAACAGGCACCACTGAAGCCCTTAAACAGCGGGAAATTTCATTCAAGGAAGTGTTAACACGGGGGTGGGGGAAGTACCATGGAGTGGAAGGAGCAGTCCAGGCAGGAATCACAACAGGGGCCTCTCCCCTGGCAGGAGGGTGCGGCCCGCGGTCCCTGGGAAAAGCTAGATCAGGGGCTGGAGGTGACATGGCCACTGCCGGGAAAGCTGCCAGTGGCACAGTGAGGGAAGGGGGCATCTGGCCTTATCCCCTCTCCCCAATCTCCTGCTGTGCAGACCCCAGCAGGGGAAGGGGGTGGGCCCGACAGCAAAGGCCCAGCCCCAACACACTTGGGGTCAAGTCCCTGCTGCACCCGCCACGGGGCAGCCACGCCGTGGGGGACAGGGAGCCCCTGGCCCTGCCCCTGAGGCCAGGGCTGGGAGGCAGGAGCGGTGTGGTTCCTGGCTTTACACGGAGGCAGGGGTTCTGTCAACACTGCTGTGACGCATGTATGTTGGGCTGGGGGAGGTGCGGACAGGGGAGACATGGGCCCGCAACCACCACTTGTTGTGGGAGCCGGGCTGCCGCAGGCCCCACACTCGGTAGCTGCGAGCATCTGTGCCCATTTGGAGCCACACGCTGTCGCCGAGCAACCCCACCTGGGGACACACAGTCACGGGCCTTTCCTGTGTGCGGGCCCTGGGGCTGCGGACACCTGACTACCTACCGGTGGAGGCAGGAGCCATCAGGGGCCTTGTGCTCAGGTTAAACAAATGAGGCAGGCCTGTGGGCTGAGCGGAACCACCTCAAACACGCTGTGACCCAGTTTAAAAAGTGCAGACGGTCTCTCCCCTGCATTGCCCTCTGCGGCAGGAACTGGGGCACCAGGTGCAGGGAGAGGGGAGCCGGACAAGGGGCCCTGCCTGGGGGTGCCCCTCTGCTCACTGTGCTGCGGCCTCTTCCCTAAACGTGGGTCTCATCTGTAGGACACGGGCCAGTGCAGGCCTGGGACGAGCCCTCCTGCAGCAACCTGCCCTGCCCCTTCACTCCCCTGCAGGCCATGCAGCTGTCAGATGCCCCCATCTCTCCCCGCCCAGCTCCCCCCACCACATGCAGTCATGATGCTTCTGACAACACACGGTGAACGCACTTCAGCTCCCGAAGCACAGCCTCCGTCTCCCCCCTCAACCCAGCAGCCCAGAGCCTCCTACCTCGACCCCAAACCAAGCCCTTGGCCTCCTGTCCCTCACACCGGCCCTCCCGGATGGAGACACACCTGTCCCCCCAACCCCAGCGTCCCCACCTCCAGCCTGAGCAGCAATGGCTCCTGAGACTGGTCGGTGGTCAACGTCCCTCTGCAGGGCAGCCCAGCCCCCAGCAGCAGTACAGCACAGTGTTCTTCCAGAAGACTCTACAGTAAATGAGTCACCGTCTCTAGGACTGTAGGGCCCGGCCCATGGAAAAGGTGAGCACCCAACAGCACCCAGCCAGCGGCTGCCCCAAGAGTGTGGTTTTCCTCCTTGATGTTCCTATCCCACCTCTAGGGCCTGTTTCCACAGGTCCTGGGTGAACAAAGCAGGCTTCCTGTGTGGCTGGGTCCTGAGGGGAGAGAGGTGCAGCCAGTGGCCCAGTGCCCCAGAGAGGTAGCAAGGCCACCAGGGGGAAGGGCCCTGGGAGCCCAGGACAGAGACAGGCAGAGGGGGGATGGGAGGGCGGAGCAGGGGAGGGAGCAGCATGGGAGCACCACCAGCAAGAAGACAGGTCTCCCAGGGCCCAGGACTCCACCATCCCTCAAAAGGATGAATGCAAAGGGGTCAGAGAGTGCGGGGAGGCTCAGTCCTGACTCAGGCCTGCTGCACCCCAGCCCAGTCCTGCTCTTTGGGGACATCGCCCAACTCCTCGGGCTGGCGGCTCAGCCACCAGGTGAGACCTGGTCACCCTCGTGCTCATTTGGAAGTCACTGTCACCTTAGTTAGGCTGGGTGCTTGGGCTCAGTTCTTGGAGCTGGGTGCTCAGAGCTCAGTACTCCAGGGAAGTCACAGGTGGGCAGGCAGAGGCTCAGGTCAGGCACTTGCAAAAGGCCACACAGTTCATCAGGGGAGGGACCCTGAGCGTCTGCTGACCGGGGGCAGAGTGGGGCCACTGCTGAGTGCACCCCAGCTATAGGGATAGAGCCGCACACAGTAGGTTCTCATCAGAAACTGTGTGAGGAAGTGAAAAGCACAAGGGAGACCGCCCGAGCGAACCTGCTTCCCCATGGCGAACCGGGCCGGCTCATCTCCACGTGGGCTGGTCCGGGCTGTCTGGGACACACCCAGCAGGACCACAGAGAGAGCTCCCAGGGGACACTGGAGCAGCCCCAGCCACGCCCTGCAATTAGGTCCCCACGCTGCAGCTCCCTGCACCCTCCCCACCGCCCAGAGCCCGCCAAGTGGCTTCAGGAAGCCACACCAGGTGCACGTGTAGCTGTGGGTCCAGGGTGCACGAGGGGACCCTGAGGGATGGGGGTGCTGTGGAGGCGAGACCCCCTGCACACACATGCACCCACGCCCCGCAGCACCGGCCTTAGGAGGCATGGCGTGCCCCCGCGGTGCCCTTCCCTCCCTGCCCTGCAGCTAGATTTAGAAATGCCCAGAAAAGCCTGGAGTTTGCTTCGGGACATGGGCTCCTCTGAGTCACAGACTCCAAGGCCTCTGGGGAAGCATCTTACATAAATTCATAAGGCCAGCTGCGAGCCTGCACACATCATATCCAAGTGGAACTTTTGTTCCAGAAAGAAATACTCTGTCTTCCGCTTTTTGCAAAGCCCCACGTAGTGGATATGTCATTTTCCCACCCCGGGAAAGAGCCAGAAAGACTTTTCTGTCCTCCTAGGTGCGGAACAGCGGTGCCCCTGTGAGGAAGGCGGGAGGCCAGCGCGCAGAGTGGGGAGGGGTGGCGGGAGGTGCCCAGGACTGTGGTCAAGTGCAGCCCCCGCCCCGGCCTGCTGGGGGCAGCAGCTGCTTGGTCACGATGCCCCAGGTAGCCCAACTTTTTTTTTTCTAAGAAAACCAAAATTCAAAATTTCAGATAATTTCTCTTTTGAAATATTAACAGCTGGGCTCAAGGAATCGTGCCAACTGGCCAGCCTCCAGATCGGGTTCTGTGACTGTCTTCCTGAGCGGCAACTTGGCCCTGACCCCCACACCCCACCGAGTCTGCGCTGGGGAGGGTGAGGAGCTTCCAGGGACTGGCTTTCCCAGGTGTACCTGTCCTGGCACAGTGCTCCCGCTACCCCCTCCCTAGAACAGATGCCCCTCCTGGGCCGCTCCCAAGGAACCCGCTGGAGGAACCAAGCAGGGGCGAGAGGGCCTGCAGGAGGCAAGCAGGGGAGTGGCAGCATGGGGAGGCAGTGCACAGAGGGGTGTCTCTGGCTTCCACCAGCACAGGGGCTGTTCTCACCATTGTACAGACAACCAGACTGTTGCCCTGAAATGTGAAGCTCGGGTGGGGTCCCAGAAGCAGGTGGGACTGACTCGTCTCTATGGCTTCTGTCACATCAGCCTCACCCCTCCAAGTCCTCATGGTTCCAATTCCCCTTCCTAGGAATCCCATCTCTGAGTCGGTCACTGGGGCCACGGTGGTGGCTCCCACAGGGGCTGGGGTGATCCAAGCCCCACCCCTTCCTAGGTCTGGCTGGGCCAGCCCACCTCAGCAGCCGCCACTGCAGACCCTGTTCCCAGTCCCCGGTGCCCCTGCGGGCCAGTTCTGAGAAACGACAGTCCCAACGCCAGCCTCCTGTCCCGGTCCCCGGTTCCCTGGGAACAGGCTGTGTGAGTCAGCCTCACTCCTCATGCAGCCACATGTGGCATCCTGGAGTCCACAGAGGGCTTCCTGGCCTCCCTAAGCTCCTCTCCTGCAGAACAGACCCCCTTGTTCATGCACAGTTCACACTGCACACCCTGCCATGGCCTCTGCCCGGCACCAGCTCCAGGCCACTGGGCGAGGAGAAGCAGGGCAGCCAGATGCACTCTCAAAGCCGCCGTGCCTGAGAGCAGAGGTTACAAACTGCCTCTTCGAGCTGTTACTTTTACTGTTCAATTCCACACAGAAGCACGCACAGGGGCCCAGCTCACCAGCCGGGGCTTCAGTCGAGGGTCTCCTGACCTGTGAATGGCCCGGAAAGGCACCTTGGTACATTTCTCCTGATCACACACCATGACATGACCTCACATAGGGGACCTCACATAGGGGACCTCACATGGCTTCATAAATATGAGGTGTGTGGGGATGCCTGGGGGGCTCAGTCGGTTGAGCATCTAACTCTTGATTTTGGCTCAGGTCACCATCTCAGAGTTGTGGGATCGAGCCCCGTATCGGGCTCCACGCTCAGCACAGAGCCTGCCTGACAGTTTCTTCTCCCTCTGCCCCTCCCTGCACTCAGTCTCTCTCTAAAATAAACAAATAGAATCTTAAAAAAAAAAAGTTTGTTCGCTACTCTGCATCCCGTCCTTTCCCCATGACAAAGCCTTGGTGATCCCTCCAGGTCGCCGGCACCATTACAATCCACTCGAACAGCCGCACGTTGGCTCTTGATGGAACATTCTATTAACATGGAGGGGGGGAGGTGCGACGTCCTCCCTGCTGTGGAGGCATCAGAGCCCACACACTCTGGCGTTAGGCCCATTAACACTTCCGTTTTCTGTTACGTCCAGGACAAATCAGGCTGGAAATAGTATTTTACTTATTATCTTGCTTTCCGATTCTTGGAATTCTACAATGCAGATCCTCGTGGGTGTACTGACAAGTCATGGTCTGTTTTTCTGGACGTATGGGGACACCACACTGTTTTGACCACGGGAGCTTCACGGGGACCCACTCTGTGCTGTGCAAAGTCTCTCCTACCCTGTTTCATAACTTTCTTGACTATACTCAGAACGTACTGTTCCAAAATTAAACTGAAGATAATTTTAAGGAAATTGTTCCTAACAGAAGAGTGTAGGGTCAGATGGAGTAAGGACCACTACTGCCAGCCAGCCACAGCTGGGGTGACCAGTGCTCTGGGTCAAGGGGGGCCCCACAAACCAGTTGGTGGGGGACCCCGTGGGGTCGGCCATCAGTGGTAGGGATTCGGGCCTGTTTCCCACTCGAGCACAAAGCGTGTTGTTTCCCCAACCCGGGGTTGAGGCTGGCCAAGCCCCTCACTGTTGACCAATGGGTGGGGACCCCATATCATAATCCCTCCCACAAAGAAAGCGAGCAGAGTGAGGCCTGGGACATCCCTCCATGACCCAGCCCAGCCACCCCAGGCACCATGGAGAGGGGTTCCACAGAGGCCCTGCTGGGTCACGGGCCAGGGCAGACCGGCAGAGGGAAGGCGGGTATGGCCATGAGCTCCGGGGAGAGACCCCAGACCATGACACCCCCTCCAAGAGGCCCTCGGGAAGACGGGGAAAAGCCATCCTGTTGTTCTCACTAAATGAGCTGAGCCACAGATCCGGCATCTGCTGGCGATAACTGCCGTCACTGTTTAAACGTTCCTCGGAATGTTCATTTTTAGCATGGATAATTTTGAATCATTTTCAAATCAACCTTTCCTGGCAATGAGCAGATATGATTTGCTCCCACGAAGTCACCCACAGACTGTCCGAATCTGGTGTCACCTACACCGAGTGCTGACAGATTTGTATCATAAATGCTCTGTGATGGGTTTTTTTAGCTCACTGGACTGAGCTGCCTCCCTTCCTCCCTGTCCTGCCAACATCCCAAACCCAACTTCCTGCCCACACCCACCACCCAGCAGCCCCTTCCACATCACAGAGGCCCATAGCATGGACCTCGTTCTCTGCGTGCAAAGGACTGAGAGGAGCCGTCTGGAGGCTGGGCTCCAGCCCCAGCTTTAGGATCTGGAGAGCAGAACAAAACCTGGGGGTCCCCTGCCCCAGGTGACCTTGGGCAAATCCCCTGAAATGGGAGGACGGCTGTCCTGGCCACACCAGCACTCATATGTGGTCTGCTCCTCTGTGTCTATGACATCCCCTCTGCCCCTGATATTTGGGTCTGAAGCCCCGGCTTTGAGCCCTGGAACTTTTCCTGAGAGCCGCCCGGCCCCTTGCTGCTGTGTGCCCCTGCTGTGTCCTCCCAGGCCCGTGAGGCTGCAGCCTCCTTCCCGCAGTCGCTCACCCGCACCCGTCTCCGGGAGACCCTGTGGGCTGTGCCCTGACTCACACCGCCCCCTGTGGCTTCCACGGGGCCCTTGCCAGCAGGACAGAGCATGCTCTCAAGTGCGGAGCGCCAGCGTTCCCTCCCAGGGTCCTGGGCACAGGGATGCATCTGCTGCTTCACTCCCAAGGCCCAGACCAGTGCCTTAAAGGCCTTGGATGGTCCTCTCGAACCCAATCCTTCATTGTCAGATGAATGAATGACCCCAGCCCATCCCCCTCTCTGGGTCTTGCTGTCTCCACTCAGCCACCGCAGCCTTAGACTGTCCCCGCCCTACTGGCACATTCATTCTGCAGGTGGCAGCCTGGTGCGTTTCCCGCTGGGACAGCTGATGTGGGTCAGTGACTCCCATGTGGTGGCCAGAGGACAGGATGGAGGCACATGGCAGCCCTGGCAGGCCAGGCGGAGATGGAGGCACAGACCTCACAGTGGCGGGGCCCGCCACTCCCCCAGCCCAACAAAGGTCTGTGCAGAACCGGACAAGAAGGGATGAGGACAGCCTGGGAACGAGTGAGATTTCGGAGGGTGCCCCATGCAGCCCAGGTAACTGATGGCCTCTCTCCACTTCGAGCCATTCTGGAACCTTCTACTTCACCCCTCCTCGGTGCGCCACAGCACTTGCACCGGCCCACCACCTGACCTCCCTGCAGCTAACGGTACAAAGCCACAACACACACCCTGACTAGGACAGCACCAGGCAGAAGAGCGGGGGGACAGGAGAGAAAGGGGGTGACAGAGGGTCTGGGGGCAGGAACCAGGGGAAGGGGTACCTGGCATCTGAGGGGCAGCTGCTGCCCACACGTCACTCTCACTGGGACCACCTGGGGGTTGCAGCTGCCTGAACACAGATGTTCCCCCCAGGGCACGAGGCAAGCTGAGGGCTCACGCCCCTCAAGCCTGAGACAGCACCACGTGTCCGAAGCTCCGCATGCTTTCACTTGAAAGCCTCCTGACCTGTAGGAGCCCAGTTCCATTCTATTCCCGTCGGCGACCCCGAGTGATGGGCCCCAGGATGTCGGCACACCCCCATCTCCTGGAGCTTCACCACCAGCAGAGTGAAGGGGACCCCCCCCGCTCCGACCTGTGCACAGTGCTGGTGTGTCTGCATGGGGAGCAGGAGGGGCACACGGTCCGCCCCCACACCCCCATCCTCCTGGGGGTCCTGGAACTCCCCTCTGCAGTCTCTACAAACAATTCACAGTCCAGATGCAAAACCCATGGCACACAATGCAAAGGAAGGAGCCTCCCATGCTCGCTGCCTCCACCGGGGACACCCCAAGCCCAGTCCCGCCTGCTGCACCTGCTGCTCCTTGGCCTGCAGCACTCTCCTCTGCCTGTCCCCGGTCACACCAGCAAAAGGCTTCTCCTTCCTCGCGGGCACCTGCCACATCACTCCCTTCAATTGTCCTTCACCTGCTGCTGCTTGAAACAACCCTGTGTTTGCTAATCTGTTGCCTGTCCTTCCCACTGGGATATAAACTCCTCAAAATCAAAAGTCACTGCTTTTCTTGTTTCCAGCTGACCGCCCAGGCTAGGTGCCGAAAAGTACGTGTTGAACGGCCGTGGATGAGAAATCGATGCTTGTGTGACGACCCTGGGAGCCACCAGGAGTCGTGCCCCACCAGCCCCACAGTCCTGCACGCGTCAGGGGCTCGGGTGCCCTGGACCATGGAACCCAGGGCAGGGGGTCTGTCTGGAAACAGACGGGCCCCATGGGGTCAATGTGCCAAGGGAGGAACGTGGTGGAGCCTGTTGAGAGAGCAGAGGGCTTGTGACCTCCAGACCCCAGGTCATTTCCATTTACGGCACAGGGGCTCAGGGCACCTCCCCCTGTGACTCGGGAGGTGGGGGGTGCACGGCTCTGTGGAAGGGGGAAGCTGCTGGCTCCCTGCTCTATGCAGTCCAGCATCACCAAACCCACAGATCTCCAAGAGGAGTCAGAAACTCAGAGTTATAAATAAGATTTTTCAATTTCTAAACAGTTTGGGATGAAATGGGATGTGTCTGTATAAGTGTTTAGCTTTCCAGGGACCTCCGGAGACACCTGGACTGACCCTTATCTCCTCCGCAACCTCCTGCCTTCAGCACAGAATTTCATGTTCCACTGGGGTCTAGAAGCCAATCAAGTCATTCCCATGCAGGGGCCAGGGACTGATCATAGTTGAGAACGTCCCACCCTGGGGCATTGGCATTTTTAAAGAGTACTTTTTTGGGCGCCTGGGTTGCTCAGTGGGTTAAAGCCTCTGCTTTCAGCTCAGGTCATGATCTCAGGGTCCTGGGATCGAGCCCCACATTGGGCTCTCTGCTCAGCAGGGAGCCTGCTACCCTCTCTCTCTCTCTCTCTCTGCCTGCCACTCTGTCTACTTGTAATCTCTCTCTGTCAAATAAATAAATAAAATCTTTAAAATAAAGTAAAATAAAATGCAGAGTACGTTTTTTTTTCTCTTCCAAGCTTGCCTTAAACCAGTGAAACGAACATCTAGCTCTCAGGGCGACCGCGCAGCTGCCAGCTTCCATACTCTGGTGCAGAGAAACCCAGGCAGGAGTGCCTCCTCCACCCTTAGCCCCAGGCTCCAGGGAAGGCCGTGGCCCCATCGGAGAAGAGGACAGACGCTCCCCTGGTGCGCCGGGCTCTCCCCCCGACTCCCCTACAACACAGAGGCTCCATGGCCCTGGGACGGAAGGCAGAAGATGCTGGCACACCTGCCTTGTGCACACAGACCCTTGGGAAGGACCAAGGCTCCGCACAGGGCTGCTGCAGGGAACTTGAGGCAAAGGTTTTGGTTTTGGTTTGGTTTTTTGCTAAAAGTGTAGAATGTCACAAATGTCACCCATCACAGGGTCTCCCCGATGAGTGGGGCCACCCGTGTGCCCCGCCCGCACGCTGAGGTCAGAAGGACACGTTGTCAGGGCTCGGGGACCCGTCGGGGCTCAGGGACCTGGCGCGGCTCTTACCTCCATTGGCACCACCTGCATCAGGATGGCGAAGTTGGTGAGGTGAGTGCAGCGGCAGATGGAGTAGCTGAGGTTCCCCTCGGCGAGCTCACAGCCCTGGTTGGACCAGATGCCTTCTCCGGAGCTGGGGACACAGGAGAGAGTGGCAGTGGGCTGAGAGCACAGACATGCTGGTGTCCATTAGAAGGACTGCGGGTACCCGCCCTGGACCCACAGCCCAGGAGAAGACACGTGCTTGTCCTACGACCCACCAGCCCCACATCTGGAGAGCTCTAGGCAGCACGCCCAGGGACATGCCTGGGGGGTCCTCGCCCGGGACAGGTGACAGCACGAAAGCAGCCCAGGGCCCGCCACAGGGCGCACACAGACGTGGGAAAATGCGGCACGTCCATCACAGAAGTCTATCCGCGTGGTGGGGAGTGAGCCCTCGCACCTCAGGTCCAAGGTGCAGTCGGGGAGGAGACACGTGCACAAAGCAGAGCGGGACGGCATGTGCTCCACGGCCATGGCCCTGAGCGACACGCGCGGTTCCGAGGACACCCCGACTGGCCACCTCCCGTGAGAGGGGCTGAGACCAAGCTGTCAAAGGGGTCTTTGCTTTCTTACAACATTTCACTTTTTTACAGAAGTGACTTAGGCCTTGTGTTACTTCGTGATGTCTCCGCCTGGCCAGAAGTGGCTGCAAGCAAACATGCTCAGGTGTTCACTGTGGTTTCCTCCTATGCTAAGAACATCAGGGATCATCATTTGCTTCGGTGTCTCTCTGTCTTCTCAAATTCCCAAGATGTTTCCGCGAATCTTTCCAGAAACGACACCTTTGAGTTATCAGCAAAGACAGATGTTCATTTCAGCCAAAGGCTGGGCCCTCGGGGAAAGCTTTTATGAAGATGAGCACATTCAAGGGCAGTGGTTTCTCTCTGTGGACGCAGCCCATGAGGGATGTGGCCATCCCAGGAGGGTGCCGGTGTCCTGTGGGGGAGCATGAGCTGGCGGCACTCATTTCCACCCCCGAGGCGGGAGTGTCCCTGCGACGACGACGAGGTGTGACTGCATTCTGGTTTAGGCCTGGCTGCTGTGGGAGCCAAGGGGGGAGCAGGGAAGGGATAGTCAGCCACGCTGGCTGCCGGGCTCCATGCAGCTCCTCTGTCTGTCTGCCCAACGCAGATGCCACACTTCCTTCCACTGGAGGCCAACCTGAACCCAGCGGGCGCTGGACCACACGAGGCCGGCCAGGGGGATGAACGACACATCTTTCCGTACACACAAATCAATTAGGATTTAAAAACCAGGAAGGTCACATCTTCCCAGATGGAACCACAAAGGTGTAATGACACATGCATTCGCCAGGGTAGCTGAGCCCAAGGCGGCACCGCCTCCCGTGGGGTAAGGACCCACTTCCCTGGGGCGAGCCTGTCCATGAAGGATCTGCCGCGTGAGCCAGGCCAGGCGACAATGAAGAACATAAGACACGCACAACCCAGTGACCTAGAAGTCAGCGTCTGAGGAGAAGCTGCCCGCTCGCACACGAGACTGAAGTGTGGGATAAACGTGATCAAATCCGACACAGCAGCTGAGGCAGTGTGGGCCGAGTGCAGCACTGAGTGTGGTGGGATGGGAGGAGAAGCACGGATCTGAACAAGACCATGGATTTTTGTTGAACGTAATGATAACTCACACTGAGGTTATTGAGAAAACACCTCAAGCTGTCCATGCTGCGGCCTCCAGAAGGGCGTGGAGAGAGGTCAGGAAGGGAAGACGGTCCATGGGACACACTTGCTCGTACTTTCTAGAAGAATAATGCGCCAGTGTATTCCCTGTACCACTTCCTAAAGTCTAAAGTGAACCAGCATTCTCAGTGCAGTGAGAACATCTTTGAGAAAATAAAGAACACTTTCTGAGACAAACAGAAACTGGCAGCAGACTTGCGCTGAGGTTCAAGGAATATGCTGGACAGAAATTTCAATCTACAGACAGAACAGCTGGAAATGGACGAGAGTGAAGGAAAACATGCAACTGTTGTCTTATTTTCGGTGTCTCTAATAGGCAACTGATTGAAGCAAAAATTTTAGCAAGGCGTCGTGTGCTTCTGGCGTCTGCATGGTCCAGGGAGCGACCAGAGCGGGACAGGGCATGACGCTGCTGTGATGATGCAGACTGAATGCAGAGTGGTGTCCTATCACTTGAGGCAGATGCAAGGAACCAGAGGCACGTATACTGGGAGCCCTGGGACAGCCGCTACAGAAGATCAAGGCAGCTTAGAGGTCAGTCGTGGCGATAAAGCAGCGTTGTGACATACGTCCTGATTCCAAGTGACGTAAGAAAAGAGAACACAGGAGATAAGGAAGAGATGAAGAAATTTGAAAACGGGGCGCCTGGGTGGCTCAGTGGGTTAAAGCCTCTGCTTTCGGCTCAGGTCATGATCCCAGGGTTCTGGGATCGAGCCCCGCATCGGGCTCTCTACTCCGCGGAGAGCCTGCTTCCTCCTCTCTCTCTGACTGTCTCCCCGCCTACTTGTGATTTCTGTCTGTCAAATAAATAAATAAAATCTTAAAAAAAAAATTGAAAACAGGCAGTAAGACGGCAGGTTTCCGTCCAAACACATCCGTAAGCACATTAAATGCCAATTGTCAAAACCCACCGATCAAGAACAAAAATGCTCCAAAGGGATCAAAAAGCAAGATGCCACCACACACAACCTAGAAGAGACTCACTTTAAGCACAAAGGTGATAAATAAAGAGGTTGAAATGTAAGGTGGGGACAGACACAGCACCCAAGCATGGAGCAAGGGAGCCAGAATGGCTGTGTTAAAGGTAGGCCAGGTGGGACTCATAGCAACCAATATCCTCACCAGGAGAGGGACGCAGAGCAGTAAGGGTCAGTTTCCAAGAACACGGAATGATCCTAACTAGAAAGGCTACTAAAAACACACCCAAACCTGGAAAAATATCAATGGAGAAAGAGTTCCCTCACGACACGGAGATGTAGCCATCCTTTCTCGTGAACCAGTGGGACCAGCGGGCCAAAAAGTCATAAAGTCACAGAAAGCCCGATGAGCACTATCAACGCGACCTCGCCGGATATATCAGACCCCACCAGGAGCAACAGTCTCGAGGGAAGCAGGGTGTTCACCAGGACTAAACACATGCTGGGTCATCACACAAGATCTTAGAAACTTAAAAGGACTGAAATTTTTTTAAAAATTGGATGTTTTCCTTCCTGTCTTCTTGTCAACAGAAATCGATTACCAATCAGGAGCGGAGAGGTCTCTGGAAAATCCTCATTGCATTTCAAAGCAGCACACGGCTTGAAGAGGAAGCTGTGAAAAGGCTAGAGAACATTTCATGAAAACGTGGGCCACGTGCTGACACTGCGGGACTCAGCCAAGTCAGCATCTGCAGGAGAAGCGTAGCCCGAAATGCCTGCATCAGAAACCATCAGGGTGGTGCCTGGGTGGCCCAGCGGGTTAAACCTCTGCCTTTGGCTTAGGTCATGATCTCAGGGTTCTGGGATCGAGCCCCACATCAGGCTCTCTGCTTGGCAGGGAGCCTGCTTCCATCCACCCCCCCTACCGCCTGCCTCTGCCTCTCTGCCTGCTTGTGATCTGTCTGTCAAATAAATAAATAAATAAAATCTCTAAAAAAAAAGAAAAGAAAAGAAAAGAAACCGTCAGGGCCTCCACCACCGCCTCCCGCGCCCTCAGCAAATGGTGTGCCTGACAAGCAGACAGGAGTAACTGAGGGACAGAGAGACAAAACCAAGCAGTCGAGAACAAACGCAGGGGAGAAAAACCAACGAAGCCAGAAGCCGTCTCTTTGAGAAAGACAGTGAGGCTGACAAATGTCCAGTATGAGGGACCGCGGAAGGAGAGAGGGACACAGCCAGCAGACACCCAGCATGGAAGGGGCGCGCACACAGGCCCACCACCATGCTCACGCTTTAACCACACTGCGGACAATTTTTCTGAAAACCCAACTGTCCAAACTCACAAAGAAGTAGATGGCCTGAGTAGTTCTGTGTCAACCAAAGACGTTCCATCGTGGCCAGAGGCCAGCCAACGAAAAAACAGGCTCAGGCGGCCTCACCAGTGAGTCCGAACGAACGCGAGGGGAAGAAACAGACGCGTTCTGCAGAAACCATCCCACCCGTACCTTTCACGAGGGGACGGCTGCCCTGGTACAAAAACCAAAGACATGACCAGACAAGAAAACTGCAGACCAGTGTTCTCTGCGACCACAGATGTGGTCACCGTCTGCAGCGAGTGATGCTCAGATCACCTCGAGCAAGTGGGGTCTCTGGGAGCGCAGAGCCGGCGCACACTCAGCCACACTCGCCGCCACCCAGGTGCATCCCCGGACCAGAGGGGGCGCCGCAGAATGCCACCCGGCAGTAGACGGTAGCAGGGAGCCATTAGCACAGGCGACAATGGGGGGTTTTCACACTCAATGACGGAAGCCAGACACGACACACACGGTGGCTCCATCCATGCAGCACGCTTGCAGACGTGGAACGGTGGGGGTGGAAGACACGTCCGTGGCCACGAGAGCTGGAGTCCGAGGAGTGGTGGGGAGTGGGCCCGGGGATCTGGCAGGGTCGGGCACTGGCCTGCATCTGGACTGCGGGGCTGACACCGCTGGGCTCGTCTGTCCAAACCCCTAGAGCCACGGGACCAGTGTGCCTATCTCCGACGGGCGCTACCTGCTAATAAGGAAGTCCCTGGGGACGGGGATAGAAGCGTCCTCATGCTGCATGCTGGGTGGTGGTAGCCCTGGGGACCGGGGGCAGAGAACAGGAGGGGAAAGAGTGTTCTTTGACATCATCCATGATGTTTCTGTTGTTTTATTCTTGAAAATATAAACACGCTGATAATGGTAAATTTGCGGCAACAGGTAAGTGGTTTTCGGAATGTTCTCTGTACTTCTCTCTGTTCTGAAGACGTCTTCAAAAATAAGCGCCAGCAGCATATTCTGTTGCTACCAAACTCCGTCTGCCCCACTCCATCCATAAAATATTTCCCTGCGATCAATGCCCCCAAATTAGGATGACCATTTCTAGACGGACTTGTCTCTTCATTTTCATAATTTGCAAAGAAATGACAGGCTGCAGCCGGCTGAACTTGGCCACGGCAAAACCACTACAATTAGAGCGCTGGCTATGCATTCTGCATGCGGTGTGATGTGTGCACTTAAGGGCACAGCCAGAGGAAGGTGCTCCCCGGACCAGAAAGAAGCAGGATTTGCTGGGCGCTGGGGGGATGGGCTGCAATTCCTGGCTGTGTGTGGAGCCGAGATGGGGATCAAGCATACGGCCACACCTGCTCAGCACCTTGGTCTGATCTCCTGGTCACTGAGAGTGGGGAAGGAGGGGGTCTTCTCTGACCCGCAGAGCCGCTGAGAAGAGCCCTGACCCCCAGCCCTGTCTGTTCCTAATTCTCTCTCATGCTCTCCTATGGCGGCTCCGTGGCCCCAGGCGGGAGGGGGAGGGAGGTTCTGCTTTCTATCCCTGCTCTGACCGTGGGAGCCATTCATGGGGGACCCCGCTCATAGCAGCATCACCATTAGAACTCCATCAGGAGAAGGTCCCCTGATAATGGGTGGGGTGCCTGTGAAGACGAGCAGGGATGGGTGTCCAGCACAGAGGGGGACAGTGGATTCCAAATTCCTCGTGGAGGTACTGAGAAGGATGCCCTGGTCTGGGCCCGTGCTCCCAGAGCTTCAGCAGGGCTGACGTCAGTGCACCCCAGGGTGGCCTCTGGTCATCAGGGCCGTGAAGTTCTGAGAGGCCCACAGGAAAGAGCTGCTCACCCAGCCCCTCCCGGAAACCTCCCCGGTGCGACACCCAACCCCCAGCACAACCAGGGCCCAGCTCACTGCGCTTTTGGCGGACCAGGTGAGTGTTCTGAAGTGTGCTCCCAGCTTTAAAGGCTGAGTCCTACTAGGTGCTAACGTGGCCTTCAGAGAAAACGTGACCCAGCACCCGCTCCAGCCCTTGCCTGGGTCCTGGGATTTGCTGGGTGCTAGGGACAATGCAACCACGTCGTACGGACAATGCAACCGTGTTGTCTCCAGAGGGGTGACTGGATCATGACCCTACCAGGCACCGCTACCCACCGCCCCTGCTCCCCTCCCCCCATCCCTACCCTGGGGCCGCCCGCCAGCGGTACCTGAAGTCCAGGAAGGCGCAGTACAGGAACACCTGGTTGCTGCTGTTGGTGGCCTTGCTGCGCTGACTGTGGGACTGAAACGAAAGGGCAGAAATGCTTCATGAGGCCGCTGGAGAAGCCAGGCTCCCAACACTGAGCTCAACGCCCCACTCGCAGCCCCCAGAACCTCCGGTGGTGTCACAAGAGGCCATAGACTCCATCTCAGCCCTGTCGTGGTCCAAGGGCCACGGCATCCAGCCCACCTCACAATCCCCTGTCCTTCGCCCACTCCAGCCTAGAAGCCAGGGCTTCTGTCTCAGGGCCTTTGCACTTGCTGTGTCCTCCCTTAAGAATGCTCTTCCCCCAAGACAACACATGCCCCCCCCCATTTACTGTGGGTCTATGCTACATGTTAGTCCCAGTGTGGCCTTCCTGCCCACTCAAACAGCACCAGCCCGAGCAGCCCACCCCTTCCTCTGGTCTATTCTCTGTCCAGCCTTGCTTACCAGGCAGGAGGACATGCATTCACATATTTGTTCACTTGCTCTCTTCCCCCCTGGGATACACAATGAGTCCTTATCCATCCTGGGCACTGCTATGCCACTAGTGCCTGGCCAGAGAAGGCACACAGCAGGCGCTCACTACAGACTGGTTGAGTGAGAGGACAAAGAAACGACCAAGCGACCAGATCAACCCATGACCTTGTTCCTAGGACTCTTGTTCTCCCCGAAGAGAGAAAACTCCAGGCCCTGGACTTCTCCGGGATGCCAGCTCGGGCCCGCGGCCACAACTGCTCTGCCCAAAGCAGTCTCAGGGGTTCCGCCAGGAGCTGCAGCAGGAAGCTTGGGAAGCCAGGGCTGCTCCTGGACACACCCTGTCCCACAGACACAGAGTCACAAAGTCAGGACCTCTTCCGTGGCTGCCCACCACTCCCCCCATCGTCTCATCTGCTCCTAAGACCCTACCCCAGCTCCACGGTGGGGCTGCATGGGCCACCATGGGAGTCAGTCTTCTGCAGGACAGGGGAGCAACAGGACAGTTCCCTGCCACCTCAGCTCCAGAAGTACCAGCTTCTCTTTCCCGGCACCCACACATGCCTGCAGCAGTCCTGACGGGTGCCCCCTGCGCCCACCACAAATTCCGTCCTCTACTTCACACTAGGACCATGGCTGGTAGTCCCCGAGTGTACAACACAGTGACATCAATGCCGTGTCTTCCTGATATCTTGCCAAAACACAGAGCACGTGGAAGTACTCGCTGCATGAGTCACAGTGGAAATGCCACCTTACAGGCTGGCAGGCATGGTCCCTGATTTCTGAGGGCACGTGCGAGGACATCCGCCAGCAGCATGGCCCACTGCGCGAGGCCGCAGGAGAAGGTGCGTCAGAAACCAACAGGCCGTCCTCTCTCCGCACACATGACGCATCAGGGCACAGGGACTGGTGCTCAGGGAGACAGGTTCAGCTGAGCCTCAAACCCTAAAAGAAGCTGGAGGGACATATAGCACAACCCCAGACTCAAGAGATCAGTGGAAGCCTCTCTGCATCCTTACTGCATTCCCAGACCCTGTCCAAGGAGCCCGACTGCATCCCCAGTGCTCCCTGGGACATCACAGAGGGTGGTTCTCCAAGGGCCACAGCCAGGAGCCTGGCACAGCCTATCCTTGTGCCCCACCAACGGCACAAACCAGGGCTGGGGGCGGGGACAACAGCTTAGGTCTTCACAAGCCCTTGAACTTGAGAGCCGCTTGCCCCTCCCCATCCCATGTCCCAGCCAGTGTGAGCATCACGCTCAGACACGGAGACTCCTCCTGCAGCCGCTTGGGGACACAGGATGTTGTCAGCCGGGGAACCACGACACACAAACCCACCAAATCCAAAGTACACATAAGGACCAGGTACTCTCCCCCACCTGGAATCACCTAGGTGCCTTTGGCCCAAGTGGCCCTGGGCCCGCCCCCAGGACAACATCAGGGGTCACTGTGCACAGACAGGCATACCTGTGTGTTCCCACGTGACAGAAAGGCAGGTGGACACCAGCCAGGAGGGGAGGGAGCCTGAAGCCGGGCTCACACAGGACTGGGGCACTGAGGCCTGGAGGAAGAAGTGACACCCTCTCCCACTGACCGCAGTGTGTCGCCGGTTTGCCCCCCCTTCTTGCCACTGAGGCCTCTCCCAGTCCCCCTCTGACTCCAGATCCACATTCATGGGAATTTAAAAATCAGCTCTGACTGCAGGGAGCCCAGCACGTGTGTGGTCGGAGGGGTGGAGGTGCAGACGGCGCTCCCGGGGTCTGGAGCCAAGGTCACACCCCGAGTCGGGAACCTCCTGGCCTGGCAGCCGGGGCTCCTCCCGACGCGGAAACAGCAGACCGCCTCCTCATGTCTAGATGCGCAATCCAACTGGAACAGAGGCCCTCAGCACGTCTCCAAGAAAGGAGATCTAGAATGTTCCCAGGAGCTTGAGTTGTGAACATATGGGAGTGGTGCAGCCAGAAAGAGGAAGGTGAGTCGAGTCACGGCCTGGTTTCCTGGAGAAATGTGGGAGGCGTCGACGCCCGACAGCCTTGCAAGCGCAGGGACCAGGAAATGGGGCGCAGGGCAGAGCCGTCATCTGACCCCCTCCTGTGCCCTGACCCCTGAGGCCCAAGAGGTCGACAGAGAGAGGGTCTTCAGCAGAGAGCTTTTCCTGCTTCCAGACTCCTGACTGCCCCAGACACATCTCTCTGAGGTGTCACAAGGCCCGTGAAGCACCTCCTGTGGGGTTGGAGACTTCTTCAGACAACCCAAACGCTAGGGAGACGTCAGTGGGACTAACCAAGTATTTACTGTCTGCTGTTCGTAATCAAGGCACAGAAAGGCATCTGCTTCTCAGAAGAGGAGAAAAATCCATCAGATAACAACCTGTAAATGTTCCTTGCTTGGAAATCTGTTTGCTTTTCTTCCAGGTGTATGGTTTTTCCTACAAACATGGTGGGAAGAACTTGCCTGTCCCTACCCCAAGCAAACACACAGAAGGCTCTATGATTCTCAGTTCTGACCCTCAGCAGAGCACTGGAAGGACTCAGGGGCCCCACGCCCAGTGCAGGAGGCAGGGGCTCTGGGACGTGGGCCTGTCCCCCTTGCCCCAACCCAGCTCATCTCACCACAAGCCAGGGCCAGGGCTCCAAATGGCCGAGATGTCCCACCGTGGAGGAAAGCAAGAAAAACGGAAGTCATATTGGGAGACTGATGAGGAACCCCTTCAATCAGCCTCCAAATCCCGGTGTGTGCAAACATGTCTTATCTTTGGGAGCTCAGCAGGCAGACAGATCCCCTCCTGACAGATGCTCACACAGGCCCTGGCAGCTGGGGCAGGGATCCACAGAGGAGAGCGCGGAGGAATCCTCTCCAGAAAGAGGGTGGAGGGCAAAAGGTCAGATGGGGGAGGTTTGTGACTCAATGGAGCAGGGGCTCACTATCCCATGAAGGGCCCAGCAAAAGTGGGCCACATGGGGAAACTGAGGACACACCCACGTGCTGCACTAACCATTCACCCCAGGCTGCATGGGGACCAAAGGCACCCTTGTTCAAGGTGTCAGTCAGGTCATCTGAGGACACCTCAAAGGCCCTGACCCAGGCCCTCCCCCTGCCTTCCCTGTCCAAATGCTGCTGGAACTCCCTCCTGCCCGGACCCTTCCAGATGCATGAGGCCCCTTTGAGCTGGACGTGGCTGGACTCTGGTCTGTCCTGTCAAGGGACGTGTCCTGACCATATGATGTAGATGCCCGTGCGATACCAGCGTGAGCTCGTATTTATTTTCAGTGACAGCCCAACCCCCGCAACCTGCCTCTTCTGTGCACCTGTAGCTGAGCACAGCAGGAGGTCAGCATGCATTAAGGCCACCTGGGACCAGGGTCAGAGATGCCACAGAGCCCTGGGGACCAGGGGTCTGGGGGAACATGGGGCCCGCACATCTCTGAAAATGAGCGCTTGCCCATCCTTCCTCTGTTGCTGTGGGATTCTGTGACCCTCCAGAGGGAGCGGCATTCCCAACAGTGTCCTTCCCATATCCTCTATCCTGAGGACTCGGGACCCTCCCCTGGCAGCTCCCGGGTCAGCCCCGTGGGAGAGGACAGCACTGGGATGTCACACGGGGGCTGCCATCAGAACCACCTGCTGCAGCATGCAATGGAGAGCGTTTTCAAGTCCTGCCCCGGGGCCCAGGTGACCCCGAGTCCTGAGGTTCTCGGTGGACAAGGCACCAACAGAGCCGGATGGGACCCTGCGTGCAGCACGGAGCAAACCCGAGGAGCCGGAAGGAGGCGGGGATGTGGACGTGAAGGCGGCTGTGAGCTCTTGTCCATGTGGGACTTGGGGGCGTTTCGTCCCCATTTCACGTGAATGAGCAGCAGAGATTCTTGCATTTTAGAAAAGAAACTGCACTTGTGTTGAGTGGCGTTGAGTCACAGATGCTGTACGTGTTTGCTGCCGCTCCCAGAACCCAGCGCCGCCGCACACATTCAGTTCCAGTTCCGCAGACAGGGTCGAGGCCCCTTTCCGGCCCGGAGTGCCAACGTTTCCCTTCCCCAGCCCCGGCCCCTTCGGTTAACCACAGGGACACCAGTGGTCCCCAGAAGCCCCCACAGGGAAGGGCGACCCCCAGACCCTCGTCCCAGCCCTCTCCACCCTCCCCCTTCTAGTCCAAGACACGAGGCTGGCAAACACACCCCGACTGGTCAGAATTCAGACAGGTTCACCCAAGGTGCAACATCCTTCCTCTGGGAAACTCGGGATTCTCAGTTTCCTGAATCATTTCCTTCCACTAGAAAACATGCTCCTTAAAGAACCAGGTTCAGTGCTTCAGAAAGTGCGTTCTGTGCGCTAAGAAGCCCGAGATACCCCAGGGCTGACAGGGAGGCAGCAGCCGGATGGCCAGAGCAGGGAACCCAGGAAGACCCCACACAGGGGCGGGAACACGTGTGCGGGCAGAATGGAGCGGCTCCGGGAAGGAAGCACACTTATCCCCACACACAGCACCAGGCCAAGCGGGCACCCATGCGCGAGGGCAGAAACCCACACACACCTCACCTGAACCTCACGCCTCACATGGAATCGACCGGAGACGGGTCCCTTGTTAAGCGTTAAACAGAAACCACAGGACTTTACAAGAGAACACAGGAGAAAACCTTCCAGACCCGGAGCCCACTGAAGAACACTTGGCTAGGATGCTGAAAACAATCCATAAAACTTCAAGAATCAATGCAGTGGACTTCCTAAAAATTAAAACCTCCAGCTCTGTGAAACACTGTGTGAACAGGACATGAAGACAAGCTACGAACGAGCAGCACACACTTACGAAGCACACATTTGACACGGGAGTAACATCGAGAGCAGATAAAGAATTCCCACAACTCAACTCTAAAACACAGCACAGAGAAACCAGTCAGAAGACGGACCAGGGCCAGGAAGAGACATCTCCCTGGAGAGGACACACAGTGAGCAAACCAGCACCGGGACACACACCAATGCTGCCGGCCATCGGGGAACCGACCGCAGCGAGAACAAGGGAAATAAAGACCAGGGACAGTACCAGACGCAGAAAACACACAGACCGCGTTGCTCACACCTCGCTGGTGGAAAGGCCAGTGGGACAGGCCCTCCGGAAAACAGTCTGGAACTTTAAAAAAAAAAATTAAGGTTCCTTACCCTGTGACCCTACAGATACCCTCCTGGGCATTCATCCCGGAGAAATACCGGCGGTTTCCCCAGAAACCCCCCGCGGCTGTTCACAGCAGCTTTACTTGCGTGAACCAACACCTGGAGACGACCCACACCTCCCATGCGGGGTGAGTGGTTGGGGACACTGGGGCCCCCGGCGTGGGGGGCTACTGCCCAGCCTCAAAAACCCATCAACCTGACACAGCAAAAACCAGGACGGGCTCAGGCATGCGTGTGAGTGACAAAAGTCAGGCTTGAAAGACGACACATGGTGCAACTATCTTCATGCCTTTCTCAGAAGGATGGATTAGGAGATGGAAGCGGACCACTGGTTAGGGGTGGGGCCATGCAACAGGAGACGGTTTTGGGGGTAACGCCGGTGGGCAGCCCGGTGTCTGTGGCGGTCCTGGGAGTCCATACCTGACTCACACCGACAGGCTAAACTCGCGGCGACGCCCGCACTGGTTCTTCGGCCACTCGCCGAGTTCTAGTGTCCTTAACAGTGGGGGAGACGGCATGTGCGGCACACAGACCGCCTTCTGCCGCCTTTGCAGCCTCCTGTGGCTCTATCCCTGTCCCGAAATAAAGGGCTTTAAAAGGGTTAAACCCGCATGGGATCAACTCTAACAGAGCCATGCGTTCCAGCTGGAGGCACACGGGGAAGGGACCAGCCACTGAGCGGG
The DNA here is from genome assembly GCF_922984935.1 of Meles meles. NCBI lineage: Eukaryota > Metazoa > Chordata > Mammalia > Carnivora > Mustelidae > Meles > Meles meles. The sequence goes on along the minus strand of NC_060077.1, from coordinate 19,628,297 downwards.
GCGTCGGCATTCAGGCCCCACCTGGCGGAGGCTGCGCAGGCTCATGCTATCCTTCTGTCGGCCAGCGAAGGGGCCCCATGCTCTCGTCAATGGAGACGATGCGACCACCCCTGGCTCCCCAGGACCTCCTGTCTCTAGTCTGTGGCCCACACAGAGCGCCCCGCACCCCACAGTCGGTCCGCCCAGGACCCCGCTCCTTCCCGGAGCTTCCTTCCACCTCCAGGGGCCCCGGGGGCTCTGCACACACCCACGTTTGCATTCTGAGGCGGGTGCTTTGTTCTCCCCGTGAAGCCAGCATCTCCTGTGTGGTCCGGGCCAGAAACAAGGGAAGCCCTTATTCCTTACTCTGTGGAGGGCCCGGCCGCAGCCCCCTCACCCCCGGTGTCAGCGTCCACACTCCACCCACATCAAAGCGGTCAGCGTTTGCTCCTAGCCCTCATTCTGTGATATTTTTCTTCCCAGATACCTCTTCCTCATGGAATATTTGTGTTATAAATTGTTTCTCCTTAGACACCTGGTTTGAATTTTTCAAAAATGTTCTGCAAACTTAATTTTAATGTCATCTGTACTGTGATATAAAAAAGAAAGGAATCAGCGCTTCAGCCACGGCTTCAGCCATGGTCGACTGGCCTCTTGGGGTGCGGCTCTGCCATTGCCTCTGGCCCCTGCACCCTGGGGCCTGCACCCCCAGAACCGCTACGTGAGCTTGGTCTCTGTACAGGTGGAAGGAGCACCCAGCTGTCCCAACATCAATCCCCTTGTTGGTTCCGGTTTCCGGTGCCGCATGTCTGAGTGTTTTCTGACAGCCAGGAAGTCTTCCTGGGTTGTACGCTGAGGTTTGGCCTCTCACATACCTCCGCGACAAAGGACTGGCGATGGAAACAGATCAGTGCTGCTCCCACGCCTACCAGCCCTCCTCAACTGGGAGGAAAATGTATTGTTTTCATTACACAACGTGCAGAGCAGAAATTGCAATATAAAGCTTTAGCTGCCAGATTTGCAGACACTTGGGAAGCTGCGATTATAGGTGCGCCCCAGAGGGCCACGCTGGGCAGTGCCATACTTCCACTGCTCTGCAGGTGATGGTGTGAGCTGGAAAGGTTATAAAATTTGGATCTATTTTACAACCTGGTTCTGCAGCTGCTAATGATAATGGATTGTGTTTGTGATCTTGAGCTCCCCTATAAACCACATTAAAAATGATGCTGTTTCCCCTGAAAGGTACGTGGTCTTACTCAGAGGAGGGAGCAATGCAGAACCCGATGCATGTCTTCTAGAACCATCGAGGACACAGGTGCTCAGAGAACCCTCCGTACTTGGGCTCTGTCAACGCATTTCCCCATTTGCTTCTCTATTTTACATGCTCATAAGTAAACCAGTCTAATCCAAAGTTTCCTAAGCTTTAAACACATGCACAGAAAAAAAAAATCCTTTTTTAATAAGCAAGATACTGTCCTCCCTTTAAGTTATCTTCCCATGTATTAAGACAGCACTTTTCACAAAGGTAGAATCCTAACTCTCAGCCAGATCTGAGATAAACGGGTGTTAAACGAATTACTGGACTCACTAGTGAGCAAGGCCGCGGCTTCCAAAGCATCACACCCAAATGAGCCGTCGGGAATGTGGAAGGAAACGAGCAGACAGGACACCAGCAAACTGATCAACATCCCAGGGAAGTGACTATTCGGCTGACCGCGCACCCTGGGCAGGTGAGACCTCAGTGCACAGAACAGAGGCTCCAAAAGCCCACTGCAGAGCCAGCAGGTGGTAACCCAGGAGGCGGGAGGTCTCCTGACCAAGGCGGACAGAACACAGTTTGTCTGCCCAAGAGCCGCAGGTCCTGACTTCGAGCACAGCCCTGGGAACTTCTGAAATGAACGCCTGTCCTTCTCGGGGCCCAAAAAGCAGGCAAAAGCCTTTCCAAACCACTGTGTGAGCTTCTGGGGAGAAGCTTTTATTGAACGACATAAACCTTCCTGATCTGGCAGGGCTTGCTGGCAGCCGTGAGCAGCCATGAACACAGAAGCGTTCGGAGAAAAAACAAAGAACACATTTATAACATATAGGGGCATCAGTACGAGGAAGAAGAGGCAGCCATGAGCCCACAGAAGGGAAAGAGTGAGGGAAAGACAGGGAGCAGCATGCACAGTGCTCGTCTGTGCCTCCCATTCTGCTCGTGGTGGAGCAGGTGTGATCCCATGGGAGGACCTCAGAGGAGGCAGGGACAGCCCCGACTGGGGGAGATGCCCGGAGCACCATCATGGGCCGGCCCGATCCAGGGGTTGCGGGGCTGGATATGAGCGCACAGCCCGGCTACATGTATACACAAGGACTACCGGCCCTAAGCGCAGGTGCAGCAGGCCAGGAGAGCCCCCAGGGGTTGGTGCTGGGACCAAGCCTGGCGACCTCGCTCCATCCCCCAGGCCACTGCAGGTCTGGCTGCTGAGGTTCAGAGCCACGTCTCGCGGGGGCCCACACAGCGTCAGAGTCCCCATGGCTCCATCCTGTGCGTGACATCACCCTCGCCTTCACGGAGCCGGCCTCGCTGAGCCGCCAAGTAAGCATGTGTCCCGGCGCTCTGCCTTCCAGATGCTCATGACCGCTCACACTGGGCTGTCTTGCTGTAGTTCCTCCTCTGCCCTTCTGTCCAGAGACAAGCCCTCACTACTGGGTCTAAGCTAGTCTATGTGTTTCTTCCCCTGACTAGTCTTGAAACAAGCAGCCCGTCCCTGCTGCAGGAGAGAAATGGGCTCGGCAACGTGACGCCACCTTACTCTCACCCCCAGAAGCCCCAGAAGCCGTCCCTTGACTCCCCAGGGACAGTGATGGTGACCGTGAACAAGGGCAAGAACTCTGCCCACAGCCACGGCGCTCTCACTCCCGACGGAAGGTGTGCCGACTGCAGAGCACACACTGGGGCCGGATTCAGGGGCAGATGGGAAGACACAGAGACAGAAATGTGCCGAGATCCATGTTTGGTCGGTGACCCGTGACCTCCCAGAGCCAGTGCAGGAGCTGGAGTACCTCGGGTCACCGGCCCTGCCCAGGACTGGACCCTCAGGCTGCTGCAGCCCTGTTCCACGGCATCTTCTATCAGACCCCACCTAGGCCCTGAGCCAGCGGCCGAGGCAGGGACTCAGTGCCATCAGACGCAGAGAGCGGGCTCCGGAGACAACGCTCAGAGCCAGTTGGTGGCAGGGGCAGGAGGCCCCTCAGCTCTGCTCCTGAGGGCCCTTCTCTCCTAAGACCTTGTCCTTCCTGGTCTGATCAAGGGGCTGCTGTGTAAGCAGACCCAGACGAGTCGGGAGGAGGAGACCTCCACACAGACCACATAGATTAGGGCGGAGAGGACGGAAGAGGTTGAAGCCACCCTTTGGCATGGGTTTGAGCCCCTCCCCAGGCAGGAGTCCATCCCCCATACAGCCGCGGACAGGAGGACGCCCTCCCTGCCTTTAAATCCATGAGTGCCGGTCAGGAAAGGCTGTAATACATCCACCACCGCCCTGAAGAGCCTATGCTCCAGAAAGTATGTCCTTGCTAGGATTTCCTAATCATTTAAAGGGAGGTCTCCTGATGGAAATGTACTGCTTAAACACAAACACCCAAGTTCTGTTTCAGATAAAGAGCAGAAAATGACACGGAGTGCACCGTTGGCTGCTCCTGGCGTCAGTCACAGGAACGAGGCGTTCTTGCTTTTAGGGGTATAGCTGCCTCGCCCTACACCTCACACAGGTGTAAACGGGTAGGAGCGATGGACCGCCGTCATCCTTCCAGATGAACCCCAGTGCTGGACGTGGAAGCAGGCTCAGTTCGCCACTCTGGAAATCTGGACAGCAGACCGCTAGCTGTGTTCCATGTGAAAAGCTCCAGAACATGCCAGCCTCCCAAGGAAAGCAATTCCCAGCTTCGCAGGGGGACAGCATGGCCTCCGAGAACCACATCAGGGAGGCCATGACACCTCCTTCAGGGACAGGACGAGGCTATGTTGTGGACCACCGGTGGGCCACGAGTGAAGGCCGCCCAGCTGGGACACGCGGGGTCCACTACCTCCTGCACGAATGCCGCCCTGTGCAGCAGAGGCTCCAAGCATTTGCCGACAAAGTCTTTGTGCCCAGTTTCTTTTTTTTTTTTTTAAGATTTTATTTTATTTATTTGACAGAGAGAGATCACAAGTAGGCAGAGAGGCAGGCAGAGAGAGAGGAGGAAGCAGGCTCCCTGCGGAGCAGAGAGCCCGATGCGGGGCTCGATCCCAGGACCCTGAGATCATGACCCGAGCCAAAGGCAGCGGCTTAATCCGCTGAGCCACCCAGGTGCCCCTCTTTTTTTTTTTTTTTTAAGATTTTTATTTATTTATTTGACAGAGAGAGATCACAAGTAGATAGAGAGGCAGGCAGAGAGAGAGAGAGAGGGAAGCAGGCTCCCTGCCGAGCAGAGAGCCCGATGCGGGACTCGATCCCAGGACCCTGAGATCATGACCCGAGCCGAAGGCAGCGGCTTAACCCACTGAGCCACCCAAGCGCCCCTTTGTGCCCAGTTTCTTAGGGACCAGGCCACAGGGACAGGAGAGAGCCAAAGCAGAGGAAAGATGACTTCCTAACCACCCAGGGTGACATCTGTAAGCCACAGACAAGCGTCCCACTTTTCCAGGCCATTTGAGTGTCAGTTCAGACCTCCTCCCGCCACACCTCCCACTGCCCTGCTTTTGCTTCCGGGCTGGGGGGCTCTCCATCTCACCACTAGCCCCCAGGAGAGCCAAGGCCATCCCAGGCAATGAAACATGTCCTCAAAGCAGGTCCAGGCTCCCTTCCTGCAGCCAGCACGCCTGCCCGTCACCAGGCCTCCATTTAGCACACAGCAAGTAGCTCACCATGACGTCACGTGGCTCAGCTGCGGAAGTACCCAACCCCAAGACCAGCAATCGCCGGGGACCTTTGGGCACTCCTGGTGCATGAGACTGTTGTGGGTGATGCACAGATGGACACTTTGCATGAACACGGGATGATGGCAGCACGAGCATTCCATCCCCAGAATCTGGCCAACGCTACTTAAAGAAGAGGGCATCTGGGTTGAAGAGAAGTTTATTAGCGGCAGACAGGCGCGGGGTACGACTGTGCAAGCACTGCGAGAGGCAAACACAGATAGGAGAGGCTGTGGACAGCTCAGGCCGTGCCTGGTGCCACTGGGCCCATGAGCTTCTCTCTGTCCAGGGCCAGAGGCCGCGCCCAACTCCGCGGCACACGCTCCACACCCTCAGCTGGTGTAGCCCTCATGCTGGCCTGCAGACAGCACAGCAGGCCCACCGAATGCAGGAGGAAGCTGAGACCAGAGACCTCAAGGCCCAGCCCGGGGCCACACAGCTGACCCATGACGGTGCCAGGACTTGCACACAGGGTTGGCTCTAGGGCCCGTGCTCTGCCCCGTGCGAAGTGCTGGCTGCCGTCTGTGCTCGCTCGTTAGTCCCCTTGCGCTCGCCCTGCCTCTTCCTTCCCCCGACCCCTGCTCTCCCCTTACTCTGCTTCTTTTCTTGCCAGCTGGTGGGAAAGCATCGGCCCAGCCCAGCATCAGCAAGGACCCCGAGCTGGTCAGGAAGCCAGTGCCCCCAGCATCTCAGAGCCCCAAGAACCACTCAGGAGGACACGGGGACTTGGGAGAAGGCCGGTCCTCTGGCGGCCTGGGGAGGAGAGGCAGAGGCCGTGCTGCCAGCCCCCACAGGACAGGCCGGGTCAGGCTCCCAGGCCCCAAACGCGGGTTTGTCCCACAGTGTAGAGGAGGGCCACGCCAACATCTAAAAACGATCCCGTCTTGCCCAGAAATGAAGTCTGTTTTCTCAGAGAACAAGAGTCTTTTATGTGAACTATAAAAAGTTACTGGATCAACAACCTATTATCATCGTGGAATAAATTACTGATCTGAGCGTCAGCTGGGACGATGCCTAGTTCAGCCCTCCACCCTGCAAATCCGAGGAGCGCAGGTCACAGAAACTCCCTCCAGGGCCTGCTTGCCAAGGGCCCCCGCCCGCTCCCAGCTCTTCCCAGAGGCTGAGGGTGTGAACCCAGGCAGGCGGGGCACACCCCTCTGCACATCTAGGCCCCAGGCCCGCGGGAGACACACGGCAGCTCCCCTCCGAGCCCCAAAGACAGTGGCTGGTTCCCGTGTTCATGAAGCCAGTGCATCTGGCCACCTGCAGGCCAGGATGAGAAGAAACACTCTCCCTGGGAAGGGGAGCTCAAGGGTGACCTGCAGCCCCAGCCACACACCGTCCACACCCTGCCCACGGCTCCAGAAAGGCTGCTGGCCGCTGTCTCCTGCATCAGCAGCCCCCCTTCTGCAAACAGTGGCTGTAGCCCTGAGCACCCAGGCCAGGGGCAGGACAGAGGCCCATGACAGATGGACACCTGTTCTCCCTCATCCAGAGCTAAAGGGTCTGAGCAGAGGCTCATCAGCAGACACGCCCTTCAGAGGCTCTGGTGGAGCCCCTGCTGCCCCACCCCCGATGTGTGACACGGAGGTGACAAGTGGAGCGCCATCCTGGACTTGAGGTCAGGGTCCAGATCCTGGAAGGGACCAGGGCCCTGGGACAAGCCTGGGGAGTGTTCACCTTCAGAGGAGAGCAGCCCCCTGGGAGACCATCATTCCTCGCTGACAAGGACACTGGTTTGTGTGAAGGCAGACCTCTTCCCATGGATTCGTGGCTTTCACAAAACCCCAAGAGGTACATTTATGGCACAGCCGTGGTGCCCCAGAGGAGCCAGATTAGACGGGACGGCCCCTCCTACCATCTCTGACTTCTGTCTGGAGAGGATTCCTGTCCCCCGAACAGGCGGGAGGACGCAGCTCGAGACTCGATAATGAGATGCAATAAAGGTGCCGTTGGCACATCCCACAGCTGGTGGCAGACGCATGTCAGGCCTTGGACATTCTCTTCAGCAAGGAGGGCCGCGTCCTAACTGCTCCCTCCGGGTGCCTCCTCGTGTCCCTGGCGTCCAGCACTCTGGTTTTCTGTGCTCTGCGAAGGCCCTGCTCGCCAGTGATCAGCGGGCATTCCTGGGAAGCATGCCACCAGCAGGTGTCCCCAGGGGAGGACACCTGGGTGGACGGACCCTTGCAGGAAGCATGGGGCGTGGTCACCTCTACACTTCCACCGTCCTGCCTCGCAACAGGACTGGCACACCCAGAAACTAGAAAGTAAGATGTTTGGGTCAAAATCCCAACTTTGAATATCGGTGACTGCTTCGAAACCATCTGAAGTGCAGTGCAGGGCATCCTCGGGCCGAACGTGACACAAGGGCCACCACGTTGCAAGGTCAGCACCAAGAGTGAACATGACTTCTCAGCTTTGCTGCAGCCTTCCTCATGCGTGGTCCCTCCCACTGCCCCGTGAGGCTGGTCCCACGCTGCCGCCACGAGCCCTGTGTCCCAGACAAGTCTCAGAGTGTGGGCGCTTCACCCCGCATCTCAGAGTTTGTCCAGAGCTACAGCTGGGGCTTTTCTAGAGCTGTCTGGGCCCAAAACCTGTTGGTTTGCACCCTGTTTCATGGGCCAGCTGCCCACCCGGGACTGCAAGGTGATTTTATGTCCACATAAGCAGAGAAATGGGAGCATTTTCTGTTTAATTACAACGTTTGTTTTCGCATGTATTATACATGGGCTTGAAGATATCACTATTTACTGCTGTCCCCTTCTCTGAAGGACCATTATCAGTTTAGGAGGAGAAAGAAAGGGAGGAAGGAATGGGGGAAGTGGGTGGTGATGACAACCCTCCTTGCTGGCTGCCCACGTCCCACTGACCACCATCCCCAGATCCCCGTCAGATGAGCAACAATGCTGGGAAGCCCATGTGGACACAATAGACTCCCCACAGAGGCAGCATCATGTCCCGGGTCTCAAGCTTGGGTTCTGTGGGGCCGGAAGGTGACCCACGGGGTCCACCACGGGGCCAAGCTCTGGACACCCGAGGGTCACCCAGCGGCTGGAAGCTCGGATGTGCGTCACTCTGGGCCCCCTTCAGATCCTCCATCTTCCAAGGGAGAAAACGGAGAGAATCTTGGTCTTTATGTGAAATCTCCCAATTACAAATCGTATGCAACAAAGTCACGATGTGAAAGGAACCGTCTTTGGGCCCCAGGGGAAAGCCAGCCTTCAGCTAAGCGAGCGCTCCTCCCCATGCCTAGATGCTCCCCAGGGTGGTGTGGGGGGCTTGGCATGTCCGTGTTCGTGGGGAGCACACTTGGGGAAAAGCCACACCAAACAGCGGGCTGCCAGGGCGGGATATGCCGAGTGTCCCTGGGCTGGGATCTGCTGGGAGCAAGAACACCGCTTTCCTTTTTTCCCTCCACAAGCGTGGCCTCAGCCGTCGCAGCTGACGACCACTCAAGATGCAGGCCTGTTTCTATGGAGACCCTGTGCGCAGGCCAGTTTGGACTTGCTCCTGCCCGGGCTCCAAAGGACAACAAAGCGGATACTTTGCTGTGGCGGCCCCTGGGAGTGGGGGCTCCCCGCAGGGCAGCTGTGCCACCTCCGAGCTTCCACCCAACTCTGGCCCCCTGGGGACTCGCAGCTCCAGCACAGTGTCTACCCCAGGGGACCTAAAGGGGACCGCTACTCTTCCAATGACCGTGCCTCGACCTCCCGTCTCCACAAGTCGGGTCCCCTGCCACATCCTGTGCACTTGGCCCCGGCGTGTGCCCCACCCGGCTCCTGCCGCCGACCACATGCCCTTCGTGAGTGCCTGTGGCACACATGCAGAAATCAGAAAATTTCACGTACAAGCAGCCCCTCGGGGAAATGGGCAGACTGGGGGACAGGATGTACATGCACTCAAGGTGGCTGGTCAGCGAGCTGGGGAACCCCTACGATGTCCAGTTTTCTCCTGGTGCCAAGGTCAAGGGTCGGGAACAGCTCTCATCCGAGTAGAGGAAGGTGGGTCCTCTTGGTCACCTGGGACTCAGACCAGGCAGGAGCATGTCCCACGGGGCCCTAAGTGCCCACATGTGTTACCTATGCGCCACTTCCAGGGCCGCCCCAGGAGGGCAGGCCCAGCCTCTCTGCTGTGCGGTCTTAGTCCTGGGTGGCCGCAGTGGTGCTCCTGCCCTCCTGGGCAGCTCTGGCCAGCACCAGACGCAGGGAAGCACCACCACTGTTATTTGCATCGGGACCGGGGGTGGGGAATGCGTGTGAGTGATGCCTACCCTCCTGGGTGGCCAGGCTCACCCCCACTGGAGCCTTGAGCTGACCCGTGCTCCTCTGCCTCTGTCTGACGGCTGTCCTGCTGGGCATCCCCCTGCCACCCTCTCCCACCATGCTGGCCATGAGGGGATGAGCGCCTTCCTCCAAACCTCCCCCAAAAGTCCCACTCCTGGTCGACTTTGTATCCCCTTCCAGGCAAACGTCTCGGGGAATCTGCAAGAACCACACTCATGCAGCCAGCCAGCTGAGCCATCCCCACACATGTACAGCATGGCCTGAACAAAGTTCAAAATTTTTTGAAAATTGCATATTTAAAAAAGGTCTTGGTTCTCTTTAAAAAATACAGAAAATTTATCAACTCTAGTTTAGAAAATACATGAGCTATCCATCAACCACTACACCACTTTGAGATGCCAAACAAGAGGACAAACACCCAGGAGTCAGAGGAAGGCGGACGGGAGGGGAGAGAGCCCCGCCCACCACAGTCTGAGCACCCACTGCCCACCGGCCGTCCTGAGAGCCTGGTGTGCCTGTGAGCCCTCAGGCAAGGTGCCAAGTCACTTCAGCCCATCAGCAAGAGCTTGGGGACACATTTCAGAGAGGCTTAAAGATTGAAACAAAGGAATCGGGGCCCAGCTGGGGCTGCACACACGATCTGCCATGAAGACGTTGGGGGGGCTCCTCACCAGCCCCACCTGGGCCCCGGCCAGCCAGGGGCAGCCAGCGGCAGCCTTGCACCCCTGACATGGGCTGATCTGTAAAGCCGCATGAGCTTTGCTGAGGCCAGTGAACAAGGAGGGGCATGAGTTGGTGCAACTGGGCAGCTCTGTCGGTGAAGTGTCTGCCTTGAACTCAGGTCATGATCCTGGGGTGCTGGGATCAAGCCCCATGTCAGGATCCCTGCTCAATGGAGAGTCTGCTTCTCCCTCTCCCACTCCTCCTGCTTGTGTTCCCTCTCTCTCACACACAAATACATAAAATCTTAAAAACAAAACAAAAATGAAAAGAAGGGGAATGAGTTTCTTAATGGTGTCGTAGCTCCTCCCTGTGCCGGCTGATGCAAGCAGACCTCCCCACTGCCACCCTGCCTTGCCTGGGTGTGCAGAAAACAGGAGCCAGGAGCACAAACATTTCCCCTGGGTTGTAACCCTGACATGTAACACACACCTGCCTGTGTGAGGGATGGACAGGTGTGTGGAAAATGGGCATGTTCTTCTTTTCTCTGACTTCTCTCAACGTTCTGATCCAGCTTCTTCGGGGGTACCTGGGGGCTCAGTTGGCTGAGTGTCTGACTCTTGGTCTCTGCTGAGGTCATGGTCTCAGGGCCATGAGCTTGAGCCCAGCTCAGCGGGGCATCTGCTGGAGGTTCTCTGCATCTGCCCCTCTCCCCATTCACATATGTTCTTGGTCTCTCTCTCCCTACGATAAACCTGTTTTTTAAAATTATGGTTTTTCAATTTAAAAATTAATTAAAAAAAATTATGGTTTTTCAAAACCTAATAGCAGTGACGCGCTGTTTAAGCGATGGGCTGTTGCAAAATTTCTAATCCGGAGTCTCTGAACGCCCGAAGGTGGGTCGTGTTGGGGCCAGCTGCGAGCACGGCCTCTGCGCCTCCTGCAGAAAGGCTCAGGTCTGGCGCAGGGAAATCTGCCAGGGGGAGGGGGTGAACAGGGGCCCCAAAGCTGAGCAGGTTTGAGATGCAGGTGAGGCCTGACTTTACTCCACAGACAGGCGCGTCCTACCGACACATGAACTCAGAGCTTCGGAGGGTCACATGTCTGGCCGCAACCCCACGCATATTGTCCTGCAGTCCCCATAGCTGGCTGTGTCACCTGGAAGAAGGCACCATCTTTCCCAGCTCCATGTCCCAGTCCTCAAGGTCTCCTGAGCACCCTGTGCTGTGCGCAGCCTGACAAGTGAGAATGTGCCCAGCATGGAGGCTACAGGAAAAGACGAACCCTAACAACACGACCGCATGAGGCATGTGTTGCCACCAGAAACGGGACACCGCAGTGATGCCCACCCAGTCCAGGAGTGACGGCAAACTGAGACGGGGGCCACTGGGAGCGGCAGAAGCGGGAGCAGGGGGCGCTCCGGGCAGAGGGAACAGCAGGTGCACAGGCCCTGTGGCTGCGGCAGGGGTAGAAGAGGAGGGTGGCACAGGGGGCCTAAGACGGGCACACTGGGGAGGGGTTTCTCTTCACCCCACAGGGCAGGATCCCCAGCAGAGAGGCAGAGGACCCGATGGGCTCCTCCAGGAGGCAGTGCTGCCGCTTTGGGGGGCTGCGGCAGAGGCAGGGGTAGCTAGTTCTGTGGGTCCCTGGAAATGCAGGGCAAGCAGTAGAGGGGCTGCACACTAGAGTGACAGTGAGGGGCTCCACGGACACCATCTGGATGCTCTGTGTAGCGGGACAAACCGGAAACGGGAGCGCAGTCAGCAGATGGTGCTATAGTTCAGAGGAGAGGCGGCGGTGTCCAGGGGGAGGCCGGTCACAAGAGTGACCTAGGACAGGAGCCGAAGTCCAGCAGCTGGACCACCATGTCTTCTTGCTCAGCGACACCAGGAAGCAGAGCCAGCAGATGGTGGGCTCCGTCCCATCATGAGCTCGGTGCAGATGCAAGGGTACCCATGTCCTAGGTCCTAGACGCAAGGGTACCTCTGTCCTAGGTCCTCAGCACACCCAGAACTTTCTTCAGTGCTGCATGACACCACGTGTCCCCCCAGCCCTCACCCGCCTCGCGAAGGCCACCGTCTGCCATCTCCCCAGCAGGTACAGCTGCCGTGGATGCAGCCGCAGGGGACGGTGCAGCTTGTCCCCACGCCAGGACCACAGCCGCCCACGGGCTCCCCACACCGCAAACCTCCAGCCCGTGCCAAGAGGCAGCTCCAGGTCCTGTTCACAGAGGCAGGAGCAGCCCGTCTGGATGACCTGATAAGCCCCGAGAAGGATTCCAGGAGTCCAGGCCGAACTCCCAAGACCTCAGGAAGCCTGCTGTCCCGTGGGGAGGAGAGGGCACAGAGGGACAATCTGCCCGGCCCTCTCTGTCCCCAGAGCCTGAAACACCACACACCGCACAGATGTGGGCTCAATCAGCCTCTGCTGCAGGAGCAAGGAGCAGCTGTCACCACGCTGGCAACCATGACAAAATTAGCTGAGGGGATGGCCGGCTCTGGAAACCTCTACCTCCCAGATACCACGCTGAAGACCCCGCCTCACAAAACCAAAAATCAGCTCCATCTGGACGCGGCCCGGGGGACTTACCTCATAGCAGCCCCACCCAGTGCCCTGTAGCGAGCAGCTTCTGTGTGCAGCGAGGACCCAGGCAGGCACCCCCTCTCGCAGGGAGAGCCGCACAGACCTCAGGTATGGCAGAGCATTGTGGGCTACTATGAACACGTCTGCAATTACTGAGGCAGGAGAGTGACCGCCCACACAGGAAGCAATGTCCCTCGACTACACATACATCCAGGGTGGGCAGAAGGATGGTGCGAAACCATCCGTACACGCTGCTGTGGCAGCATGCACATGGCCCATAGAGCCCCTTCACCACCGTCCCTCCATGACAGGATGCTCAGAGATGTCCTGAGTCCCCATGTTGGTCTCTTGCACCTGGAGGGGAGGGGCTCAAGGCTAGTGACCCAGGCTGGTGATTCCCAAGACCTAACCTGTTAGAGCCCAGCCCACAGGCAGGAGTGACCCTGAGAGGTGGGAGCCTGGGAATGGCCGGGGGGTAGGGGGGAACCAAAGAGCACGTGCGTGTGATGGCACTGTGCAGCATGTCATCCCGGGGACAGGTCAGAGCAGCCCTGCTCCACAGTCTCCAGGGACCCCACAACACTCACCAGGCCCAGCAGGCTCAGATCCTGGAAGAAATGGAGCCAGGCCCCAGGGGAACAACAGTCGAGAGTGCTCACCGGCTCTGCCGTTGGAGGCCTGGACCCAACATCACTGTGCTGTGCAGCAGCAGGACCAACAGACACACACTCCAGCTACCTGCTCCAAGAGCAGCGGGGGGCTGACTGCACAATGCTGTGGTGGAACCATGCCTTGCCTGGCCCTCCTCCACAGGTTCAGGGAGAACAGCTCGGGCAACGAGTGTGTCTGGCTCGTCCCTGGGCCCCGTGCATCATGGGAGGATGGCAGCAACTAGGACAATGTTTGGGACATGTGGCCCCTGCCCCTGAGCCACACGATCACCAGCTTCTCATGACACAACAGATGCCCTGTGTTCAACGAACTCCGGCTTGCTCAAGGGCTGGGCTTGGAGACAGCTGTCCTCTGCTTCTCCTTCGCTTCACGGTGACATGCTGCAGTGGCGGTGCCAAGATCTCCAGCAGCCACGACGAGTGGCCATGCAAGCTGGGGAAGAGCACTCTGCTGTCCCACAGAAGAGGGCAGACTACTTGTTCCTCGGTGTGTAGGACGATAGTGTGCCCCAGCCCTGACGTGCAACTGAACAGTGTCTCCATCAGGCCCAGCCTCGATGGACAGCTCATAACATGCTGCAAGCACTTGCCCATCCCGGTGTCCCGTCACATCAGTCAGAGTGGAGAGGGCCAGATGCAGAGACTCTCCAGAGGGATGGCGCCCCCCTGCTGCGGTGGCTGTGCACACTCAGCAGTCCTTCGAGGACTGCAACAGCATGGGTCTGCAAGGGGCTCCCTGACATCTGCCGCATCCAGACCAGCACCCGTCCCCCAGACATACCCAGGACCCGAGGATGCTCTTTACACAGCAAAGGAGACTTTTGGATGGGCTTCGGTTAAAGACCTGGAAGTGAGGAGGTTATCCTGGATGATCCATCCGGGTCCTTCCAGAGGGAGACAGGAAGGTTGCGTCAGAGACGCAGGCGTGACTACGGAAGTGCGGTCAGGAAGAGAGCTTTGACGATGCTGTGCCACCATCTCTGGATGCAGGAAGGGGGACAAGTGAAGGAACACGGCACCTCCAGGAGCAGCAAGAGGCAAGGAGACAGATTTTCCTCTGGGGCCTCCAGGAGAAGCACAGACCCATGAGACTGACCTTGGAGGCCTGAGCTCCTGCCTGTGGGGTCAGAAAGCCATGTTGTTTGAAACCACTCACCCCGTGGTAACTTATTATGGCAGCAACTGGAAATTAGCGCACACTTGTCATGGACCCACTGACGACAGAAGCAATCTGACTTGCACACGGCCAAGATGGAGTAAGATATGAAGGTGGTAGATAATGCTGCAGGCAGAGAGGACTTAGAAGTCAGTAAGGAAATAAACGATGTGAAAAATGAAACTGCAAATTAAAACGACACCCGTGTGATGCAACTTTGTTCCTGCCAGTTTGCAGCCATGGGGGGACACAGGTGCCAGCAAGCCCCTCCGGGGACAGCACAAGTCACTACATCCTCCTGAAAGGCAGTTTGCAATGGGCATCAAATGTTAAAATGGGTATCTTACCCAAAGGGGCCCAGGCAGCCTGAAAGAACAGAGTCAGGGCCCCTAGCAGGCAGCAGGGCCTGGTGGAAAGCTGTGGCAGTTAGGACAGCGGGTACTCGCAGCAGATTAAACAGACAGGATGCAGGAACAGAGTCCAGAGACAGAGCCACACAGACATGGTCGCTTGATTTACGGCAAGGTGACACTGCTGTGGAGGGGACACTGACCCTCCTACAGAAGGGAGACCCCAACCCTACTTCAAGCACACACAGGGACCATCAGAGAAGGGATAGAAAACAAAGAAGCTTTAGGCAGACTTTGCAACCGTGGGTGGGATGAGGTTCTTGGAGAGGGCATGAGGAGCTCGCAGCACAAGGAGGAGCTCAGTGCGTTACACCGCATACAGGTCAAAGCTGCCGCTCATCAGGAGACGCCCCAAGAGTAAAAAGGCCAGACCCAGGTGAAAAAAATATTGGCATTCACACATCCAACAAATGCCTCCCACCAACAAATGCAAAGAATTCCTAAAAAGCTCAGTGAGAGGGAAAAAAAAGCAGACCACCCAACAGGAAAATGGGCAAAAGACTTGAACAGGAGAGACAAAACTGGACATCAGGATGTTTAGTAAAGATACTAAACGGCAGCCAACTTCAGTAGTCACCAGGGCAAAGCAAATAAAAACCAAAAGGAGACACGGAACCACCAAACAGATAAGCTAGAATAGACAACACCAAGTGCTGGCAGCTGGGGTTCTCATCTGCCAGTGGTAGGGGGTAAACCAACATCCACTCTGGGAACCAGTTTGGCATTACCTATTCAGCTTGAATACATGTGTGCTCTAGGACCCAGCAGCTCCATTCCCAGGTTGGCACCAAACAGAAGGCATATGCATAGTCACCAGAAGGCACATGGTGCTGAAGCAGTGCTGTCATCCCTCCCACGTCCAACGGATGGGGTGGGGGTGATCTCACAGGTGTGTTCACCATGGGAAGTGTTGCTGTGCTGCACACTCATGCATGTGCGTCTGTGTAAGCTTGTTGTATGTCCCAAACACGTCTACTTTCAAAACCACAGGGAGTGAGGAGCCTGGTCTGGAGACTGTGAACTCTAGCTCCAACACGTGGTTCCAGAACTCCAAGAAACACCATCTGCCTGAAACGTCTGTCCACAGTAGACTGTGAAGTGGAAGAACAATGTGCAGACGTCACCGGAGCAGCTCTAGGACGGTCTCCTAAAGTGACAATTGAACAGGCGCATGATGGCTCTTTGGGCTGTTGTTTATGATAACGAAAACACACAACAGTGCACAGCCACAGAACGGTGATAAAGAGAATGTAGCACAGCCATGAAAATAACTTACGGTATTCAGTTCTTGGCACAGAAACATACATATGTTAAATGAAAAACTGGGGGCCCAACAGGGCATGGAGCGTGCTGCCCACGGAAAAGAAATTGTGTGTGGAGCACACACGTGTACCTGCTGCAGGAAGCCCATCAAATGTTAACACTGGTTATCGCTGGCTGCTGGGATTTCAATGACGTTTGGCTATGTACCCGCATGTGTCTATATGTGCCTGCTTGTGCGTGCGCCTGTGTGTATGTGTGTGCCCCTCTGTGCATGTATGCACGTGCGTATGTGTGCCTGTATGCATGTACCTGCAAGTTCGTGCTATATTTTTTTTTAAAGATTTTTTATTTATTTATTTGACAGAGAGAGAGCACAAGTAGATAGAGAGGTAGGCAGAGAGAGAGAGAGGGAAGCAGGCTCCCTGCTGAGCAGACAGCCCGATGTGGGACTCGATCCCAGGACCCCGAGATCATGACCTGAGTCGAAGGCAGCAGCTTAACCCACTGAGCCACCCAGGCACCCCCGTGCCATATTTTTTCAAATAACTGTATGTGGGAACCTTGGTTTCCACCACAGTCTGCAGGGTAGGAATATTCTAGGCCCTTAATGTACCAAAGAGTGACCATAAAAAAACATTGGAGCATTTTTCTCGCTCCCAACAAATCCTAGAGAAGTGACAGCTGAGGGCTGTGGAGGGTCCATGCCCGCAGGGAAATTGACCCACTTGGTGCACATGACTTACGTCTGGTTTGGATGTTACAACTGAAGAAGCAGAGAAGACTCTTTCACAGCCCAAACCGGAAAGGGCCAGACCCTGGACAACAGCATGGAGCTATGGGACTATGGTGGGCGGTGACGCAGCACAGAAGCGACCAGCTCTCGCTGCAGCGGACCCCAGGAACCCCGGGTGAGCTGCCTTGGCTGGGGAGGGGGTGCTGTGGCAGAGGCCAGGGAGGCTGTTCCACCCCCGGAATGCACAGAACAGCCTGGAGTAACAGCACTGCGGTAGAAGCCCTGACAAAATTTTGTCGACATGACGGGACACAAAAGAGGCTGAGCTGAGTCGGGAGATCAGTGCCCCAAGGACAAGCACGTTCCAGAGCCCAAAGCTCAGACTTGGCCATGCACCTGCGCACGTCAAAGCCTCTGTCTGCTCCCAGAGCCAGGAGCACCAGAGGGCTCAGTGTCACTTTGTGGCCACTGTGGACACCGCTCCCAGCGCTGGTCAGGCCTGGTGCATGAGACACAGGTGTGCGCCCACAGACAGCAGAGCAGCACTCTGCGGGGTAAGACTCCAGCCAGGCTCAGAAAGGAAGGCCTAACAAAACCCATCAGCCCCCTGGAGGGCCTTGGAAGGCTGTGGCAGGGCCCGAGACAAGACAGCACCCCACCCCAGGCATGCCCTTTCCACCACAACCCCACTGTGCACTCCGGAGCCCGGGGTCAGAATGCAGCCTGGGCTCACAGGCATCCTTCGCAGGGGGACCATCCAGAGTAACCAACAGCGGCCCGAGGCATGAGGATAATGGACTCAGCACTGTGGGTTGGGGAGGGGGGTTAGCAAGCTGCCCTCCAAGGGACATCCCAGACAGGCCTGACCGGGGCTGCCACCACCACCCCTTGCAGAGCCCTCCAAGTCCACACTGCACTCTGCGCCTCAGCCCTGGGCCTCGGGCCTTGGCTCCCACATCGGAATGAGCATGCAGCCTCAACACCACGCTTCCCCGCAGAGTTGGGGAGACAGCCTGTGCACACCCCTGCCCTGCGTTTCCTCTGAGCTTCTCCTCGAAAAATGCTTCCCATCAGACGAATCATTTTATTTCAAAAAAGCCTGCCTCCAAAAACATCCTCCAAAACACAAAGGCAACCTTCAAAAGAAAAAGCCCCAAAACCCTAGAGAACAGCTTGGTGAGGATAAGCCTCAATTAGCATCCTCTTTGGGTATGATAAAAATTCCTCTCTGCCTCTCCCCAAGACGGGATTCTTTGCTCAAAACCTTTCTCTTTTAAAAATAACTATAGAAACCAACCATTAAAACAGGGACTGCATTTTAATCCACTCTTTCTTTTTCTCTGGTTTTGAAACTGGCACCTTCTCACATCCCAGCAGACACAACGGCAGACTCCTACCAAACCCACCCCCCCTCCGGCTACCCCCCAGGGCACCAGACCCAAGCGGCAGCCTCAGGGCGCTGGACGCTGGGGGATGTGGAAAGTGTCTGAGGGAAGCTGCCCCCTGCTCCGTGCTCACACCGTCTTCTGGACCCCTCCCGATGCTACTGTGGCAAGAAAATGTCAAGGGCCAATGACAGCCATCATGACAGCCATCATGGGCCCCTGCCCCAAGCCTTCTAGAACAAAGAGATGCCTCTCCAAATACTGTCTCCATAGTGTCTTACATCTAGAAGCCTAAATGGTGCCCCAGGGGACTTCAGCCTCCCCCGAAGCCACGGCCCCCCGATGTCCACCAGGACCCAGGTGACACGGAGCCCGGGCCCACACAGCCCAGCAGAGCCATGTGCTCCCACTGCTGCCTGGCCTCTCTAGCAGGAATGCGTTCTCCCTTGGGGGTGACCAATTCTAGGCTTCCCTGCTCTCCAAACCACAGAGAGACGGTGAAGCTCTAAGATTCCTTCCTTAGCACCTGTGGTTGGCATAGTGCTGATCATAGTGCTGGATCTTCAAAGGTCTCAAGAGAGCGGGAGGGGACAGAAGGGGGCCGGGAGCGATCATTCCCAGAGTTCGCTCATTGTAGAGACAGATCGTCTTCGCCTTCTCCCTGTAGTCTGTTACTCCGTTGCCCCTGAACACTGCCAGGGGGCCACAATGAGGGAGCGAAGAGGCAGGCCTGGGAGGGCCTGTGGATGAGGGGACCAGGCCACTCCCCAAAGGAAGGGGCAGGTGTACACAGTCATCGATGGCGCTAAATCGACAAAGTGTGTGTAACTGCGAAATGCCAGGAATGGCACAGCCTCCCGTAAGCAGCAGAGGAGAAGAACCGAGCCTGCACCAGCCAAGCAAAGCCGAGCGGTGGAGTACCCTGCAGCCATGAGAAACCATGGAAGATTCTGTGAACCGGCTGATTTCCACGACTTCCCGCAACATGCTGAAGGCCATCTAACTGCCCTTGCTGGGAGCTGGAGGAACAGGGAGAGAACATACGGGTCTGCTCACTGGCACAAAAGAAACACAGAAGGGTGAGCCAGAAGCTCGGGGGGCTGCTTATGGCCAGGCCGCGGGTGGGGGTGCACCGAAAGCCCGGGGGAGCAGACAGAGCAAGGCGGGCTCACCCCCGAGCTCCTGCCAGTGTTCACCCCCCTTCGGATGGGCAGTGTTACCTCCACAAACCCCCAAATGAGTCAGTCACCGAGATGGGACCATACCCATGGTATCGCACAAATAGACCCCAGCGACTCTCACTTCATTACCAAGGAATCATAAGGCCACTCAGAAGGGAGGAAGCCCTCGCAGCTGCCTTTGTAAAATGATGTACGCAAACACAGAAAACCCCCGACTAATGAGAGCCAAACCACCAACTCTCGAGCTGACCCTGGCTCTCAGATGACCCCTGGGTCTCAGAGGGAGGAAGGACACATGGCATGAGTCTGCTTTTTATGTGCGTTCATGCACTTCCCAGCCCTGTCCGCCCGGAGGACGGAGCAGCAGTGACATCCCAGCAGAGCCGAGCACACGCAGCACCCGGACCCTGGTCTGCAAACCCCTCTCCCCAGCAAAATGGCCCAGGGATCCCCAGAGAAATGGGGGCTCGCAGAAGCCTGGATGATATCTCTCCTGCCAGAAAGAAAGGACTCACACAAGGATGGCAGCACTAAGGGATCCAGGAGCCACTGGAAAAAGCTCCGAGTGGGGGATGCTGGATAATCTGGGAAATAAAACTCAGAACAGTAGTACTGGATTACAACCTATGGAATAAAATAAGGATCCGTGAGTCACGTTGATATAAATAAGTAACTGAACACAGAAATAGCAGGCTGTCCTTTGAACAGAACGCCACGGAACAAATGGAGAAGCGAGGGCAGAAACGGAAAATCGCCTCCAGGCTAACAGTACAATGCTAACGTGCAGGCAGTGACCACCAGCAGAAGAGGAAATTCATGCTGAAAATATGGTAAGACCGAGGAGCTGTGGGGTTTTGTGTTCTCCTCCACAGAAGACTCGGAATTTGCAAAGGAAACGGTAAGTTCACAGGGGACAACCAGGCAGCCGCCACCTCTGCCAAGCAGGGACAGCAACCATCACCAGAAAGAACAGCGACTTGTGCTGCCTGTGTCACGGGCTGAACTGACCTCCACTCCAGCCCCTGTACCACGGGATGTGACTGTGTGTGCAGGAGGACAGGTGAAGTGGGGTTCCCCAGACCAGTCTGTCCCACAGGACTGAGTCACCGTGGAGAGCAGAGCGGGATGCGGACACGCAGGCACAGGGCAGGATCCCTGAGGACGTGGAGGAAAGACGGTGCCTACAGCCGGAAGGACCCAGCCCACCACTGTGGATGGGACCTGTGCAGCACCTGGACTGGGATCCTGCGCCTCCAGACTCGGGAGGAGCAAATGCCCCCACGCTCTCAGCCTCCCCATTACGGACGCCGCAGGAAACTGATACGGCCTTAGGAGACATAGTAACAGTCTGGTTTTACTTCTGTGGCTTCCTTGTCAAAGATGCAACCTAATCCCAAGAAGACATCAGACTGTCCCAAAGCAAGGCACATGCCGCGAAGCGAGCGGGTCACAAAGACAGACAAACAGAAGTTCCACCATGGGCTGGAGGAGCTCTCGAGAGCCAGATGCTCCACAGAAAAAAGCCGTAAGCGGGTAAACTGAGGCCATCCGAAGCCCGTCTGTAGTGCGGGAACATCCCCACCTGTTTCCAGGCTTCTGTGATTACTTTAAAACAGGAGCACTAGGTCCCCACAAACTATTGTCGGCAATTTTTCTCTATGCTTAAAGCCACTTCAAATAAGAAGCTCTAGACAAAATAGAGCTTATGAGGTGGCAAGCACTGGCTGGACACACAGGTATATTTCACTTGACGAGGTTAAAGGCAAATGTGAATTGGCTGCCGACACCAAGAAGGCAGATATGTCATTTAAAAGCCAGATCTATGGCTTCTCTTCCCCAGATCCCAAGTTGCGGCAAACCCCGAAGAAGCTGAATCCCATGCTGCTAATGGAGGGACCGAGCCAGGGACCCCAGCACCACGTTCTCACGCTCATGGGCGCATGCCAGGAGGTCCCAGCTCCTGCAGGTGCCTGAGGCCCTGGGCTCGGGGACACCGCCTCGGTCCAGGAGCCTGGGGTGACTCTGACCCTCGGAGGAGAGTCTGGCGGCTCCTAGTTGAGGAAACTGTCCAGGCCCTGTGCCTGCGCATCCCCCGACCCCGGGAGGCTACACTGCGGCTATGGTCAGGGGGCTCCCCACCTTCAAAGGAGGGCTCCGTTTCTGCCACGGGCACACGCGGTCCATCTGTGCCATGAGCAAAGAGCCAGTGAGAAGCTCGGCAAACTGAAGATAAGAGTAAAAACCTTCCCAAGTGCCCATCCCTCCGAAGCCGGCAAATGTGCGGACACTAAAGTCACAAGGCTGAGTGTGTCATTTTCTGGAACGTCCTCAATCACCGTGATCTGCCACCACTGACACCACGGAAGAACACACGGCTCTGTGTTCCATGTTCCTTCTGTGCGCTCTCGTCTGCGCAGATCGCCATCCCAGGCAGCGATCCTCACCTGGCCTCGGAGAAACGCTCGTCCTTGTTTTTAAGACACTGGAAGGTTTGCTCACTGGACACTGGACTCCGTCATGGTCCAAAAGTGTGCTCCACAGCGTGCACAGGCACGCCTCCGCATTCGGAGAGGGCAGTGGCCAAGTGCACATGGGCACTAGCGCTGTGCACGGGCCTCCCAGACTGACACTACGCCACACGTGTGTCCCTGGGGGAGTGACACCTGCTTTCCGGCCACCTTCGGGCCACAGCCTCTCGCTCCCCCTCCTGCGGACGCCGACACAGAGCACGGCCCGCACCGGCTCACCTCACGGGCCAAAGTGACAAACCCAGCGCAGGGCCTCTGGGCCGAGCCCCCCACCCCTACCCCATGAGCTACGAGCTGTCCCTCTGGAAACATCCCTCTGCTAATGTTAGCCAAGGCTGGCTTCTATATCTGCACGGAAGTCTGGCGGCAGAACAAGAAAGCTCACCGGCCCCGTGGGTGCATGTTGTCAGCCCCGTGTTTGCTCTCACACCTCACAAGATGGAGGCACAGAAAGGCTGCTCACTCGGCCAATGTCACAGAGCCGAGATCTGTGGACGTGTCCATGAACCAGCTTCCCAGAGGACTGACACACCCTTGTGTTCCCCCGTGAGGGTTCCACACTGTAGACACTCACGGCCCCAACAGTTCTGCGCTGCTCTCCTCCTGAACCTGCTCTGGAAGGGCCTCCTGGTCACCGCACACCCAAGCCTCCAAGCCCGCCACCCTGCCCTGCCTCAACCTCAAACACTCAAAGGTTCCAGAGTCTCTCAAAAGAAGGTTTCTCTACATTTACATACGCTTGACTGGAGACTCGCGCTCTGGCTGGGCCACAGGGTAATGCCCTCAACACAGAAGCACCAACACGTCTCGACCTCGTACCAGACCAAACCTCCACAGCCTCTGAGCAAACCCTTCCACACGGCAGTGGCCAGTGAGGACCTCTGGCCCAGGGGCGAGCATCCCTCCGTGGAAAGAACCGTGCAACCGCACACAGACGCCAGCACAGCTCGAGGACAAGGCTACTCCCTGGGGCCACCGGGTTTCAGTGCGGCTTTCACCCACCTGGCAGCTGCTGAGCGCCTCCCTGCACCCAAGATCACTGCCACGCACCATGAGGAAGGCCTCAGGGGTCCCAAATGGGCCCAGAGCAGCTGCTCAAGAACCCATGGGCCAGTGACACGGTAGGGCCGCACACAGAGTGGCACTGGGAGCACACAGAGGGGCTCTCGCAGGGGTCGGGAGACAGGGAGAGGGCGCGCCCTGGCACAGAGAGCCAGCGCTCCAACCTGGTTGGAGGGAGGGGCTCCCACGGAAAGTTGGAGGGAAAAGCACGCCCAGAGATCGGCTCCTGAGGCCTAGAGTTGAGATTCTTCTTCGGGGAAGCTTGGAAGATTCTACATAGACGAGTGGGGTTACCTGGTCCGAGCTTCTGGAAGTGGAGGTGCTGAAGCAGAGGGCACAGTCAGGATCGTGGCCCAGCAGAACTTAGAAGAATGAGGGCTCTGGACCCTCTGACAATAAGGTCACCGAGGGTCATGCGTGGTGCCCACAGACAGACACCCAGGATGGCACCAAGGTTCCAACACAAAGGAAGTTCAGACTCTAGATTCAGACACGGTGATAACTGGGGTGGGAACTGGGAGCCCAGAGGATGGATAGGCCTGGGGGAAACACGGCCTCCGGGGCACCTGGAGATGGGAAAGCTGCGTGAAGAGGGGCTTCAAGGCTGCTGTGGGTTTGGGTCCTCAGTGACATCAGTATTCGGTGACACTGACATCTCAGCCTTTCCATGAATTCAGAGAAGTAAACACTTATGCGGTCACATTACTGGGACACCTGCTCAGGCAGTTAGAGGAGGAGATGCTATGGGGTAAAGGGGTGGCCCCCCAAGAGGAACATGTCCTGGGAGCTAGCGAGGTGGGGACAGGGGGCTGAGGGGCATGGGTGTCAATGGGGCCCAATGTGTCTACACGTTGGAGACAGGACACTTGGTGGGCCAGAGATCTCTGGGCCTTCCGAGAACGTTTTTGCAGTCAGAAGGGCGGCTTCTGTGTGAAGAGGGTGGGGGCCCAGTGTCACTCTAGGACTGTGACCCGGCAGCGCCACTGCTAGGGTCAGTAGGGGGACAGTAGGGGGAGCAGCCCTGTGTCCACAGATGGGCTGGTGGGCCCAGAAAGGGCGTATTTTATGTGCATGAGAACGGAATGCTACTCAGCCTTCCAAGGAGGCAATCCTGACACGTGCTACCGCCTATATGAACCCCAAGGACCTGGCACCAAGGGAAATAAGCCAGAAGTGCAAGGACAAGCACTGGAGGGTCCCACTTGAGCGAGTTCCCCAGAGCAGTTAGCTTCGGGGTGACAGAGAGCAGACAGTGGGCGCCGGGGCTGCGGGCAGAGCGGCAGTTTGGGAAGACGAACGAGTCCAGGGACGGACGGCGGTATGAATGTGCTTCGTGACACAGGACTGCACACTTACAGACGGTTAAGATGGCAAACCTTACGTTATGTATATTTTACCACAATTTAAAACTGTTCTCGTGTTTTGTGATTTTTTTTTTTTTAAAGAGAGAGTCTGGGTGCCGGGGCATTCTGAGGCCAGGACTGTGTGTGCAGGTGGGTGGGAAAGGGCTGTGCAGACAGAGGGAATGAAAATATGAAAACACCCTTCCACGAGGACAGATGAGAAGGCCCAGAACACAGTGGCCGGCACACAGTAGATCTTCAGTTACCACGGGTGGAACAAGGTGGGACAAGATGGAGTAGAACGAAGTCGAAAATCCTGGAGGGAAATGTCTTTAGCATGACTCCAAACAACTAAAACCACAATGAGTTCTTAAATAGAGGCCTTGAAAAGCCTGTTCGGGTGTTGAATCAACACTTATCTGGGGACATATCCTGACACGGGAGAAGCTGGGTGTTGTTGGAAGGACAGAGCACATCCGTGTCCCTGGACACTTGTCATTCCTACCCATGGACAACGACAAAGCAAATGTGGACAGAATTCCAGTGATGACCCGGCAGGACCAGGAACTCACCCCTCAGGACAGTGGAGAAATGGCCTACCCTCGGGCTGAGAGCATGCTTCTCATGGAGGACAGAGCACTACATGCTGCTAAGGGCAACCATTAAAACGAGTGACAGCTGCCCACTGCACCTCTCTGCCAAGGACGACACTTACCACCATCCAGAAACGCCACGCACACACACACCTGTGAAAGCCTTTTTCTCCAAAGTCAACCCTGTCCCACCACCGTGCGAAAACCGTGTCCCGGAGAGAAACTCCAGGGAACACTCATGTCCTCTGAGACTTTCTCCAGCCCCAGAGACTCCACGATGTCCTCAACGCAAGACCAAAGAACGCAAGTGATGGCGAGGCCACGTTAACTCACCAGTCTGTGCCTGAGCTGCACTGTGACAAGCGGCGAGCCCGACAGGTTCTGGGACAGCACGGGTGGCGGGGACACCTCCAGAGAAATCAGGTAGCTGGCTGCAAACAGCGTGTGCCTTTTGTAATTTGCTGCCTCCGCAATCCTTGGAAATAAATGAGAAATCATTACAAAAGGGGGAAAGGTGGGCATGCAACCAGAACACCTGCGTTGAGAACTTAATGTTAAGGCTGAAATTTTTGATACTAAAATCTTCCTGCGATGGAAGTTTGATTGCCTCTTTCAGTCCACGCTGCTCTCTAGGGCTGGAAGCCGCTATGTGACTTTGGGTAAGTGACTTACCCCGTCTGAACTTCAATCTCCCTGCTTACAAAACAGTGCAAGAGATGGTAGTGCAGTGACTGCCTGTGGTTCCCCTGTGTGATGGGGGTTCGTTCTCCGGAGAAAGGCTCTCAGTTGCCTCTAGGTAGCCACCTCCCTCCCCACCTCCAGACCATGTTCTCTGCTGTTGACTCCAACCTTGGCTCAGGAGTAAGCCCTGCTGTCCAGGCCTGAACCACTCAGTTCACTGCCTCCCTCAGGCCACAGGGACTGTTCAGAGGTGAGGGCATGATCCAGGAAACCCAAGGAGATGCAACAAGATTCAGAGGGCAAATGTTGGGTCAGAGACCCTCCCTTCTCTCTACTACTTGTCTGCCCAGGAGGAGGAGGCCCTGGCAGTAGCTTACAGGCATGAATGCAGAGATGAACTGGGAAGCAAGCACCCCACCACCAACCAAGGAAGAGAAGAACTAGAGCTGAGTGATGTCAACTGGATGCTGGATCA
Organism: Meles meles; assembly: GCF_922984935.1. Classification (NCBI taxonomy): domain Eukaryota; kingdom Metazoa; phylum Chordata; class Mammalia; order Carnivora; family Mustelidae; genus Meles; species Meles meles. Next base: position 19,602,372 of record NC_060077.1, on the reverse strand, counting down.
AGCTGCTCCTGAAGCCAATCGACCTGTGTGCCCTTCTGCTTCCATGATCCAAGTACCCTCTTACTTGAAACAGGTTAAGCCAGGTTTTTGGACACTTACAGCCTAATCCAAAGACTCCTGCCTGATATATATGGTATTTGTCTCATGGAGTTACGAGGTTAAATTACAAGATGATATTCAGAGCCAAGGCAGGAGCAAGAAAAGAAGCCCATGGTGCAGGATTTAAGGAGGTGCCCACACTCAGGGCCCAGCACATGCAGGTGGCACTTGTATGACTCCAGGAATGAGCACCTATCTGAAGTTGCACCCTCGGTGCCTGCTTGCCTCACCTTAGTCCCAGCCCTGCCCGACACAGCAAATGTCTGTTGGCGTGAATTTTGACTTGGGGAAGTTGCCCTCAAAGGCCCACAATGTGGAGCCACTATACGCCCCCCTCCCCCGCTGGGCCACCCAGCCCTCTGCTGCTATCTTGTCTCATTGGGACCTTGGCTGCCCTCCACCCGCTCCCCCAAGTCTGCTGGAGGAGTCTGCTCCCTGCCTGTGTTTGCACCCACACGACTGTCCTCATAACACCTACCCACGTCTTGGGGTGCTGCGTGTGCAACGCTCTTCTTCCCTCAACTACTTTTACCTAATAACGAACCTCAAGCAATTTGCTAGAAAGAGGACCGTGAGCATTTTCTCTCCACCTAGATCCACATTCCCTACCATTCCCTCACGTCTGCCTCACCTGGCAGGCTCACACACACACTCTTTTTCCTGCCGAACCACGAGGAAGCATGCCAGGACACTCCTCTCCCGCCACACTTTAGCAAGGCCCTTCCAAACCTGAAGACAGCCCCCAGCATACCACGGCCCAATCATCACCCTCGCAAACTTGACACCACCTCCGTGGTCCCCGCCTTGTGCCTCAGAGCTCTGTGTGGTCCCGAGGAGGCCAGTGCTCGAGCACATCCCCGCAGGCCCCTGAGTTCTGGAACAGTCCCCATGGCTCTCTCTCCTTCCCGCCACAGACATACAGCAGTGCCAGCCACAGTTTGCAAAACGGCCCCTACTATAGATAGGCTGTGTCCCCAGGAGGAGCTCAGGGCCTAGCACCTGGGGCAGGACCACTCCATGGGCCACGCTCACTCCTTCCCATCATGTCACCTCAGGGGACACAGGCTATCACGTCCCACTTTTGATGACGTTAGAAAGTGACCTGCTGGCTGAAGTGGTGCGGGCCAGCTCTATTCCCAGGTGCCCTGCTCACTGTGTAAATTTAACAATAACTCTGTCTGGGCACCTGGGTGGCTCAGTTGTTAAGCATCTGCCTTCGGCTCAGGTCATGGTCCCAGAGTCCTGGGATGGAGCCCTCGAGCCCCGCATGAAGCTCCCTGCTCAGCGGGGAGCCTGCTTCTCCCTCTTCCACTCTCCCTGCTTGTGGTCCCTCTCTCACTGTCTCTCTGTCAAATAAAAATTTTTAAAAAATAATAATAATGACTGTTCTCCAAATACCGCTCACCCAGTGGTGTCTACACCCACTGATGACTTTTGCCCTAATCAGTAACTACACTTAGGGCTCCAAGATGGTAGATACCATCTTCCAATGTTGTCTTTCCTTCTGCATTGATTGGTTGTCATTACTCTACAAAGAACAAGTGTGGACACTTGTCAGCCACCAGACCCTCTGGGAACTTCTCCATCAGAAGCACATGTGTCTGTCAATAAGACATGGAACCCAGAGACCCAAGTCATGGCCCTGCCTCTGCCAGCTGGCAGCCTGGAAGTCCCATCCACTCTCCGGGCCCAGGGCTCCATCTGTGGTGGGGTAGTGGAACTGGGTGACTCAGACTCCCTGCCCTCCTCGGATTCCTGGCCCCACTCAAAGGAAAAGCCTGTCCCAGTTGCTAGCCTGGCACAGCTCACAGTAAGAGCCAAGCAGTCCTCATCGTGACTAGGCAGGTGAGACCATCTGCACGCAGGTGGCACAGCAGGGACCAGCTAAGTGTCCCCCAGGACCTGTGGACACTCAGACACTGCTCCCAGCAGTGGCTGCCTGGGTCCTCAGGAGTGGCCCGCCCAGGGCTTGGCTGGGAAGATGGGAGACCCCGTCCTAGCCTCACCCCCATCTTCACGCACTAAACTCGTGTGCTGACTCCAACCCACCCCAAAAGGGGATTGAGAGGACACTACAATCCCATAGCATCATTCATTCTTACATAAACCATACATGTATGCAGGCCACAGGGCCTGATACTGAAGGGAAGGGACTCCACTGTGTCGGCAAGCAGAGCGCCTTCTGACCACTCTACCCATCTACTCCGAACTGCGTGTGGAATGTGACAATCACCTTACAGCCGATATAGCAAGAACGTCCAATCATCTCGGGAGGCGATAAGGGCAACAGGGTGTGTTAAGAGCACCAAGCTTTGTTTAAACAGTCAACTCAAGTTGCGCTCTCGGCATCCTCACCCATCAGTACTGTCATCAGCGTTATTCTAGAAGGGAGCACACAGCCAACGACCGCCAGGCATTGCCCAGGTTCACACCACCGACAAGGGCGCCGCGTGGAGGACAGAGCCAGACGCCCAGCACCCAGTTTTGTGCTGCTAATTATGACACTGGTGGTCACCTTCTGTCCCACTCTGGTGCCACAGGAGAGAACACGACAAATACAGGGACTGTGCCTGATGAACTATTTGGATGATTTTTTTTTCAAGGTTAATTTTGACAATAAGACACCTTTGCATTCAGTGCTGCCCTTGAAACTTCACCCAAGCTGAAGATTCCACACAGGAAAGATATGTTCTCATCGTGGCAAAAAAATTTGACTTCAGGAAGCCAACTGACATGCATTTGCTGCTGACGAGGGTGCAAGTGGTCCCCAGGTGTCAATGTTAACAGGTAGAGGGCCGGGAGGGGTCAGGATCTGCCTGCACAAGTCTCAGAGCCCACGGCTTGCAGGGATGAGAGGGGCTGACCACAGTTTTCTGGATCACACAGCACGGGATCTGCGGCTCCTAACAGTCCTCTCTGTGCTCTCCTGGGGCAGTGAGGACAGCAGGGAGGTAAGGCTAAGGCTCTGAGATGGACGAATATCCCATCCTTGGACTCCCAGAAGCAGGACAAACTCAGCCTCATCCCCCATCCACCACAGTGGGCGCTGACATAATGGCATGTCTGGCAGGGGTGCCAAACACGGGCCTGGGGGGCTGCCTGGTCCTATATAAAATTTTAGGGGGACACAGCCACTCCCATTCCGTCATGGGTCGTCTGAGGTTGCTTCCAGGCTTCCACGGCAGACTCAGTAGTTGTGACAGAGGCTTTATGGCCCGTAAAGACCGAAATATTTACTATCTGGCCCTTTATGGAAAAGTTTGTCAGCAGCTGGCTAGAGTTACGATTCTACTCGGTCACAGCGAATTGTCCCAAAACGCGGGCACAGGCGGAGGTCGGTAAACAGCAGTTACACTTCCTCTTTCCTCTCCTAGCGGGAGGCGAAGGGAGACCAGGAGGGTGATACAAACCCTGTTCTCCCCGCGCTCCACCCGGGCTGCAGACAGGCCCAGCCATGCCTGGTAAGCACACATTTCAAGCATCCCTCCCACAGGTCAGCTTCAGCCTGACCGCTTGGCCCGAGAGCTACAGGTGGGTAAACCGGGGCAGGAGGAGTCCGCTTCCCTTCGTAATCCTGGATTTGGAAACTATCCCCCAAAGACTTGAGAAGGCATCTTTCTGAGGAAAGGTGACGGGACTCCGCTCTGACAAGTCTCCTGAGCAGCTCCGGAAACCACACACACGAGGGGCCGGTCCCCGTCCCTGTCCCTAGTTTTAAGGAAACCGGCCAACGTGTAGGCTTTCCCAGGACCGGCGGCCCTGGTCTATAGCCAAGTCGGGGCTGTCGTGTCCCCGACCCCACCGTCTCCCCAAAGGCTGCGGAATCCGGGCAGTGGCGGAGGACTGCCTTGGAGACGGGCTGCACGGTTCCAGGTGTTCGGCCCGCATCCTTTGTCGGGTGGCGGCTCCAACAGCGGCAGCTCCCCATCACCGAGGGGTGGGCACAGCCACCCCGCAGGGCCAGGAGAGGGCACGTGCAGGGGAGGGGGGCGGGGCCCCACCAGAGGAGGAGCAGAGCCACCCCGACCCTGCCCTCTGAGGAACCATCTCCTCCTTGCGTCTAGGTGGGCTGACCCACCGCCAGGCCGAAAAAGCCACGTGAAGAGACTCCAGCAGCGAGAGAACAGGACAGTCCAGCCACCATGATGGACACATGACCCAAACGGGCCAATCACAGCTTTCTCTGAATGTCCACAGAGCCATGTGAGCAGATCCGGCCAATGACAGAGCAGGATGCTCTGATCACCATGACTGGGGCCCAGGCTGGGCACATAACCCAAACGGGCCAATCACAGCTTTCCCTGAATTTCCACAGAGCCATGTGAGCAGATCTGGCCAACGAAAGAACAGGACACTCTGGCCATTATGATTGGAGGGCGCCAGGATGGATACAGGACCCAAACGAGCCAATCACAGCCCTCCCTGAGTTTCCATGCACACATTCGGGACTGCAGCTGCTGTCCGAGACCTGAGGACCCAGAGCTGTGGCGTTGTGAGCCGCCTGGGCTCCTGGGTCCAGCCGTGCCTGAAGCCTTCCTTATCCCCCGAGCACCCAGCCTCCCCGCCGGACGCCCAAGCCTGCTCACCCAACCAGCCCTCACTGATGCAGGGGTGTGCTGTTGTTCCCCACTTTTACAAGTGACAGCTAAGGCTCAGGCCATGAAAACACGCGTCCACCACCGCACAGGGAGTACCGGGCAGCTGTGGTCACCTGACTACTGGACCATCAGCCTACATGCCCAATGCCGCTGAACCCCCAGCGTCTGAGGTCCCATGTCCCCTTTCTGGATCTAATAACGAAGCCCCCGGCATTGGCATTGTGAGTCCTTTCTGGTCCTGCATGCCTGTGATGACCCGGAGGCAGGGGTGTTTGAGCGGTCAGCCACCCACTGCCCTCTCCCTGTCCTGGGACCTGGGACACTCACTTGGTCTTGGCTGGCTGGATGTTGTCCAAGTAATCATGCATCCTATGGTACAGAAGGCCCACGATGGTGGTCCAGGCTGCGGAAAAGCAAAGGGTCACAGACATCTGTCAGACCCACTTGCCTAGCAATGCACAGTGCCAACCCTCACACCCAAGTCCAAGGGCGGGGGCAGCTCCTGGGGGAGGGGGTATTGGTGAGGAGAAAGTGAGGGATTCTCGGGGGTGGAATTTTGCAAGAGCCTGAGTAGAAACTTTGTGACCCTTCAGCTGTGAGTTTAACCATGGCAATGACTGCCTGATCCTCTCCTGAGCTGACTCCAGACACACAGATGTTGCCGCTCCCGGGGAGAGCCTGACTCGCCAGGAACATGAGAGTTTCTGTGGGCAGAAGGTCCCCGTTCCAGCAGTGGTCACAGTGCCAGCCTCCAGTTTTGCACCGTCTGGGTGAGCGTGTCCTGTTTGCTGTTGGCATATGGAGTCTTTGCAGCCACATGAACACATAAGTGAGGCAGCAGATGCGGGGTTTACAAGTCACCGCGATCACGCAGGTGTCCTTTGTGCCTTTTGGCTACATCCCATCTCTGCTATGTGACAACTTTGAAACAAGAATCCTTTTTTTATGTTGTGTCCCTCCTCTAGCTTAGCAGAGGACGCTTGAAGGAGAAAGCAGTTAGCTGTCTTCTGGAGTTCCTCGGGGGTATTTGTGGAATAAGTTAAAATTTCAGGAAAATATTGAGCATCCTATCACTCTCATGGTGTGCCAGGCAGAAGGGCTTGGCTCATTCAATTCTCAAAATGATTTTGTGAGTCTAGTACCAATATTGTCCCCATTTTACAGATGAGGAGACTATAACGCACACAGGTTCAGTAACAGCCAGTGAACGGCTGAACCAGGCTTGGAGCCCAGGATTTCCAGCTGCCAGTTGGTCCTTGTGACCAATATGTTCTGCTGCCACAGGGCAGAGCATAAGGCCATGGTCCCACTGAGTATGAAGAATGGAGGGTTCTAGATCCTGCAGCCGGGTGGCGTGAGATGAGCAAAGATCACATGTGCAGTTGGCAGACCACAGCCTCATCCCCAGACACCCCCCCGCTTCTGTAGTTCACCCTGTGTCGGAGGCCGGGAGTGTTCCTGTGACATCTCCAGGTACCTTCAACACAGGCAAACAAGAAGGTAGGGGGAGCAGAGGTGGGCTTTTGTGGGGTGGCGAGGGATGCCTCCTTGCTGAGGAGGAGACCCCGTGACCCTACACTACCCAGGCTGCTCTTTGTCCCCAGTCTCTGGGCAGTGCATGTCCTCTGGCTAGACTGTCAGGAGCAGAGAATCCCAGACTCCCCCGACAGCTGGAGGGACTAGCAGTGGGGGCATTCACTTTTCAAGGGACCAGATGGGCTGGCCCTGCAGCAAAAATGGCCAGAGCTGCCTGAGCCACCTGAGGGGGATGGAGAGCCCAGGGTGGACACCTCTCACTTAGCCTGAGTCCACCCTGGGTGGGGGAGGGGGAACAGCCCCGTCTCTTCATAGCCTGCTGACATGTCACTATGCCGCTCTGGGAGGACACAGGTGTCGCTGAATCACCTCGAGAGCCTGTCCAAAATGCAGATTCCCAGCCCTCCTCCCCAATTCCAGTTCACAAGGCTGGGGTGCCCTTGGAATCAGCATTCTGAGTTAGCCGCTCAGTCGCTTGCCAGGACCCCCCGCCACCACCAGCCCCCGAGGAATGCTGGCCCAGAGCCGCTCCCGCAGGAGCAGGCGAGCTGGCGTGAGGGCCGTGTGTCTGCCGGGTTGCAGCTGCCCGCACATGTGCACGGCCCCGGAGGTCCTGGGGTGGCCTCAGCAGCTGCACTCACCTTGGCTGCGGAACGCCTCGTGGGGAACCTTGATGTAGCTCTGCCCCTGGGCTGGGAAGCGGTAGTGGGAGGAATTTATGGTCTCTGGCAGGAGTTTGGCCACAGAAAACTCTGAGAACAAGCCAAAGACAGGAAGCCACAGTCAGTAAGCTCCAAGGCGCAGGAAATTGGGCTGTAAAGGCCCATCTGCTTCTGCTTTTGCTAACAGAATGAGCTCCCCTGGGCAGTGTAATTACCTCTAGACAATGACGACCTGAAAAAATAAGGGTCCAGGGAAGTCATTTCCACTGTATGGCTGCCTCATCCAGCTGGCCACACACCGTGGGGGCCTTGTGGCCCGAGGCGACCCCTCCTTCCCTCGGGGCAGCCCGTCAGCTCTCAGGGCCTGCTCCTCACCGCACTCTGGGGCACCCAGGACACATGGGAGAAAGAAGGTGCTAGAGACGCTGGCCTTCCAGCCATCGGTCACTATCTCAGCCAACAGTCCCACTAACACTCACCTCCGTGGGTCAGTTTAGCCCCTGCCCCAGAGTCTGGCTCTTGTGGGAGAGTATCAGCTGTGCAATGCTGCTTTAGATAAAGCCTTTTCAAAGGGAGGGGCCATGAAATCAGGGCAAGTGGGACTCTGTGCCGATTATCTTGGAAAGCAGATTTAGGCCAAGCCTCCATCTGGCTCTGCGAAACCTGATTCTGCAACCTTTTATTCCACAGATGCTCAAAGGAGCTGCTGCTTTTTGACTCCCGTTCCGAACAGAGACGACTGTCACCCAAGATCGGTCCAGCCCCCAAGTCACCATCAAATGCTCCCGTAGCTTTGTGTCCGCGTCCTGGCTGAGCACCTGGGCCTTGATCTCACGCTCCCTCCACAGTGTGACTTGGCGTAAGGGCGACACGGTTTACAAAAGCAGAGAGGTGTGTCTGAAGCAATGGTGTGTTTGCTGCTACGCGTGTGTGTGCGCCTGTGTGTGTGTCTGTGCACACCTGCACGTGTGTGTGCCTTTGCCCGTGTGTTTACGCGCTGTGTGTATAGAGGTGTGTGCTGGTTTATGGGCACCTGTGCCCGAGCATGTGCGCACCTGTGGGTGTGTGTGTGTGTACTGTGTGTGCACCTCTGCAGGTGTGTGCACGCCCCTGTGCAGACGTGTACGTCCCTGCTTGTGCACGTGTGGGTGAGCGCAGGGCTGGCAGAGCAAACCGCACAGGCCACCTGGCCTCCAGGGTCCCCCCCCCCCGACGCCTGCACCCATGACCACATCCCACCCCGAGCCAAGCAATACCTGCCATGGAAGAAGAGCCGACGATAGTGACCTGGGGCTGGCTGGCGTCCAGGTTGAAAGAGATGTGGCCCATGACGGTGTCGATGGTCTCAATCAAACCCAGCACCATGGCGTTGTCCTGAACACAACGCCACATGAGGGCACTGAGACAATGGAACCTGCACCGCAAGCCCCCTGAGGCCAACCTGAGGCCCACCCGCCCAACATGCCGCCGGGCTCCACACTGGCACCCCCTGGCACCCAGCCACAGCGAGAGCCCGCTGCGTCCCTGGAGTCCTCGGTGGGCCAGACCCATGATCTCTGTGAGCAGATGAGATCGGGAGACAGCCCCCAGCACTACACCTCTCACGGGCAAGGCCCACCCGGCTGAGCTCACAGCACACAGACATCCCCGGTCACCCAGGTCGTTGGCTGCAAGGCTTCTATGCTTAGACAAAGGTGACAGAGACCTGGGCCCAGCTGCACTCAGAACTCACCTCTGTAATCTCTGACCGGCCTGCCTTACCCCTTCTGTTTCAGGAGGAGGGGGCTGATTGTCCCTAAGTCCCCTCCAGGACAAGGACACAAGAAGCTTCATCCCAGCGTCCATGCATGGGGAGGGATGCTTTGGAGCTGTCAGAAGCCCAAATCCCGTCTGACCTACCTGGTGCACCCCTTCCCTCCAAGCGCCCTCTTCACTCATTCTGAGTCCCCAACGTGGACAGGATCCCAGTGGAAGCTGCCCCATGACGGTGGGGGTCCTTCCTAGTCACCCCATATCTCTGCAGACCTCTCAGATGGAGCTCCGCCCCCATCATCAGATACACCGCTACTGGGGACAGGGCCTCTCGGGCCCTTGGGGGCACAGTGGCTGTGCCTCTCTGCCGCCGGGCCCCTCCCCTCCTTCCTGGAAGGCGTCTGTTTGCTAAGGATCCTTAGCATTCTCTCACAGACGCGCTCCAGGAGAATCTAATGAGCTGGGAAGAGAACATTGAGGCCAATTTTAGACATTTTCTTTGAGGCCTGTGGCCTGATTTCAATCAGCCGAGCACAGTCAAACACATGGAAATCTGTGTCTCGGGTGTGCACTTCTGCTGGGCGGTAGCTGATTCATACTTTCTCTCGAAGGCACGTTACAGCCCGCCTGAGTCTGAAGAGCTCCATGATTATTCATATCTTGTGACACAGCATTCAGAGAAAGTCCCTTTAAAATGACACTGATGAAATGGGTCTGCTCAGGCCCTCCACTGGCCATTTTCCAGGGCTCCCAGCCCTGTACGCAGACTGCCCCCGGAAGGCGTGGACTCTGGAGGGTCGTGCCTTTTTAAAAAAGAATTTGTTTCTAGGTAAGACCGTATCAGTCTTAAAGGCAGGTCCCCTCTTTTCCTCCTCCCTTTGCCTATGTTCATTCCATCTTGTTCCTTTTGAAACTGTTCAAATAAAAAGTTCAGAGACAAAACCTACTGCAGTCTCATGAATAGCATTTCTGCCTCGAACTGCTAAATATGGTTTAAACATCATAGGTGTTCAGGAGAATGAGCGCTTCAGTCCCACACCAGTGTGGCTGCGACTCTGCTGAGCAAGGCAGCTAGGAGTCCTCCAGCCTGCCGGGCAACCTTGAATGTCATGCAGTGAGACCACATCTTCAGAAAACAGACAGAGCCAGAACCCCAATGTCATGGACTGAGGAAAGACTCCTCGGACCCACTGCGGACTTTACAGGAGTGAAAAGTAAGTTTCAACTGTGCTTCACAACTGAAATGTGGGGTCTCTGTCACCGCAGCACAACCTGGCCTGGGCTGCCTGATGTGCCTCCTGTTGCTGGGAACATCCTCACGTGGCTGAAGACAGCCGGACTGAATCTGACAGCGGTGTGTGGGACGGAACGTACACGAGAGCGCTCAGGGTCACAGCAAGCCTTAGGGCTTTGGGTGACAGCTCTTTCTAAAGGTTTTTGTCATCGGCAGTTCCTGCCTTCTCCACAGCATGTAAACTTGTTTCATTTGTTAAATGGTAAAGTCAATGCAGTTACTTTTAAAAAGAAAAAAGTATATTCCATTCTCCTTTCTAATTATTTGCAGTTCAGGGGAAATGAGGTATTTTTTGGTTTTTATGTTTATGATCATGAAACATATAATCACATGTTCCTTTTTTTTTTTTTTCACTTAATCTAGGGATCTTTAGACATAAAACATGTGTTTCTCTTACCACTCAAGAGCAATGTGACTGTGAAAAATATTTTATTAAAATGATAAATAGGGGTGTCTGGGGGGCTCAGTGGGCTAAAGCCTCTGCCTTTGGCTCAGGTCATGATCTCGGGGTCCTGGGATCGAGCCCCACATCGGGCTCTCTGCTCAGTGGGGAGCCTGTTTCCCCCTCTCTTTCTGCCTCCCTCTGTGCCTGCTTGTGATCTCTATGTCAAATAAATAAAATCTTTTTAAAAATAATAAATGATAAATAGAGGTCAACCTAGTATATACTCCTCATGAAGACAGGCAGCCACTTCCCAGCTCGGTGCCGGGAAAGAGAACACATTAGTGACACCCGCACACTTCTGAGCCCCACAGAAGGCACAGCCCTTGAACTCAATTGCAGATCTGGTCCACATGAGCTCTAATGACCCAGATGGCAAGACTGGAAGGTGCATCATTTCTCTCAGAGGTGTGAATTGGGCCATATTTACACCACTTCTAGGAAGACACGGCGGTTGGCAAAGTGCATACATTTTGACAACCAAAAATGTTTTTTTTTCCTTACCTCTGACACATCGACCCAACTGGGCAGTTGAAGAACCTCTCCCATGGTCTTTAGGAAAACCTAAAGGCAGACAAAATGACACTGCTTAGCATGTATTCCTAATCCTCAAAATGTCGAGACCTTTGATTTCTCCGTGTCTTATCAAGCCCTGGTTGGGTTTTACATACGGTCATAAAGACAAACAGCTCCCATCAGCACAAGAGGTCATGTTTTACAAAGTCCTTCGGAGCCGTCACCTCGTTCACTCCCTGTGACGAGCCACTCGTCAGCGATAAGCAGACAGATGTCAGAATGAACACAGCTTAGTCATGGAGAAACCCCAAAGCACAGGGCCAGGAGAGAAGCGGCCCTCGGGACTGCCTGTTGAGTGAACAAGTGAATGAGCCTGAGCGGCTGAACATGCCTTCCTTGGGTAGCGGACCCGAGCTGACACAAAACCACGTGTGCTCCCTGGAAACCACGTCTCCATAAAGAAGTTACTCGGAGACCCTTGGTCGGATCAGCTTAACATCATGTTCGGTTTGGCTCACCACTGTTCTAAAGAAAGTAAATTAGCTTTTAGCATGTTTAAATGGGGAGATTTAAATGAAAATATGTGCATTTCCGGCTTCCTTGGAGAAGAGCAGAAGCTCAGGCTGCCCCGGCCCACAGTTCCACACGGCCACTGTCAGCCTAAGTGAAGTGGGAGCAGCCCCCTTAGTCAGATATGTGTTCCTCTGTGCACCCCAGTCCTCACCACTCCCTATTGCCTGACACCTAGTCCAGTCCCTCATTTACATCCCTCATGTCGACTTTTTACTGTTTGTCTCCTACTATAGACACAGAATTAAACTTAAAGCCTGACCAGAATGCCTGGGTGGCTCAGGGGGTTAAAGCCTCTGCCTCTCTCTGTCTCTCTTTTTCTCTGTCTCTCATGAATAAATATATAAAATCTTAAAAAAATCCAAAAAACCAGACACCTTAAATCCTGATCAAATCTCCCATATCTCCACCGAACTGCCATCTCCAGAAAATTGCATTCTTCCTCTCACTTTAAGGCACCAAATATCTTGAGAATTCATCCTCAAAACTCCTCACTCTTCCATTGACTTTATCTGGTAAATACTGATTAAGACCCTGAAGGGCAAGGCCTTATGAACAAAAGACAAACAAAATATTGGGCTTGAGGTCTAGTGGGAAGAATTTATAATCTAGGTGAAGAGTCAGCACTTTAAAAAAAGGGGGGAAAAGATAACCTAGTAAAGTATTGAGGCTTAAAGGCCATACAGCTCTGTCACACTCAACTCTGCCATGGTAGTGCAAATGCAGCCACAGACCACTGTGACTAGACTAGCATGTTCCAATAAAACTTTATTACAAAAACAGTCAACGCACCAGATCTGGCCTAAGGGCTATAAATTGCTGATTCCTACTCCAGCGGAGCAGTCTGGTGGGATAAAAATAGAATGCTGGCCACATTACCACTTTTAAATTTTCTAGTAGCCATATGATTTGTTTGCATGCGTGTATGCACCTGCTGGGCGGGGGGGGGGGGAGGCGGGGGGGGGGGCAGAGGGAGAGGGAGAATCCTGATCTCAGAACCCTGATACGACCTGAGCCCAAATCAAGACTTGGGGTTTAACCAACTGAGCCACCCGGGGTGCCTCTGGTAGCCATATCTTTTTTTAAATTTTATTTATTTATTTGACAGAGAGAGATCACAACTAGGCAGAGAGGCAGGCAGAGAGAGTGAGAGGGAAGCAGGCTCCCTGCCGAGCAGAGAGCCCGATGCGGGACTTGATCCCAGGACCCTGAGATCATGACCTGAGCCGAAGGCAGTGGCTTAAACCACTGAGCCACCCAGGCGCCCCAGGTAGACATATTTTAAAAAGTAAAGAGTAAACAGATGAAACGAATTATGTTTCTACTAATTCTATGTTTCAAACTAATTCTGCGTCTTTCTTAGCCCCATATATCTAAATTGGCACTTCCACGTCCCAAGATAAAAATTGTCAATTCAATATTTTACGTTCTTCTCTTTCTCCTAAGTGTTAGGAATCCAGTTTTATGTCCCATCTAGAGCCTGGATTTCACGTCTCACATCTGACTTTGAATTTACCACAGTTCACAGACTCCCCAGCCAGATATGGCTAATGGGCCCCTTATCACCTAGCGCAGGAAATGACTTCTCACCATTTTCCTGTCCAGTTGCTAGTGGTAGGAAGCCAGGACATGGAAAACTGGATATTATTTCTCATCGAATCAGAGATGGGCAGGGTTTGGGGATGGATGGAGATGCCTGAGAAGCCGGCTCTCTCTTCCCCCCACGGGGGCAGGAAGGTGAGTGGGGCCGTCCTTCCACTTCGGGGTGCCTGGGCACCGAGGGCGTCTTCTCATGCACTCCCCGGGTCTGCCTTCTACCAGCAAACCTTCCAGAGTGCTCACCTAACACCACTGTCCTCAGCACACATGAATGCATGTGGATCCCCTGAGCTGAGTATCCTGTTGTCTCCCCTACATTGCAGCAGGGCAGAGACCGAGGACACAGGGCAAGGAACCAGTGAGGGACATTCAGCCCTTAGCCAGCCCTCTGCACCCTGCTCGGACCTGTAAACTGCTCTTTCCAGGAGGAACCCGCTCAGACGGGCCTTCTTTCTCCACCTTGGCCCAGAACCCCGGTACTCCCCCTCTACCCGCCAGGGACCCTCTACCTCGACCTGGAGGGTGTTTAGAGGAGAGTGAGAGGCGGCAGCACCTTGATTCCATGCCATCAATGGCACATTCACTAAGTGTTTTAGGTGACCTTGGCAATTCCCACTGACCTGTAAGTCACAGCACTGTGGGTCACAATGTGTGCAGCCTGTGGCCTTAGTGCACCGCAGCTACCCCCACCAAGACCCAGTCCCACTCTTCACCTATCACCAAGGGAGGCAGTGAGGACTGAAACTGGAGCTGCGCACCCAGATGGCGGGCGGCCGGGCGGGTGCAGAGACGGGAGCCACAAGGAGCCGCGGCAGAGCCGAAGGAGGCTCCAGCAAGCTGGACGGAGCTGGCGGGACAGGCCACCCTACCCAGTGGCTCATGACGAGTCTAGAACCCAGACTGTCACGTAAGAGTTCTGAGTTCCTACAACTCTGCGCAGATTGAACAGAACATGCCTGTGGGTCAGGATCTGGCGCTTTGCCATCCCCGACCGTCCAGGCACAGAAATCAAGTAGCTTTACCTGGGTGAGGTTCAGCGCCATTTCCTGCGAGAGAGGCTTATTGGGTAGTTTGAGGGACACATTTCGCAGGTAGCTCAGTGTGGTTCCTGGACTCTGGAAGTTTTTCCTCGCCTCTGTCAAGTTGGCTATGACGGGATGGTAAGCATTGGTGGGCACCTGAAAGAAATGACAGGCGTGATTCTAGCTCAGGATGAAAGCCAAGAAGTCCTACGGAGTCTGGCGTGCCCTCTTACAGCCCCGTGACGACGGCGGTTGCACCAACGGTGTACCAGGAGGCACTTCTGCAATTGCCTGACACAGACTGACCTTTCTCCCTCTCAGCAACTTCAAGAAATATGCACCCATTTGAGAGATGAAACCAAGTGCAAGGAAGCTCACCCAGAGATACACGTGGAACTGGCATTTGAACCTGCACCAAAGGTACAAGAGTCTGTGCCCTCCCTTTCCCTTAGAGTCCCCAAGGAAGGGAAAGTGGTGGGATTACAAGTACTAATTCCAGAGGGGAACGTTTCTGTACGGACTGATTTTCCCTCAAACGTCGGGAGAAGGGGCACGAAGAGAAAACAAGCCTCGGCACAGGTCCCCCCTTCTCTCCGCTCACTGTGCCGCCTGCCCCGGAGACGGTCTCAGTGTTTGTGTCCCTGGGCAGTCTGGTTGACTTCCTTTTGACCCCTGAGGCCACAGACCACAAGAAGCAGAGGGCTTTCCCTTCAGTCAGCCTGAGCATCCAGAGTTAGTGCCAAAGCTAGCTTCCCCTCCAGGGCTGATTTCTTCCCAGACACTATACTGCCAAGAAGAGAGAGCCAGACTGTCCAGTGGAATTCAGTCCCGGCACACAGGCTAAGCAGAAGGGCTTCAACAAGAAGGGGGACTGAGATCAATGCGTGTGCTTACCACGGTGTTGGCTGGGGGTGTCATGAAGACGTTTGGTGGTGTTGAAGATGACAACACATGCTTTCCTGGAAAGAATCAGTAATGCTTGATTAGGGACTGAAACATGGTCCATCTTTCACCCTAAGGAAGGCCTGTCTTTACTCAGGACTCTCCAGCTTCAGACACATCCAAGACAGCCTGAAAATGTTTTGAGTAGGAATGCTGCTGGGAAGATGAACGGCTAATAAATCAGCTTAATGGGCAGATGGTATGGATTTTCCCAGGTCACATTACTTTCCTATTTATGTTTCAAATTGCTTTTGAACACCCTTCATGCAAGTCATCATGTAAAGCGATGATTTTATACAAGCATTTACCGATTTCAAATAAATAGAGAACCAGAAGAAATCGCCCTCACCGCATCGGGACTAACTAGGGATGGAACACAGAGGGCCATTAGTCTCAGGCGAGGACAAACAATCCATCCGGTCAAGCCTTCCCTCCCAGACAGATGGAGCGAGACGAAGTGGTGGGAGAGACTCTCCTCTCGAGCCCCTTCGACCCTGAGGATTCCAGTTCTTTCTCCTCTATTTGGTTAATCATAAATTATTACAGCTATGTTAAACCTGGCTCTGATGGACGGCTGGATGGGGCCGTCCGGGAGACTTCTGGTCATTTTCTCTATATGTGATTTATGTCACATGACCAGTCTTCAGAACCAAGTCCCCAAGCAACATGGGGTGTGATGAGTCTAGTCCTGGTTCAGCAAAGATGCATGCACGTGCTCCTGAGACACGAAAGGGTTAAGGCAACACCTCTCCTGAATCGCCTCAAACTCAGACACCACCTTCACAGGGCACAGAGGGCAGTGTGGCCTGAAACGCTGTGCTGTGTGGGGCTGGTGCTCCCCATCTGCGCCCTGGGATGTCCTGGGGACACGAGTTTGCAGAGACAGCTCAGGAGCCAGGAACAGTGACACCTCTTTCCGGGGTTAATAAAGCGGTGAGGTATCAGGAAACCAGGGTTTGTTGGAGGCTTTCAATAACATAAATACAGATAGCATCTTGGTCTCAAAGTGACAAATCTCTGAATCTTAGGCTATGAAATGCAGGAGATTAATATCTTTTGTATTGTACAGGACCTATATTTTGTCCTTATGTCACTAATGTATAAGGAATGAATTCTACCTTCTCAGTGAGAAACGGGTGTCTCAAAGATGGGGGTGGACAGAGACATCCTGCATGCACAACAGCTGTGCCCTGCTCCCAAGAGCTGCAGCCCCAGTCGCTGGGGATCCCCTCTCCTCTGAGTTGCAGATGCGGCTGGCCCCACTGCCATGACCGCCTCTGCCAGAGGCGGACGATGACCCAGGCTTCAGGCCATCAGCGTACTCTGCAGCCCTGGCCACAGGGCTCAGCCCCCGGGGAAACACAGGGATCATTCTGGCCAAATGAGGGTCCTGGGCAGCCCTGCTGTGGGAGATGGCAAAAAAGAGAAGCTCTTGCCTTCTGCTGAGGATGGAGAGAGAACGTAGAGGGAACAGCAGCTATGCTGGCATCACAAGAAGGAGCAGAGTCAAACACAAACACTCTTAGTGACACATGTGAGCACCTAGAGCAAACTGGTTCTGAAGCAGATGTTCTTCTATTGTTTCCATTGTGTGACACTGTTTAATTCCCTTTTTGCCATAAGTCACTTTAGTTGTGTTTTCTGTCATGTAATCACAGGATCCTAACAGCTGAGTGGTTCACTGTTGGACCCCAAGGGGAGGCCGGCTTTCCGCCTCCTGGTCCTGACCCGTCCCTGCCGTCAGCACAGTGGTAAGCCAATGGATGTTTACGAGCGACTCATTTTTTGGCAGATTATTCTATGTTAAAATAAAGAATCAGTGTGTTCAGCTGTTGGCAGAATGAAAACGAATGAAGGGAAAGGAAGTATTAATCTTAAAACAGTGGAGGTGTTGGGAAAACCTGCCACGTGCAGGCTCTGTGCTCATGCTTTACCCGGTCACTGTCTATTCGCGCAGTCCCCGTCCCACGGTTTCCTTCCAGTTACAAAGGAGAATGTTGTGATTTGGAATGATTAAGACACAAAAAGTCACTTGCTACCATTCTGTGTATGTGGAAGACCCAAAGAAGGATCAGTGGTGGCCATGGGCTGGGAGGAGGACACAGGGAGCAAGAGGTAGTGGGTACTGGACTTCCTTTCCGGGTGAAGAGACGGTTTTAAAACCAGAAAGGATGGCTGCCCAACGCGGTGAGCACAGTAGGTACCACGGGACTGTACACCTTCAGATGGTTGCGTTTCTGTGCCCTGAATTTTACCTCAACAGAGGTGACCCCCAAGTCCCACGGCTCGTCGAGGCTGAGGGAAGATTTGAACCCAGGCTCTCTGTCCCTCGGGTCCCGTCTCTGAACACCCACTCTGTACTGAGCAAGAAGGGGCATCCGCGGGGCTTCCAGGGCCCCATCAGGGTCTGGCGCACAGAAGGCACCAGGTGAACCTTTGTTGATCGAATGCACTAATGGGCCTGGAATGTCTGCTCCCAAAGCTGTCCGTTATCACCCACCACGTACACCTGGTGGGTACACGAAACCCCCCAGTGACCCAAAGGATACTCCTCTCAGGGTCTCTCCGCTAAGTTGCCAGTTCCTCCATCTTAGGGAACAGGTGTTCTGGAGAAGCGGCTGGATTTCTGAGTTTCATCAGGATGCCTCGCCGCCTGCAGCACAGACAGCCTCCTCAGGAGAGTGAGGAGCGAGACATGCTAGGAAAGGAGGTGGACAGAAGGAGCCTCATCCTCCCAGAAATGGGCAGAGCTGGCCTGAGCCCTCCCCCACGTGCCCACTAACCAATGGCAGCTGTGAAGTACATCGAGATCTCGTCCGGGGTCAGGGCCCGTTCCCAGATGATGAACTCATCAAAAGCTCCATCCTCGTAACGCTTGGTCTGGTCCTGCTCAGACCCTATCACGAGGTTGACGCTGGGCTCCCCATAGGCGTGAGACACTTTGCCACTTGGGTCGGAGGTGCTCAAGGTCCCGTTGACGTAGACTTTCAAACCCTCCTTGGATTTCCATGTAAACAGGACATGAGTCCAGTAGGGACCTAGAAAGAGCAAAGATCACTGTTCTGCTGATGTGGAAAGAGCTCCCCATGCGTGTGTCTCCTACTTGTTAAGCACCTGCCTCTTGAGGTGATTAGTCACTCATGACCTTGGTGAGTCCTCACACGGGTCAGAATGTAGATCTGACTTTTCCTCAGAAAGAAGTAGAGGGAAGAAATTACCCCCATCCCCAAAACTCCAGAAGCAGTCCAAAGAGACCTTTTGCTATTTTAAATTAGATGCTTTGCTATTCTAAATTAAAATGAAATAATAGCTAATGGTCATAACTTGTTCAAAAAAATTTTTTTGATCCTGCATAGGCCATCACAGTGCAGGTCAATAAAACTTATCTGACAATAAAACTTATCTGTGGGCCTGATTCAGCCACAGCAGTTGGTGTCCACCTCTGCTCTGACATAGGATGTGTGATATCAACCAATGTGGTGGGACCATGGTAGGGCCACCCTCCTGGCTCATCTTGTTCCTCAGACTCTGATGGCAGCTTGTCCCACAAAGGGCTTCACTTTGTTTGGCAAGTGCTGTGTTAGGCATCTCATGGGCTTGCTTCTGGAAGGAACAGGGCAGCCCTTCAAAGTGTGTGTGCTACCATGAGCCAGGCATCACCTTAAATCACCCAGCAATTAGCTATGGAACATCCCAAAATAAAAGCTTCTGCACAGCAAAGGAGACCTCTAACAAAACCAAAAGGCAGCCTACAGAATGGGAGATGATAATTGCAAACGACATTATCTGATAAAGGGTTAGTACCAGAGTATATAAAGAACTGATACAACTCAACACCCAAAACAAATAATCCAATTTTTTAAAATGGACAGACGATATGAAGAGTCACTTCTCCAGAGAAGACATCCAGCTGGCCAACAGACACATGAGAAGAGGCACAACATCACTTATCATTGGGGAAATGCAAATCAGAGCCGCAGTGAGATCCCACCTCACACCGGTCAGCGTGGCTAAAATGAACAAGTCAGGAATGACAGATGCTGGCGAGGATGCAGAGAAAGGGGAGCCCTCCTACACTGCTGGTGGGAATGCAAGCTGGTGTAGCCACTCTGGAAAACAGCATGGAGGTTCCTCAGAAAGTTGAAAATAGAGCTACACTACGACCCATCAATCACACTACTGGGTATTTACCCGAAGAATACAAAGGTATGAATTCAAAGGGCCACATGCAGCCCTGCCGATGGCAGCATCATCTACAACAGCCTAACCATAGAAGCAGCTTGCGTGTCTGTGGCCTGAGCGGAGAAAGCAGACGTGGTGGGTACATATGACAGAATATTCCTCAGCCATAAAAAAACATGAAATCTTGCCTCTTGCAATGACAGGGCTGGAGCTGGGGAATCTAATGCCAAGGGAAATAAGTCAGAGAAAGACAAATACTGTAGGATCTCACTCATGTGGGATTTGTGAAACAAAATGAAAAGAGACGAACCAAAAAACAGACTCTTAACTATAGAGAACAGATGAGTGGTTACCAGAGGGGAAGGGGTTGGGGGTTGGGTGGGTAGGGATTAAAAAGTACACTTATCATGATGAAAAATAAAATAAGTTTTTAAAAAGATAAAGTTCTGGGGCACCTGGGTGGCTCAGTGGGTTAAAGCCTCTGCCTTCGGCTCAGGTCATGATCTCAGGGTCCCGGGAATGAGCCCCACATCGGGCTCCCTGCTCAGCGAGGAGCCTGCTTCCCCCTCTCTTTCTGCCTGCCTCTCTGCCTACTTGTGATCTCTCTGTCTGTCAAATAAACAAATACAATATTTTTAAATAAATAAATAAATAAAAATAAAAAGATAAAGTTCTATCAGTCAACCAGTCCATCACCACCCAGCAATTACTCAGGCCCTTTCCTAGGGTTGGGCTGCTTCCTAATCCTGAGTCTCTGGAGAGCACTTGGGTCCTAAATGGGTCCAAAGTATTATTTATTGCCTTTGAGTTCAAAGCAAGAATAACAGATTTCTTCAGTGAACAGAGAGTGTGTCTCCGGGAAGAAATGTTCATAATTCTTCCCATTTCCCTGGGTGGGAAAACAGAGTTCGGTAGACTTTACCTTAGAACATGTTGAGGAAACCTACCAGATGCCCAATACTGTGTCAGCCCCAAGGAGCACGGAGATAAGACTCTTGCAGAAGAACCTGACTTGGGTAGAACATGATAAGTGCCATGAACGAGGTACAGGCCGTTCTGTGGCAGGGAGGGGCCGAGAGTCCTTCTGGCCTGGGATCAGAGAAAGCAAGTAGGCACGATTCTCCCAGCACTCTTGCAGAGGCGAGGTGGAGAGTCAGGCTTGGGGAGAACGATTAAGGCTCCCGGCTCACACAGGTGGTGGGTGTAGAGGAGGGTTTGACCCTGAGGCTTCGGCTCTGGCGTCATCCATGTCTTAAACAACTGGGACACAGGGCCTCTTTAAATGGGCCAGAAAATGAATTATCCTTGAATATCTCAGAGATATCATTTCCTGCTGGAGGCCTTCGTTCTGCCTACCTCCTGCTCCGTGCTTCCCTCCTAGTGCCCGGCCCAGACCAGGCTCCCCTTCAATATCACCCCATACTTCTCTCCCACGTCCACTTTCCAAGTCAGACCCTCTGCTCCCCCAGCTTCCTGCCCCGGGCCTCTGACTCGTGCCCAGTGCACAACCCAATCTCACGCCAAAGAGAACACAGGAATCTCCAGACAGAGCCAGGAAGACCCCACAACACCCAACTGCAAAACCCCCAGTGTCTACACAGCCGCCTGCTGCCTCCCACTTGTCCTAGAGCACCCCTCCCCACAGCTCCCAGTCCTCTCCTCCAGACCACCCTTCCTCCCTCGGTCTTCAGTCTCTGTTCCAAAAAATTTTCACAGGATATTCTAAATATTGCCAAGTCTATACCACTTGGGGGGGGCATGGGAAGGAGGGGGAGCAGAAAAAGAAGAAAGAGGCAGCACGGGGAGAGGAGGGGACAATGAGGGGGAGGAGAGGAGAGGAGGAGGGGAAGAGAAGGGAAGGAGGGAGCGAAGGAGAGGGAGGGGAGGGAATGGGAGGGGAGGCAAGTGAGGGAAGAGAAGGAAGGAGGGAGGAGAGGGAGGGAGAACAAGAAACAGTGGCAACCGTGCTACGCACCTGGTGTCCACTACTGCATTTCACGTCCTCAGCCACGCGGGGCACATCCCAACAGCACCTTCCCTCTAGGACATGGAAGCGGAGGCCACGCATCGGGCAACCCGAGGCGGCACACGGCGGGGGTGGAGGGAGCACAGGCGCCTGGCTGCAGGACGCGGCCCTCTCCCATTGGTCTCCCCCAGCAAGCCCTGAGTGCTGGGGCCAGGCCGGGCCCTTACCTGGTGGACTGAAGGTGGCCTCCCAGGTCATGGCATTCTCCCGCGTGTACAGCTCCACAGAGCCCTTGCCGCCGCTGGAGCAGACTCTGAAGCCGTCAGAAATGACCTGTCCCCCGTAAGCAAAAGGGGTCGGTCTGGACGCCTCTCCTTGTGTCTTCCAGAAGAAAGAAAATGTGACCCCTGAGGGAAAGAAGGGGACAGGGTCAGGACTGATGGACAGCAGAAGGGACCCCTCCCCAGAAGCAGATTGTTCTCTCTGCCCCTTACTCTCCATGTGAAAAGCCTCTTTTTTCCCCTTCTAGAGACAATTGAGGAGGCACCGGCAATGACAACAGGCCACATTTATGAAAAGCTCACGAAGGGCTGGATACTTTCCCAAGAGTTCTGAGTGCATTATCTCCTTCATCATCATGGCAACCCCCTTATCATTCCACTTATGCAAATGAGGACACTGAGGCCAGTTTGTCCCAGGTCACCAGACCAGCATCTAGCTCCGATCCAAGCTCAAACCTAGAGACCGCCAAGTTCACAGATACCGATAACCAGCACCATCCTATGCTCACTCCTCCTCTTGGTCCAGAAGCGTCTTTATGGCAGCTCCTGCTACAACCTTTCCTGCAAGCATATTTTACAAAGAAAGGAACCAGTCCATGCACACGGGCTTATAAACCACATGCTAAAAACACTTCTGCTTCACCAACTTTCTCCAAGGTCCGTAAACACACCCGCACGCCATCATGCCACGTGTCTGCATGGCGTCACATTCTAAATCGGGGCAGCTCGGGCTCCTTCAACTTCTCACTCTCCAGGCAGAACCAGAAGTTCAACCTCCGGGTACGTGTCAGATTCTATCCTTTAGGATAAGGTTCTAGTGGGGAACTTCCAGTCAAAGGGGGAGACCGCTTTTAAGGGTTTTGACATTTAGGAGAGTAATTTCCAACAGAGTCACAGAGGGGGCAGCGAAGACTCTGTCTGTCCCACAGTCACCTTGCAGGCCTGGACGCCGGGCTCCTCGGGGAAAGGATACAGGGACCGGAGCTGGCCGGAGGCTCATCTGGGCGTTAGGCTGCCCATCACCTCCTTCCTGACCTCTAACCATTTCTATCCTGCCGGGCTCACCGCAATGAAATTTACCCTTTCCCTGCACATGAGTCAAGTCCGTGCATATGCATGTGTGCACGTATGAGAGACAGACAGACAGAGTGCATGCGTATGGGAGAGTGCTGCACTAGCAACCTGGGTGAACGTCACGTGGGGGCTGGAAATCATCTCGGCGGCCCCACCCCGCCCAGTCTGGCCCAGGCAGGAGAGGACGGTGCCCAGAGTTGATCAAAACCAGCCCGTGACTCGGGGGGTGAAGACGGGGGTGGAGGGTCCTTTGCCCTGGGCCTTATTTATACAAATGGCACCAAACTTAGACTTGGGGCCTTATCTTCAAATGAGATCATGGACACAGCCTGAGTCCCCGAATCAGCTGACACGTGCCATCACACAGAACCAACCACCTTTACTGTGACGCCTTATGGACTGACAACGTCTGTTATAAACTGTTATCTTGTGACGATCAGACTGTATCATGTTTTGTGGGCTCCGAGCCTTAATTTGGTTCATGAGAAGCATGTAGAAAAAGCATCATTTAATAACCCCGGATTGGAATTTCTCCATTTTTTTCTTTAATATAAGAGGAACCTCAAAATTATTGGCAGAGTCCTGGACCTTTCTGGACCTCTAAGAAGTTAGAGTACAACCCCACCTCATAGGGGTGTGTGCTTAGGGCTCCCGAGGAAAGTAGAGAGCCCCCCCAAGTTTCCTGAAGGATGGGACTGGCAATGGAAGGCTGCTCAGATGTGGCAGGGGTCCTGGGACCCTCCCCGGAGCCCGCTGCTGGCACAGGGCCCACTGCTCCTGCCCACCTGGCACCCTGGGACCAGAATCCAGTGCAAACTGTGACCCTGCCGCTGGGCCTCCCCGCCGAGCCTCCCAGCTCTCAGAAACAACCCGTTTCCCCAGGAAGCGAACACATGCATTGTGAAATTTTTGTTATGAAACGAATTCCCGGAGGATTCATGGGAGTTAATTTTTTCCAAATATTTTGTTGCGTTTAGAAATTCCTTTTTTTCAATTCTGCCTTGGCCAAGCGTCTTTCTGTCCAGGAAGTAAAAGAAAAAGAGGGCAGTCAGTTTGGCATTAGGTAAAAATGGACACGAGGCCAGTGACACGGCCTGTAAACGAGCGTTTCGTTTTCGCCCACATAACCTGCACAATAATTGCTCCTATCTGGGGAACAGCCTTATCCTGAAACATCTGCTCACGTCTTCCCAGAGTCTCAGGAGCTCACAGGGAGCTTGAAGGCCAGCAGCCCCCAGGAGTGCAGCTACAGGTACACAGGCCATCAACACAGCAAAGAAACAAGCAGAAAGAAAAAGAAGTGAGTGTGATGATTGACAAGTTGGTTCCCCACTTCTTTCTTTGTATGATCATTAAATCTGAGTCTATCCAGAAAGATAAAATGAAGAGAGGTCTTTCTGAACAAGACACAGAAAAAGAAAAAGAAAACATCATCTAGATGCCGCAAGAAGAGACGGATGTGATTGAGCGCAGAAATACAAAATTCTGCAAGGCAAATCATTTACCATAACAACGTTAAAGGGCAACTGGCTTTGTGTGATACATTTAATAGTCAAGGAATTCACGTCCTTACTACAGGAGAACACCTGATAAAGACAAGTGCCATCACTAGCACTTAGTGGGAAATTCCCAGGAGCAAGGAGGACTGCCCTAAGACTTGCACGGGTATTAATTCTTAACCCTTCCAACAACCCTGTGAAGCAGGTGTGATCAGTGTCCCCATTTTATAGGTGGGAAAACCGAGGCACAGAGAGGCCATGCAGCAGGCGGCAGGCAGGACTGGGACTGGGCGGGCGGGCTGCGGTAATTATTGCTCCATTTCACTCTGTCCCAGAGATCGCCCATGTTTCGAAGAGCACGCGCCCCCTGACTTAAACTACAAAGTTACTCGGGAACTGTGGCATGAAAAGGACGCACAGCAAAGCCCCATGTCAAGCGAGGAAGTCTTGGTGAACACACTGTCCTCTCCACGTCTCTGTGGTGGGTGGGAGGGCAGCTGGCAGGGGTGGAGCAGGGGGACTTCCCAGGTAGAAGAGCAGCCCTACCCAGGCCCAGGGACTCAGCACGGTGTCCTGCATGCTGGTGGTTCAAAGTGGACCCAAGCAGCTGTGAGCAGAGAGGGCAGAACCACCTGTAGGCCTTGTGGCTGGTGTGGTATCCAGGTGCCCTCACCCAGAAGCTGCACCTCTGTATGCCCCAGGAGAGCCGAGCCATCCTGCCCACCCCGGTGTCCTCCAGTCTGGGTGGCGCCTCCCACACACCCCGGGTGATCTCCAGGCGGCATCCATCAGAGTCACCACTGGGCCAAGGGCCTGGACCGATGGTCTCACACCCAGGTGCTTTCCCGAGGCATCTGAGCACGGGGCATGCGTGTTCTGCAGAGTCTGAACACCTGCACTCAGCCTGACACAGACTGTTCCAAAGCATCCGCAATATGTCCCATCCCACCTGCATCCGGGTCATGTAACCCCCCCCTTCCCCACCAATCCTCAGAGCCAAGTTCCCCACCTGCCCCGGGCCTGACTCGACCCAGAGAGGACAGCCAAAGTGACCCCTGGCCCAGCCCCAGCTGCACTCCCTGTCTCGCAGCTTCCGCTCTCCCTCTTGAGCTCTGAGCCGGTGCGGAAGTCCGGGCCACACACGCGAGCACAGAGGTGCCAGAGCAAGAGGGAGGGAGCCTGCAGGGGACCCCAGGCCTGGCCGCTCCCTGACTGCAGCTGTGTGACGCCCAGACTGAGAAGGGCCCGCTGAGCGCAGCCAGCCCGCGGGACTGGGAGACGCAACCCCAGCCGGCGTTCTGCACTGCACGGCAAGAGCTGACCCAACGGTCTTACCCAAACCCCTCGTGCATGAGCCAGTAGACCTCCCTCTTCTTAAGCCTGATCGAGGTGAGTTTCTCTCACTTATGATGACTCTGCTGACCCCACTGTCCCCCCAGGGGCCCTACAAGGAGGTACACGCGCCTCCTTCCCTCCTTTCTGACACGTTGGGTCGAGGGTTCAGGGAGGGTCCCAGGGCAGCCCCTGGCAACCCTCCATCCTCTCCTGCTTACGAAGGCACTCGGGTCCAGCCGGAGGTGGCCACCGCCCATTGAGACCATGACACGGGGGGAGGGCAGCCTGCTGGGAGTGAGTCCGCAGAACAGTTACCCGAGCCTGAGGGACAGCCTCAAGAATGTTCTGGAGTGGGAAACGACGTTCACGTCCACGGGCACCAGCTTCACCTCAGCGCCAAGCTCAGGGCTCAGAGAAGACCCGTCCCGCGGCTGCAGCAGAATAGACAGACCGGGCCATCAACGGTTTCTCACCTCCCCCAGCCCTGTCACCTGCAGACGCCCGCTCCCAACACCATCCTGTGACAGAGAAGCTCCAGCCCACAAATGCAGAGGGGACACCAAGTTCAGGGCACCACAGTACCCTCCCTGCTTGCTTCCTTCACTCCGCAGATGTTTGTGGGGGGAAGCGAGGGGCCGCAGACAGACGGGCGCACAGACCTGTAGGGTCACTGGGTTGCTGGCGTCACCACTGTGCCGGCCCGGGGACAGACAGACTCAGAACACAGTCACACGGGGCTCTCCGGAGGGACTCCCAGACTTAGTGTCAAGAAGGGACACAGGGGGCCCTCTGACCTGAAGACCAGGAGCAGCTTCCCGGAGCAGAACAGGTCGCTTGGGAACTGAGATCTGAAGGAAGGGGCGCTCTCCAACAGGGGAGGGACTGTGGGTTGTGGAAGGACCCTGCTACCCTGGGTTTGGGGCAGCGCTTGCTGGGGGAGGGGAAGAGAAGCGGAGAAGGAGGAGCATGCGTGGGCCTCTGACTGCCGTGAGGTGAGCTTCAGAGGGAAAACGGAGGCAGGGACGCGGCCCGGGTCTCTACTGCCGCTGCAATGAATCACCACCACCCAACGGCCTCGTAACAGCTGCGTGGATGCTCATCCAGTTCCGGAGGCAAGAGTCTCACGGGGTAAGCTCAAGGTGTTGGCACGGCTGCCCTCCCTCCAGAAGCCCCAGGGGAGGACGCGTTCCTTCCCTTTTCCGCTTCTGGAGGCACCTGCATCCCTTGGCTCAAGCCCCTTGCTCCCCACTCAAGCCAGCTGCGAATGTCTCTCTCGGCTTCCCCCTCCTGCGCCCTTAGAGGATCCCTGTGGTCACTGTGGCCCACACACGATCCGGGACTCACGAGGCCCCTCGCTAATCACACCAGCAACATGGGCGAAGGGTGACATTTTACACTGCATGTTCATCCACCGTCCCCTCCAACTGGAAAGGTTTTTAGAAAGAGAAAGAGCCTATGCGGGGTCGGGAAGGCCGTTAGTCTGAGCTGGCTGGTGCCGTCTGACACACATCCCAGGCGGGCACACTGCGCATTCTCCCAGAACTGGGGCCCTGGGTCCTTTATTTGCCATGTGAATAGAGGCTGGCAAGGGGCCCCCCCACTATTGGGATCTCAGTGGATTTTCCGGCAGCACAGCCACTGTGCAGGAGAGGGTCTGGGCATGCAGGGCTCTGACAGGGGAAACACCTGCCAAGTGCTTCCACAGAGCACAGGCTGGGAGCAGAGTGAGACGGCGAGTGTGGGCTTTCTGGATCACCCGGGCCAACACCTGGGGACGGTCAACCAGCAAGCTTGCCACCTCCGGTCCCAAACCCTGATCTCCTAGGACGCTAAAATGTAATCTCTGTCCCCACAGCTCAGCACAGCACCACTGACGATGACATTTTCTACCTCTGTATTTTTGAGAGTTGGTAATTCCACAGCCTAGGGTCGTGGACACCTGCTCTGAGAGAGTTAGGCACAGAGATGCTCCTTGACACGACACGAATTACAGCACAAGGGGCCGCCTCCTCCTCAGTTGTCTGCTCTTCTGAGAGCGACAAGGAGAAAATCCATCTGCGTGTAAGTCACGCGCGCGATCCCCGTGCAGCAAAGAAAGGCTACATCTCAAATGTGGAGCCCTCAGTGGGCACTGATCCCCCAAGTAGACGTCAGCAACACGGGAATCATTACTGGTTTTCAGTTTGTTGAAGGGACATCATTTCTTTTCCAAGTCCATCCAAGGGGATGAAATTTAAAGAAAAACACTAAGTACAATAAGAGTTCTGGAGGTACACATATATATGGATAAAAATTATACAAGTGGTTTAAGAGTGAGTAAAACTTAAGAATCACTGATCTTAAGAAATATTCCACCATTACTGGAAAGGTAGATAATTGCATCATCCAACTCAAACCAGTTAAAGTAAGAGATTCTGCCCTGGACGGTTGTCTGGTGTGGACACCATCCCATCTGTTGCCACACTGGCTGGGTTGTCTGCATTGGTTGAGCTGAGCTCCTGGCATTGGTACCCCACCTTTCTACCCACATCAGGACTGTGGTGATAGAATCATGTCTGTCTGGCAAGCTTCCCTGGTATGATTTCCAAGCGACCTGCTATTGTCCATTCTCCATGTTGTGGACATCCACGTGCCAGAAAACACGAAGAGAAGAGCTCATAAGACGTTCTTACTCATCCTAAGAAACATGAAACAACCGAGGAGGAAGAGTATGGCTACGTGTGGTCATCCATGAACACAGCAGGTCTTTCCCCTAAGGTGTGAAGGGAACAGCTACTGACTCCGTGGCCCAGAATACAGTGTCTTCCCTCATGACATCTGACTTCAACTTGGCGCCAAGAGGCCGTGAGGATAGTGAAACCCCGATGCTATATCCTCAGGGTTTTTATTTAATTTTTTCCAGGTCTGTAATTAGAAGACAAGAAGTAACAGGCAAAGAATATGAGAGAGATGACACCATGAGGAAAAAAAACATGGAGAGAAGAGCCAGAGGTCATAGTGGCAGAGAAAGGACCACTGACCCTGGGTGACAGATGAGGATTTCCATCCTCAGGCATATCTGAGTTTGGAAGGGTAGGAGAACGTGCAATGTATGGGACACAGGGAGAGACAGAGCAGAGACACATGGGACAGTGTCTCTTAGACTCCACCGTGCACGACAGAGCCCGTGGATGCTAAAGCCCATCCGGCCAGGAAGACACCATCCATGAGTGAGGAAGCCAGGTGGCTTCACAAAGGGAGCTCGGGCTGTGGGCTTTCAACACACAGCATGCTGCTCCGCAGAGCAAGCCTTTTCCAGGGCAGATACTGGCTTCTGCCCCTGCACCAACAAGCGGCTCTCTCTAGCTGCTTCTTTACACACCGGGCACCGTGGGAATCCCTTCCACTCCGCCGCCTCCCAATCACCACCCCTTCCAGAGAGCGACAGTGTGAGCGGTGGTGGTGCGCGCCAGCCAGCCTGGGAGAGAGCACCGGGGACCCAGGAGGTCAGAACGGTGCAACCCCTCTGAGGGGCATCACTCAACCCCAGCCACCTGCAGCCAGGTGCAAGGGACTATGGCTGCGTTTTCTGATTTTTACAAAGAGAAGTCAAAAGTACAGATCTGACTTCTGAAATGTCTCCTATACAGGAGTTGGATATGAATTTAAAAACAAAACAAACATTTAAAGCTCTGTGGGAGGCCGTTTCTGCAAATTTCCTGAGCTGGGATATTTGGCTAAAACCAGTTTAGAAAGCTCATTAAACTATAGAAACCCCTGATTAGACCCACCTAATGTTACAAACAAAACACATTCATGGGATGGCCAGCCGTGGCCAGTGCAGGGGTCAGGATCCATGAGGATCCCCACTAAAAGTACGGGTTCCTAGATCTCGTCCTTGGAGATCTGGATTCAGTAGGTCCATCCTGGACTGGAGCCCGAGATCTTCGACCCTCAACCGTCTCTGCAAGTGACCCTGCTGCTTGTGGCCTCTAAATGATACCCTGGACTCACTGCCCCAAGCCAGCGTGCTGCTCTGGCAGGTCTCACGCACCTCTGTGCCTCAGTTTCCCCATCTGCAACGTGAACGTACGGGTGAGTACTCCCCAGAGGGCCATCCGCTCCACACGCTCCGACGTCCCCATAGCCCCAGACCATCCCAGGAAGACGGCGGCTGGATCCACGCCCGGCCTGCATCCACCAGATACCTCTGGAAATTTCTTTCCTGAAAATCCATCCTGTACAGAGCTCAGCATTTTGCTGGCAGCCTCTCAGTAACCTCACGGAAAGGGGGAGAAGTCACCTCAAGCCTGGGAAGGAAACGCCGCTGCTGTCACGAGGTTTCAGCAGCTGCCCCGGTGCTTACAGGCGAAAGAAGTTCTGGGCACGAACAGAAAACGCGGGGGCCCACGGACAGGGGAGCGAAGGTAAGCAGGTGAGTACTAGACCAAGACCGTCTTTCCTGCGAGCAGCCACCGTGATTCAGAGTTGAAATGGCATCAGACGTAATGGGCGGAAGGCACTCCAGGAGAATTAGGTCCAAGGTCAGAGACAACTGCTAAAGGTCAGAGGAGAACAAGGATGGAAGGGGCTCCTCTCTGAGCGGCGAACAGCCCAACAGACGGGACGGAGAAGCGTCGGAAGGTAAGGAAGCATCAGAAAGACTGACTAGAGTCTTGGGCTCAGTGACATGTAGGAAGCATCTGTGATGCTGGTTTTCATCCCCGAAAATGCAGCAGTGACCACGACAGACAGTCCCTGGCTTCACAGATCTGCCCCCGTGTAAGGAAGAAGGGTGGTGAACCGGCCATTGCCCGCCGTGCCCTAGCTGGAGAGGAACGGGCAGTGAGCCCGGGGAGCACAGGCAGACGGACTCACCTGTCTGGAGGGAACACCTGAGCTGAGCCCCCAAGGTCTACAGGTGGGGAAACTAGGTGCCAGAACCTTCCAGGAAGGGTCCCTCCCCGAGCTGAGCTTCCCCACGTGTGCACTCGCCGCTTGTAGGGAACGAAGGACAGACACCTCACCTGCAGGAACACAGACTGTTTCCTTAAGTCCATGTTCAAGAGTGGTCGGGCATCCGAATGCCTTCTTGCCTTCCAAGATCGTCAGAGCTTCCCCAGTCTGCACCCGGAGCCCATGAGACACTTTCCCAGGAGGCCCCGCTTGCAAGAGGGAAGCCCCAGGTGAGCCGACAGAAATGCAGAAGGCAGAAGCAGACAGAGGCCAGGCCCAGCGGGAACAGGCATGGGCTCAGGAAGGGGTGGCGGGCAGCCTGGCTGGGGGCACTCGCAGGCTGGGGGACACAGCTGCCCGGCCCTTTACACCTTTTTGAAAAGCTCAGACTTCCACTCTGCTCCTAAAAACATCCTCCCCCCCTACCCTGAAGAAAAATCAGCCCAAGTCATGGATTGAGACCACAAGAGAGTTTAGAAATAATGAATATAGGGGTGCCTGTGGGGCTCAGTGGGTTAAAGCCTCTGCCTTCCGCTCAGGTCATGATCTCAGGGTCCTGGGATCGAGCCCCGCATCGGGCTCTCTGCTCAGCAGGGAGCCTGCTTCCTCCTCTCTCTCTGCCTGCCTCTCTGCCTACTTGTGATCTCTGTCAAGAAAATAAATGAAAAAAAAAAAAAGAAATAATGAATATAAAAATAGTTGACCAGGTGGACAGGGCATGGGGAATGTCTCTGTCCATTTTAATGTTAATTTTTCCTCATAAAAGTAACGGGCTATATGCCTGAGCCCACTCTCACCACCAAAAAATCCCAGAGAAACAGAGACAAACGTGGAGGAGGATGGGATGGGTGGACCAGGAGAGGCCCCACATCTGGGGTCCCCGCGTCCTTCACACCTGACCACCCCCGTCCTAGCCATGCCTGACGTTGTTCTTGACGTCTGCCTGCCTTTTTCTTTTTTCTTAGTTCATCTGCTTTTAAGGCTTGTGACTTACTGCTGTCTCCTCCTAAACCATACTAGGAAATCACATTTCTGTTTGTTCAGATAAACACATAGTCCTTACTGTCCTTCACTGCCCGGCGTCCCCCAAGCTCCTCCCACACCCTCGGTGCCCCGCAGGGACGTTAATCTGGAAAGCGCTGGGCAGACCTTCCCTGTTGCTCATCTTGCTGATCTGGACCCCAGAAATGCGCTCACACAGGCCGCAGGCCACCTGTTTGAAGGCAGAGTGCACGAGGGGGCACGCACACCACGGTCCTCCGATGTCATGCGTGCGAGGCTCCCCCTTCCCAGGAAGAGGGGGGCAGACTGAGAAATGGCCGACCTCCGTCCAAATCTGCAGGAAGCCTCATGACAGCCCCGTCTCCAGGAGCCAAGGGTGACGTGAGGCTTCCTGGGTTCACTGTCTGGCTCTGGCCCTACTGGAAAGAAGGGACCACACGTGGTTTGAACGTCTCCAGCTAACTCCAGCACACAAGAGGCCGCTGTCACAGGGGACACAAAGCCAGCCTTCCTAGCTCCTCTGCCACCCCACACTCGTTTGTCTCAGTCTTTGCAGATGAAAGGAGCTAATAATGACCTTGGTCCTGTGATCATCACGTAGTCAGCGATCAATAACGTTGGGTCCTTATGGTAGGTTAGCCCCCTTACAGGTGGGGTTATCGCCCTCCAAGCAGGCAAGCTGGGGTTCTCATTAGGACGGGTGCCCAGGTCTGCAAATGTTGCCATGGGGCCATGGCTGAGGAACCTCTCACGGCCACGAGCTGCACCTGCCAGGACCCCAGTGGTTCCTTCCGGCCTCATGGCAGCCTCAAGAAGAAGGACTATCCCTGAACCGTTTGACAGACACAGACTCAGGTGACGCAGTTACCTGAGGTCACGGCAGTCAGGACGAGGACAGGGACCGGAGCCCACGCTCTCACTGTGCTGTGTCTCACCAGCACCATGGTGGCGAGGGCTGGGAGGCAGTGATGACCAGGGGGACAGTGTCCATGACACTGGGGAGTGCTAGGCCATTGCCCAACCACAGTCAGTGGTGGTGGGGGAGGGCTCCTTTCTCAAGAGAAACTGGAAATCCGTATATTTATATGAAAGTTTTCTCTTTTTCCACGTTGGCAGCTAGTTCAACACTGTTGAACTCCATGCCTGCCAAGCCAAACACGGCCACAGGCTAGAGCCAGCCCAGAGCCCCGGGGCTGTGGTCTCGGAGTTCAGGTAAAACTTCTGACTCCCCACCAGTCCCCTTACGGGGGGCCCTGCGAGGGCTTCTGTCCCTGACACCCCCCATCATCACAATTTTGGAACCCACACCGCCCAGCTCTCAAAAGACCTAAGACCTCCCCACCACCAGAGCCAAAGCTGTGGAGGACCTGTCCCCCAAGAGAAGCTGCTCCCCTTGTCCTGGCCCCCTACTGCCAGCCGTCCTGCCCCGCGGGCTCTCCTAGTGGCCACAGCTGAGCCTGGGCTGTTTTTCATTTAGAGAAACAAACAAGCCTGCTGTGTTTATAGGGCTGTCTGAACTCCGGGATGGCTCGAACACCGGGTTTGTAAACCTGGCCGTGGTTTTGGACCTCAAAACCATTTCTCGAAATCCCTCCCCCCCAACCACGACCACCACCATGTGTTTTGCCCTGTTAAACTTGTTTGTTTTTCTTGGAATGAAGTCCTATGTCCCCAAAATTGTGCGTGACAAGTTCATCACAACATCGTTTTGAGGCCGTTGGATGTCCGAAAGGCCTTCGCTTTCAGAAAGGCTTGTGTTACACTCCTTCTTTCCTCCCCCCAAAAAGACCATTCTCATCCTGCATGGGGTAGCAGAACTTGAAGGCCTGAAGCTGATTCGGACGTCAGACAACGTTTCAGAGAGGTCTGAAGTGTGGCCCCGATAGCCACGGTCGGGACCTCTGACACTGGAGAGCAGATCACTTTCCACAGGAGAACAGGGCAAGGACACAGCCGGCCGGCCCCTCCACTGCCTACACCTGCTTTGTCCAGGACACTCTTCCTGCCATGGGCCCGCAGCCCCTGCCCTGCCCCCCCCACCCCTCCCCAGGCTCGGGGATGAAAGAAACCTGCCCAGGACAGGAGTGTCACAGGCCGGCCCCTCCCAGGGCCACCGTCAACATCCCAGAGTCAGAAATAACGTGGTGGGAGTCACACCACCAATTTACTTCCCACAAAGGCCACAGCCCCAGCCAAGTCCCATGTGACATCACCGCGTCTATTTCTGTAGTGGGTTTTTTTTCTTTCTTTCTTTACAAGATTAAATAGTTTGCTCTCATTTCTCCGCAAGACGGTATTTCAGTCTTTCTCAGTGTCCAGGACATATCTCCGGTTAGAATCCTGGACCCCTGCCCCCCAACCCCTGCCTCCCCTCCCACCCACCGCCCCATGTCCGCAAAGACTCTGCAGCCACAAGCTGGTGTCCCCGCCTTCCAGAGCCCAGAGGAGGCGGTGTGTCACTCACCGTCCGGGTCACACTGCGCTGGGCTGCTGATGCAGGAAGCTTTGTACCTCCCGTAGTAGAGAAGGGTCACTCCTTTCTCCTCCTTGAGGTAAATGCCCTTGTTGACCTTCCCCTCCACGATGTCTACGTTAGAAGAGCGACAACACCGGGTGTCAGCAAGCATCAGACTTACGAACAACCTACACTCTACTGTTCATGTCCATAATATTGTGTACCCTCTGCATTAACATTAATGCTTCCTATTTAATATTGAACTAGGCCCAGTGAATTCTAGGACTGTAACAAGAAAACATGACTACTTAACAACAAATTGATTGTGGTAATATTTTGTCATTAATGACTACTATATTAGCACGTACTGTGCGCTCTACAGTAATGACACTCTAATCCGTTGGCGGGGGGTTCGGTTTCCAGGAGCGATGTGGTGACAGCCTCCTCCTGTCCCAAATTTCAGCTCCGTCCACAGGCTTCCAGAACCCCTCCCGCCCATCTTCTAAGTGAAATGCTTAGGTGCATGTTTGAACCTAAAACCACCTGTGAGCTCTCCTTGGAAGCCCCTAATCCTAGACGTGGGAGCCTACAATTCTGCAAGAATCCATGTCCGGACTCTGGGAGGGAATCCCAGCGGGGCCTGCCAGGTCCAGGCACAGTGGCCATGAGCCCCCGTTGGCCCTCGCCGCTCCATCCACCCCTCTCTCTGGCCCCATTCCCACGGCAAACGTCCCTGATGGTGTGAGTTGGGGTAAATGGTTTACAGGACCGATAAGTGAAGACTATAAAAACCAAGTGTGATTAGGCATTTATTGTTCATTGGGGTCAAAGTCGCCCAGATACCTCCTCTGTTGAAAGGACACCTACCCACTGCCCTTGAGCTGTCACACAGCCCGGGATGTGCAGCCGCTTGACTGAGCTCTTGGGGCCTGACGGCTGCCCCAATGCAGCCTCCAGCTTCCAGGGCCTCCAGGCGCTTCCTTACTGTTCTAAACTCATTATTTTTTTGCGTATCTCATTTATTGCTGGGGAGCCTACATCCCACAAAACTAAACATATCGTAAAAGTAAGTTAGCAGTTACATGACTGAGTTGGGCCGTATGAACCCCTCAATAAGATGTCGGACTGCAAAGATTAATTTTGGAAGGCAGACCCCTTATAGCTGAAAAGAGCGATCAGATTAGGTGTTGCCCCAAATGCAGAGGGCACAAGGCCTGAATGATCCAAACGGACTTTCCACGCTGCTCTGGGAGCCGCCGCCATAGCTGCTCTCCCTCCCGCTTTGAGCTGCGTAGGAGAAATAGGAAACATATGGTCTCGGAGGTGATTAAGTCGGATAATAATTTAACCCTGACTCCACTGAGTGTTTGGTAAGACAGCTCCTAATAATTAAATAACACTCCAGCTGCAGAAGACGTGCTGATTTTAATGTTCGTAAGAGATCACATGTGGGGGGAGGCATCTTAAAATCTGTTTCCATTTTCCATTCCAAGGGTCTGCTTTTCCTCCCCCCGAAAAATATACACCACTGAAAAATCCAAACAATTTCTATTTTTAGAAAGTAACTCGTGTCTGTCTCGGTCTGAAAACCAGCAGCTGGCTTGGGAGACCCTGGTTACTAACGCTTACGAGCATCTTTAAGGCCTTGCGGTCGGGAAGGGGCACTACGTCTGGACCTAGCGTGAAGTGCTTCTTCCCAGCACCCCGGGTCTCGGGCTGGAGGCCTGATCGCCCGCCGAGACAAAGCGCCTTTCTACAGAGCCCAGCGGAACCGGCCTCCAGACTCCTTGCAGATCCCCACGTGACAGAATACAGGACGGGAGGGTATACGTGCTCACCTACGGTTGCAGACAGATTTGAGTAGGCAGAGTCATTGGTACGAACAAAGGTAGAGTTATGGGAAGGAAGCACAGTGAGGTTGTGGGTTCGCAACACTGGGTGGGACAACAAGAGAGAAAAGCACAACACATGAGTGACATGAGCAACCAATGGACCCACATATCTCTCAACCTGATGCGCACCGAGCAGCCGTCTCCCACCGGCCGAGCACCTTGGATTTTCTTGCCCGACCTCGCCTCCCCGCCACCCCTGCCCTCCCGCGCACTGGGCGCCATCGGGCCCCACAGGTCCCAGAGCCAGGGCGCCGTGGCTGCTGGCTGTTGTCACAAACACTGGTTCCAGTTTGCCGCATCCAACGCCCGTAGATACTCAGGTGAGAGATACGAAGCTGAGCTCAGCTGCACAGCAGCCTTGACGACAGGGTTCATGTGGGGATGTCATGACAATGGATGAGCCAGGACACACAGCATGGAGGCAATGGCATGACATCATGACGCGTGGACACAACAGAGGGCTCAGCGACAGATAACACGACTGCAGGAGCACGAGGTGGCTTCCAGAGCCATTCCACGGTCCCCGGCACCAACCTGTGCCGATGGACCCCATTCTCTCAGTTTCTAGAGACGCCTGCGATGGAACTGAAATGGATCAGCGTGCATCCTCGTGTGAGGAATGGGGCAACGGCCTGCAGGGACACCAGCACCCTTCGTGTGTTCTGGGACACGTGTGAACACACGGAGTTTTCCAGGAAGTTAACATGTCGGTCAACAAAATTCAGCCACAAGCCAATTGGGCCTTGGCGATTGTAGGGCTTTACAAGAACTCCCTGAGGAACAGATGTTCGAGACACCCAAAGGCACTGGTTGGATCCCAACCAGTGAGCTGTGGTGAGCGGTTGGGACAGGAATATCATGTTTGAAATAATGACTAAAAGGTGGCTTTCTGCATCCTGAACCGGGAATTACGTTGACAGGGCCTTTCCACTTGGTGGGATGGTCTCTCCTCACAGGGTTTAAAATAAAGGCCCTGGGAAGAGAGATGAGATTGTAACAGAGGGGAAAGCAGTCCCTTTTAACCCGATCTGGTTGTGTAATGACCTCCACAGGGAGCTTACATCCCCGTGGCTCAGACCTTTTGGACAAAACATGGAGATCCAGACAGATCTTCCGTGTGGGGCCCTGGCTCGCCATGTGCAAGCGGGAAGGCAGGAGGCACTGAGGGTTCCCGAGCTGGTCTTGCATTGGTGGGCCCTTGCACCATCCAGAGGTCCCCGCTCCTTGACGGCCCCACTCTGGGGACACCAGTGGCCCAGACCCCAGCTAGAATGCTTCCCAGTTTGCAAATTTTAAGGGAAACGTTTTAGAATCTTAGGTGGCAATTTACAGCAGCACGTGAAGTCCCAGGGGTATGGAAAACTCCAGCGTGCCGGTGTGGAGAGCACAGTTGTCTGCAGCGTGCAGGTTTTTTTTAAAAACCCCACTGCACAGAACTGGAAGAGCCTGTGCCTGGCTGGTGGCAAAGCCCTTGCTGCCCATGACATAATCAAGAATGATAAGGAAATGAAAATTGAAATGTGAAAGCATCCTGAAGCACCAACCACTTATACTGGGGAAAAGTTTCTTACTGAAAAGGGAGACAGTGCTCGGGGGCATGTGGGGCTCCTCCTTAGGGCAAATGTCTGAATTCAGGCCAATAGAGACTGTGCTTTCCATGGAGTTGGGGACGTTGGGAGCATCTTGGGTGATGTTCAGTCTTTTCAAGGTAGCGGCCAGTGAGGTGTGCAGAAGCTGATTGGTTGGTGGGGCTACCTCCGCCGAGGGAAACAGCAACCCCCTGAACATGCACGGTCATGCCGGTTGTCACGCCCCTCGGCACTCAGCTCAAATGCACCCCTAGTTTGGCAGGTCTGTCTACCTAGAAGATGGACACCTAGACCCATAGGCAGACTGACCCACCACCTGCAACTTCAGGCCTCCAACATCTGCTTTTGCTTTAAGGTTATCAGGGGAAAGCACACACATCAATGGTATTTTGAATCACAAGTTCTGTCCTTCTGTGATTAAAATATATCAAGCTTCTGTAAAATACTTTGGGTGAACAGTGATTGGGAGAAGATCCCCAACAGGCACCAAACTCCACTAATCTGCCAGCTTCCAAATGGATGCTGTCCATGTCTGTGTCCCCTGACGGCACCCCGGCCCCATGTCACCCGTCCCTGTGTCCTCGGGTTCTCTCACCACCCGCGTCTACCTCCAGTTGTGTCCTGAAGCTCATGGATCCCGTCCACATTTTCCAACGGCCAGTAATGGGAAGCAGACGCCAAGACCTCAAACCCTGGGGGAAGAAGAAGAAACGTGTGCCGTCAGCGTCAGGAGGGCTGAACCGCTCACCTTCCATCGTGAGTGGAGGGAGGAGAAACATCACGGGATGCGGGATTCACTGAAGAGGAATTTGGATAAATTCAACACTTTGAATAAAGGACTCTTAATAGATTATAAATGGGTAAATTTTTCCTTAACAGGATAAAGCATGATTAATAGGAATGAGTCGATACCTCTGAACCGGAGGGAACAGCAACCCCCATGCATCAAGGGGCCCAACGGGAAGCATGACCATTAGGGTCAGGAGAAAG
Organism: Meles meles; assembly: GCF_922984935.1. Taxonomy (NCBI): domain Eukaryota; kingdom Metazoa; phylum Chordata; class Mammalia; order Carnivora; family Mustelidae; genus Meles; species Meles meles. The sequence goes on along the minus strand of NC_060077.1, from coordinate 19,564,140 downwards.
GCAAGAAGCTTGTTCTGTTATTGCTTATGCTGTTTTAGAGGACATAGCTGGTGCAATCAAGCGAGGGGAAGAAATAAGGTTAAAATGATATTTTAAACAGATTTTATTTATTTGACAGAGAGAGAGACAGCAAGACAGGGAACACAAGCAGGGGGAATGGGAGAGGGAGAAGCAGGCTTCCCACTGAGCAGGGAGCACAATGCGGGGCTCGATCCCATAACACTGGGATCAGGACCTTAGCTGAAGGCAGATGCTTAGTGACTGAGCCACCCAGGCACCCCAAGGTTAAAAGGATTTAAAAAGAGGAGGAAACCGGCACCAATATTACTGACATCATATAAGGCTCTTGACAGCACCTCCTTGTTTTATTGTAACAATAACCTGTCAGGTAATTATCTTGTTGGCCTATTTGTAGAGACGAGGGGCCGAAGCTGCCTCAGAAATTGCCCTGCTGGCTCAGTTTGACATGGAAGCCTCACTCCGGGTCTCCCCAAGGCAGCTCCTGGTCTTTCTGCTCTTGCCCTCCTTCCAACATACTGAAAATTAACCACTTGTGGATTTCCTTTATGACCCTTGCACTTTGAGTGGACAGGATCTCGCGTAGACAGAGCGTGTCCTGTTCTGCTCATCCCACTTAATACCCCATGAACTGTTTCATCTCTTTGCTCCTACCCAGGCTCCGCGGTGGGGTCTTGGGGATAGTCCCGGGGCCGTGCCCTGCCCCCACGAGTTCAGCCCCTTGTCCAGCTCCAATCTGCTCCTGGATTAGTTCTCTGTGATTAGTTCCCTAGAAGTGGACATAATGGCCAAGATGACGACATGATCATCAAACTCCCAAAGGAGCTGTCAGATCACAGAGAAGCAAAAATTAATAAAGTTATCTGTGTTATTCATCATAAAAAAATGTTTTAAGAGGAGGTAACAAGGTCGTTATTTTCAAATGAGGTATGCCTCATAAGGAGAATGAAAAAACGAGACATCCTTACAAATAAGGAAAGAATTTGGTAAACGAAGCCTGTGACCCACCAGGAAAGAAGTGAGTAAGGAGGTTTATACAGATGTGACCCTCGAAAGTCAACAGTTTCCCTGTGTTCAAACGATAACACAAAAACGGAACGGAAGAGGAGTTCTCATTTGTAAACACAGCCCACAAAGAGAAGACGTTTAAGTGCCAAAGAATGAGAACCATGCAAAATTCTCTTGGAGAAAACAATAAAATAATACCGAGGGATGGACAAGAACCCTTGAATAATGAAGAATTTTGTAACCTATTTTTGGGAAAGAGAACTCCAAGTCACAAAAATGTCAACCCACCCTTGAATTCATACCTAAACACAAGGAGAGTTGTTATAAACATGCTGAGAGATTTTGTGTGAGAGAAAGCTCATCATCTAGAAAAGCAAATAAGCAAGAAAAACCCACAAGCCTGCAGGTGGACAGCAACAGGGGTGGGGGACCCGGCCCCCACACAGTGAGATCATCACGAGGTCACTGCTCCAGAGAGGATCCAGAGTGGCATGCAAGTAGACAGTTTGGTGGGAAAGACCTGTAAATACTGCCACGCACTCCTGAAACTAGCTTATGACAAAAGTGGTCTTTCAAACCAGAGGAGAAGCACACAACGGAAAGTCTCAGGGCCAACTAGTCATCTGCAAAAAATCGAGATCCCTAACTCACTCTCTACACCATAACGATTTCCAGAAGAACAAACTTTACACATAGGGACACCTGGGGGGCTCAGTCAGTTAAGCATCTGTTTTCGGGTCAGGTCACAATCCCAGGGTCCTGGGATCGAGTCCCGCATCAGGCTCCCTGCTCAGCGGGGAGTCTGCTTCTCCCTCTGCCTGCCACTCCCCCGCCCCCACTCACGCTCTGTCTCTCGCTCTATCACAAATAAATAAAATCGTTTTAAAAAAAAAATTTTTAAAGCCTTCAGTGAAATGGAAATAAAACATAAAAGCTTATGAGGAAATCAGGTGATAAATCTATGTGCATTTTTAAAATATTTCTATACATAAAAATCAATCAAGCTAAATTGAACCGGGAAGTGATGTTTATGTAATAAATGTGACAGAAATGTACTGATTTCTTTTTAAAGAAATGTATTGAATTTATTGTCTTCATTAAAACTCCCACTGTTCAGAAAATTTAGACCAACAGAACATTGGGGCAAAGGACAGCAACAGGCTGTTCAAGCAGTTCAAAAAAAAAGGAACGCAAATTATTTTTAAATTTATGAAAAGGCATTCAACACTGCTCATCATTTTCAGAGGCGAGCTTAAACTGCAATGAGCTCCCTGTCCCAGCTCACCCGGCCAACTGACGAACGGTTAAATGTTCTAAGTTGGTGAGTTCTGCCACATTTTTGGCAGAAGGTACGGTCTTTCTGGAGGGCAGTGCCACAACGATGACACAAATTTTAAGTGCACTTTGATCTAGTAATTCAGCTCCTAGAAGTTTGTGCTAGAGACAGAATCACACCTGGGATCAGAGAGCTATGTACAGGGGTATTTGTTGCAAGATATATGTATTTTTTATAGTATTGAGAACACGTGAACAAAGACAATGCTTATCAGTCGAGGAGCCGGGTCCTAAGGACGGAGCAGCTACTTAATGGACCAGGATGTAATTAGGACAAGGCTGATACACGTGTTCTGATGTGGAACGTTCCTCAAGCTGTACTATCAAAAAATCAAGGTGAGAGAAAAATGTGTTAGTACCAACTATTTGTGGAAAATGTAGCTGTTTGGCAGGCAAGATGGGAGGGAAGGATGGAGAGGAGGAGAGAGAGACTTTGTGTGGATAGCCTGGAAACGGACAGCCGTATTTTAGGGGCGAGGAAACTGAGAGACTGGATGGAAGATATAAGAAGATTTCTATTCCTTTCTGTTTCTTTTCTTTTTTTAAAGATTTTATATAATTATTTGACAGAGGTCACAAGTAGGCAGAGAGGCAGCCAGAGAGAGGAGGAAGCAGGCTCCCTGCTGAGCAGAGCCTGATGCGGGGGCTGGATCCCAGGACCCTGAGATCATGACCTGAGCGGAAGGCAGAGGCTTAACTCACTGAGCCACCCCTATTCCTTTCTATTTCTGTCCTATTCAAACATTCACACATGCATTCCTTTAAAAATTCAAAATGTGAAGACAGGTGGGTTCGCCAACGTTCACTAGAAATGGTTCTACTCTATATGGAGACTCTGACATGTCATTATTCAAAACACTCATTTACACTTCTACCATGTTTTTCTTCCCCAAAGTGCAGGATATTCATTTTGAAGAGGGGAAACATCACTGGCTTGTTATTCAGTTCATCTGGAGCAGGCGGGCAGGGGGTGGGGTGGCGGATCAGAAAAGGGAACGACATCCCTCGTGCAAAGAATGGGTGCAGACTCTTCTTCACAACCCACATTGTCATCCAGTCAACACTGTGGACGGTAAGTCCTTCCCTATCATCTCCGTTTTCAACCACCCACCACCCGTTCTGGGCACAAAGGCTCACAGAGTAAAGTGATGATGGCCTTGTTTGCACAGGGAGGCCCCCAAGCTAGCAAGAGTGCGTGAGAGAAGGGGGCTGGGGACCCACAACCCTGTACTTCCGGCGAGGATAATGTCCCACCGCATCGCCCCAGATGTCACGCATGGACCACACTGAGACAGTGGGGTGGAGGGATGGAGATGCACAGTGGCGGGCTTGCACACTCAAATGTGCACGGGGGCCGGGCCGGGAGGATGCTCACAAAGATGGACAGTCTCCCCCGCCACCCCCGGCAGGCCCAGAGCAGCAAATCACAGCAGGGCTGGAAACGGGAGCCGCGGGGTGGGGGATGGGGGCTGCGGTCTGCTGGGAGGTGTGTGTGTGTGTGTGTGTGTGTGTCCCATCACTCCCCACCAGTCCCTCCCTGCCAGTCCCCACGGCTCTGCAGGGAGGTCTGCTCAGCACGGCCAGTTCTCCCCCTTTTAGGGAGAAGTCAGAAACCCAGATCCTAGAGGTTCTTTATTCAAAATCTCCCCAAATCTTCATGTTTGCAATTAAGGTGATTATTTTAACTAAAGCATTGAGCAGAACTAACAAGTTGTGCCTAAGAAACTAAATTTAGCACATTGGTTCCCCCTTTAGAACCTCAGGCGTAAAAGCCCACAGCTCTACAAGTGTTATCAGATCAGGCAAATCTCGTTCTTTGGGGACCAAGAAAGACCCTTAGGAGCCACATTCCCCAAAAGAAGGGGACCTGCGATGTCCAGGTTCTACAGACACCCTGGTTTCCATGGATGAACCCCATGAAGTCTGTGTGTCTGCTTCGACAATACAGTCAGCTGCTCGTCACATGGCTCCCCCTGGCCCTAAAGAATAAAACAGGGGGCAGGAGGGAGAGGTAATTGGCTGACACCATGATGGTTATAACGAGTTCTCCAGGAATAAATTCTCATCCCAATGCCACGTGCTGGACTCAGCCTGGTGAGGAGCAGGGACACACACCACTCATGCCCCAGAGGACCATTAACACAACCTTCCCTCTTCCTTTTCCGTTGCTCCTCTGGATCCCGCACGCCTACCGCTTCACTAGGACTCATGACCAGGAACCATCTTCCCTTGATGCTGTAGGGAAGTCCGTCCCGGCGTCCCATGCCTCATTCAACAGCAGTGCACACCACAGAGGAGATCAGCCCCTGCCAGTCTCGGAGCTGCCCCTGACTGGTCCTCCTCGGTCTCCCCGCAGGACTCCCCGCTGTGCCCGCCATGCCCGCTGCCTGCAATGCTCTTCCCGCGGCGCCCCGACCATGGGAGCCTCGGGCCAGAGCACAGCCCACACGCCATCACCCTCCGCACCGCCAGCTCCTTCCCTGTTTGCCTACAGCACCAACCAGTCCTTGAATTCTTTTGTTTGTTGACACATCTGCTGTGTCAGATGCTCTGGTCCATCTGCACCACAGTCTCACATCTAACACACGCCCAGGGTGTGTGTGTGTCTGTGTAATCCGGATTGTTGCATTTGGATTCTCCCCAAAAGGGTAATCTTAGCGATATATTTTTTCAAACTATGTAGGCAGAACGGATGAGGAAACGCAATCATGAATAAATGAATGGATGAACATAGAAAAAATACATACATACGCACTTCTGAAAATATATATACCCCAAATCTCCATTGATCCCACTTCCATTTGTTCAACAGAGTATAAGCTTTATTTTTGAAAACTCCTTCATGAACACTTTTCTTTGCACTGGGAAGAAGAACGGAGTTTCTGGCGGGACCTAGAGGCTCGGACAGCCCCTCGCAGACCCTGTAACCCCGTGGCACTGACCGATGTTAAATTGCCTCATTTGGCTGATCATTTTGCAATATGTACAGATACTGACTCATGACGTCGTATGCCTGAACCTAAAATAATATTGTATGTCCATTATGGCTCCATTAAAAAAATACATAAATAAAGGGAATGGATGGTTGGTTTGCACAGAGAAATAACCAGTCTGCAGTCAGAGGGAATTATAATCGCCTAACCATCCGTGTTGGCCTTCTAGGCCTCTGAACGGGGCCACGAGGGGATCTGCCCCGACCTCCTGGTGCCGGGACAAGCCCAGCTGCTCCGGGTACCCCAGGCCAGGGAATGGCTGGATAACGGGGTTGTAGAAGGTCCCTTTTCCTCATTAGAGAAGTTAAATAAATGGCACGAGGCTGAACTTCATAAATCCCCGCGATTTCTTGGCCGGCGCCATGTATGGTTTACGTCTATCAACCACCGCGCTTCCCAGCACCATCCCTGGAGAGGAGCATGGACTCAGCGGCCTGGGCCAGGGGAAAGGCTTAATGCCATCCTTTCTCCAAAATGAAAGTCCACGGTCACATATAAACACGGATAATAACGAAAGCCCAGAACGATCTAGAGTTGTCGTTCAATGATTTGCAGACCTGAATGCCTATCTACATGGTAGAGACACACATCTGGTCAATGCCTTGTTGTCTGAGCTGGTGGGGACAGACAGGCCGATGACGGTGCCCCTGGGAGCCGCCGTGTGGCAGGCAGGCCATGCTCGCCGATTCCGCTCATGTGTGACCCGCGGCGCACGGTCAGGCCCACCCTGGTTGAGCATCTCCCGCGCGAGACGCAGTGTGCAAGGTCACGGCAAGACAGAGAGGCCTTGCGAGTCCGGCACGACCTTAGGACGGCAAGCCTGAAGTGGCCGCCGTGGGAACAAGGGGCCCTCCCGGAGGCTGGCCCCACGTCCTGGGCATGCCTGCTGCTCAGCCCCTTCCATGCCCTGGTGGTCCCCACGTGCCCTTATGCGTCTGAGCCCACTGAGAGCTGCTGAGGTCGCTGCCACGTCTCACCAGCGACCTCGGGCAAACCACCTGCTCTTGCCAGAAGCCCCCCCCCGAAGGAGGGCCGTGTGGGGACCCCACAGAATCCACATCCGAGCTCCCCCTATGCTGCCAGTTTTCAATGCAGCTTCACGTTCCCTAGAATTCATGGCAACAGCTCACAGAGCCCTTCCCCGCGGGGTGGGGCTGGTGGTTTGCAAAGCCTCCCCCTCCAGGAATGGGCTCCCTGCTGGTGTCTGTGTCTGTGAGTGGGCACCCTGGACAGGGGCTGGGCTAGGCTTTCCCCACTGGGGTTCCTCCCAGGACCCTGCAGCTCGGTGCCCCCAGAAGCAGAAAGGAAGGCGGCCTCCTGGTGGGGGTGCTGCACGGACCATGGAGCAGGGGTCAGACGTCCCTGAAGGATGTGAGGAGAGCAGATGATGGAAGGGCCAGAGAGAGAGGAGGAAGAGGGGAGAGACAGGGGAGAAAGAGAAGATGAGGCAGAGAGAGTGAGAGACAGAGACAGAAAGAGTGAGACAGAGAGAGATAGAGACAGAGACAGTGAGAAACAGAGAGATACAGAAACAGACAGAGACAGATACAGAAAGACAGTGAGAGACATGGAGAGAGACACAGAGAGACAGAGACACAGAGAGGCAGACACGAAGAGAAGGAAGGAAGGGAGGAGGGAAAGGGGAAGGAAGAAAACGCAAACAGTAGGTTTTTGGCCACAAGGGAACACCCACGGTCGTGTCCGGGGCGCGCCTGCCTCTGTCATTATGGTGACAAAGGCGGGAGGAGGGGCAGGTGGCGAACCGCCAACAGCGTGGGGGCAGCAAGGAGGATGGGAGAGACCCCGAGACGCAGGAAGGGAGACAGGAAGGGAGCCCGTGGGCGCGGATGTCGGTAAGGAGGCTGAGCAGCTCCAGCTTTCCCCGCAGGCTGGCAAGCTCGCTGCTGGCCATGCTCATCTGCCACCATCATGTCTCCGTGGTACCAGTTATGGGGAAACTAAGTCAGCTTCGGCCCATGATAGGGCGTGAGAGGAGCAACGCTTCCATGTGGAGCAGAGACTGAATTCAAACCGCTCCTTTCAGCAGAGGGTCAAGGCCTAGGTGCACACAAGAGGATGTGAATGCATGTGTGCGTGCATGTGTGTGTGTGCACGCATGTGCGTACGTGTGGATAGGTCTGGGCGGGTTTGGAGTGTGCGTGCATCTGGGTGTGTATACGTGGGTGTGGGTGTGATGTGTGTGCATGCATGTGCGTGTGGACATGTGTGCACATGTGTGGATGTGTGTACCTGGGTGAGATGTGTGCACACATGTGGGTGTGTGTGCATGTGTATGGATGGTGTGGATACGTGTGTGGGTGCCATGTGGCCAGGGTACAACTTGGAAACCGCTTCCTGGCTTCCTTTTCCACACTGGGCAGCAACCTGGTCTCATACCCCTATCTGCCCACTGACACCCTCCCTCACTCTTGTCCACTGGAAAACCAGCAGGAGCCTTAGCCAGCCCGGCGGGAAGAGGAGAGCCTCAGGGCAGATACACACATGCCCCTCAGCATGACACCAGAGCCATGGAGCCCTGATTTCTTTCGTCCGCACTTCGGTTGGGGAAACGGGAGCACACAGAATTCATGGCCCTCACACCTTTTCCAACAGAAGACTTAACTTGGGCATGTGGGTGAGAGAGAAACGGCAGCACCGGCCACGGAAAGAGGTAGTTCAGGCCGTGCCCCCTGCCCTCGGGGATCACCTGCAAAGAAGAAGGTCCAGCCCCACGACTGAGGTCCTGGCACTCTCAGCAGAGGCCTGGCCTTGTGCCTGGGGGGGCTGGGGATGCTGGCTGTGGTTCTGGATGGTGCCGAGGAGGGGGCCGGGCTGCAGGGGACAGAGGTCGGTGGGAGCTGTGAGTCAGGGGTGTGCTCCCCAGTGGGTCAGGTTTGTTCGCATGGCTCCCAAGCATGGGTGCTGGGACCTCGATGGGTTCCTCACCCCCATACACAGGGGAGCCAAGGGTACCATGGCCACAGGGCCTTCCCGCTGCTCACCAGACCCCCTTCTTCCCCAAGCCTGCACCTGTGACATAGCCACACCACTCAGGGACAGCTTGCAGACCGAGGACTCGCATTGGTCCATGGACCGTGAGCCCCAGCTGGGATGGGAATAGAGAGGACAGAGCCCTAAGTCAGCTTGGAGACACATGGCAAGAGTCAGGGCAGCAGACAGAAAGCCAGCACCTTCCCTTCATCTTAAGGTGGCAGTGACGGATAGCCAGAGGCCTCTGGGCGGCAGCCACAGCTGCAGACAGCAGGGTCTGACGCCAGGATGAGCAGAGCTCCAGGAGACAAAGGGCGGCCAGCCGGGGACAGAGGGGCCTGCAGCTGGGCCGCCCTATGCTGGCCCCAGAGATGAGCAACCCAATCGTGTGGGGACCCCGGCGCCAGGCAGGCAGACAGGCGGTGGACAGTGCAGGAGGACGCTCCCTTACCTGGATGGGCTGGCGGCCTGGAGAAGGCTCCGTGCACCTGCACACAAAAGACAAGAGCGTCAGAGACCCGGGACAGCCGTGTAGGCACAGAGACTTAGCCCAACCTCGGAGACAGCCCCAGGAGACAGTACCTGGAAATCGCAGAAGAGCAGCAGCAGCCAGAAGTGCCGGCCCCAGAGCAGCTTCCTCATGGCTCCCGGGGGGGTCGAGATGCGATTCCGCCACGTTCCTGAGCTCTGCAGCCAAGCATGCACCCTAACTTTCACGGCCGCGGGAAAGGCACATTTTCACAGGGTCCAGGTGGGAAGGATCTGCTTCTCTGTAGTGGGTGAAACACAGCCGTCCTGCCCGCTCACGGCGTCTCTTCCTTGTCCAGGAACCTGACGGTGTTGGGTGCCGGCGCCTCGGGAGGGCGGCCCAAAGCTCTGCGGGGCCGGCGTCGGCGTCCGGGCTGCCTTTCCTCTCCCGACTCCCGTTCTGCCTCCAGCCAGGCTAGAAACGGCCCTTCTCTCCTTGCCTGAAGCGGGCAGCACGAGGAGACTCTCGGAGGCGCCGGTCCGTGCACCCCCCCGTGCGCCCCCACTAGCCCCGTGCGCCCCACAGGCCAGCTCCTTCCTTCGCCCTGACTCAGCCCCAGCACGGGCCAGAGGCAGTGATGTCAGGCTCTCTGCTCAAACTTTGTCCGGGCAGCTTCTCTATTTATACCCCTCGCTGCAGCGTCCTTCCTGGGTCCTAACACCGGTCTGTTGAGAACGTCGGGCCGGAACAGGCTCAGCGTCCGTCCGGGGAGAGCAGAGGCTTCCCACCAGCTCCCACCAGGTCAGAGCCACAGTCCCTAACGAGAAATCCCACGACAAACCCTAAACTGTGTTGACAGCTGAGCCTTGTTTGTCCGAAGGAAGATAGAAGGTGATACACAGATGGAAACGGAAAGTAAACCACACCCGCGTGCCCCCAGATAAGTGCTGACCACACTGTTCTCGTTAACCCTTTCAGAGGTGGGTAAACGTTCTGGGAGTGTTTATAGGGTCCTCAGTGACCTCACACCAAACCCCAAATCCCTCCCCCACATCCGGGAGTCAAACCCTGAGCCGCGGAGCCTCAGTTTACTCAAGACCAGAAGTTTACCCAATCTACCCCAATCCACATTCACACACATGCTCACACTCACACACATGCTCACACTCACTCACACGCACGCGCTCACACACGGCTCACACTCACATGCTCACTCACACGCACGCGCTCACACACGGCTCACACTCACATGCTTACACACATGCTCCCACAATCACACAAGGCACTCATTCATACAGGCTCACGAGACTCATACACACACACTCACACAAGGCTCCCACACACATGATCACACACACACACACACACACACACACGATCAGAGTCAGCACTGTAGTTTTCTCCATTATTTTTTCCCACGCCTGCCTCCCGGGCCATCTCCAGCAGCGGCGAGCTGTGTGCTCTCAGGGAAATGACTGACCCTCCCTGTGCCTCCAACTCCTTGTCTCAGGGAAGGGAGCAGCCGCTCCTATCCCATGGGGAGGTGACGCGTACAAGGCCCCCAAGGCCGTGCTTGGGAGCTGCAGAGCACACCATAAACCTCGCGAGGAGAAACTGTCACCCAATAAACGTCGGTGCGATGACGAGTCCCAAGTAGACAAGAACATCGTGAAATGTTAGCTAAGAGCACTCTCTCCTTCGTCCTGACTTTAAATGGAATAAAGTCCCGAATCCAAGCACTTCCTAAAGAGGATACGAAGGTGACTTCCAGTCTCCACAGGAGAGCAGAAACCCAAACCCAGACATCGAACGTCAGGCAAGTGGGCAGGCGGCACCCTAGCCTCCAAGGCCGGCAGCCCTGAACCTTCCTGCCTGGCTGCGGAAGGTTCCAGATCACCACTGGCAGTGGCTGCCTCCCTCATGCACTGGTGAGCCCTGAGCCCCAGACTCCGGCATTCAAGCAGCGACGGTAGCCAGCTGCCCAGTTCGCCACCCGTGTCCTTGCTGCCAGCAGGCTCCTCCCGCCGCCTCCAGACGGACGTGGCGTGGATGCCCCTTCCCAGCCTTCACCAACCACCTCTCCATTGGGCCGCTGTCTGTGCGGACCTCTCCCGTTTCCACGGTTGAACAAAGTGGCGTGTGCCCCCTTTTGATCTCCGGGGCGCTGTCGGACCACAGGCGCCCCCAGCTCCATGGCCAGCATAAACGCTGCAGGTAAAGCGAACCAGGCAGCCCGCCCCGCAGGTGTCTACACTCACCAGGACTAGCGTTTGCCCAGAACCCCAGACCACCTACTTAGCATCACCTGTCCTCCCACGTCTCCTCCCCACGTTGAGAGGGACGCCCCTTCACCCAAAGTGCCGTTTCCCAGCAGGACAGACTTTGGAGTCAGCGCAGGTGGGCTCAGGGCCAGGGCCGCAGCACCGCGAGTCCCATGAGCCTCCGGCCGGTCCGCAACACCATTCTGGCCCCAGGGCTCCCTCCCTGATGCCCTTTCCTGCTCCTTTCCTCCACATCACCTTTCCCTGTCTGATAGCCTTTTCGAGTTCAGCCTTCATTCCCCCACTGTGCGTGTCTCCCCACCACAACCAAGCCCCGCGGGAGCAGTGACGTTCTTCTGTCCTTGGCCCCGAGGACAGGGCTCAGCACTTACGCTGTTGTCACCAAGCTGTCGGACACCCGGCTGCATCTGTAAGTCCAGGCGGCTGGTTCCACTCACATGCCCAGTGACACAGTCCCCACAGTCAGTTATCGTCTCTCATGTCCTAGAGACACACAAAGGAACAGAAAACAATGTTTCTTCCCTGTCCCGAGAACTCCTAGGATCTGCTCTCCACGAGGACCCTGTAAAGTGCACGGCCGTGTCACCACACTGGGCGTGTGTCCCGGTGTTTATCTCACCCGTTCGGGTGGTGTGAGCACCTTCTTCCACTCCTCCGCCGCACCTGTGCTGGCCCCACACCTGATCTCTTGTTCCAGGAGTTGTGGCTTTGTTCTGCTCCGTCCTGGGTCCCCATGAAAGGGCGATCATATGGCATTTGTCTTTTTCTGTCCAACTTATTTCACCCAGCTTAATGCTGGGTCATTTATTGGAATTAATGACATTCATTACTGCATAATGACATCTGCAGGGACAGCAGGACATTAACGCAATGTCGGCTGAGCCGTACGGCATGGCATATACACCCTACATCTTCTGGACCCATGCCCCACCAACAGACAGGCCGGTTCTGGGTCTCGGGCGCCGCACGTGACGCTATGATGAACGCGCGTGGGTGCAGTTGTCTCTTCAACACAGGGTTCTCGTTTCCTTGGGATGTGTTCCCAGACGTGGAACCGCTGGGTCACATGGCCTAGTACTTGACGACAGGGATTCAGCATCCAGTACTCTCTGAATGAGCGCCTGGTGTTTGACTTAAAAGAAAAGGTGTGTCACTCTTCGGTAAAAGTCTATCAGCTTTGTATTGAGGTAGAAGCTAATGAAGTGTTTTCAGTGGGACCTTAACATCACTGAGATGTGGATCTAAAGAGAACCACAGAAGCAGGCAGAATGGGCTCGGCAGGCGCCAAAGACGAGTAAGGTCTGAGGACCCACCAGGCAGCGCAGTGACTGCAGTTGAGAAGAGCGAGCGGTGTAATTCAGATGCGCTACGAGAGCAGAACCTGCGCATTCTCACCAAAAAAGCACCTAAATCAATAAGCAAATAAGCCAGGTGCGAGGGGAGGGATGTGTTCATTCTACTGTGGAAATCCCTCTGTCTCTACACGTATCAAACATGTATGTATCCAATCATATACTTCAAAGAGAACCATCTCATTTGTTGATTATACCTTAATGAAGCTGAAAGGGGGAAAAAAAGAAATGACCCCCAAGCCCTCAGCAGGCTCCCTGTTCCGTAGGGGTTTCTAGGTATGAAGCTAAGCAAGAAGCTGGCTGAAGGCGGAGATGTCACTGGGTGACTTATACAGGGACAGCAGGTGCCGAGTGGACACGTGTCCTTGTGCCCACAGGAGGACAGCCGGGGACCTCGTGGAGGGCACGAGGAGCTTGTCAGATGCTTAGGAGTTTAGAAAGTCTACACGGAACACGAGTTCTTAACACCCGTTCTCTTCACCCCGACCCCTCTCCCAGCCATACCACCTTCCAGAAACCAGCGGATCCGTGAGGAGCGGCATGTGTCCCGTGTGGCTGGGCCCGGCCATGTGCTAGGGTGTGCAGGCAACACACAGGTGCTGTAGAAACTGAGGGGGTAGAGAGCTGAGGAGGTGAACTCAGCCAGGATGAGCTGGGAAGGAGTCAAGGAACTCTTCCTCTTAGGGAAAGGAAGAACATTCTGGAAAAAGCGATGAAATGGGCTAGCACCTTGGATGCAGCATGGGGTGCATCATGGACAGGCAGTATTCCTGCTGGCCCAGGTCCCGGCCCCTTCGGTGGACAGAAGCATGTGTCTTCTCCTGCGGAACACTTCCTTCGCCCACCCACGTGCTCCCCCTGGGACTGCGGGTACCACAGTGGGCACAGGACCAGCGGGAACACTCACAGTGCCTTCATGCCCTGGGCCTGTGCACACCTGTCCCTTGCACACCTTGATATCACTGGTGCCTTCCCTGGGACAGATACCCTCCTCAACTGCTAACCCAAAACAAACTTAAATACGGCTTTTGATAGCCATTTTTTTCTCACTACAAAGGAAAGAATTACCAAAAGTAGAAAAAAATGGGCAAACTGAAAAATGGGCAAGGGAGAAATTTGATGGCGTCAGCTGAGCCCCTGGATCCTGCTATATCTAAAGCCAGTTCACTGACAGGCACCAATAAATACACGTTTGGGCTCAAGCAGTTATGAGCTTGGTTTCCGTCCCTTGTAATTAAGAGCCCTGGTCAATTCAAGAAACCACAGTAATTTGCCATTCAACAAAACACAGATACAGAGGGAAAGGGACAGGATCCGGGACTGGGGGAAGAGACACTCCACCCCTCTGGTCTGGGTCCTACATGCCCCCGCTTCAGCTCCCAGCCGTGTTACTTAGTCCCGCCATTTCGGGGCGATCAGCACCATCAGGATGGCTTCCACCATCCACCAGGCATGTCGACCCCATGGTCTCGGACATCCACGTACAGGCTTCAAGAGTCAGTGACAACTCTGCTTGGATGTGCACATGGGAACTTTGAAAGGTAAAGAAGACATTTAGTTGGCGAGGAACTTCCTTCCACTAGGAAGATGTGGGGCAGACATCACTAACTGCCCCTTTCCCCCTTTAGTCTCTCTATGCAGAATCCCAAGTGTATTTGATTAATCCAAGTGTATTTAAGCTCAGTTAAAAGTGTTGACTTCCCACGGATGGCCAATGGACATGAGAAGATGCGCAACATCACTCATCATCAGGGAAACGCCAATCAAAACCACGATGAGATCCCATGGTGAGATCCCACACCGGTCAGAATGGCTAAAATTAGCAAGTCAGGAAACGACAGATGTTGGTGAGGATGTGGAGAAAGGGAACCCTCCTACACTGTTGGTGGGAATGCAAGCTGGTGCAACCACTCTGGAAAACAGCATGGAGTTTCCTCAAAAAGTTGAAAGTAGAGCTACCCTACAACCCAGTAATCCCATTACTAAGTATTTACCCAAAGATACAGAAATAGTAATTCAAAGGGATACATGCACCGTGAAGTTTATAGCAGCAGTATCTACAAGAGCCGAACTATGAAAACAGTGTCCGTCAACAGACGAATGGATAGAGATGTGGTGTATGCAGACACTGGAATAGTATGCAGCCATGAAAAAGAATGAAATCGTGCCATTTGCAGTGACGTGGATGGAGCCAGAGAGTGTAATGTTGAGTGAAATAAGTCAGTCAGAGAAAGACAAATACAAGATGGTCTCACTCATGTGGAATTACGAAACAAAACAGAGGAGTGAGGGAGAAGAGGTGGAGGGTAGGCGACAAACAGACTGGTAACCACAGAGGACACACTGCGGGTCACAGGTGTTGGGGATGAAGGAGCGCACCTGTCGTGAGGGCCACAGGGTAATGCGTGGAAGTACTGAATTGCTGACATAATACTGTACGTACTAAAATTGACATAATACTGTACGTTAACCAGAGTTTAGAACTTTAAAATTTAAAATTTTTAAATTTAAAATTTGATTCTTTTTAAACAACTAAAAGGGGATTTGGCAGCTGGGGGAAGAAAATGATCACTTCCCTTCCAGTCAGGGTGGCTGTGTGGCTACGAGAGAAGGGCGCAGGAGGAAGGTCTGGCACAAGCTCTGGAGGGAAAGCTTTGAAAGGCCAGTCCCTTTGGACCTTTCTTCTTCCTGAAGGCTTCCGACCGTGACCCTTTACTCTGGCTGGAAGATGGCAGTGGTAAACGGAGGGGGAGCGGCTCTCAGGCTCTCCTGGGAATGGAAACCACCCGCTTTTCATCCTAGGACATACAAAGCTGGAAAGAGCATCACCCTCCCCTATCAGAACAGCCCCTACTCTACAAAATCATCACTTTTCCAGATGCCCATCAGTGAGCAGGGCCCAGCAAGCTTGCCCAGCCCCAAGTCCACAGGAAAGGGGGACTCGAGCGCTGGCTTGCATGTGGCAGGGAGCAGGAGGAAGACAGAGCCCCAGCAGGTGAGAAGAATGCAGTGAAAGACTTGCGGTGAGTTTGGAAAGGCAGGCGCAGGCTGCTGCGAGAGCTGGGCCCCTGGCAGCTGCAGACAAAGGGGAGCATGCTCCCCGCTCTGTGACTCGACAGGCCCTCCAAGGAAAGACGGGCGGCGGCTCTCAGAGGGACACATGCCCCACCACGTGGAGCAGGATGCCTGCCTTGACCTTTCTCCCCAAGGAACAAAGTCCTTAAGTCTCCCGGAGGAGGACAGTTGAGGCTGCACCCCAGGGCACAGTGGATATACCTTTGCAGCTGGAGGAAAGCAGAAGACACAAGCTCCCAAGGCACCAAAATAGCAGGCCTCTGAGGCTGCCCTTGGACCAGAGAAACAGAATTCCCACCCCCCCACCTCATCCCAGGCTAGCCAGCAGCAGCATCCTGTCACGCCAGAGGCCAGAGCACAACAAGGGACCCTCTGACCTCCTGGCACACGAGGAAGGCATGAAGCTGAGGTGGAGCAGGGACACGGGGACATGTCCTCTGCCAAACCAAGGCCCACCCCAGAGCAAGACAGTGCCAGCAGGACCGAGCCAGTCCTGCAGGGATGGTGACACAGCAGGAGAGCCCTAACCCAGCTTCACACCAGACTAGTGCACACACTCATGCACACATATATGTACACATATCCACACATGTACGTACACATACCTACACGTGTGTGCACGTGTCTGCACATGTATGTCCACATGCCTGCACATGTGTGCACATGCACACGCCTGTGTGTGTGCACAGACTGTGACACGCATGTGCCTGTGGGCAAACACACATGCCCACATGTAACCAAGCACGTGCCCACGCACATACACGTGTGTGCATATGCATTCTTGCATGTGCGCACACACATGCCTGCATACAGGTGCACTGCACACACATGTCTGCATGTGTGCATGTGAATGTGTGTGGGATCACACACACACAAATGGCTTAGCAGAAAATAGCTGTGCCCATGTCCCGGCACAAATACCATGTACCGCGGTGTCCATGGTCTTACACATGATGCCCAGCATTCATTCTAAAATAATGACACACACAACAAAAAACGAAAGCCAACCCATCATCCAGAGACAAAGCAATCACAATTACAAGACAGAAAATTTTGAATAACTGTGACCACCACGATCAATCCCTTAGTGGAAAAGGAGGACATCACACACAGGCAAATGGAAATGACAGGAAGGAATACATATTTCAAGCAGAAATGGTATCGCTGAAAATAAAATGGGTAACAGAGCAAGAAGTCCTTTGAGCTCATCAGGAGACTCAACACACTCGGGGAAATGGCCAGTGAACCTTACGATAGGACTATTAAAATCACCCAGACTGGTGCACAAAGTGAAAATTAAAAGAATAATTTTTTTAAAACAGCAGGAAGGGGCAACGTCATAATATCAAACAATCTAACACTTGTATAATTGAAATTCCAGAAGTAGAAGTGTGAAAAGGAGACCAAAAAAATGTTTGATGAGAAAATGGACAAGAATGTTCAGAAATAACTAAGTATATTCAGTTACAGACCCAAGAATCTTGGACAGTCCCAACCAGACAAATAACCTTGCACCCCACACACAGCCCTAGACACATGACCATCAAACTCTGAGAAATCAGACATTCAAGAGAGATGGCGAAGGCCGAGGAGGGAAAGCACGGACAGAGGCGCAGAGATGAGTTACAGTGGGCTTCTGGCCAGAAACTACAGGAGCTGAAGGATGATACAGGGAAGTATCTGATGAGTGGGGTGCAGGGAAGGGGGGTGGCTGCCAGCCCAGAGCTGTGCGTCCAGCAACGGGATCTGATCTCTAGCTACACCTCTGTCTGTATCTACATGTGGTCGCATCTTTCAGAATGACAGGGAGGGTATGGAATGGGGGGCTGAGGAGTGACTCCCCATGGGAATAGAATTTCATCAGTGAGGGGAGGATGAAAATCATCCTATCTGAAATCTGAAATCCTCTCCTATCATCTAAAATCAGATAATGGTGATGGTTGTGCTTGTGAATATACTCATGAGTACATTTGTGAATATACTCAAGAATACCCTTGTGAATATACTCATGAGTATATTTGTGAGTATACTTATGAATACACTCATGAACATATTTGTGGAAATACTCATGAATATACTAATGAATACCCTTGTGAATATACTCATGAGTATACTTGTGAATATACTTGTGAGTATACTTACAACTACACTCGTGAACATACTTGTAGAAATACTCGTGAATATACTAATGAATACCCTTGTGAATACACTTGTGAATATACTCATGAGTATACTTGTGGATATGCTCGTGAGCATACTGTGAATATACTCATAAATACCCTTGTGAATATACTTGCAAGTACACTTGTGAATATACTCATGAGTATATTTATGAACATACTCATGAGTATACTTGTGAATATGCTTGTGAATATACCTGTGAGTATATTTGTGAATATACTCACAAATACCCTTGTGAATATACTCATGAGTATACTTGTGAATATGCTTGTGAGTATACTTATGAATATACTCATGAACATACTTGTGGGTATACTTGTGAATATACTCATGAATATACTTGTGAATATACTCATGATTACCCTTGTGAATATACTTGTGAATACACTTGTGAGTACACTTGTGAATATACTCATGAATACCCTTGTGAATACGCTCAGGAGTATGCTTGTGAATATACTTGTGAGTATACTTACAAATACACTCATGAACATACTTGTGGAAATACTCATGAATAAACTAATGAATACCCTTGTGAATACATTTGTGAATATACACATGACTATACTTGTGAATATACTCATAAATACCCTTGCGAATTTACTTGTGAATATACTCACAGGTACACTTGTGAGTATACTCATGAATACCCTTGTGAATATACTCATGAGTATATTTATGAATATACTCGTGAGTATACTTGTGAATATACTCATGAATATGCTCATGAGTACATTTGTGACTACACTCATGAATGTACTTTGTACTCATGAAAACACTGATGAAAAGACTTATGAGTACACCTGTGAATGCCTTATAAATATACCTGTGACTATGCTAAATATTGTGAATATATGAAATATGACTGAAGTTCATGAATGTTGAATTTTTCATCTGAATTTTAAAATGATTGAATTTTATATTGTAATATGTGTGCTGCCAAAGCAAGCTGAATTTTACATTTTAAAAAAGTGAATTTTATGCCATGTTAATTATATTTCAATTTAAAAAAGGGAAGAGAAAGAAACACTTTTTTAGATGAACACGAGCTGGGAGAACCCATTACCAGCAGAGCTATTCCTTAGACAGGACGACATGACTCTAGACAAACCTGGATCTACATGAAGAAGTGAAGATGTCCAGAAAGAATTACTTGATAGGAGTAGGAAAGACACTTTCTCTTATTTTTGATTGCTGTAAAATGAAAAATGACTAAAGGGAAAAAACAGAATGTGCTCTGGGTTGAAGCATATGTAAATATAATGGGTAGGGAAAAACCCCAAAGGCCGGGAGGGAGCAGGTGGGAGCACAAGTTGTGAGGCACGTACCCTAGGTATACTACGCGTGAAGTGGTCCACGATTATGGAATGTAGTATATGATTATTTAAAGACATGTATCAGGGCACCTGGGTGGCTCAGTGGGTTAAGCCTCTGCCTTTGGCTCAGGTCATGATCTCCGAGTCCTGGGATCGAGCCCTGCATCGGGCTCTCTGCTTAGCAGGGAGCCTCCTTCCCCCTCTCACAGTCTCTGCCTGCCTCTCTGCCTACTTGTGATCTCTTTCTTTCTCTCTCTCTCTGTCAAATAAATAAATAAAAATCTTAAAAAAAAACAAAAATTAAAAAAAAAATAAAGAGATGTATTGTACACTAGCCACCAAAAAGCCATTTAGCAAACCTTAGGGCAACCACTGGGAAAAAAATGTTACAGAGCTATAAATAATAAGCTAATAATAAAGCACAAAATGGAATCATAACAAATTCTGAATTAATCCAAAAGCAGCAAAAAAAGATAAAAGCAGGACAGAAAGAAAAAAAAGAGAAAATAATTGGCAAGAATGGCAGATTTAATACTAATTGTATCAATCATTGCATTGAATTTAGATGATCTGAACACACCAAATAACACAGAGACGCTCAGACTGCATAAAACAGAAAGGCCCAAGTATGCACAGTGAATCTTAAATATAAAGACTTAGCTAGCTTAAAAGTAAACATAGATAGGAAAAACGTATCTTGCAAACACAAAATCAAAGAAAACTTGAATGGCCATGTTATCAGACAGAGTAGACTTCGGAACAGCAGTTATTTTCAGGGAGAAAGAGGATCGCTGTAAAAGGACCATGGGATGAACTCAGCAACAACACACATGTATCTAACTGAAGAATTACGAAATACACAACGCCAAAACAGCTATGACTGAAAGAGAAATAGACAAGCCTGCAGCTATTTCCAGAGATTCCCCTCTCGGTAATCAATAAAGTAAGTAGACAGAAAATCGCTAAGGAAGAGCTGACGGATATTATTGACCTAATTGGCTTAATGACGTTTACAGACCACTCAACAGCAGAGAAATGACACTCTTTTTAAGTGTGCACAGTACATTCATCAAAATAGACTGTATTCTGATCCATAAAAAAAGCCTCAACAAATACGAAACATCAAAAGCTTTAATATAAAGCATGTTCTCTAATCATAATAGAACTAAACAAAAATCTACATGAAAGAAAGATGTCTGGATTTGAGGTGATGAAATGTTCTAAAATTAGATTGTGGCAATGATTATGTGGTTCGGTCAATTAACTAAAAAATGCTGAGTTGTACGGTTTAAATGGATGAACTCTGTAGTATATAAATTCCTAGAACAAACAAGTGAGCTTAGTAAGGCCACACAAGAAATATGGCCAACATAAAAACTATATTGGATTTGGTAGGCTAATAATGAATGATTGGACATTAAACTATGAAAAAGGTGATTTGTAATGGCGCCCAAAGAAAAGAGGCATAAATCTAACAGAGTATGTGCAGAACACACCTACGTAAATGGAAAAGGTCTACTGCATCCTTGGGTTGGATATCTGAGCCAATCCTCTCTCAAATAATCCCACTCAAGTCCCAGGATTTTTTTTTTTATAGAAATCAACAAGCTAACTCTAAAATTTATATGGAAAGGCAAAGAAACTCAAATAATTTTCAAGCTATTTTGAAAAACATATACAAAGTGAGAACACTTCCATACCGACTTCAAGACTTCCTACAAAGGTGCTGCCCTCAACAGAATGTGATACCAACAAACACTTAACACACCCTGGATGGACGGAACAGAAGAGAGAACACAGAAATAGACCCACGCCGACACCGCTCCTTGCTCTCCGGCAGAACGGCAGGGATCAGGATGGAGAAAGGATGGCCTTTTGAACATGTGGATTGGAGCAACTGGATGTCCTCACCCAGGGGAAAAGATACTTTGGGTACCTGGGTGGCTCAGTCAGTTAAGCCTCCAACTCTTGATTTTGGCTCAGGTCATGATCTCAGGGTTGTGAGATCGAGCCGCGTGTCGGCTTCATGCTTCAAGCATGGCGGGAATCTGCTTGGTATTCTCTCTCTCCCTCTGCCTCTGTCCCTCCCTCCCTCCAAAACAAACAAACAAACAAACAAAAACAATAAAGAAGAAACATTCCGTAGGCTGAGCCGCTGGCGTGTTCAGTTACTTGCACTTGAAAATGATGTCTAACCGATACAGCTGATATGCTGATTGGCACTTCATCTTGACTATGCCTCTTAGACAATTTCGCAGTCCAGAGTTGAGTTTTCTGCTTTGTCTCTGGACTCAGCTGCTTGAACAGTCATGGGGCACCTAACAACAAGTCTATTTTCATTAACAGATGGGATCTTGAGAGACAGTGAGACACCAAGTAATCATTGTCTATCGTGACTACGACCATCATCATATGAGCAATTAGCATATCATCGAGCAAGCAGTACAGTTTGCCATTTAGGAGTGAAATCAGCTGCAGAGAAAAACACAATCTATCATCTTGCACCTTTTAGAAGATCACGCTGAACCACTGTGGCGAAACTAGTAATTAATTCTGTACTCTCTGTCTCTGCAAGTAACCATGTCAAGCTCCATAGAAACCTTCAAAGATGGCGCTGCATTTCAAGAGAGTCACTCCTGGGAGAATTGGACCCTGGATTTCCTGAAGACCATACCAATGGCTTTAAACCAGAGATGTTTCAATTTGAAACCTAGTTTCATCACAGTCTTGTCCCTGATTAGCCTAAAATAACTCAAACTGTAAGCAACTATCATAATGCCCTTCCCCGACCTCGTGCTTTAAGGCTGTGTCAATCAGGGTGCTCTCTGTTGCACAGGGAAAAAAATCCAACTCAAAACAGACTTAAAGAACAGGGAAGGGACACCTGGGTGGCTCAGTGGGTTAAGCGTCTGCCTTCAGCTCTGGTCATGATCTCAGGGTCCTGGGATCGAGCCCCACATCGGGCTCTCTGCTCAGCAGGGAATCTGCTTCCCCCTCTCCCACTCCCCCTGCTCAGGATCTCTCTCTCTCTCTCTCAAATAAATAAATAAAATCTTTAAGGAAAAAAAAAAAGAACCAGGATCAAATGTTCCATTTTTACTCAAGCTGGGAGAAGTCCAGAGGCTAGCAGGACCACATGCAGGACTCAGTCAAGCTCACTGGGAAGTTCACTCCTGTATCTCAGTCTTTACTCACCTTCCCTGGACTCCCTTCTCTAGAAATGGAGAGAGAGCAGCAGAAACAGTAGGTGTGTGGGTATGCAGCATACTGTTCTTCCCTTCAAAATGTTTAAACATCTTTGACAGCCCAAAGCAAAAACAAAAACAAAAACATGGCTGCTGGACCCTTTAATGCTGACACACAGAACATACAAGTCAACCACGCATACCGAGACTCAGAGAGAGAGAGATTTCTGGTTTTTTTAAGACTGTATTTATTTATTTGAGAGAAAGTTCACGCTAACCAGCTCAGCTAGGTGAGGCAGAGGGAGAAGCAGGATTCCCGCTGAACAGGGAACCCGATGGACACGGGGCTCGATCCCAGAACACTGAACCAAACGAGCCACCCACGCGCCCCAAGAGACAAGATTTCTATATTCAAATTGAAGTCATAAAATACTGATGCTAATTAGACCGTGAAAAGTGGAGGATGTACTCTGTAATCCCTACAGCAACCATTGAAAGGTTATACAAAGAGATAGAGTCAAACCGAAATAAAAAATAAAACGAAATGCTAAATAAACTCCAATCAACCAAAACAAGTCAGGAAAGAGGAACAAAAAAGAAACCAATGGAAAAAGTGCGTATGAAACGTAGACCTAAGTCCAAACTCACTGATAACAAAGTGGTGTATGATAACCATGATGACCTAAGTACCTGCTCCCAACAGGAGACTCACTTCAAACGTCATGAGACAGGTCAGTGAGAGGAGAATGGAAGAAGATACGCAAACATGAATCCAAAAGAAAAGAAAAGCTGAACGGGTTGTGTTAATATCAGACAAGACAGACTTCAGAACAAAGGAAATTAGCAAAGACAGAGAAGAATCACACATACATAAAAGAGTCAATTCACCAAGAAGACATGAGAACACTAAATGTGGGGGCGCCTGTGTGGCTCAGTTGGTTAAGTGTCTGCCTTTGGCTCAGGTCACGATCCCAGGGTCCTGGGATCAAGCCCCGTGTCAGGCTCTCTGCTGAGCGGGGAGCCTGCTTCTCCCTCTGCCCCTCCCCTTGCTTGTGTGCTCTCTCTGGCTCTTTTTCTCTCTCTCTCTCAAATAAATAAATAAAACTTAAAAATATATATACTAAATGTGTGTGCACCTGACTAGAGAGCTTTAAAATACATGAAAGAAAGCATTGACAAACTGAAAGGAGAAACAGATCCAGAATTGCAATGGGAGACATCAGCACTCCTCTTCCAGCCACAGACAGGACGGGGAGACAGAAAATCAGCAAGGGGTTTAGACGAAATGAGCAACACGATGGGCCATCTGGATGTAATTGGCATTTATGGGATGCTCCACCCAACAACAGCAGAACACACAAGAGTACATGAAACATTCACCAAGAAAGACCCTACCCGAGGCCATAAAATAAATCCTAATTAATGCAGATAAGTGAAGTCAGACCAGGTATGTTCTCCGGGTGTAATGAAATTGAACCAGAAATCAATCACAGAAAAATAACAGGTGAACTTCCGGCTACTCAGAAATTAAACAACACTCCCCGGCCAATCCACAGGTATGACAGTATCGCTCCAGGGAAGCGAGAAAACATCTTTAACCAGGTGGGAATGAAAATCTGACCTCTCAGAATTGGTGGGGTGCCCCCAGAGGGGGAAACTCACAATCCCACATCAATCCTCTGAGCTTCCCCATGAAGGAACCAGAAAAGAAAAAGCAAAATAAACCCAAAACGAGTAAAAGGAAAGAAGGGAGTTTCTCCGAGTCATTGTAGGTCACCCAAAATTTCTGAGCAGGAAAGTTCTTGTAGAACTTAAGGCATCTCAGCAATTTCTCTGCTACAGAGTCCCCAGGGACACAGAATTACTCATCAGAGATGTTACTTACGAATATGTCACTCCCCACTGAGGCCCCACAGAGCTTCCCGAAATGACCATCCCCTTCCCTGTCCTGTTTTCCCAGCTGAGCGTCTTAGACGCCACCACCTGTCCCCGCTTCGGCCCTCCTGATCCCTCTGCTCCCACAACCCCACGGGGACGCCCCTGCCCCACTTCGTCCGAAATCCAAAAACTGCCAGTGTCTCTGTCCTCTGTCCTACATACTGAACCCGAAGTTAAGGTGCCGTGTTAAGTGTCTCATCTGCAGTGTTTCGTCTATTGCTTCTGACAATCGTATGATGTAGGTGCTCATTGTTTCTATATTTTTAAAGCAAGAAAAAAGTCACAGACCATTAGATCACCTGCCAAAGAAGACACGAGTATTGAAAAGAGGAGCTGGTGATTGACTCCAGATGGCCTAGGTCCTTACCCAATGACCTCACGGTCGGCCTCCCTTTCTGAGTGCCCAGGGCATTCCGTGCCTGAAATTCCGCCTCAAATTCGGAATGTTGGCGTTTTTATCTTCACTCTCTTATTAGATTATTAGTTCCCAGAGCACAAAGGCCACATCCCATCAACTTGTATGGAATCACATTCAGGCTTCATACATATTTGTGGGATGAGGGTGGGAGGGAAGGCGTGTTAGGGTTCTCCAGAGAGAGAGAGAAAACTGGCTTGTGTGATTGGGGACGCTGAGAAGTCATGAGATAACTCAACACCTGCCTTCTTTCTTAAAACTGCTGCCTCCATTAGCCCAATGAAACCTTTTTTTTTTTTTTAATGTGTCCATAGCGTCCCAGAAATCCAGCTATAGGCAGGCAGCAGCCATCTGGGGGAAACCTCGTGCACGCCCATCGACCCATCAACAGAGCAGACCACGCACCCCACCCCCCTAGTCCCACCGCTACTATCTGCCAGAGAATTTGTTTCTTAAATATTTATGGAGCATCTACTGTGTCCCTAAATATTCTTCCAACAACAGGGGATGGGGTCGGCAATGAGAAAAACTGGTGTCTGCCCTCGAGGAACTTCTATTCCAGTTGGGGGTGGGGGGCGCACACAAGTGCACAGAAAGCGATGAGGCCAGAACAGGGTAAGCAAAGGAAGTCAGAAGCAGGCAGGGCCGGAGGCCAGGAAAGGGGCAGGACCAGGTTGAACATGGAATGGGAAGCCATTGGAAGGTTTCAAGAGACTGGCACTTGAGTTAATTTACGTTTGTAGAAGATTGCTAGGGCTGCCATATGGATGGCTGACTGTTGGAGGCAGAGGACATGGGACACAGAAAGTGTGGTTTAGAAGCTTCTTGGAGACATCCAACCAAGAGGTCATGGCGGCTCGGGCCAGGGTGGTTGGGAGGGGGTGGCATGCAGGAAGTAGAATAATCTAAGATGTGCTTTGGGAATCGAGTGGTGGGGATGTAATGTGAGCCAGATGAGGCCAAGGAGGGGATCTGGGTGTTTGGTTTGACCAAGCAGGTAGATGGTCGTATGACTGAATAAGAATGAATCTGAAAAGTTACAGGCCGGGGGCAGGCGGGGCCTGACATCAAGGGGAAGGAGGTTCCGAAGCCACCAGAAGCCCAGAATTCACTAGATAACCAGTCTCCCAGGGGGTCCCTTCCCTGCCACGGCCCATTTGGGTCTGAGAAGGTGAGTGCTGTGAGCTGAGAGCAGACAGAACCCGTCCTCAGCCTGCTGCCATGTCAGGGGACCCTCAGGAGTGGTCTGGACACTGGTGAGACTCACTGCTTTGTGAGACGAGCTACAAAGTGGAAACCCTTCCGGGAACAGGCGTACCCCTGCGACCTGCCAGCAGCTCTACGCTGAGGCACAGGAAGGGGCACGGGGACCCCACGGGGACCTGGAGGCCTCACCTCTCACGGTTGAATCACAGATTTCCACGCCGTGGGCTGGTGAAGCTCTTAAGAATTCACACATCGCCCACAAGAACCACTTTAGAAACCACTTGCATAACTAAAAATGTCCTAGTTGAGTTTGGGGTTTGTAATTTGAAGGGGGTAGAAATATCCACTTCTCAGTACGCTTTCTGGACTGTGTTTGTCTCTCCTTCGGCGGCGAGGCCCCGCCGGGTCCCTGCCTGGCTCCCCGCAGCTGGGTATGTTCACAAAAGAACCTTTCACTGCCCCGCAGACGTCTCCCTCCTATCCTCCTGCGAGGCTCACCCATATTTATTTGTTTTCAATGTGGTGTTTTGCTAAGAGTCCGTGGAATGCGTCTCCCTTGCCAACTGAGCTGGAAAAGAACAAGCCAAGAAGCAGCTGACACCGCAGTCAATTCCTTAAAAGTAACTTTTTAAAAAAAAACAAGGAGGAAGTGCCTCTCTGTTTCTTGTCCTTGCTCAGGTCTCATGAATCCTTCCTGAATAAAGGGTCCCTCCCTTTTACCTTTTCTTCTGAGACCCGAGAGCCCGGTTAGCCCCAGTATAAGCCTCGGAGCACTCACACCCCAACCAAAGTCTGTTCTTTACTGAAATCACTTGGAATTCAATAAATTAGCTATGATTTTGGCAAGTGCATATGGCAAAGGGGGAGGGAGATGAACTTATTAAAACTCTCCCTTTCGAGCCGGCAGAAACTTCATCAGGGTGGGTTTTCTTTTTCTTTTTTTTTTTTTTTAACCTCTCACTTTACCTCAAAAAACATCATCTATGGTTACATTTTCAAAGATTTAAAAAAAAAAAAGGACAGTTTCTCTTGGAATTCGGTTAGTAACGTAGCTCAGAGGTCCCTACGCATCCCTGCTCCTCCGATGTTCAGTAAATCCGGCGAGAGAAGAGTTTAACGAACTCCCAGCTGTTGGGTTTCATGCCCACCTGGCCCCATTTCCACGGGAGCCTCACAGCCCACTGAGAACGCCAGAGGAGATGGGTTATCTCGTATTGCACTGTTTCCGAAACAAAGTGACGGTGCCGTTGACTGTCTAATGGGTCTGACACTCCGCTCGTCAGAAAAGGAATTAAAAAGATGTTCTAGGGTGCCTGGGTGGCTCAGAGGGTTGAGCCTCTGCCTTCTGCTCAGGTCATGATCTCAGGGTCCTGGGATCGAGTCCCACCCACATCAGGCTCTCTGCTCGGCAGGGAGCCTGCTTCCCTCTCTCTCTCTCTCTCTCTCTGCCTGCGTCTCTGCCTACTTGTGATCTCTCTCTCTCGCTGTCAAATAAATAAATAAAATCTTTAAAAAAAAAGAAAAAAAAAGACGTTCTAACGAAGGATGTTGCCAATTTTGTTTTGTGTTGGGGGCGGGATGGTTTCAAGGACCAAAGCTCCCCACGGTGTACATGTCAACGTGGGTACAGAGATGGGAGTGGCAGTGTAGACACTTCAATAGTACTTTTGAAGCAGCACTCAGTGCCCTGGCCTTGGAGTGAAGAGGAACCATGGAACATACACGTCCAGCGATGACTGATGGTAATAATCTGGTATCTTCCATGTTCGCCACAGATAGGATCGTCTGAGCCGCGGAGCTAAGATACCTACATAGTTGATGTGTCTTCACACCAATTATTCTTATTTTCTTGACCCGAAGTTTTGGAGGTCTATGACCCACCCTTAAGAAATCGCCTAACTCAGAATGTGCAGAATTGTCGGAAACACAGTTTTTACACCCTGAACTCATCTATTTCTCTCACACCTAATGCAGCTGCAAGTTGTTCCATGCCACTAAATGAAAACACACCATTTGTGCAGCGATTTAAGATCGTATTTCCTGAGGTGCCTGGGTGGCTCTGTCAGTTAGGCACCTGACTCTTGGTTTCAGTTCTGGTCATGATCTCAGCGTCCTGGAATCGATCGAGCCCTGTGTTGGGCTCCGTACTCAGCGGGGAGTCTGCTTCTCCCTCTGCCCCCCCCACTCGTGCTCTTTCTCTAAAATAAAAAAATAAATCTTTTCTTTAAAAAATTCTATTTCCTGAATCCTGAATGTAATCTCTCTTACAGATTACTTTAAACTAGCTAATTACTATTATTAATGCTAATATGCTGGTTGCATGGGTATCATTTATGTGACCTGTTCCTTTATCAAATTATGCCTATAATGGCAGGAAGTTCCCTGCTTTTATTTCCCTAAGACGTGTACTCAGAGATGATCTGGCAAGGAGTGTGCCAAGTAATAATTATAAACGTAGGAAATAATAGCACTTCTAATCTATTTAAATTAATGATATTAAGCTACTGAAAAGTATCGTTCTCTGAAATCATTTGGTTCAGGTTACAAATCATAGCCTGTAATGGGGGACAGAGGATTGGCCAAAAATCCACTTGAGAACTGGGGTACGTCCTAGGGCAAAATTTTCCCAATATATATACTGACAATGTCAGGAGTATCTTCCCAAAATCATTTGCAAGATGAGAATAAAACATTTCTTTGGAGTACAAAGCACTCAGAGGGTATTGTGTGAGGAAGGAATAAACCACTGATTATAAACGAACGGAGCAGACTGACATTTACTGCACAGACTCAAACATCTCCAGACCGATCAGCACATCCATGTCGTAAGGGGGAGGGGGAACCCTTACCTGCAGCCCTGCTCCAGAAGTAGGACTACGTCTATACCCAGACTTGTTTTCCTTTGAGTAGGAAAACAGCCTTGAATCTGTGCAGCTACTTAACAGAATATACAAAGGAATGCAGAATCCAAGACTTTTGAGTACCATGGAAGAGGCATCAGGGTAATAGAGTTTTCAGATTCTGGAAGAGGAAAAAATATATCCAAAACCATGACCTTTTTGGAGATTTTTACTACAAACATATTTCATTTTTAGTTTGATCCTAGACATGTCTCCTCATAATGAGGAGTTCCTCAATCAGGCTGTACCAGGTAGTACCAAGTCCTGGTAGGAGGAGGTAAGATTGTCACCCTTTCCTCATAGCCCTATTTATCACTATTGTCTCATCATCATAATATCACCTTCATCATCCTCATCATTATAGACGTCAAATCACCTTCATCATTTTCATCATCACCATAGACATCACCTTCATCAACATGGACAACATCACCATCATCATCACCATTATCATGGACATTACCATCATCATCATCTGGGACATCGCCTTCAACATCATCATCACCATCGTCATGGACATTGCCATCATTATCATCGCCATCATCATCATCACCTTCATCATCCTCATCATGGACAACATCACCGTCATCATCACCATCATCATCATCATAGACATCACCTTCATCATCATCATCATCATCACGGACAACATCACCATCATCATCACCATCATCATCATCCAGGACATCACCTTCAACATCATCATCACTGTCATCGTCATCATAGGCATCACATTCATTGTCATCACCATCATCTTTGTTACCATTATCATCATCATAGACATCACCTTCATCATGGACAACATCGCCATCATCATCACCCTCATCATCATAGACATCCCCTTCAACACCATCATCACCATCATCATCATCCAGGACATCACCTTCAACATCATCATCACTGTCATCGTCATCATAGGCATCACATTCATTGTCATCACCATCATCTTTGTTACCATTATCATCATCATAGACATCACCTTCATCATGGACAACATCGCCATCATCATCACCCTCATCATCATAGACATCCCCTTCAACACCATCATCACCATCATCTTCATTACCATAATCTTCATCATCATCCTCATAGTGAACACTTACAGCACAGTAACCATGTGCACACTTTGTTCGAGCCTACCTACAGTAATTCATTGAATCCCCTACGATGATGCTGTTGGGATATATGCAATTTGTCATCACTGCTTTGCAGATGCAGAAGTGAAGCCCAGAGAGGTGATATAAGTCCCCACAGTCACACAGTTTCTGAGTAGGGGAGTAAAGATTCACACCAGGAGTCACACTCCAACACCCACGTTCCCAACCACTGTACTGTACAGCCACTCTATGTCTTAATATTCCAAAAGAAAAATATTTGCAGAAAGAATCATACATGTTTAAAGGCTACTCTTACCTTGCTATTCTAGTCTACTAGTGCCTTTCTTTCTCTTCTTTCTTGTTCACTCATCTCAGACACATGGCTCACGTTCTCAGGCACCACTAAAGGGATTATTTTTAAGTTTTTACAGTGATTTTGTGTACGATGATTCAAAGGCTTTGGAAACCTTCCCAGTCTCATGGCATTCTCCTTGAAAGAGAATCTTCTTTCTTTAATAGGAAAAAAAAAAAAAAGCTTTCATATTCCATCCCTGCTTGAGCCTTTACCAATGGTCCCTTCTGGTCCTCCACAATGATAAAGCATGGGGACGTTGGGCTGATATGCCCAGCACACTCTCATTAGGAGAGAAATAGTACCACTCACACTTTGCTCTGCCTGAAATAAAGTCTGAGGCACTTTACGAGGAATTTTAAATTTGTGAGTCCATGTAGAACAAGAAAACAAAATTGCTGTGCAGTGAAAGTGTTTATAACAATTTACAGGGCACACTTTTTTTTTCTATTTGAGGGGGAAAATATGATGTAGAGGCAATTAGATATAAAATTTTGGCGGGGACTCAAGAATGACGAATGCAAGAAAACATAAATGTAATGAGGATCCAACAAAACTTCTCCATATGTTACTTTCTCCCCACACTTGAGTTAAGATGACTATACAATGTGTTGCCAGATAGGTTATGCCATAGTTGCATAGAAAAGAATTCTTGCTAGATTTTTTTTTTTTTTGCCACGTTACCTGAGCCAAACAAGAACTCATACATAAGTATACATAGTAACCATTATGCAGGCAAACAACTAACTTTAACCTATACATAAGGTTGGTCACTTGGTCTTTTGCAAGGTTGAAGTAAACAGCGAAGAGGAACATGGTATCAAGGAGAAAAACAAATTTGTGAAGGACTCTGAAACTAGAAAAAAAGCAAACCCCGATAGTGATAAAATCTAACATTGGAGCTCAATCAGGGAGGGCCGTATCTGTTGCCAACCCAGCTGATGGCAGCAAACGGAAAACGTTTTACTGGTCCAGCAGAGGAGAACGCCAGTGGTGGATCCTGGCTGCAGGCATGGCTGCATCTAGGAGTTCACGCGAACTGTCATGAGGTCCTGTCCTGCAGCTTTGCCCTCCTCGCATCAGTCCTTTCCTCAGCCCCTCTGCTCGTGCTGGAAAGGTGTGGGAGGTTGTTAGCAGCTCCAGGCGTGGGCCCCCTCTCTGACTCATTGTGACCATGTCTTCAGGCTAGTTTCCAATAAACACCATAGAGAAATTGTGACCACTTAAGTCTCGGTTATCAACGAACAGGAGAGAGAGCCTAATTAATTGATGCAAAGGAATATAAAGGAGAAAGAGGGCACCTCACAGGGGAGAATGCTGCCATAAGGAAACCCGGCTTGCTGCAGATATTTAGGGGGAAAATCCTCAAAGTGATAGGGATTTTAGGAAACGTAAAGAAATCCAAGATGACTTCTTCCCCAGTAACGGGAGCGAGTCATCAAACTATAAATTTTAGAGGCTTCAGAACACCCTCCCCAAATTCTTCAGAACGGGTGGAATAAACATTCCTAATTTGCAAGATGGCACAGCGGCTGAAAGAATGACTAGGACCTTCAGGTGTTAGCAGGAGACTCTCCAAGAGAAGCCGCATGGAAATAAACAAGGACGGAACGGTCGGAATAATGTGACACCGTCTGTGTAAAACACACACAGGAACACGCACTTTCTCTCTGGGTACACAGAAAGGTATGTAGAGGCACAGGAAAGTTCTGGAAGAATAGGCAGAGAGGAGAATATGCCTCTGGAAATGGAGGAGAGGGCAGGAAGTTGGAGTCCCTTGTGTGGAATATCTCACATCTTTACAAGAAGTGTGGGTCCCACACATGAGTTAGGTCATTAAAAATCTTGTTTTATAGATGTTTGGAGCATAGAGTAGGGCATTTCATTTTAAGAAATCAGCTGTTAGGGGCGTCTGGGTGGCTCAGTCGGTGAAGCATTTGCCTTCCACCCAGGTCCTGATCTCGGTCGTGGGATCGAGTCCCCACGTTGGGCTCCCTGCTTAGCGGGGAGTCCGCTTCCCTCTCTGTTCTCTCTCAAATAAATAATCTTAAAAAAAAAAGAAAGAAAGAAACGGGCTGTTACATGCTTCTTTATTTTTCCATATATACATAATTCTGCCTTAGAACATTCAAGGATTTGAGCTGAATGGCAGAGACAGCCTCTCTTCCCAAACCGCACAGACCAAGCGTAAGTCCTGCTTCGGCTTATACGCAGAAAACAAAGACCGTTCCCCACCAACCTGAAGACTGTAAAACAGCGGATGAAAGAATGCCATATGCTCTCACACTCCTGACCTCTCTCCACGTCTATATTTAGTGTGAGGTTCTTCAGATGAGTAACCGCTTGTTTGGGGAAACGTCAGCTGCCCGCTCCGCGTCTGCCTTCTTTAGTCAGAAACGGGCATGTGTTTGGAAAACCACAAGTCCCTACTTTGTGTTGTCCATTGGGCCCTCGTGGGAACCAGCCATCTGTCGGAAACACGTTTCAAGGGTGGTGCATCACGGTTCACGGCACAGGAGAAGGGATGCCGATTAGCCCAACGGGTGACTCCTGCCCGGGGGGCAGGGAGGAGTCCACAGCCCTGCCGGTGGGACAGGCAAGGCCCAGCAGCGAGGGACAGCAAGCGGGACAGCAGCGGCGTGGGCAGGGCCTGGCTAAGGGCGCCTCTCCTTGCTCTCAGCCATGGGAGGGGCAGTGATGCACAAGCAAGGTCTGGGCGGTGGGTTTCAATCAGCCCTAAGCAGTGGAGTTCTGGGAGGGCTTGCCTTCCATAAATGAGCCCCAACACTCTGTAGGGTAGGGTTTTCAGTGGTTATGTGTGTCCTGTTCCCACCGCTCCCTGAAACTCTGCCCTGGGCGCACCTGTTGCCTATGCCAGGGGACCCCTAATGTGCACTCTGCCTCCAGGTTTGGGTCACCAGCTGGGAATCACCATTCGACTCCCATGAGTGTGCCTTGCGCTCTGGGGAAAAGGAGGCTGACCCATAGAGCTGGGATCAACACGCAAGCTCTTGTCCTCTGGCTTCAGTTGGGTTCCAGGAGTCAGTCCCCTACGGATCAGGGGCTGCCCAGCGAGGGCTGGCGTCCCCTGGACAGGTGAGCAGAGCTGGTTCTGGGGAGGAGCCGAGAGAAGCAGGAGAACTTAGGGTAGAGTCATTTCTGGGACAACGATGCTTCCAAGAAGAGGACGTGCCAATGGCCGGTGATCACACCAACGATGGAGCAACATCATTAATCATGAGGACATACGGGGGCGCCTGGGTGACTCAGTGGGTTAAGTCTCTGCCTTCGGCTCAGGTCATGATCTCAGGGTCCTGGGATCGAGCCCCGCATCGGGCTCTCTGCTCAGCAGGGAGCCTGCTTCCCTCTCTCTCTCTCTGCCTGCCTCTCTATCTACTTGTGATCTCTCTCTGTCAAATAAATAAATAAAATCTTTAAAAAAAAAACATGAGGACATACGAATTAAAACCACCGTGACTTCCCCACCCTGTAGCCCCAGAATGGCTAAAATGACGAGGGCTGACTACCCCAAGTGTTGGCAAGCACATGCAGAGTCTGAGCTCATACACGTTGCTGGGAAGGGGGGACCAGTCGTGTGGGTAGCGGGGATGCTGCGAGGGTGAGCTGCTGGCCCCCGGATGGTCAGAAAGCAGGAGGACATGCTCAGAAAGCGACACACTCGTCCTGGGAGTATGGTTCTTTCCACGAGCCAGACATGACGGCGTGACTTCTGATTTCTGTGGGGTTTTATTTGTTTTTGTTTTTGTTTTTTGGAGAAGCTGGAAATTCTAAATTTTGTGTGAAACCTTTGTACAGTCCAACATGGCCAACTGATTTGAATATTCTGAAAAGATGTGTGCAGCTCAGAGAAGGCCTGAGGGCTGCCGGTTTTCAGGTTCTGCGAAGGGAGCAGCATGTGGACCGATTTACAAAAGGGATTTGACAGAGAAAATAAAGCCTGCCTCAGAGGTCACCACAGACGTTTCAGTGCTTCAGGCGGTGAGCTGCATGGCCTCTGGCCCCCTCCCCAGTCCAAGTTCAGGGTTAAACTCTCTTCCCCAGAGCTGGGCATTGCTGGACCCACCTGGCGGAGGGAGGTTGGCGGTCCCACCTGGACCCGGCACTCCTTACAAGACACACACACCTGTAGAGTTCTCAGCACCCGCCCCCCAGCATCTTCCTAAGAGATACAGAATGAGGCTTTATGGGGGCTCCCAGGGGGCTCAGTCGGTTGAGTGTCCGGCTCTTGATTTTGGCTCATGTTATTACCTCAGGGTCAGGAGATCAAGCCCCATATCGGGGTCCATGCGGGGCATGAGCCTGCTTAAGATTCTCTCTCTCCTTCTGCCCTTCCTGCCCCTGTCCCCCAAAATGCAGTTCTATGACACCTGAAGACGTCCATTCTCGACAAGGAAAACAGAGCCTGCAAGTCAGAAAAAGACAATTTGTACTTTGGGCTTTCTTGGGAAGTTTGCATTCCCCCGTGGTGCTTAGAATTATAATCGAAAGCAATTAACAGACAAATTCACCACCTTCCGTGAACGTGCCCCCCTCGAAACACAGCGTTCCTCCAGAAACAGATGAAAGCCAGGCTTAAGGGATCATTGTGTGAGGCAATTCCTTTTATATCTTTTAAAAAATGATTACAGACAAATTTGCTTTGCCAAAAAAGCCAACGCCTAGTACGTTTGTGCTTTATTTTCCTGGCATTCCCTCAGCCCCTTAATTTTTTTGCAATTAGGGGAAATATTTGATGATGATAGCAGATCACTTTGGGTTCAGGTTAAACCCTTTCCCATCTCCTCCTTCCCCAGCCCCTCCAACCCCTCCCGCTTTTCCCAAAATTGCCTCCCCTTGAGGAAATTTAACCTCTGAGCCCCGCAGCTCATTCTTACTGCCTGTGCGTTATCTTGATCCAAAATGTAGAATCTCATTCCAAGTTCTCCCAGCGAAGAGTAGAGCCTATTCTGGGGCAAGGCTGGCCCCCAGCGACCCTCACGCTGGAGGGACGTGGAACGGGAGCACCAGCTTTGGAAGAGACAAGCCCTGGCTGTGAACCCCAGCTCTGCTCCTTGCGAGCAGAGGAACCCCATCTGTGGCCTATGACCCGTGTCTTCTCCTCTGCAAAATGGAGACAGAGTGTATATACCAAAGGGCTGTGCTCAGGACTGAGACAGTACTTGCAAATTTCCAATGCATGGTAGTCACTCGGCGACACAGAACGCCCTCCGTCCTTCGCCGGAAAGCCTGAGTAAGGATGATATGCCCAAGACCCCTCCATGTGCACGTCCAGCCACAGGGGCGAGGCGCCTCCCGGCCTTTGCATCCCAAGCGACAACGGGCAGTCTGCTCATATCCTGGCCTCGGCCTGTTCCTCCAGCCCAGCCTTCCCGTGCCGCCTTGGTTGACTCTGTCACCCAAGCCCAACCCTCCAGCCCCCCGACGACTCCATGAACTCTCAGCATTCTTTCAAAATGTTCCCTTTTTGCACAAGACAGTCCGTGTCAGTCTACGGCTCACAACCAAGGGACTGACTAATACACTTGATATCAGTGAGGGAGAAATGTTTATGCATACTTTGTTCTCAGCCAAGCTCCCCATCTCCCCACAACTAGATGTGAGGCAACAGCCAAGTGGCACGCCCTTGGCAAGGTCTCCACGAACTTGTCTTATGAATTTACAACACTCCAAACCGCCAGGCCTGGTCATCGTTTGGCCATAAAATGTGCGCTGGCAGAGCAGACCCAGGAGGGCGGTGACCTCCGGAGTAACCCCTGATTTCTGAGCGCACGGACAGACCCCGAGCCACGGAGCAGAAGGGCTGGGCAGGGCTCCCGTCAGAGGCTCTGCGCCCGTGTCTCCGCTCTGAGGAGGGCATCTTGCGGGGGGGTGGGGGGGGAGACTCCAGGGGACCTTAAGGGACGCCGTCCTGTGGTTCAGATGCCAGAGGCTGCCAGGCATGCGGACGGCTGCCCTGTATGATTCTCCTCGCCCAGCTCTCCCCAGAGCCGAAAGGAAGCCTGTTTGAGGTAAGACAAAGCCAGAGACCCAAACAAGGACATCCGGAGGCATCGGACGCCAATGCAGGACAGAGGACAGGGGTTTATCTCTTGTTCACTGTTACCCCACTGTGTGCTTCTTCCTGTGGTGATCCAGGGACCCAGTGTCCCCGTCCCACTGCGTACAGCAAACCAGGCACACGACCCAGAGAACAGCTGCTGATGTGGAAGAATCACAGGTCACCCGTTCCCCCTGCCTACCGTCGGCCATGCCTACCTGCCCCGGCGGAGACACACTGTGTTCCCAGGAAGAGAGGAACGTGCTGGCCAACAGCTGCCCCCCGACACCTGGGCACCCCCGGCTAGTGTGAGCGAGACCCCAGCAAGCAGCCACTCTGGGTGTGTCCCTGAGCTGCATGTTGCCTGACGGGACAGGAGTCGCCGGGGTGGCCTGTCCACTCCGGCGTGGGGAGTCCAGGAGCAGACGGGAGCTGTGGCCCCAGCTGGCCACTCCAAGTTCAGAGTTCCGAGCTGACGAGCACCAGGGAAGTCAGGGTGACAGTCCCCAGGCTGAGCACACAGCAGGTCACTGGGTGACCCTCAAGAGCTCTGAGGTTACAGGACTCTTCACCTCCTTGCTATTTCCACCCCCACGAACAGAAGGAAATAGACGCAGCAGGACAGCTGTCCCGATGCCCTGTTCACGGTCCACACCTGAGGGCCGGCCGTCAACTTTGCACCTGCTCCCCCGGGAGGTTGGCTTGCCCCAGCCCCGTCTCCACGGGCGGTCAGGATGGGAGGCCCATGGGGCCAAGAACGGCCCTCCCACGGCTCTAAGACAGGGTGAGACCTCGGCACACACAGGGCGTGGGTCTGGTCCCCAAACCCAGACCCCCCAGCACCCCGTAAGTGGAGGCGCCGCCAGCTCCCCCGGGGCCCATTCAGGATGGGATCACTTGCACCATCTGGCAAATCTCCACATCCGCTGGGAGTCCCGATTGCATCACGATGGGAATCGCGCCCGCCACCTCCCCCTGCCCCGCTGTAGCTCTGGGAAGCGTCATGCCTGCTCTGATGAGCCCGGCACAGATCAGGGAGGGAGCTCAGTACCTCCCTCCCCCCGGAAACCCACCAGGTTGAGGGAGGGGAATGGGACTTCTGGTGTACACAGCCTGTCTGCCACGGTTTCCTGCTTCTCGGCTCGAGCGTCTGTGTCTGGGACTTTGAATAGCGGAATCCTATGCCGTACCTGCCACGCGGTTCAGGCCGCCCTCTGGTGGGGACTCAGTGGCGCATTTCAGTTTCCTGGGCCCAAGGTCAGGGGTAGGATCTGTCCTCACACTTTGCAGGGCTGCATTTGTCCAAGGAAACGTGCACAACCTCCTGCAAGGAGAGGACAGCTTTCAGTCCCACCCACGTCCCCTTAATGCATGGGGTCCTTAGGACACCAGGCCGGCTGGCCACTGACCCAGCACTCTGCCCTGGTCCTGCTAGGTCCTGTGTATCCTACAAGCAGGAGCAATTTCCTCCCTCCCCGTGTTCCAGCCACATGCCCCGGGGGCTTTGCACCATGGCTCCCTCCCTCCCCCCAGCCCCTATTCATCCCACAAACTCCTAGTCCACCTTCTTCCCTGACCCCTGCCCTCCGCTGTGCTGCACTGCTCACAGCACTGGAAGTTAGCCGTTACCTGTCTGTGCCTACCAAACTATGCCAGTAACTTCAACGGGACACAGGCCAAGTGCCATGTTACTCATGATGTCTCTTGCCACATGGTGGGCACGCGGCGCGCTTGAGCAAAGAAAGGCCATGAGCGAGGCTGTGAGACTCCATATGGTGCCACAGTTCTCTGTTGTGGCCCAAGCACCAGCAGCAGCAGAATCGCCAGAGCGGGTCTGAACCGCAGGCCCTGGGGCTGTTGAGTCAGTCTGCAGCCTGACCCACCTCCCTGGTGGACCCTCCAGCCAGTGGCAACTGGAGAAACGCCCCCTTTGCTCAAACTCTGCCTTGGTTTCTCCTCTTTCCAAGTATGAAGACCTAATAGTCTCTAAAATCTCAGGAACCCTTAAAGCAGCCGCACGGGACGACGCTGCAATCCCACCAGCCATCCTGATGGCTCCAGGGGCTCGGAGCAGAGCTGCTGGCCTGCGGCCCCCGCCCTGGGAAGCGCCGTTGCCTGAGGAGCCACCCCAGAGTCTGGTTCGCTCTGCTGCGTTTTGCTTTGTATGTTCAATCTCTGTCATTGAGGCTGGGCACGTTCCAGGCTTTCAGGACGTGGATGCACACATGCAACAATCTCCCTAACAGCCCTGTGCACGCACCTGCCTTGGCTGGAAACACGGCTTCCCAGCAGGGCTGTTCCCAGATGGGCTGGCTGGCGGGCTGTGCACCTCCCCGGGGGGGCCCAAGCCTCTGGGTGAAGGTCAAGGGCCACGGGGGTGGGGGAGCCCCAGCATCCCTCTGCGCTCTGCCTGGGTAGCCACAATCACACACTCTACAAGGACCACAGAAGCGGGCAAAGGTGCCCGGCGGCTCCTTGCTCCAGAGGACACACACCTGCTGTGGCTTTCACAGAGCAGACACAGCAGCCACTGGTAACGAGGGCTCTGTCCCCTGTCCAGAAGGAACACAGTGGAGGATGGGGGAGTGAGAACCTAGAACTGGTCCCTCCCCGCCATTCTCACCAAGAAGTTAGGCCACAAGCATGGAGCATGAGTGCCCCCCTGTGGCCATCAGGGTACTGACGGTAAAAGATGGAACGAGCCCTAACTGCCCGCCCACCCCCTTTGAGCCACAGGTGCTCAGAGTGACCCGAAGTCCCACACCTGGGCATGTACATACATCAACGGGGCAGTGGGTACTCGTGTTACGTGGAACCTATGTGGGACGGTCACGTTCCCCAGGACAGGTGCCTTCTGCTTTGCTCACCCACCATCTCTGAGCGTCAGGGACAGGGCCTGACGCTCATACTGAACAGATTTCTGGAAACATAAGGGTGGCAAAGCCTCGGGAGAGGGTGAACCATGACGCACAGAGTCCTGGAGGCTGGACGCAGGTGTCCCGGGCGAGGGCAGGGCCCAGCTGTGGCCAGCAGAGTGATGTCCCTGTCTCGGGCCCCAGAGCCTGTGAAAACACCACCGTGGGCAAAGGGGCTTTCCAGGTGTGATTAGGTCAAAGGAGCTTGACCCAGGGAGAGGACCCTCCCGGTGAGCCCATGGCCATCACAGGAACTCGTGAGAGGAAGGAGGCAGAGGTCGGAGGGCTTTGGGCAGGGGTCCCAGCCCAGGAAGGAGATGCCCCTAGAAGCTGGACAGAGTAAGGGAATGATTATCCCCCAGGGCCCAGAAGGAACACAGACTGCCAACACTCAGACTTTTCACTTGGGACCTCCAGAACTGTAAGAGAATAAACTTCTTTGATGCCACTTTTCTTTTTTTTTTCTTAAGGGAGAGAAAACAGGGAAGAGTTTGCAGAGAGACACAAAGCAGGCAGAGAACAGGAAGGGCAAAGCCCCTGGGGTTTGCAGGGGCTGGCTAGACTGGAGGGCAGCGGAGAGGGAGAGCTGGAGAGGGAGGCACAGACCTGCTACCACCAGAAGGCTGGATTTTATCCTAGGAGCCTTCAAGTAGTGTAGTCATATAAGTAATTTAAATTTTTAAAAGACCGTCTGCAAGGTGTTCTCTCTATTTAACAGAATTCTGTCTGGGCGTGGGGAAAGCTAACAGAGCCGAACGTGTTTACCAGACAGGCAGAGCTATGGCCCCGTATGCGTTCATCACCCAGGGCAGCAGCCAGGACACAGCCGCCGGGCCAGAAACAGAGTCATCTGATGAAAAAGGCACTTCATCATGTCGGGTGAAAGGGACTCATCTTGGTGATTTTCCAAACTTGACTGATGGGAAGGTAATTCTGGGGCACTCTTCAAAATTACAGATTCCCAGACCCGTCCCCTGAAGATGCTGACTCACTAAGTACGGGGTAGAGTCTGGGATGTTCACGGGTGGTGGACACACTCAATGATTTGAAACAGAAAATCCGGGCAGACCAGTCACGAGAAAGGTTACTAATCGAACTCATCATCAAAAGCCTCCCCATACAGAAAACCCAGAACCAGATGGTTTCCCCGGTGATCTATCCAGCAGGTAACGAGGAAAGAGCTCCGGTCCTTCTCAAACTCTTCCCCAAATATAGCAGAGGCAGAGACCGATTCCAAATTCCTTCTCCAATACCAGAGCTGCCTTGACTTCAAAGTCAGGCAAGGACAGTGCAAGGAAAAAATGGGTCCAAAATGCCTCCATAACATGCTAGCAAACAATTCAACAGGACTTGTTTTGTTTTGTTTTCTGTTTCTTAGAGAGATGGGAGCGGCAGAGGGAGAGAGAGAACCTTAAGCAGTTTCTACACTCAGCATGGAGTCTGAGTCAGGCCTTGAGCTCACCACCCTGAGATCACGATCTGAGCCAAAATCAAGAGTCAGACGCCTCACCGACTGAGCTGCCCAGGCGCCCGCCTCCCCCTCCCCTAACAGGACATTAAAAGCATGATCAAGTAGAATTTATTCCAGGGGTGGGACAAACCACATCCACAAACAAAAGATAAAAACCATAGGATCATCTCAGTAGATACAGGAAAAGCACTTGACAAAACTCAACATCCTTTCTTGATAAAAACTCTCAGCAGAGCAGGGCACAGAGAACATAACAAGGGCCACATGTGACAAGCCCAAAGAACCTTCCTTTTAGCCCAACTTTGTTGCCAGTTTTAATCGGGAATGGATGTTGGATTTTTCCCAGTGCTTGACTCCGATGGCACAATCTCAGAGTGTAGGGTGGGTTAGAGTTAACCACACAGATGCACCTTTTAATGTCAGCCAGTCTTGCATTTCTGGGATAATGCCTCCTTGGTGGTGAAGTGTTATCCTCTCTATGCATTACCAGACTTGGTTTGCTAACACTTTAAGAACCTCTGCATGGATGTTCACGAGCGATCGTGGTCGGCAGTTCACTTAATGTCTGTCTGGTTTGGGTACCAAGGTGATGTTGGCCTCCAGTGAGTGGGGAGGAACTCCCTCCACTTCAGTGTTCTGAAACATGTGTAGAATTTGTATTATTCCTTTCTCAGTTATTGGGTAAAATCTGCCCCAGAGCCTGTGGTTTTCTCTGTGAGGATTTTAATTCATCCGCAGTGTCTTTCGTATATAAACGTCTTCGATAGACAGGGGGCTGCTAAGTAACCCGCGTCTTCTGGAGTGACGTTCTGAAAGTTTGTCACTCGAGGAACGTGTCCGTCCCTGTCCACGTGCTTGGACTTAATGGCATGACAGCATTTAGACTCTCCTGTTACTCTCCCATAACATCTTAATTTATCTCCCGTTCCTCCCGATGTGTCTTGTTTTTAACCCTGACTAGAGGCTTATCAATTTTACTGACCTTCTCAAAGAACCAGCTTTCACTTTCATTGGGTTTTTCCTGTTACCTGTTTTGCTCTCTTGTTGATTTCCACTCTGGCATTTAACTATTTTTTTCTCCTTCTGCTCACAGCAATTTTCTGTTGTTCCCCTGTTAAGAATTTAAGGGGAAAGCTGAGGTCATGGATCAGAGAGCTTTTCAACTCAAATATCAGTCTTCAGTGCTACAACTGCCCCTTTCGGTAAACATTATGTCACAGATTCCCTCAAAGACCCACCATAAGTGCATCTCACAAGTCCTGATATGTTCTTTCCATTCTCATTCAGTTCAAAATACAAATTTCTCTTTTGATTCAGTGTTTTTGACTCATGGGCAGAAATGTGTTATTTAGTCTCCAAATACTTTGGTATTTTGCTGAGACTTTCCTCTTACTGGCTTCCAATTTTCATTCCATATTGTTAAAGAACATATTTTGTATGAAGTACTTTTAAATTTACTAAGGTTTATCTTATGTTCAGAATAAACGTTCTCATGCGCTTGAAAAGAATATGTATTCTACTCTGGTTGGGTAGAGTGTTCTAGAAGTTTCCATGAGCTCAGCCTGGATAATAGTGTGCTCTGTATCTTCACTGAGTACCCATCCACTTGTTCTGCCAGTTACTGAGAACGGTGTTAATCTGACTGTAATTGTGGGGTTTTGTACTTCTCCTTGTATATTTATCAAATTTGCTTCATGTATTTTGATGGTCTTTTATTAGGTATGTCGAAGTTTGTAATTGTTAAGACCTCTTGATAAATTGATTCCATTCAGAATTATGGAATGAGGGTGCCCGGGTGGCTCAGTTGGTTAAGCAAATGCCTTCAGCTCAGGTAACCATCCTGGAGTCCCGGGATCGAGTCCCACATCCCCGCATTGGGCTCCCTGCTCAGCAGGGAGTCTGCTTCTCCCTCTGACCCTCTCCCCTCTCATGCTCTCTCTCTCTCACTCTCTCGCTCAAATAAATAAATAAAATCTTAAAAAAAAGAATTATGAAATGATGCTCTTCATCCTGGTTTCTTTGCTACAGTCTATTTTCTGATATAAATACAGTCAATCCAGCTCCCTTTTCATTAGTGTTAGCATGGTAAATCTTGGTCCATCCTTTTATTTTCAACTTATTTCTGACTTTATATTTAAAGTGAGTTTCCCAACAATGTAATGTACAGCATGGAAACTACCACTAATAATACTATGCTATACATTTGGAAGTTGCTAAGAGAGTATATCTTACAAGTTCTCATCACCAGGGGCAACTGGGTGGCTCAGTGGGTTGGGCTTCTGCCTTCAGCTTGGGTTGGGATCTCAGGATTCTGAGCCCCAGGTGGGGCTCTCTGCTCAGCAGGGAGCCTGCTTCCCTCTCTCTCTGCCTGCTGCTCTGCCTACTTGTGATCCCTCTCTCTGTCAAATAAATAAATAAGTAATTTTTTTAAAAAGTTCTCATCACCAGAAAAAATATTTGTAGCTATGTGTGGTGACAAATAGTAAGACATTTTGTGGTCACTTCACAGTAGATCCAAAATATCAAATCATTATGTTGTACACCTGAAATTAATATAATGTTGTATGTCAATGATAGCTCAACTTCTAAATGAAAAAACCGGGTTTCCTATAGGCAGAATAAAAGATTGCACAGTTTGACGATCTCTGCCTTTTCATTGAGTGTTTCTACCACTTACATTTAGTGTGATTATTAGTATGGTTAGACTTAAATTTACTATCTTGACATCTGATTTCTATTTGTCCCATCTGTTCTTTTTCCCCTTTTCCCTCCATTTCTGCTTTCTATGGTTCAGTTTATTTTTAAGATTTTATTTATTTGACAGACAGAGATCACAAGTAAGCAGGGAGGCAGGCAGAGAGAGAGGGGGAAGCAGGCTCCCCACTGAGCAGAGAGCCCAAAGCAGGGCTCGATCCCAGGACCCTGGGATCATGACCCGAGCCGAAGGCAGAGGCTTTAATCCACTGAGCCACCCAGACGCCCCTATGGTTGAGTATTTTTAGTGATGCTATTTTCCTTCCATTATTTGCTTATTGGCTATTAGTCTTTTGGTGGGTGCATTACAGTATATGGTATACATTTTAACATTGTCACAGTCTGCCTTCGAGTGACACTCCATCACTCTGGGCATAGTGTAAAAACCTTGTAACAGTATACTCCATTTCAGCCCTGCTGGCCTTTATACAACTGACAAGGTACATATCACCTCTGTATGCTATAAACCTCATATTACAGGGACACCTGGGTGGCTCAGTCAGATAAGCAGCCAACTCTTGGTTTCAGCTCTGGTCATGATCTTGGGGTCCTGGAATCGAGCTCTGTGTGGGGCTCTGTGCTCAGTGAGGAGTCCGATTTAGGATTTCTCTCCCTCTCCCTCTGCTCCTCCCCTCACTGCCCCCTTCTATCTCTCTAAAATAAATAAATAAATATTTTAAAAATGAATCAACAAATAAACCTCACATTACATCAGTATAATTTTGCTTTAAGCAATCCATTCTGTTACAAAGAGAATTGAAGTGTAGAAAAAATATATATCCCCATAGTAACCTTGTCCAGTGTCCTTTTTCCCTGCATAGATCCAGATTTGATCTGGTGTTACCGTCCTGCATTTCTTATCGTGGAATCTCCAGGTAACTAATTCTTCCAGCATTTGTATGTCCCAAAATGTCTTTGCTTCACCTCT
The DNA here is from genome assembly GCF_922984935.1 of Meles meles. Taxonomy (NCBI): domain Eukaryota; kingdom Metazoa; phylum Chordata; class Mammalia; order Carnivora; family Mustelidae; genus Meles; species Meles meles. The sequence continues at coordinate 19,519,901 of NC_060077.1, read as the reverse complement.
GTTTTTGGAGGCTATTTTTTCTAACAACGGAATTCCAAAATGTCAATTTCGGATTTTGTTTTCTGTTCAATTCTTGAAAGACGCTGCTCTACTGTCATCCCACTTTCATTGTTTCAGATGCCAAATCTGCCGCCCTTCTTATCTCTGCTTCTCTGGAGACCAGACATCTCTCCCCACTCTCCCACAGCTTTTAAGACTTTCTTCTTGATCACTTGTTTTTAAGAAATGTGATAATAGTCTCCTTTCTGCAGTTTTCTTTATGTCTCTTGTGTTTGGAGCTCATTGAGATTCTTGGATTTGTGGGTGTGTAGCTTTCATCAGTGTGGGAGGGTTTCAGCCCATGGTTCCATTTGTCTCCCGCTGCCTCCTTCAGACTCCAGGTGTACCTACAACAGGACCCTGGAGTTATCCCACAGATCACTGCTGCTTTGCTGATTTTATTCAGTGTTTTTACTGATCCACTTTGGACATTTTCTATTTCTGCATTTTCCTGTCCATTAATCTTCTGTCATGTCTCATCGGCCATTAATCCCATCAAAAGTATTTTTTAGGGACACCTGGGTGGCTCAGTTGGTTAAGCGGCTACCTTCGGCTCAGGTCATGATCTTGGCATCCTGGGATCGAGTCCCACATCGGGCTCCGTGCTCGGCGGGGAGCCTGCTTCTCTCTCTGTCTCTGCCTGCCACTCTGCCTGTGCTCACTCTCGCTCTCTCTCTCTGACAAATAAATAAATTTTAAAAATCTTTAAAAAAAAAAAGTATTTTTTTATAGAATTGTTTTCATCTCTGAGATCAATACTCCATACCGTGTTCCATCTTTCCTCTAGTTTCCTGAACATATGGAACAGAGTTACAATAAGTGTGAGAATATCTTTTACTACTAAACCAAAAATCTGTGGTGTTTTCTGGATTGCTTTTGAATCAGTATTTCCTCTCATTATGGGTCACGTTTTTGGCTTCTTTGCATGCCTGGTAATTTCTTACTGGCCACCAAGCATTGTCAGTTTTACACTGTTGATTGTTGGGTATTTTTGTATTCCTTTAAATATTCTCAAGCTTTGTTCTGGGATGTATTACGCTACTTGGAAACAATTTCATACCTTCGGGTCATGATTTTAAGTTTTTAGGCAAGATTGGACCAACTCGTAGGTCTAAGTCCCATTCTGCACCACTTCAGAGGTAAAAGCCTTTACCTAAAACATCCATAAATTATGAAGTTTTCATTCTGACTGGTGGGAACATGAACTATTCCCGGCCACATGCGTGCTCCGAGATGCACCTTCTCTCATCCTCTGGGAGTTCCCACCATGCCCTGCACTAGTACTCAGATGAACACATGAAGAAGGAACCTCTACAGACCTACTAAGTAATCTCTCTGAAACTCCCTCCCAGCACCCTGCCCTGCACAACCTGTTGACTCTGCTCCTCTGTCTACCAAATTCAACCCCTGAGCTCAGGGAGAATGCTGGGCTCCACCTGGGTCACCCTCCCAGGCCACAGCATGAAAACCCTCCCCGGGCAGTGAGCTGGAGTGTTTGAGGGGCTCACCGCCTCATTTCTTATCTGTATCAGAGATCCTATTTGTTATTGTCTGAAGTTTAATGTCTTAAAAACCATGGTTTTATCTATTTTGTCCAGCCTCTTTCACTTATCTCAGGTGTGTGGGAGGGAGGAAAGAATCCAGGCTCTGTCACTCACTGGCTGTCAGAAATCTATGCTTCTCACCGCATAAAAATAATATTTAAGCCGTTTTGAGTAGATATTCTGTCATGTGTGATAGAGACAAACACACTGACAAACACGACCATCCACAATGCATTGTTTCATTTCGCTTTTTCAGAGCATCCTAAATCATGTCCACTAAGGCTGCCCATGGGTTACCCAGAATCTTCTTTAAATGCCAGTCCTCCAGCGAGAGCAAAGAGCCACCAATTTGTCTAAAGTTAATACAAATAGTTTCTGATGCCTTTCCACCCAGTAGCTGAGATTAGCTGGACCCAAAATGGAAATTTTAGTTGGGGGAAGGACAGAAAAAGTTAGAAATCTGGAATGGGAACAGAGTACGTTTTGGTAGAAGCGCACACCTGGATGGGAAGAGGCAAGCGCTGTGTTCCGTGGGAGGACGCCAGCGAGAAGTACTCGAAGAGGCAGGAAGATGCCACAGCACTAGGAACAGTCACAGGAAATTATCATTTCATAGGTCAAAGTGTAAAATCTCAATTTCATACAGTTCCACAAAACACTTTGCAATGAGCGGACTGGCCCACATCAAAACCTCGCTCCCAGGATGAAGAATGTTGCCTGGCACAGGCCAGCCATCCGTACACTAATTTTTTTCATTCGCCCACAGTCGTGACACCGTCAAGAAGACAGAAGGATTCTCACGGAGCCGGGGGCAATGCCATAGGCAGCTGGGCAATAAGGTGCCTCTGTGCAGAGCCCCGAATGTGAGGAAGGAGAACAGCCGCTCAAAGACCTTCCAGGCGTGTGGAATGGAAGATGTAAAGAGCCCAGGAAGCGTACAAGCCGGGCACAGTCACGGAGCAGGTGGAGTGATCCTGTGCCTGGAACAAGATCATTCCAGACAGAAAGCACACAGCAAGAGTCAAGATAAGAAGTTTATATTTTACTCCAAGTGACCTCAGATGCCATCGAGAGGGATCAGTTCCCACGGTGTGCCCTACCTCTTTTCAAAGATAACTCCAGGGGCACCGGGCTGGCTCAGTCGTTAAGCATCTGCCTTCGGCTCAGGTCACGATCCCAGAGTCCTGGGATTAAGATCCACGCCGGGCTCCCTGCCCCTCTGCTTGCTGCTTTCCTGCTTGTGCTGATAAATAAATAAATAAAATACTTTTTTTAAAAAACCAACTCTAGAATGTGGTCAAATAACACCTTAGGGAACGAACCAGGAACTCAATCCCCTACTTTGTAATTTCCACATAACTGCATGTAAAGTTGTCAACATGAGACTTCATTTCAGAAATACGGTCTGTTCCAAAGTTGGAGAATAATTCCCTTCGCTTAAATAAAAAGAAAAAAGAGAAATCCCCGCTTTCCTGGAATATACTGCTGTGTAATGACCCATCAAAAACGGAGGTCCAGCTTAACCACACATTTTGAAAAGATGAGAGAGGGGTGCCTGGGGGGCTCGGTCGATTGAGCGTCTGACTCTTAGTCTCAGCTCAGGTGATCTCAGGGTCTTGAGTTCAAGCCCTGTGCTGGGCTGCGTGCTGTGCATGGGGCTTTACCTAAGAGGCGAGAGAGAGTGTGTCAAAGGTTTTCCCAGAGAATCCGAGAGCTGCAGATTAGAGAGGAGCATGAGTTATGCCACGGAGGAGATAACCCCTCAATTTCCTTCTTTCTGCCCCTTCCAGAAGGAGGACACTTTCCTGTGCCTCCCTCCTACACCAGTACCATGAGGATGTCTCTCTCTCTCTGCTTTGGAAAGACCAGCCACCAATCCCTTTTCTTCTCTAAAAACACGTTCAGTTCTGATCTTTCCTTCCCACCTCGGGGGCCTCATCACTTCCAGACCCTGACAAAACTACATTATGCCTCCAGCACAATGCTGAAGCCGGCAGACAAACCCCTTACATAATTCTGGACTCTAGAAAATAGAGAAAGATCTGCATTTCATTTTAAGAAGACAGCACAACCTTTTCTGACATTTAAAACTGTACCGTATGTCAGCCTGTCTGCCTGTTTCTCAGACCTCACCTCCTGCAACCCTCAGAGCAGACCCCTGTGAGCTCAGTACTGCGCGTGGTCTCTCCTCACGGGTGAGGCAGCTAACAGGAAGAGAGCGGTTGGTCCGGGGCGCCCGTCAGTCTCAGTGGGGGCGGTAGATAGGTGGTTATAGGTCAAGCCTAGCAGTTCGCTCCAAAAGCCTGGCACCACCACCTAGTAATGGAAATGCAAAACCAGAAAACCATGGCTCAGTCTCCCTTAGGAACACAGACACAAAAATTAACAGAGAATGCAGAAACGCCATGACCAAGCAGCGTTCATCCCCGAAACTCAGCAATGATAGACATTAGGAAATCTATCGCCATTAAAACATTACATCGGTGGAGGAAAAACCAAATTATTATAAGTAGAGGCTAAAAAGCCACTGTCAAAATTACTTACCGTTTCTAATAAAAGCTCTATACAGAAAAATCTTAACTAGGTTCAAAATTACTTACCAAAGGGGCGCCTGGGTGGCTCAGTGGGTTAAAGCCTCTGCCTTCGGCTCAGGTCATGATCCCAGAGTCCTGGGATCGAGCCCCACATCGGGCTCTCTGCTCCGCAGGGAACCTGCTTCCTCCTCTCTCTCTGCTTGCCTTTCTGCCCACTTGTGATCTCTGTCAAATAAATAAATAAATAAAATCTTTAAAAAAAATTACTTACCAAAGACCAAGAATAAATAAAGCAGTAAACACTAACGCTTTTTCCACTGGAATCAAGACATTGATAGCCACAAGGTCCACTGTTATCCGAGTTGCTTAGTGGTTCCAGCAGATCCAAGAATAGGAGAAAATAATCAATTTAAATATTAGAAACATCATAATAGGGCGCCTGGGTGGCTCAGTGGTTTAAGCCACTGCCTTCGGCTCAGGTCATGATCTCAGGGTCCTGGGATCGAGTCCTGCGTCGGGCTCTCTGCTCGGCAGGGAGCCTGCTTCCCTCTCTCTCTCTCTCTGCCTGCCTCTCTGCCTACTTGTAATCTCTCTCTCTCTGTCAAATAAATAAATAAAATCTTTAAAAAAAAAAAAGAAACATCATAATACAGTCTCTTTTTGACAAATGTGACAGAGTACCCAGAAAAAGCAAAAGACGTGTCAAATGAGTGCATTAAAGCAGGGGGATTAAAGATAAAACAAAAGAAAATTTTTTCCCATATGTTACCCATAACCAGCTAAAACATAAAATGGAGATAAATGTTCCATTTGTCTAAAGGGCTACACCTTAAAAAATAAAGTTAAAAGTAGAAGATGACTCTTAAAGTAAATCTCATTGAAGGACAAAGAAGGACAGATTGGCACATAGAAGAATGGAGTGAGGAACTAGGGGTGGGGGATGGGGGGGAGGGCAGGGGGAGGGGAGGCGATCAAAGGGCACACACTCCCCACTCCCAGGGTAGGAAGAGGAAGTCCTGGGCATCCAGTGTACAGTGTGTGACCTCGATCTACAAGGCTCTGTGTCCTTCAAAGTTGCTAAGACGGTAGATCCTAGATGCTGTCCCACGGCAAACACAACACATGGTAATCACGTGGGGTGGCTACTCCCCATTTCACAACATACCCGCCCATCCGGTCATCCCGCCGGACCCCTCAAACTTAGGCAATGTCACATATCAGTTATATCTCAGTGAAGCTGGGAGTGGGGCAAAAAAACACCATTTGGGAACTGTTAAAAATACATCCTAAATATTGAAAGGGCACGTAAAATAAAATTTCACGTTTCGTAGGAAGTGACGCCTTCGACACTTTGACAGAAGAAGCAGTGCGGATAAGCAAGGCATTAGTCGGATGAAAGTATGTGGTCTAACAGTAATTTATTAACAAATAAGAATTAATGTTTTTAAATGCTTAAGGCTGAACTTAGAGAAATTAGAAAAAGACTTCAACAGTTCCAAGTAAAGAAGAAAGGAACTAATAAAGGGAGGGGGGTTGTATTAAGAAACATAACAAATGTGAGAGTGATCTTTAAAATCCAAGAACCTCTATTTTCCAACCTAAGAACAGTAAGAGAATGTTCAAATGTAAATAAATGATGAAGGAAAAGTAATCGCAGAAAGAAAATTAAATCGGAGAGAATAATTTGCTTAAATGTGTGGAAGTATTTATTTTTCAAAGGAAATGGAATTTAACAAAACTGCTTTCCTGAGCAGTGACTATGGATTGCGCAACTAGGACATCCCAGCATGATCCAACCAGACAAATGCTTCTCCCAGGCAGGTGCAAATGCAGAAGGGAGTGACCTCTTTGCAAAAGAGTTTGGTGGTTTCTTACAGAACTAAACATACCCTTAGTACAGGATCCAGCAATTGTGGTCCTTGGTATTTACAACAAAGGAGTTACAACTTTGGTCCACAGAAAACCCACACGTGGATGTTTATAGCAGATTTATTCATAATGGCCCAAACTTGGAAGCAACAAAGTTGCCTTTTGGTGGTGCATGCCTACACAAGCTGTGGTCCATCCTGCCCACGTGTCATCCCAGTGTAAGTGAGGAGTGGTTCATTCTCACAAAGGCAAAATTAAAACCATGCTGAATTACCACTTTCCACTTATAATAATGGCAAATTACCAAAGTTTAATGACACACGCTGTTATCGAAGCCATGGGAGAATGGGAGCTCTCCCACCCGGCAGCTGTACGTCAGCCACGGAAGACCAGCAAGGATCAGCCATCCACTAATCTGTGACCCAACAACCCAGGCTATCAGCGGCCCATGGGTAGATCTGCACACGCACAAAGTGATACATGTCCAAGGATATACCGGTAGCAATGTCTGTAATGGAAAATACTGTAAACAACCGAAGGACCCCAGGAGGGGACCTGTTACACAACTGCCAGCTCACCCATGCGGCTGTGATGCTATAAAATTATGTAGAGAAAAATCTCAATATACAGAATGAAAAGATTTGCAGGCTACACTGCTGTGTGCAAAAAGCAAAAGGGATAATATCTAAACAAGCTAACATTCATGTTTCTTAAATGGTAGTAAAACAGAGTGTATATTTCATTGATACATAAACAAGCAGGGTGGTTTACATAAGTAGCTAAGAAAGGTCATTACCTACTAGGGAGAGGCCAGAGCTGCACGGAGGGGGTGACTTTTCACCAGTCAGCCTTGGAGTGCTCCTTCATTTTTGGACCAGGTGAACGTATTATGTATGCTCTGTTCAAATAAAGGTATTAAAAACTCGTTAAATTAAATACATGTACACAATACATTAAAATGGAGAAAGCTATGGAGTGACAACCTATCAGTTTGTTGCCACTGGTTACTTGGGTGGGAAGAGGATGGAAGGGAAATAAAGCAATAAAATTTAAAAGTACAAGCAGAGAAGAGCACGGGTGAGGGCCAGAACCACGAGGCCACTCAAGGTGCTTCTCCCACAGTATATGACTGATTGTACGTGGCCTTCACATTTGTATATACGATCTAGATTTCTTAAAAAAAAACCAAAACGAACACCTGCTGCTGCATAACCAAAACATGGTTATTTTCATTTTTTTTTAAAGATTTTATTTATTGACAGAGAGAGATCACAAGTAGGCAGACAGGCAGGCAGAGAGAGAGAGTGAGGGAAGCAGGCTCCCTGCTGAGCAGAAAGTCCGACGTGGAGCTTGATCCCAGGACCCTGGGATCATGACCCGAGCTGAAGGCAGAGGCTTTAACCCACTGAGCCACCCAGGTGCCCCGGTTATTTTCATTTTTAAGAAAATTCTCAGCAAGTCAAAAATACTATTTATTTCTCAAAGAGAAAAACCAAATGGATTTTATATCATGAAAATAAAACAACCTCCATCAGGGAAAAAAAAAATGTATCAGAAAAATCAGAAACATGAATATCCTCTTTTTAAAAGGGATTTTTTTTTCTTACTGAAACAACGTAATATGTTTTTAGGTGAAAATAACATGTTTTGATTCAGGGGCATTGTTTATTTACCCTGAAATTTTTTAGTCTCCTAAAAACTTCTTGGCACTCAATAGAATACTCCTATTTTAGAGAGATAAGGAAATGCTCAGGGCGATCAGGCCTGCGATACAGTTTCAGGGCTTGTGAAAGTTCAGCTGGGAGCGTCAGAGGTTTATAAACATATTTGCTGTCGACACTTGTCGACACTAGATGGCGCTAGACAGGGCTCCTTACAGGAGACCTTGACCGTATTAACCCTACCTTATTATACCAACTGTACTAGTCGCTTAACATTTTCCCTAATAGAAAGTTTTAAATTTTATAATACCAACTGGATGTGAATGATTCAAAAGGAAAGGGTTCTGAGCATTTCCTTAAGACCATTAAAGCTCCAAGTCACATGGGATCAAGGGGACAAACTCATTGTTGTCTTATTACCAGTTCTCTGAAAAGTGATTTCTGATGGTTTCTCTGGATCCGAAAAGACATATAATTCTTGTGCCATCTCCCATCATAAAATTATAAAATGGGAGATTAATAAACATGTCGGTCCTGGTCACTGTGGTACCCATACTGGCATCAGGTGGTTTCCTGGGAGACCCGCCACGGGAGAGGGGATGGGGGGTGACCTCGCTCAGCCCCACAAGACCGCGTCCACCTGCACGGCCAGCAGATACGGCAGGAAAAGGTCACTCCTTACAGAGGGAAGTGTCCGGGCTCGCAGATATCATGTGGTCTTGAACCCACGTCTTTCTGTATTTGAATCAGTGTCTCTTTCCTCCTTCCCCAAATTACCTTATACATAAAATGATTTACGGGAAAATCCTGTGGAATCAGTAAATGACGTAAATGGGCAATGGCTGGGACTGGTGGCCCAGTAGAGAACGCTCGTCGTGCATCGTGGCTGGAAACCCAGCCGGTACCGGAGTGGAAATCCTGACTCTCTGCTGTGTGGCTTGGCCAAGCTGCTGACTGTCTAACGTCCAGCTTTTCATCTCTGAAATGGGGAAAGTGACAGTGTGAATCAACCGGGATCTTTAACAGCATTAAATATACCTAGTATCGTATCTGGTACATATATGCATAAAAGCTAGATGGGTTTAAGATTTTATGTATCCGGGAGAGAGGGCATGAGCAGGGGAGGAGCAGAGGGAGAAGCAGATTCTCTGAGGAGCAGGGAGCCCCACACAGGGCTCGATTCCAGGACCCTGAGACCACAGCCAGAGCCAAAGGCAGGAGCCCAACCGACTGAGCCACCCAGGTGCCCCGTGAAGTTCTTAACTGGGTTTGTCCTAGTATGCTGCACACTCGGGGCCTTTTCTGGGAGCTTTCTCTATTTGCTTGAGTTTGGTAAAAGAAAAGAGTCAGTACAAGCCATTTACAAGCCATTTACTGACTTGTACTGTACAAGTCAGTACAGCCATTTAAATCCTTCGAATAAAATTCACACTGAAGACCATTGTTGGTAGAGCAAACGTCTTGGTCTTTCCAATGTCAGAAGGCAGGGCCGGGAGCGGGTCAGTGCTCCCTGGTGCCCTGTCCACCCAGCTAGGCCTCGGCTGCTCCCGGGCTGCCCTGAGAACCACAGGCAGCATGGGAGGCCCTCAGCATCCAGTCCTCCCAGCCAAGCTTGCGATAGGAAAAGTCACCCAAACACAGGATTGTTCCTTGAAGATCATTTGCAAAATGAATGTCCCCCTCGCCCGCCAGCCGCGTGCCTGGGAGCATCAGTGGCCAAGTCATGAGCCCGGCATCCATGGTGCTGGTGCCTGTGGCCCTCAGGGATGAACAGAGCTGCAGCAGAAATCAGTTAATAAAGTTCAAGTGCGACAAGAGATGTAAGACTTGACAAACTGTGTATCGGGACCGATGTGGACCAGCTGAAACCAAAGAGAAATCACAAGGATGGTCAGCGTTCCAGAGGGAATGATCTGAATACGAAAACACAAACAAAGGCCTCAGCCGTGTTTATGTAAAAAAATAAGATTATGCTGTGAAAATCAACTGTGTGCCGAAGAACTTACTATAATTTCACCATGTAAATTGTGTTCTGCCCCAATTCACACAAATCACTTTTGGTTTGTTCTAAGAATCAGCAAAGAATTTCAATTATGAGCTCAGTGACACTAAATACAAAACTAGCCATGATTTTTAGTTTCATTTCTCAAAACATTTTTCACTCTTCACTCGGAAATTTTGATGCTTATTTTAAACAGTTTATTTCAAGTGACTACTTTTAATACCAATTATCCTCAGACAACAAGGAGATGCATTAAAGAGCTCTATTATAAACTAGAGTATCATTAAGGATTTAATACTCCAAATATTTGGTGATTTAATTTTCAGAGGCTTGCCAACTAGCAAGATCTACACCTTGTCGGCATCTTTCTTTCTCTCTCTCTCTCTCTCTTTTTTTTTTAAGATTTTATTTTTATTTATTTATTTGACAGAGAGAGAGAGGTCACAAGTAGGCAGGTGGGGGGAAGGAGGCTCCCCGCTGAGCAGAGAGCCTGAGGCAGGGCTCCATCCCAGGACCTTGAGATCACAACCTGAGCCAAAGGCAGAGACCTTAACCCACTAAGCCACCCGGGTGCCCCAGTATCTTGTCAGCATCTCAGTGGTACTACTGTGACCAAAAACACCACTCCAGGCCTATCCTCCAGACTCCTGGGGTCATTCTCAGTTGTTTGATATAAAATCTAGATTCTTCATTTGGATTTCGAGGTTAGGCCCAGGCCTGACACCTGCTTTAACCTACACAAATACCTCACTCTCTGTGCTGGCTTCTTATGAAAAGTAAAAGACCTAAAACAAAAGTAGCGGTCGCACCGTTTCAAACCCTACTCAATTTCTGTGTAGCAGAAAGTGAAAGAAAAAACCCTCAGAGACAGATGTACAGGTTTAATAGCGGGTTGATTCCTACAGCTCTGCTGGGCCCTGTCTGCACACCCACGTACACCCACGTGCACACATGCACACACTCCCAAATGGATTTACAGTTTCTGTGTCATTCATGGCCATTGAAAATTTGAATCGTCAAGTTCAACTTGTAACAAGAATTCACAGACTCAAACACCACAGACCACCTCTGGGCTGGGTGTAAGTAAATAGGCCTAAGGTTCTCAGACACGAGTCGTGACAACCCGGAGAAGCCATCCCATTCCCATAGGACTGGGGTGTTCCCTGGTCTATCCGTGTCTCCAGAGAAAATAGAAATCTAAATTTTACATGCCGTTTTCTTACGAGGTGTCACTTCTCTAAGAAAATTACTGCAGCCTACACAGAATACATTGCTGGGGGAATGAAGACTTGCGACCCTTTGGAAAGGAATTTGGCAAGATCCAGCAAAAGTGACCCTTGCATTTTCTCCTTCGACCACCAGCCCCACTTCTGCAAAGATGCTGTACAACACTATGAAATTCCATATGGGCAAGACTTTCTTTCCAGAGACTGTCCGTCAAGAGGGTCTGTGTGACTATAGCCTGGAGTGGACGTAACAAAATAGACCACACTGCAGTTGTAAAAACAAATGTGAGACATCTGACGTTGTTACGGAGTGTGTCCAGGATACGTGTCCCTTACAGCACAGAACATTCACGGTAGAAAACTTCTGTGTAAGAAACAGAGAACAGAAATATATTCAAATACAGCCCCCCACACACCGGCTGACGTTATCAAAATACATGTAAATGTCCATTTTTGTTCTCCAAAAGACACAGTGGGAGGATAAACCAAAAAACTAGTGAAACTGTTTCCCATCAGGAGGGGAAGCAACAGAAATAAAATCTTGACCCCTCTAACCCATCCTCTGGTTGTGGTTTTAGAGTCGCGAATGTTTCTCTCCCTTTTAAGCAAAAAGTAAGTTAAAAAGAAAAAAAAAATCCTTTAGAAAAGCTGAAGTAAATGAACCTAACTCAGTACCAAGTCAATGGTATAACCACAGGGCATTATTTCAAGGGATTTTAAAGCACCCTGTTTGGACTGCACACAGTTTGTGGGAAAGAAAACACCCACACAGAGAAATCATCAGCTACACTGTGTTCATCTCAAGTGGGACAATTCGTACTGTTATCCCAGATCTATATTGTACAATAGATAAAGCAACTACATAATTATATTAACATTGCTAAAAACCAGGATTTCAGCATTAAAAAATGATGTAACTATGAAGTTGAAGAAGTAAAATGCATATTCTTAATTTTTAACTGAAAATAACAGGATGGACTGATTTAATTTTTCCAACCAAATACCAAAATCGGTATTTCCTATCTCTGTCGACCACAAGTCTAGACACAAGGACCAGCTGGTAAGGACAAACGCCCCAACACCCAGATTCTGGCCTCAAAATAGCAACCTTCTGGGGCTTCCTGGGGAAATCTTTGCTGCTGGGTCTAAAGCAGGAATGATAGAATGATACAGGGTGACCCCAGGACATTGTCATGTCCGCCAGCAAAAATGTGATTAAAAGAGAAAAGGGTCTGGGGATGCCTCGGGGGCTCAGTCAGTTAAGTGTCTACCTTCAGCTCAGGTCATGATCTCAGGGTCCTGGGATCAAGCCCCACATTGGGCTCCCTGCTCAGCAGGGAGCCATCCTGCTTCTCCCTCTGCCTGCTGCTCCCCCTGCTTGTGCACTCCCTCTCTGTCAAACAAACAAATAAATAAAATATTTTTTAAAAAAGAGAGAGAGAGAAAAGTGTCCTATTCAAATGACATGAAACTCCCCTGGTGAGCTCCCCACTGGCCAAAGAGAGCATGATTTGACCACCAACAAAGACAACAGTGACCTGCGGGGAGCACACCAAGTATGTAGAACAGAGGCGTGCCTAATGACACTACAAAGACGATCTTGCTCGTGATTCTGGAGGGCATGAAGTCATTGTCCAGAAAACTGATCAAGCACAAGAATCAAGCATTTATTCTGTCTTTCCCTAGAGACCACTTTTAGGGCAACCAAATGGGTGACAAAGAGCAGTCATGCTTCATGAAAGAGTAGAAGCCTACCGACGTAGGAGGGGCGACAGGCTGGGACACTGCCGCCTTGCAGCCCTTCCCGGGACGGTGGAGCCGGCGGCGCTCCCGGGACCAGTACTGAGCCTGGCGGGGCAAGGATGACGGGGAGTCTTTGTCTTTTAGGACACAAATGTCCACCTGCCGACAAAGCCGACTCGTGGAAACCGTGTTGCACCAAGGCACATGGTCAGCACTCCTCCATGTTGCCACACGTGGGCTCCAGGCTCTTGTGTTAGTGTCCCACAGCTGTGTTCAGACTTTATCAGAATCGGCATCTAACAGGTGCACGGATGGCTTCCACTCCGTGTTCCTCTCAGGCCTCTAAGTTCTACACCCGAACTTCCCCCTTGTCCATCTTCCCCCCACCAGGAGGACGTCAGTTGTTCCAGTGTTTCCCATCTTCTGGGCTTTGCTGACGTATCTGGACTGTGGGATCTGGCGTATTCCTCCAATCTCGAACGTCCACAAACCAGTGGTTAAGTTTAAGAGCTGCCTCCTATTCAGGGTCCGTGTTTCGGCGGTCACGTTTCACAGGCTGGCGTGGTAGCATATTTTCACCCTGCCAGGACACCCCCACTCCCAACCACCGCCACGGAGTAGAAAAACAAAAAAAATCTTGTCATCTAACCAAACCAAACCCGGGGACAAACCATGAGGCCCAGAAGTCCCTCTCGGTACCGTCTTCTCTGAAGGGAAGGGGGCAAGAAGCCACATGGGGGCTCACTGGAGGGTCTAAAATACAGAATGGCAACAGGGTCAGTGAGCTCCTCCCCAGGGTGCAGAGGGTGGGCCAATCTGAGGACAGTGCTGGGAGCCAGGACTCCCGCACATCGGGTGTTGGTCGCCAGTGGGGCTCAAGGACCATCTGCTCCTTGTCAACTCACGAAACTAACGAGCCATGGGAACTGGATGTCTGGGTCCGTCAGAATCCCAGGTTGAAAGCCTTCCCCACCAGGGTGGCTGTTTCTGGAGCCCAGGCCTGCAGGGAGGTCATGGGGGCGGAGCTCTTGCAGGATGGGACTGGTGGCCTGAGACCTAGCCATCTCTCCCCTCCAGCGAGCTCAGAGGGAAGGCCATGTGAGGACACAGGGCTGGCTGCAAATCACTGAGAGTCCTCAGCAGAAAGGAAACCCTGCGGAACCTTGACCTTGGACTCCTAACCTTCAGGACTGGAAGAAAACCACTGTGGCTCATCTGAGCCACCCCGTCTGGGCCCTGGTAGGCAGCCCAGCAGACACAGCCGGGAAGCTCCTCCTAGGGCAAGCCCCACATGGAGGAGGAGTTTCTAGCAAGAGATTCCCAAGTAGACGGGACAGGGAAGAAAGAAGCAACAGAAACCCGGAGCCCAGAAAAAAGGAGGGAAGGGTAAGAACTGGGGAATTTCCAAGTAAAGAGATGCTTCTTAAACATCACACATACAACATTAAATCGAAGGGAAAGGGAGTTCCTGAAAACAAGCAGCAGAAAGGGGTTAGGATGCAGTACAGAGAACATTTCCGGGAGAGAGGACAGGGGTCGTAAGAGACAGAACGCAGACCACAAGCTGATGCCGAGATGTGTCCTCTTTAAAAGATCACAACAATAAGCTTACTATTTCAAAATAAGCTAAAAAATGTATTAAAATAATCCAAGATATTAAAAAAATAAATCGGGTCCCCAAAGCATAGTTTGAGGAGATGCCTTTTGAAACACAATGACTTTCATAAACTCTGACCAAATAATATCCCATTCTAATTTCTTGGAAAGAAAATATTGTTCATACCATAAACACGGAAATGCTCATTTACATAAAAAGTGTTCACAGTTAAGTGTTTTATTAACAATTATCTGAAAAATCCATAACATTTGTAATCCAACGTGTGCCGGCTCAGTGCTCCTGGCCTCCCCGCTCAGGTGGAGCCCCCCGTCTGTGGCGCAGCCAAGCTCCTGGAGTGGGAATCACGAGGCCTGAGGGAGTCAGCTCCCCTCCTGACCACCATAGCCGGGGATGTGAGACCCTGCCTCCTGGCCTCACCTAGCCCAGGCCACCAGTCAGGAGCTACCACAGAGGGACAGTGTTCTGGATCCCAGCAAGTTTGGGGACTGGACACAGAGACACCAGTGGTAGAGGGTCTGGCCCAACGCGAGCCTCCCAGTGGAGGAAGTGACATCCGGGTTGGGAACGAGGGTGTGAAGCCATCAACATGCTCACAGTTCTGAGTTACGACAAAGTTTACCTTGTTACACAGCCTTGTAACCGCAGGACTCCGGTCACGGACACTCAGGTGACAAGACCCCAGGCTTAGTGCTTACCTGCCCCTGGTCTGTTCTGGTGGGATGGCAGCAATCGGGGGCGACCCCTGTTCTATGGGGGGACCGGCAGCCTTGGCCACTCATGTAGGGGCCACAGCTATAGGCTTTACGTGGGGCAGCTGGGGGGCTCAGTCCGCTGGGAGGCCAACTCCTGGTTTCAGCTCAAGTCATGATCTCAGGGTCCCAAGGTCGAGCCCCAGGTCAGGCTCTGCGCTCAGAGGGGTGTCTGCTTGAGATACTCTCTCCCTCTCCCTGTGCCCTGCCCTCCAGTCACCCTCTAAAAAGAGCACGCGGCATGTGGAAACCCCGCTGAACAAGGGACCGGTCACCCCTTCCTATTAACGCAGTGTTTCCAGGGATCTACGCTGTTACCTGTTCTTTTGGTTTTTAATTTAAGCTCTTAATTTCCACTGTCTCGCTGCAGGTTTTCTGGTTGGCCCTACTTTCCCCCCAGATCGTCTCCCATTAAATCCAACCCCAACATCGCCAGTCAGTATCTTCTGAGCTCCGACCGGGACGCAACCCAACAGTAGAACCCGCGGAGGGGTGAGCGTACGTACACCCCACACCTGTGTGGCTGGGGAACCGCAAACTATGCAGAGCACATGGCAACGGGGCAATTTGGGAGGACTGACTTGGCGTGTGCTGCTGTCCGCATCTCGCACCGCATCACCCACTGGGGACACACAGAACTCCTTAGAAAGTAATTTCAAGTTTCCATCCATGAGGATTTGGTATAGCAGAACACGTCTTCAGAAGTTAAAGTTAAAAACATGGCTGTCTGCAGACGCCTGGTGGTTCTGAGGGCTGAGCACTCAACTTGGTTTCAGCTCCGGTCACGGTCTCGGGGTCCTGGGATCGAGCCCCGCGCTAGTCTCCGTGCTCAGCAGGGAGTCTGCTTGAGATTCTCTGTCTGGCCCTCCCCCTTGGTGTTCTCTAAAATAAATCTTTAAAAAAAAAAAAAAAATCAAAACGGGTGCCTGGGTGGCTCAGTCGGCTCTGCCTTTAGCTCTTGTCTTGATCCCGGGGCCAGCACTTCCTGCTCAGCGGGGAGCCTGCTTCTCCCTGTGCCCCTCCCCCTACTCCTGATCTCTGATAAAATCTTAAAAAAAGAAAAGAAAGGTTACTTCAGTAGCACATGGAGGTGAAAGAGCATGGCAGTTCCAAGCATTTGGGAATAAATTCCCCTTTTCTTACTAAATCCACTCTGAGAGGTGCACAGCGAGGGGCTGGTCACAGAAACCTGACCAGACCGGGTCGTCGGCCGACACAGCAGCCCCACACATGACGGGTTCCTAGCAATTGTCAGAAGTGGTGTAAAGCTGCCTGGCATAGAAACGCCCAGAATAAAAAGTGAACAATGATCCCAAAACAGTACTGTAGCATAATCCTGCTTTTTGGGGAAATGCCTCAATGCGTATGTGACGGAACGTCAACAGTTCCCTCTCAACAGGAGGGAAATGTAGTGAGTCTGTGTTTTAACTGTCCAAATCCCTCCACTTTCAATGTAACTTTTTTCACTTTGGGGGAGAGTGTGGTCAGAAGGGTCAGGAAATGAGAAGCAGAAAGCCAAGGTTACTCACCCAAACCTGCCCAGCAGCTCCCCTCCCCGGCTGGCTTCTGGACTGGGACTCCACGGTGTTCCTCCCAGCGGTGTGGTTTCCCAGCTACCGGGCGCTGCATTCGTGTGTAACTGCATGGGCAGCACGGCTCACGGGTCGGCCCCACGTCCAGCAAGCTTGGTTCGCCGCCCTCCTAAAGGGTAAACCTGCAGGCAGCAGCCAGGACGTGTCGTCGGCCTCAGTGTGCACTGGCCGGTCAAAGGATGAGGAAAATGAGGTGTATGTGGACAGGGAATATTACTCAGCCTCCAAAAGGGAAATCCTACTGTGGACATGGATGAAGCTGGCGGACACGGAGCTCAGTGAAATAAGCCAGACGGATGAGTAGCCCGTGGCGGTAATTTTTTTTTTTTTTTTTTTAATTTGACAGACAGATCACAAGTGGGCAGAGAGGCAGGCAGAGAGGAGGAAGCAGGCTCCCTGCCGAGAAGAGAGCCCGATGCGGGGCTCGATCCCAGGACCCTGGGATCATGACCTGAGCCGGATCATGACCTGAGCCGAAGGCAGAGGCTTTAACCCACTGAGCCACCCAGGCACCCCCCCGCCCCGGGGCGGTAATTCTACGTGTGATCTAAGCACGTCCAACAAGAAAACAGAGAAACAGAGAGGGTGCTGACTGCGGGGGACCGGGGAACGGGGGGAGGAGCTGGTCACAGGGCACAATCTCAGCTATGCACAAGAATGGGCTCTGGAGACCGAATGCAGAGCATGGTGACTCCTGTTATTACAGCCACGTATGCTCGGGTGTGCAGAGAACAGATCTGCAATGTTCTTACTGCGCACAGACAAGAGAGGCGGACACAGCAGACAGCTTGGCCCTGGTAACCAGTGCACTGGTATCAAGTATCGTGTTGCACGCTGTCAACATAAACTGGGGCTGCCCATCACTTCCAAGACGGGAGGAAAAGGAACCGTTTCCATGATGGTGCCCGGCTCATTCATTTCTGCTGCGCATTTGTTGGACATGTGGCTGCGTAACAAAGGGTCACCCTGCAATACTGTGCCACAGAGAAGAACTCCATGGGCCAGCGCAGGACGGCCACGGGTAGCGCCTGCTCCCCAAACAAGCTTTAACATGCTCCTGACCCTTCAGGTGCTTTGAACACTGGATCCGGACCCAGACCGCCACACCACAGGGCTCTGCTCCCTTCACCTCAAACCCTTCTCTCCTCTGCCCCCTCTGATGGACATTCCTGCTTCCCGAGCTGTCCAGTTCTGTGGATCAGCTCACTACAGTCCTAGCGCTCCTTTCTGCAACTCCTGGACCGCCCATCGCCCCATGGGGACCAAGCATCCCCAAGCACACAGCTCAGGATGTAAGCAATCCTCTACCCACATCATACACACTTACCTGCCATGGTTTTCTACTCTGCTTCTTAGAGGAGGGCGACTGAAAACCCACCAAGTCCAAGGTTCCCCTTCCACCTCCTGTGGCTGAATGCAAAGCGCCACAGACCCTACCATTTTAATTCTGTGGATCCCACCAGGCAACGTTCCTCACTATGCATGCAAGGAACCTGCAGCCCAACATAGTGAACGGGGTCACCAGAACACCTTAAGTTGGTCCTGCATGCACAACCAGCAAGTCAAATGGAACTTGGGCCACATGCTCACCTCATCTCCTCAGATTGAGGTTTTCACAGAAGAAACCAGAAATTCTTGAGTTTGCCTCAGTTACACATGCACTTCTGAGCCAAAAAATCAGTTCTTTGAAGTTTAATGTATTTTTACAAACCGCTGCGCTTCCCCGATGTGCTGCTAGGACAGAAAACCCACTCTACACATTTCAGTGGGATCAGAACCCCATCGGACTTTGCGGACACCCCGCCTTTCCTGCATCTTACCAAACCTTCACACTGTGACAGGTCACCGAGCAGGATGAACACCGTCCAAAGGAACCACTGCCCCATACTCGTTATGTGAGCCAACCACGCTCGTTCCTATGGCTGGTGCTCTAATAGACCCTTACTCGTCTGGATTAACTTGAGGGCACAGGTTTCCAACACAAGGCTTCCCCTTAACCCATCAGATTTCAAAAAACTGAGGGAAAACATCCCCCCGCTGTGTCTAACCTGCATAGAAATGTACCCTCACAGGGAGGTGATGCACGCTAACGATTATTTCCTAGAATACTACAGAGGATCCAGAAAATCCAGACAAAAAGAAACAATATATTTTGCAGCAAATTTTTCTTAAGACTTGTAAATTCTCTCCCACCCCATATTAAACAGGTAAGTGAAGCAGCTTCCATGTTGTAACGGTTACATTTCAGATTCTGAGTAGTCACGTCATGCTTGCATTCCACACAGGTCATAAACACATACGCCTTCTATTAAGTATCTGAAAAAGGTTTCATCCCAATTATGGGAAGACTCTTTTCAAGTCCCAGACTTAATCTGGTTTTGAACACAATATAGTGTAGCATGTAGAGCGATTCAAATCTGTGAGTAAATCTATGGATACATTTACTGAATATTGAAATTTATTCAATTCTATCCTTTGTATTTCATTTTTTCCATATACTTAAGCAATCCCCACTTTGCTTTTAGGTAGGAAAGTAATCATTTAAGGAGAAATGGACTTGTAAGAACTTTGGTAAGCTGAACTATAGCAGTGCTTGTATCAGCGAGATAGTTAAGGCTGACGCCCAGCTGCTACAGAGAGTAGCATCAATGGGGTCAAACTCAAGCAAGACAGACCCAACTCATTTTTAAATGTGGAAATCATACAGACTTAAATGGTTTCATCCAATGAAACTTTTGCAGTGTTTCACATTTACTGAGAAACCATTCTGAGGTCTACTTTTCTGTTTAGAACTTATTTAGTCTGTGCCGTTGAACGGGCCACAAAAATCCCTCAGAAAAAAGCTTCAAAGCTGTGAGGTGTCCAACTTAATCTTCGGCATCTTTAAAGCCTCGGAATACTTGAAAGCAGCAGGTAAACATGGAACATCATTCTAGAATCACCAATTTTACATTAAACATGTAACATAAAACAAAAGCAAATAAATGAATAACTTACACTCATTTTTAACAAATATTTCGTATTTGAG
Source organism: Meles meles (assembly GCF_922984935.1). NCBI lineage: Eukaryota > Metazoa > Chordata > Mammalia > Carnivora > Mustelidae > Meles > Meles meles. The sequence goes on along the minus strand of NC_060077.1, from coordinate 19,500,296 downwards.
ACTTCTGTCAAGTTCCTGCCATCATTTGTATGGTTCAACTGGACTGTGAAAATCTCTACATAAGAGCATGGTTACTTCTGCCACAAATTAACAACTGTAATTCTTAAAATGCCTAGCAAAAGTCTAAAAACACACACTGATTTGTCCTAACAGGTCACAGAAGTCTCAAGCCCTTCCCCAGGTGACACCACCTAGTCAACAGGCAGGTGGTAGGATAGACATTTCAGCGTAAGTGCACTGATGACGCTCACACCTCATCAACAACTTACCAAACAGAATACTGTGGACACCAGCCTATTGCTTTTGTGAGAGGATTCAAACATACAAGAAATAGACATAAGATTTTAACTTGCAAGGCTTCAAATTAAGTGAGAATAGCAAAGGCAATTTAAACAGTAACATGGCACAACTTTCCCTGTTAGTGGTTTTAAAATTCTTACCAAACAAGGGAGGAGTTCACTTGCTTAGATATTTGAAATACAACTTTATTCTGATTCTAAACGAAAAGGAATGGGAATGACAGTGACAAACAAGATTTCACCACTGGATATTGTGACGGGACTATAGCAGTCTCATATCTGAAACTCAGGAAGGAAACAACTGCGTTCCAAAACAGCTAAATATGCAGGTCCAAAAAATGAAGGTACTTTTTAAACTGCCACATTCACTCCGAAGCCCATTCATCTCCTTCAGCATCCCAAAGATTAAGCACATGTTCTGCTCAGCTATATAATAAAGTGGCAAACACGCTGCACCACTGACATCACAGGACAGTTGCCTATAAAACTAGACTTCTGACGCTGGCCTCCAGCTGCACGTTCTCACAGGTCATCATCCTCATCCGGGAGAGCAGTTGTCTGAGCAACCTAGAAAGACACAACGTGGTAGTACTCTGGACTGGAACCATCAGTAACACAAGACCCGGAAAAGGACCACATGGCTGGACACTTGCACACCTACCTCTAGATCATGCTCATACTGTGCTGCCAAAGCTGGGTCCATGACAACCTCTGGTGGGGCGAGAGCGGGCATGGCGACAAACTCCAAGTTAGGGTCTCCAATTAGTTTTCTAGCAAGCCACAGGAAGGGCTTTTCAAAGTTGTAGTTACTTTTGGCAGAAATGTCATAGTACTGTTTAAAAAAAAGGAAAATTAGTTTTGAAAAATGTACTTCTTTTGCTTGTCATTAGGATGTTCCAAACTAAAGAAAATCTCTCGGTCCACACATAGATGTTTATAAATCCCTTTAACGGACCTGTTCATTGTAATTTCACTGACACAACAATAACGTCGTAAACAAGTTTTATAAACATACCTGAAGATTCTTCTTTCGGTGGAAGACAATAGATTTTGCCTTAACTTTCCTGTCCTTAATGTCCACTTTGTTGCCACACAGCACAATGGGGATGTTCTCACACACTCGTACCAGATCTCTATGCCAGTTAGGCACATTCTTGTAAGTAACCCTTGACGTGACATCGAACATTATAATGGCACACTGGGCTGAAGAAAAATTCAGGAGAAGAGTTACACACCTAGGATTTCCCGCACACACATGGAATGCCAAGGAGCTTGGACCAGTCCTCAGGCTATCTCCGTTTCTTAACTCATTACCAAGGTCTCTTCCAAATCGAAAAACCTTAGATCACTGGAATACACAGCGAGATTTGAAATTCCACCATGTGTGAATGACCAGCTGGGTGTATCAAATCTCTCTCCTGTACATTAGTTCTGCCCCATCCCAAAATCTCAAGTAGATGAACGACACACCAGCACTTTAGGCAACTTGCCTCCTCCGCTCCGAAGATCTAAGAGCCTGTTCTGTAAAAGATCCTACAAGGACAGTATACGCTACTCTCTTGCTTAAGAACACTCAGGTCTCGGTGCTGACCCCTTAAGGAAAACCGTAAAACAACTCAGTGAACCACGAAGTACTAAGGACCTAACCCTAGTTTCCTAGCTCCACGTTTAACTGTTATTCACATATCAGAAATGGCCAAAGAAAGGACTTCCAGACGTTTTCCATCAGATAAGTGAAATTCCCCGAGATTTTTTCTTTATGAAACTTCATTTCCAATTTTGAGATCCTTTTGGGAAAAAAAAAACAAACCCAAAACCCCCAACGACTGCTGAAGCGACAGCGACGGTGCGCGGGCCCCCGCGATCCGTGCTCCGCCGCTCTCCTATCATGACACAGCAAGGAGGCCGGGGCCGCCACCCTCCCGCCTACCTTGGATGTAGTAACCGTCCCGCAGCCCGCCGAACTTCTCCTGGCCGGCCGTGTCCCAAACGTTGAACTTGATGGGTCCCCTGTTGGTGTGGAACACGAGCGGGTGGACCTCCACGCCCAAAGTGGCTGCAACACAAGCAACGGCCGTGAGCTCGGGTCGACGCCAGCACCCCGGCCCCGCCGCCTGGCCCCCCACATACCTACATACTTCTTCTCGAACTCCCCCGTCAGGTGACGCTTCACGAACGTCGTCTTCCCGGTGCCGCCGTCGCCAACCAGCACCAACTACGGGACAGCACACGCTGGCGAGGGGCGCCGGGGCCCGCGCGCCGCCGCCGCCCGCACCCGCTCCCCGCGGACCCCGCTCCCCACAGACCCCGCGCGCGGCGCCCACCCCCGCCGACCACGTACTTTGAACTGGACTTGGGGCTCTCCCTGGGCAGCCATGGCGCTGGTGCTGCGAAGCGAAGAGAAAGACGTGGGGCCGGCGCCGCGGCCCGGAGCCACATGGCCGGGCCCGCCCCACGTGCCCCAGCCCACAAAGGGGCGCCGGGCGACCGGGCCCCACGCGCGCACACCCCGGCCGGGGCGGGGGCCGCGGCGCGCTCACGGCGGGCGGCGCTGCTCCGTCCGCGGGGCCTGGCGGCGCGCCCGTGCCGAGGGAGGCCGGGAGGCCGGGGCGGAGGCCGGGAGGCCGGGCGGAGGCCCAGGCCGCACAGCGCCCGATCGCGCAATCCCCCATCCGCCCCGGGCCCACCGCCAGCCTCGGGGCTCCCCCCCACCGCCCGCCCCGGGCCCAGCGCGGCTCGCGTGCCGGCGCCAGCCTGCGGCCTCCACCGCGGGGGGAAGGGGAAAGCCCGCCGCCGACACCCGGGCCCGCGCAACGGCCGCCGCCCCGGCCCCGCCGCCGCCCGCCCCGGCTTCTCAGTCCCCCAGAGTCCCCGGTGCCCCCTGCCCCCGCGCCCCCCGCGCCCCCCGCGGCCCCTGGCCTGGCCCCACCGCACTACCTTCCAGAAGCGTCTCCGGCCCGTCTGACTGAGGGCTGGAAAGATGGCGGAAGCGCAATTCAAATGCCCGGAGACGCAGCCGACGCCGGCGCGCGCCGAGGGAGGGCGGGGCAACGGCGTCGCGGCGCTCCCACGTGGCCCGGCGCGCGCGCGCACGCACGCCGCGGGCTTGGGCTGCCACACCCGTCGGCTTGGCGCGGAGGGAAAGACTCGAGGGGCGGCGGGCGCAGGCGGACGCGGGACGCAGGGCGGGTGCGCGCACGCACGCCGGCCCGCGGGGCCACGTGCACCGGCCCAGAGGGCGGGTTCCCGCGCGCGCATGCGCCGACGGCGACGCGGCGCGCCCTGCTGTGGCCGCGCCACAGAGCTAGGAGGAGAGAGCAGGCACCTTGGGCGGGAAACTCGTGGGGAGCGGCCCACACAAAGCCCCTGGGCCTCCCAGGCAGGGGAACTAGCCGAGCGAACGGGGCACAGCTGTACCCGGATGGGCCCCATTTGGGGTGCGAGCCACGCCTGCGCCCCCAGCCCCTTCCACATTCCCCTCTCCGGGCCACACAAGGCCTCTGCTCTGCGCCCCCAACCCCTTTTCTCTCCCGCCGCAACCCCAGGCCCCTCCTCTCACAGTCTCCTCCCAAGCCTCCCATCCCGCCCACTACCCACCTCCCCTAGGCTCATTACCCTCCCGGTCCTTTGACTGGGTCCTCGGGCCGGCCCCTTCCGTTCTCGCCGCACTCAGTCCCTTCCTCCCACACCCCAGTTCCTGAGCTTGCTCTAGGTCCCCTTCCCTGCGGCACTTATCGTCCCCCAGTCCCAGACCCCTTTCATTAAGTGTCCCTTTTCCCCTCTGACCTCGACCCCTGGCCACTTCCCCTACGTTCCCAGTCCCACTCCCGCCCCGCGTCCTTGGCGTCAACCGGAACCTACTTGGGCGTAAAAGACGGAAAGACAGATGCTTTTTCCCACCCTGAAGAGCCAGCCACCCTTTTCTTAAAGCATCTAATTGGTCAGCAGGCTTTGCGACCGTATCCTGCAAACAGGATGATGAAATCGTGTTTTCAGACTTGGGAGCTCTTCTCATCCCAGTTACAAATATGGATGCAATCCATGAGTGTTTAGATTCCAGACTCTGGAGGGGATAAAGCTGTCAACAGTCCAGACGGGACTGCACTCAGAAGTCCGTCTGAGGGTCAGTGTAGGTAGAAAATAAAATGAGCCACAAGCTCAAAATGTTGATCGTTATTACCATCCACTGGGGTTGAGCCAGGATGTGGGTCAGGTGGAATCCTCCAACCTCTAACCCTAAAACTAAGGCCAGTTTTTGGCATTTGTGTGGACAGCCACAGATTCTCCTCTAACCCAGATCTTCTTAGTCCCCTCTGCAACCAAGCATCCACGCTGCTGATGACCTGGTCAGAATAGTCCAGGTGCTCAGAAAGGATTCTACCATGGGGACTCTTCCTAGAGCAAAGGAAACCCAAATGACCAAGAAGTTAGCCATTTCGTCCTGCGTGCGCTTTGCAACCAAGCCTGTTGGGAACACAAGTGACGCAAATTGGGCACGACGTTTCTGTGAACCTGCCTGCTGGGAGCTCAAGGCTGAGCACCCCCAGAGGACCCTCAGGAAGACACCAAAGCAGCTCTCAATGCTGCTGGTGGGAGTGCACATTGCTTTGGCCTCTCTGGAGAGCAGAAGCTAATAAAACGTCAGTGCAGAGAGCTGGCGAGCCTGTACTTTCACTTCTAGAGAGAGTGCCTGGAGTTAAACTCCCACATGTGCACAGGGAGACAGATCACCAGTGCTCACTAGAACACGATAGCAACAAAAAATGGAACTTCCAGAAATATCCATTGATAGGCAAATGTATACACATATTTACCTGGATTCCGGTATGGCATCTAAAAGAAAGCAAGTTCATCTGTATCAACAGGGCTAGGTCTCAGAGAGTAATGTTGAGAAAAGAAGGAAGTTCAAGAAAGATGTGATGATAGCTTTATATACAGTCCACGGGATATACAATGTTTTATAGAGACAGTATAGTATAATGCCATCTATGGACATTTTTATATACACAAAACCATATTAAGTCTTAAGTGTATGTAGATAATTTTTGTTAATCAACTACAATGATATAGGCTGAATTCGGATGCTGTTGTTTCGAGAGGCAGTAGGGAGGGGTGTAATGGGGATGGGCAGAATGGTCAAAGAAGGCTATCTGCAAGGTTCCCTTTCTTCTGTTAAAAGAAGGTAATTGAAGCAAATAGGACAACATATTAGCCGCTGTATAACTCTAGGATGGTGAGAATACCAGTGTTTCTACCTTTTGGCATTTTTGAAAATACTTCTCCCCGTAAGAAAAGCCAAGCGGAAAGGCGTCGAACCAAGGGTATCCGTTGTTCTCACACAGCATTCCAGGAGCTCCTGGTGGTTTGGTTTCTTCGTTAGTTGCAGCTGGCGTTCCCTGTCCCTGTCCCAGAACTTCCAAAGAGGATCATCTCAACGCAGATTGAAAATGGGAAACTGTACCCTGGTTGGCACAGATAACACGTTTCCCCAGTGAGACTGCCCAAGCTCTTCCAGTCACCAGTGGCTTTGCAGGGTACCGGGGTACTTCCTTGTCTTCCCCACCCAGCATGGATCGCAAACCCATGCTTGCCCTGTGGTTTCAAACATGGCGGTCACGTGCTCAGAGAGCAACAATTACAAGAAGTTTGCAGCAACAGTACAAGGAATTTCAGCTGTTGCCTCTAATTTCCTCAAACATCAGCACTCCTCATTTCATAGGTCCTCCTCTCCTTCTCTCAGTATCGACATATGATTTTAAAATATATATAGGATTTTTGTCCTCTGGGATGTTTGAGAGTAAGCAGCAAGTGGGATGTCCCTCAGTACATATTTCTTGAAACCAAGGACATTCTGTTACATAACCACTGCTCAGTTACCCAGATCAGGAAGTGAACCCGGCTGCCGTCCGATGGTCTCATCTACAGACCGGAATGCCATGGGTCTCACTGCCATCATGTAGCTGGTGTGGGATCCGTTCAGGATGACATGTTACCTTCAGCTGTTTGGTCTGTGTAGTCACACTCCTAGATCCAGAGCAGTAACTTCATCTTCCATGACCTTGACGCTTGTGCAGCAGACTTTGCAGGACTGGTCTTCTGTGGATTTGTCTGATATTTCCTCTGGATGGGATTTGGGTTACACAGTTTGGGTTGGGATACCTCAGAAACGGTGACGTCCTTCTCAGTGCTTCTTTTTTTTTTAGGAGTATAAACTGACCTTCGTAGAATATTTCAGACCCTCCTTGGGCTGTCTAACACTGTAGCGGTTTGCCAGCTCACTGACATTCATGACATCTGTGGCTGTCCAGGTCCCACGTGAGCTAAGTTGTGTCTCCTTTTCCTCCCCATCTCCAGCTTCTTTACCTATAACTGTGTAGCCACACGAGCCTTTCTGAATCGTACCTCCGCCAAATTTGTCCCTGCCTGAGGGCCTTTGCACTTACTGGTCCCTCTGCCTAAAATGCTTTCCTCCACATTCTTGCCTGACTGCCTCCTTCTCACCCTTCAGATCACAGCTCAAATGCCACCTCCTCAGGAAAGCCCACTCTGACTGCTCTCTCTACAATGGTGTCACCGTACCAGCCCATTTTCCAACTCAGCCCCCACTTGATTTTCTCCAAAGCACTTACCACTAACTGAATATAGCTTGCTTAATAATTTATATGTTTACCTTTCTGTCTTTCTTTCTCTCACTAGAATAAAGAAAGCACAGTGCCTGGCATGATACTCAAGATGTCCACAGTGCCTGGTTCGTAATGGGTGCTCAGTAAATACATGTTGAATCATTGAGTGAATTACTCTTAACCCCATCTGAATACAGTAACAGCACCATCATATGCTAATGAAATAACAGTGACTTATATACAGAAGCTTATTAGAATTTTAATATGCTATTTCTCGTCAAAAACTAATCATTACGCAAATAACAAACATTTAGCAAAAACATTGCCAATCTTTCCTATTTGCTCACTTTCCATCAACTTCCTTGACTTTGCAAACCAATAAGGAAGGAATTCTTCAAGATTCCATGATCTACTTTATTCATCAATCCAGCTGGATATCAATAATTTGTCAAATGAAATATTTCCTTTATTGGACACTCAGTTTTGTACACCGGGAGCACGCTGATGCACAGATTACATGTTTCTCCTTAGCATTAGCGCAGAAATTATTTTCCCTGACTGCAAAATCAGGAGCCTCGTCATATGTTCATGCCAGAGATCCATCCGATCTCCTCCACGCAATGATCAGGCAGTCAATGAACTCAGTCCCACCCTCCGTAGTATTTGTCCTCTCCTGGGGTGGATCACCACGTGATTTGTATCTAAACTAGTTTCGGCACTTTAAAATGTGACGGCTTTTAACCTGAGTCCACCAATTCCTTGAAACTTCTCTCTTGAAAAAGGCTGAGCCTCCTTCTTGTGTGTGGGCGGGGTGGAGTGACTCACTTCCAGCAATGGGAGTGTGTTGGAAGGGACAGCATGTGATTTTTGAGACTGAAGTCTGGAGGTTCTAGTGACTTCCACCATGCTCTCTCTGGTCACTCACTGGGGAGGACAGTCAGCGTACTGCAGGGACGAGCACAGCCCCGTGGACAGGTTCTAGTGAGGAGGAGTTGAGAGGCCTGTAAAGAGCCCAGGGGGACTTGCTGGCCTGCGAGGGAGCCTTCTAGAAAGTCACTTGCAGCCCCCATCCTGCCTCCCTGGCTGTAGTCTCCTGCATGCATCTTACCTACAGTTTCCAGAGACCGAGTCACAGCCTCCCAGTGAAGCCAGTCCTGGATCTTGACTCCTGGAAAGCATGTGAGATTTATTGTTTGCTGTTGTTTCAAACACCAACTTTTGACGTGATCTGTCCTGCAGAGCAGCAAGTCTGCAGCACAAAGAATAAGGGTAGTTCACATAAAAATCCAGGCATCTGGGCTCTTTTGAGAATCAAGATTGGCAGTCACTGGGCCTGCTTTCTTGTGTGGCCACCAGCACCTGGATTCGCCCCTGCCTCCCAGGGACGGGCGAATACTGCCATTGGCCTCAGGCTCTGCCAGTCCCTACTATGTCTCAGACCCGAGGCCTGTCGTTGGCCCTTGTCACCTGGCACTGATTCTGCTACTCACTCATCTCCCTGAGCCCTGCAGGTCACCTGTGCTCACAGCCTCTGGTTTCGTGAGTCTGAGATGAAAAAATACACCGATTCATTCATTCATGAATACTCAGTGAATACTTAGCGAATACTTAGTGAACATCTACCGTGTACCAGCCATTCCCTAAGGACTGGAGTAGTTAATGAAACAGACCCCAGAGGTCTTGGACTCCTAGAGCTTTCATCCAAGAAAGAAGGAACAGGGGAGAGACTTGGTAAGGAAGTAATACATATATAACACAGTGATGATTGCTAAGTGAAAAATAAAGCAGGTAAAGAAGATATGGAATGTCAGAGGAAAGGGAGAGGGACCAACAGGCCTTCCTTAAGATAGTGACATGTGAGCAAAGGCCTGTAGAAGGTGAGGGAAGAAGTCACACAGATATTGGAGGAAAGATAATTCTGGGGACAGGGAATGGCCAGTGCAAAGGCCTTGAGGTGGAAGGCTGCCTGGAACTATCAGTGACAGCACGGAGTTATGTGGCTTGGAACGGAGGAGCAGCGGTGACGTGGGATCCCTGTGCTGACCATGTTTCTGCATGAACTCGGGTCTCAGAATTCAAGCAAGGAGCCTCTTGTCTTAAGAACAATGATTGCTTCTTTATCGCAAGAGGAACCTTCGAAACAGTCTGTTGACAGTCCAAGGTAGGACAGAATGCTCTCTATGAAAGAAACCTTCATTCTGTGTCCCATGTCACTTTAGGGGAGTCTGGTCCAAGAAAGAGGCTAAAAAAGGCCTTAAAAAAAAAACCACAGACATGGGGCACCTGGACGGCCCAGTCATTAAGTGTTTGCCTTCAGCTCCAATCATGATCGCAGCTTCCTGGGAGTGAGCCCCGTATCGCGCCCTGCTCAGCGGGAAGCCTGCTTCTCCCTCTGCCTGCTGCTTCCCCTGCTGTTCCCTCTCTCGCAGAGTCTCTCTGTCATAAATAAATAAAATCTTAAAAAAAAAAAAACCCACAGGTATCTAATAGAAGAGAACAGTTCTCAGAGGCTGACACAGCCCTGGGACCCTCCAGCCCACCATAGACCTATGCATCTGCATCTCTGTCTAGACATCAGCCATCTACACTTCCACATGTTTTCATTTGCCTTCAGATGGAGAGACTGAGCTCTAGCATCTACATACCAGGTGGTCTAGTAGCTAGGCAGCATCTCTGTCCATATAGAAAGTACCTGGTACCTATATCTGTAAGATGTATCGGTATTTATATATGGATGCCTATACCTGTACCTTTTAAAGTACATACATGAAGAATTCCAGTATAGATTTGTCACAGTGTATCTTTAAAGGTATACCTCTATTTAAATTTTCAGTGTATATGTTTTTCAGGGTTTCAAAAATTGTGGCACATTTTAAGTGTTGACTTTGAACAAACCGGCTCTTCTAAGACGTGGAAATCTCCGACACATAACGGTGCTATTTATAAGATAATGACAGGGTATACTGGGTTCTGGGGCTCCCGTAACAAAAGACCAGAAATGAGGTGCCTTGAAATCACAGAATCAGATTCTCTCACACTTATGGAAGCCTGAAATCGAGGTGTGGGCTGGGCCACGCTCTCTTTGAAGGCTCTAGGGGTGAGTTTATTCCAGGCTTTTCTCTTAGCTTCTGATATTGGTGGTGATCCCTTGCCATCCTTGGCTTTTGATGGCATCAGCCTGCGGTCCCCCGGACTATCACACAGCTTTCTATAGCCTTCCGTCTGTGGGTCTGTGTCTTAGTCTCCTCCTCCTCTTCCTCCTCCTCTTCTTCTTTTTCTAAAGGTTACTTATTTACTTATTAGAGAGAGAGAGAGCGAGCATGAGCAAGGAGGGGGGATGAAGCAGACTCTGGGATCCTGACCTGAGCTGCAGGCAGTCCCCTAATCAACTGAGCCACCCAGGCGCTCAGTCCTAATCTCTTCTGATGCCCGACCCCCCTCCTCCATCAACAACACCCCTTCACTTCCTGATGTCTGTAAAGACCTGTTTCCAAATAAGTTCCCAGGTACGGGGGTGAGGACTTCAGCGTATTTTTCTGGGGGACACCATTTAACCCTAACGCAAGGCTTATAAAAATTTTGTAGAATCGGGGCGCCTGGGTTGCTCAGCGGGTTATAGCCTCTGCCTTCAGCTCAGGTCATGATCCCAGGGTCCTGGGATCGAGCCCCGCGTCAGGCTCTCTGCTTAGCTGGGAGCCTGCTTCCTCCTCTCTCTCTCTCTCTCTCTGCCTGCCTTTCTGCCTACTTGTAATCTCTATCTGTCAAATAAATAAATCTAAAAAAAAAATTTGTAGAATCACAGTCTGCTTTGGTAGAATGCTCAACTGGGGCACAAGCCTCGTTTGCGTGATGTTTTCTTCGCTGGAGTCTTGACAGCGTGTCTTAGAGCTGCCCGGGTGTATCAGGTCACTTACACGGAGGCCAGGGAAGTGGCGGGACTGGTTGTCTTCCCACATTACTATCTGATTCACTTAATAAGTAACCTTCCAGGCTCGATAGATGTTGAGGTGTGTTTTAGCTTTTTTTTGCCACTAAAACCACGCGGCAGTTACTATCTATCTATGCATCTATGCATCCTGGGGCTTTTATAGCAAGTTTAGATTTCTCAAGAGGAATCAGTAGGTCAGGGATGCCTGGGTGGCTCAGTTGTTAAGCATCAACCTTTGGCTCAGCTCATGATCCCGGAGTCCTGGCTCAGGTCATGTTTCCGGGGTCCCAGGATTGAGCCCCGCATCAGGCTCCTTGCTCATCGGGGAGCCTGCTTCTCCCTCACCCACTCCCGCTGCTTGTGTTCTCTCTCTCTCTGTCAAATAAATAAATAAAAATCTTAAAAAAAAAAAAGAGGAATTAGTAGGTCAAATGGATGTGTATCTCTGTTTCTGCTTTCCCTAGGCATTGGGAAAATAGTGTCACACAGTAGTTTTTTTTGGTGTGGTTTTCTTTAAAAGATTTTATTTTTCAGTCGTCTCTCCCTGCAAGGTGGGGCTTGAACTCACAACCCCGAGATCAAGAGTTGTTGGCTCCTCCGACCCAGCCCACCAGGCGCCCCTGTCGCACTGCAGTTTTAATCAGCGTTTCCTGATGATCGGGGATATGTGTATCTTTTCCTCCCCGTGGGCTGACGTTTCAGCCCACAGGTCAGAAGGGACTGGTCTGGTGATAGTAGCCTTTCTCACGGATGACATCGGTACCAAACAAAGTCATTAGTCATCAGCTAGGAGGCATTTCATCCTGTTTCCTTTCCATTCACAGAAAGGAATGCATCAAATAGTTCTCTGAAAAACGGGCCAAGTGTAAGTCACGACGGGCACAGTCATGGCCCTCAGGGATGTCTGCCCTCCAGCCCCCTCACCTGTGACTCAGAGTCCCCAAAAGGGACCTTGCAGGGGTGACCAGCACCACAGACCCTGAGAGGGGACACTGTTCAGGACACGAGGCAGAGAACTGACCGTGGGCAAAACATGGAAGGGTGGGAGAGATGTGAGTGCCACGTGGAAGGGGAAAGAGCCGCCCCCCGCCTCAGGCGAGTGGTGACCCTAGGGGGTGGGAAAGGGGCTGAAACAGACCCTCTCCTAGAGCCCCCAGGAATGTCCAAATTGAGCCCAGAGAGACATCTGGCCCCGCAAAAGTAAGATAATAAATGTGTTGTTGTTGTTATTGTTGTTGTTTTAAGATTTTATTTATTTGACAGAGAGATCACAAGCAGACAGAGAGGCAGGCAGAGAGAGAGGGAGGAGCAGGCTCCCTGCCCAGCAGAGAGCCCGATGTGGGGCTCAATCCCAGAACCCTGAGATCATGACCAGAGCCGAAGGCAGAGGACCAACCCACTGAGCCACCCAGGCACCCAAGTATAGCCTATTCTAAGTTTAGTGTAATGATCAATTAAACAAGGCAACGGCATTTCCAAATACCTAAAAGCCTATCCTCGTTTCCAGTGACATTGCATTTGTAGGATCAAGCGGAGACAGTGAATTCTTCAACGTATGACCAGAGCAAGCACTCTAGGGGCAACACACAGTCCTTCTTCAGGAATCTGACTTGGAATGGATTTTTAAAATTTCCCCTCATAGGTCATTAAGTCCAATAAGGCACATTAATTTAGAATCACAGAATTTTAAAATAGGCAGGAACCTTGCTGGGTTCAAATCCAGACTCTTTGGCCTGAAGTTAGGTACCCTGCACTTTGCCATAACTTGCCCACCACAGTAATGAAGTTTACAATGGGTATGTACACTAAGCAAATTTTGTGGCATAATTTTTTCATTCACTTAACAAATATTTATTTAACAACTCATATGTGCTGGGCCCCATTCTTGGTGTTGGAGATAATTAGGGGGTAGCAGACAAAAATCCCTGACCTCAGTGGAGTGGACATTCCAGAGGAAAGAGACAGTTAATAAACAGCAAACAAAATACATATGCACAAGATGTACCTCATTAGAGGGTTGTAGGTGTTATGAGGGGGAAGAAAGGGTAAGGGGGTTTGGAGTGTGAGATGCGGGGTGCAGTTTTTAACAGGGTCATTGAAAAGATGTCATTGGATCAAAGTCTTGAAGGAAGTGAGGGACCAAGCTCCACAGATACCTAGGGAGAGAGCATTCAGACGGGAACAGCCAGTGCAAAGGGCCTGAGGTGAATGGGGCTGGCTGGGAGTGAATGGAGGGAAAGGCACTGGAAAATGAGACCCTGGAGGTACTGCGGATGGTCAGATGGTGCAGGGCCTCCCAGGCCACTGGGAGGACTCTGGCTTTTACTCCAAGTGAGTCAATAATTCACATATAAAAAGTATAAACTGTCCCATGAATCTGTTGTTACTGATGTACTCATGTACTGTAACCTCCTGAGTATTGGCTTACATTTCAGTGTACTGAAAAATCAGACATGCTGCAAGCAACTGTTTTTGTTTTTTGTTTTTAAGATTTTTATTTATTTATTTGACAGACAGAGATCACAAGTAGGCAGACAGGCAGGCAGAGAGAGAGGAAGGGAAGCAGGTTCCCTGCTGAGCAGACAGCTCAACGCGGGGCTCGAGACCCCGGGACCACAACCTGAGCCCAAGACAGAGGCTTTAACCTACTGAGCCACCCAGGTGCCCCCAAGCAACCATTTCTAATGGAGGAGTAAGTCATGAAAAATAAAAGCAGTGGCCTAGAGGAAATTTCTAGGCTACAGAGAAGAAAGTTGGAGACAGTGTGTTAGGCTGTATTATATTGCCCTTACTAGGAGTCTGTGGTCTCTATGGTTCCTACCTTGATTTCAGGAGGCACTGAGTTCTGTTCTGGCTCTACGAAGACACTTCTCACTCCCTGGGGACTAAGCAGATTGATTCACTCAGTTCCTGTAAACCAGAGACATATGGGTAAGGGAGGAAGGATACGAAGACCGGCAGTCGGCAAAGTTGTCCTACTCATTCTTTCATTCATTACCCGTAACATTCCTTGAAAAGGGACACGTGATACAGCATAGATGCCCCATCCAACAGGGGCTAAAGTCCTGATTTTAGTCAATGACTATTAGTTTCCTACTGTTGTCATGACAAATTATAAAAATCTAGAGCTTCTTTGAACAATACGTATTTATTGGCTTGCAGTTCTGGGGGTCAGAGGTTTGGGCTGCGTTCTCTGCTTTGGGGTTCAGAAGGCTGAAATCAAAGTGTCAGGGGTCACCTGTCATTGGGAGGCACCAGGAAGAATCTGCCACCAACCTCAAGCAGCATGTTGACACAGCACAGGTCCCTGTAGCTCAAGACCGAAGTCCCCATTTGCTTGATGGCTGTCAGGGGGCACCTGGCATCCTACCTTAGCTCCTAGAAGTCTGTCTTCAGTCCTGGTACGTGAACCCTACATTTCAGAGCCAGCGATGGAGTACGGACTCCATCCCACGGTGGGGAACTCTCTGTCCTCTCTGCCGCATCTCCTCTTCCTGCTGGAGTAAAGCCCTCCACTTCCGAGGGGCCAGGTGGTGAGACTAGGTCCACCCCCATAATCTGGTAAAGTCCATAACCTGTTACCATGAGGTACCATGGCCACGCTGCCTATATATGTACGTGACAGAGACAATGTGACAGAGTATGTACTATCCACATTTCATTCTTTCCCAGGCGGGGAAGAAAGCTCTGATTGACAATTCAACATTACCACATGAGTTGCTGCCCATGTTATGTGTTTAGGAGTAATAGAGGGCCGGGAGGAGAGAGCAGGCAGGGCCAGCACTGGCTGGAGGGAGCCAGTAGTAGTGCTGACTCACCTGCAGGCCCAGGAGGCGGTGGTCCCGGAGGGGCGTAGAGACCACGGGGTTCTGGGAACCGCAGGGTATGAGACACGGAGCATGGGAAACCATACAAAGCGGATTTTAAGAGTGATGCTGTGGTCACCTTTTACTGTTCTTTGGGATGCCTTGATCAGGACTGACCGTGGGCCTGCCTGTTTCTGAGGCAGGACGCACGCTGGACGCTCGGGTGCCATACTCAGGATCCAGGGGCACTCATGGTGGACATCAGCAGGTTTCCATGGAGGAGGTGCTTCCAGAAGAGCCTTTGTTAGGGTCATTCGGTGCCCGGGGCCTGTTCGCATCACCGCCCCAGGGGCCCTCCTCCAGCACCACATACGTCCCGGTGAGCGTCCTGGAGGAGAAAGCCCCTCCAGGGTGAGCGCATCCAAAGCTGCACCCAGCCCTCTTCCACAGCCTGGCTGAAATGCCCGCCAAAATGTTCGCGATCTTTAAAAATAATAAGTGTGAAAGCACAGAACCAAAAAAGCAAATCAAGAGGGGACAAAAGGCACATCTGGCTGACCGAAGACGCATAGGTGTACAACTCTGCCGGCCCCCAGGCCCCTGCCCCCACACAGACTCCCGCCCCGCCTCCCCAGGCCCGGGGCCCCCTCTCCAGGCCCCCACCCCGCCAGCCCCCAGCCCCCCAGACCCCCGTCCTGCCAGCTCCCAGGCCCCACCGCTTCCTCACGCAGGTCCCGACCTCCCCTCAGGCTCGCCCCCTCCCCGCCAGGCCCAGTCTGTTCCCCACCATGCAGGCCCCGCCTTCCCTTCATGCCCCGCCCCTCGCGGCCCGGCCCCGCCCCTCCGGCCGCGGCCTCACCGCCAAGGCTCCCGCAGGCTGCGTGGGCCAGGGTGCGGCGCGGCCGGGCATGCGCAGAGCGTGCAGGCGCGGTTGCCGTGGCAGCGCCGGCCCGTGGGGAGTGCGGTGGGAGGGCGCGGCGCGAAGCCGGCGACCCGCGGGCTGAGGCGGCGCGGCCACTGAGAGTCCGCGGCGGCGGGAGGCGGCGCCGGGCAGGCCTGGGCGGCGGGGCGAGGCGCCCGGACCCGTGGGGATGCGGGACCGGCTGCCGGACCTGAGGGCGGTGAGCGGCGGACGGGCGGCGGATGGGCAGCGGATAGCGGTTCGGGCCGGGCGGGGCGGGGAGGTGCGGGCGCCTGCGGGCGGGTGGGGGTGGGGGCGCCGGGGAGGATGGGACTGCGCGGGGGTGCCGCGGGGGCGGGCGGGACTGGCGGGAGGCGGGCGAGGGTCGCTGTCCCCACCGTGTCCTGGACGCTGCCCAACGAAAGGCGGGAGCGCTTGTCCCCTCGCGGGCAGATGGGGAAACTGAGTCTTTGAGAGCGCAGTTTGCCCGCGGGCGCGGGGCAGTGGCCGGGCCTCCAAGCCGCTTTCCTGAGCCGCTCGCTGCTCGCCGAGGCTGAAGGCCCTTCAGGGCATCAAACGCAGCACTTGGGACGACCAGAGCCCACCGAGCTGTGGTGGGTCCCCCCTCCACCCCCAGTGGGTGGGTGTGAGCGCCCGAGAGCAGGGGCTTGTGCCTGTGCCCAATGTCTGAGACCCGGGGTCTAACACGGGACCCCGCTCGTGGAAGGAGGAAGGCACACGAGGCCACCTGCCTGCGGGCGCCTGGCAGCCCCGGACGCTGGGTGAGCGCACGGACGCGGGGTGAGCGCACGGGCGGGTACGGAGCCCGCGGTTCCCCAGGGAGGAGCCGGCCTTCTGAGAACCAGGACCCCATGCTTGCCCTCTCTTGGCCCCGGTGCTCCCAGCTCGGGGCAGTGTGAACCCCCCAGCCAGTGGGCCTTGACTGAGTGAGACAGGGGAGCTCCCTCAGGAGCCGGGCGAGTTTTGATGCGTGTATTCAGGACGGCAGCTCGCCTGCTTGGGGACTGAGACAGCGGCAGTGGGACCAGACTAGCTGTTTATAAAATGTGCGAGACTTGAGACATTTTAGGCCAACGGTTAGTTATGACCTTTTCTTCTTTAAAGATGCAATTCATCAATGCCGAGTGGTTTATGTCTTGTATCACACTGCACAGGGAGAGCCTCTGCCCTGTGCTGGGCCCCCTGCCCAAGACATCCATTGCACGCAGGGAATGAACGTCTCTCCTTTGCTTCTAGAGTGCAGCTGTTTATGGGTCGTACTTAGGAAAGATCAGGGGTTAGTCCCTTGAATCATTACCTGTGTTCTGTGCATCCGATGAGGCAGCCTGGTTCTGGAAGGCAAAGGATGACTCTCCCTTGGGATCATAGAAGTTATGCTTTACCTTCATTCCTGGAGCCTTTCTTCATAGTGATTTTCTCCTTTCAGATTTGTTAATGGCGAAATAGTCTGATCTCTGCAGTTGAACATCTTGTTAAAAGTAGCAAATTACCACTGTCTCACCGGTAGAATGTCTTTTCTGTGCCATGAGGAGCTCAAATATTTGTTGAGTGAAGAAATGCTGAGTGCCTCTGAACAGGAGAATTGTAACAGTTTTAGCCAACAGAAAATCTCCGAATGGATGTAATACTGGGGAACAATAAGAAAAATCTGTCAGTAGACTATATAAAGAGCTATTCTTGGCTTGATTAACCAAAAAATAATTCGGGCAACTATTTACCACTGTTGAAGCCTATGTATACGCAGCTGTCTCTGCTGTAGGGTGAGGAACACTCATGACCCGTTTTGATCTAGAGTTTCAGAGCTAGCAGTGGCCTTCTCTAGTCCAGTACCATCCTGCTCTAGATCAAGACACTGAGCAATTGTAGAACAGACTGTTGGAAGTTTCTACTGGTGGAGTTGTCTAATCTTGGGCAAATTATTTTTAAAACTCTCAAAACCTTAATTTTCCTGAATATAAAATGGGGATAATAATATCTGTCTTGCTTACTAGTAGAAGGAGTTATGAAACATGAAATTATCTCTTGCGTGTGACACTCTGGGAGAAGGTGGGAGAAAATGCCATGTAATTATAAGTGCTATTAATATTTATTAGCTTTCTAATGGTTATAAAGGAAGTTATAAAAAGCAATTTTTATATAAAATATTTAAAATCTAGTATAAAATATTAATTTAAAATCGACATATTTAAAGTTTAATAACTTTTAATATTTAAAAGCTCATCTGAAAATTATCAGATCTAAAAGTCACACTTTTATTTTTCCTTAAGGAAATGTATCCTTTCCAAGTAGTTCTTGAATGAAGACTTGGATGTCCATACATGACCATGTTTCTAAACAGTTGGTGTTTTTTCCCTACCTAGGTGAATTTTAATTTGGTAGTTAACATGCCTTATCAATGATGTCCAAGCTGGTAAAACAGTTGTTTTGGGAAACCTCCAAAAAGTTTCCTTTATTAGCTGTTAGTGCTTTCTCCTGGTAAGATTACCACTGATAAGCCCTTAGAAAAGACTTAAATATTAGTGTGTTCAATACAATCCATCAAATTCAGGTTTAGCTACTTCTAATCAATGTTTCTTTTCTTGAGCAGCCAATCTCTTTGGGTGCAGAAAGTTTAAGTGACTTGTTCAGGATATCCTAGACTCTGACTCCAGAATGATGCGGTTTCTGATTTCTAGAAAGTAAAAGAACCATGTGTCCAAGAGACCCGTGAGTGCCAGGTCTCTAGGAGGGGGTGTGCAGGATGCAGAGAGGTGGGAGCACACATGGAGGCAGACGGCCGAGGTGGGAGGAATACCTGTTTTAGGACACAGGGACCCTAGATGTGTTATGATTGCCTTTTCAAAAAAGTTTGTGTACGCAAATGGACGTATTCCAGTTAAGAGTAGAGAAACTATGATTTTAACTGTGGGTATTATTTACAGGATAATAAACACAAACACATGGTCATTCTGTGTCTTCATTAGTAGACCTAAGGGAAATGAGAAAATGAGTAATTTTAATCCCTGATTTAGGGTGTAAATATAGTTTATTAAAGGGCAGGAAAAACTGCGCAGATATTTTGAAAGTTATTTTTTGACAGCTCCGCTTGCACGTTATAAAGATTCAGATTCCCATTTGTAAAATAAAACATTTTTTCCTAAATACTTCACTGACACTTAAAATGCTAAGAATTTTATAGTGTATTTATCATTTCCTGTATGTGTATGTTTATAGTTTAGAATATTATGGTATATTTAGTTCTGCTAACTTTTTATATTTCATTTGTCGAAACTGTTCCCTCAGTTGGAATCTATGGGTTCTCTGTTCTTAACTGTCACAAATATGTTCGTTTGTAGGCATGATGTGTGTTTTTAAGACAACAAAACTTCGACGTTTCCACAGATCAATTTTTGTTTTTGACCTCAAGTCTCTTGTGAATTTAAGGAATAGAAAACCCAAGAGAACCAGTTCATGAAAGCCAGTTCATAAAAGGGTTTCCTCTTTGGTGCACACTTTCCCTGGGCTGCATTGGTCCCCTCATTGTCTGCTGTTTCCGAGGTGGCCTCCCTCTTCCCTACCTTTATGCGTGCTGCTCCCCACGTCCCCCCCTTCTCTGCCTGTCTGTCATGCTCTCGTGGTCTCAGCGCATGCAGGCATCACCCCTGGGAAGTCTTCCTGCCCGGCTCTCTTCTTATGTCCCCAGAGGTGGCTGTCCTCCTGTCTCTGAGCACCAACAGTCCTGTTTCTTCCAGACTCTTCACCCTTTCCACGGCCGACTGGTGTGGCCAGTTGTGCTTGGAACTGCTGGGTTGAACTGGTGTGTTTCCGTTTCAAGATCCCATGGTAAGGAAAATGGAGATGACAGTGGAATGTGTTGTTCTCAAGGCTCTTTGGGGTGCAAAGGACAGAAACCCATTAGCTACAACAGAGAAGGGAGGAGATTTATTCAAAGTAGAATGGTGGTGCCTCAGAACTGAAGGGCAGAACGTGCTACCTGATCTCCTGCTGTGGGGCGGGACCAGAGACCACAGGTAATGCCCCTGTCCAGGTCACACCTGCTTTGTCTCAGCCCTGTGTGCATCTCTGCTGCTTGTGTCCTCTGTCCTCTCCATCCGCACCTCAGTCTCCTCTGCCTTCTGTTCATTTGCTCAGCTGATCCCTCTGAATGGGACCCTGGTGCAGGAGCAGTGAGAAGGCAGATGGTGTCCTTGCTGCCCGGCCACTTGTGGGGGACAGGCAGGAATGAGTAAATTCCTGCTCTGAGGGAAATAGAGCAGGGAGGATGGCTGTGGGTGGGCTCCTTGGGGCCGGAATGAGAAGGAGAAGCCAGCAGGGGTGCGGACCAGCAGAAGGGGACAGAAGGGGACAGCAGGCCCCGAGGCTTCAAGGTGGGGACAAGTTGGTGTGAAGGACAGAAAGAGGGCTAGTTTGTCAGAGTCGTTGTGAGAGATAAGGAGAAACCTTTAAATAGGTCATGGGGAGAAAAAGAGTCAAATTGCAGAAATGTCTCTGCAGTAGGGTTCTGTTGATGTAAAGTCTAAGTACCTGTAAAAGGTCTGTGTAGTATTCAGAGTGGAGACAAGCGCTCAGGCAAATACAACAACGAGAAAAGACGTGACATTCTGCCACAGGGCGTCAGCTGTAGGAACGTAAACGCAGCAGGAAGGCACGTCACATACGGATGCCAGTAGATGGCTTTCCCTGTAATCAGTTACAGGCGTTCTTTGCTTTTACTTAAGTGATCTGAGTTAATGTTTTCTAGCATCAAAGGTACCACTGCTGTATGTGTTTCAAGAAAATGTAACTTACGTGCCCACAGTTACTATCTGTGCAAGGCCCTCGCGTCTCTGCACTGGAGAAAGGAGCCAGTGTTCTTTCCAAGTCCAGATTCTGCTAACTTGGGATAGTTCGGCTTCTGTTGAAATCTAAACAGCATTCCAGTGGTGGGTTATTCTTGTCTGTTGAGGAGTCCTTGAGCATGGACACTGCTCCGTGTCTGCTCCTGACAGTGGTCACTCAGGGAGAATTTTGTTTTTTATACGCTGCTTTGAGGGAGGCCTCTTTTAAAATTTAACAGAAACGGAATGTTGATGTTTGAGTGTTTATCTTGCACTTTGACACTTTGGAAATCAAGCCCGTCACACTGGAGAGTATTCCCACTGCTTTTAGTAAGTGCTGTGGCAGGAGTTGTTTCGTTATTCAGGGTAAAGCCACGGCCAGGGCTGGGTCAGGGCTCGGACTCCACTGTCCTGGCGGGAGGGACTGAAGGAGGCCCTCCAGTGAGTAGCAGTGTTCTGTCTGCGGGGTCTCGCTTTCCCCTTTCCCTTCCTTAGGAATGGAGGACCTAAGACAGTGATGGAGTCCATCTCCAACTACCTGATAGCTTTGTGAATTCCCATTAGAGATAAGAAGTAGAGGTAAAGGTTGTAAATTAAGGATAAAGAAAGGAGACGATGGGGCGCCTGCGTGGCTCAGTGGGTTAAAGCCTCTGCCTTTGGCTCAGGTCATGATTCCAGGGTCCTGGGATCGAGCCCCGCATCGGGCTCTCTGCTCAGCAGGGAGCCTGCTTCCTCCTCTCTCTCTGCCTGCCACTCTGCCTACTTGTGATTTCTGTCTGTCAAATTAAAAAAAAAATATATATATATATATATATATTTAAAAAAAAGAAAGGAGACGATAGAATGTATTCCAAGTCCTCTGGCTCTTTCATGGTTGCAGGCAGAGAGGGCAGCCCCTCGCCTATACAGCTGGCCAGAGATCAGGGGTGTGGCACGGGTCAGAGGGTGGAGGCAGCATTGGGCTTCCTTGGTCCAGTTTGCTGGTGGGCGCTGTGCATGTGCTGCAGTCAGCATCCAGCGTGGAGGTGTGGTAGTGATGTGACGTGCTCCCCACAGCGGGTGAGGTCGGGAACTGTGTCCCCGAGCACCGCAGTGGGTCACTGTGTCTCCTGGAATGGCAGCTGGAGTTTTCTGTGGTGTGAAGCCACCGGCAGGCGTGTTCTCTGTGGGATTCACCCGGGTGACCTAGTGCCGTGGAGGTGGGGGTGTGTGGGTGAAGCAGGACCGATTGCAGGGAGATGGTGGTTGAACCATGTGGTGGACGCACTCAAGGCTCGTTGTCATATTCCTTTTCCTTGCACGGCTTTGCAGCGTTCCCCGGCGTTCCCTAGCAGGGAAAACCAAAGCGCCCTGTGTGAGTCTGCAGAGACTTTCAGAGCTGAGAGATGGGAGCGGCCCTGCGAGAGTCTGGTGGGGCGGACACCTTTCTCATCTCTCTCGCCCCGGGCCACAGTTGGAACCCCCGCACTCACTCCTAAGTCAAGTTCACGTCCGTTCACAGGAAGCCAGCTTGATGCTGTTTCAGTCTTGCTCCTGACTCAAGTGGGACGTGACGTAACTGTTTCCTGCTGAGACCCCGCCTTGGAGAAGGGAAGACGGATAGCCACCGTAGGGCAGTACAGGGCCAAGTCAGGATGAGTGGGGTGCAGAGTACACTTTGGGAAGCGATGGGCAAGGCTGCCGCCGGGAGTCCGGAGGAGGGCCTGATAGCCGGCTCCGTCTGCAGCGGAGGACCTCTGGGGAAGCTCCTTCCTCTGAGGCGTGGATGGAGAATTTTCAAGAGCGAGGGCATTTGGACTCACATCGACAAGGGCAGCCCCTCTGTTCTCGGTGCCTCGGCCTCTTCCTGGCAGCATGGGGACAGTAGAGTGAATGGGACCATTGGCCGAGTGTTGGAGCTGGTGGTAAAGAGCAGCTCTTTGTGGCCAGAGTCAGCATGGAGGACTTGTTGATGATGGGCTTTGTAAAGTGGGACAGATTGGGGGGGGGCACATGCTGGTCCAGGACTGCTTAGCTCTGAGGACCTGTGCACAGCCCTTCACCATGTGGTTCGTGTTCCAGCTTGTGACGTGGCAATGCAGACCTGGGCCGTGGGTGGTGGTTGGCGAGGGTGCTTCCCGCAGCCCTGGGTGCACCAGCAGCAGCGCTCTGTCTCTGCGAGCCAGGCCCGCGGTGGGGTTGAAGTACCCGTGGCTCCCCTTGACATCCGTTGCAGTGGCGTGCTTGCCGGTGCCCCGGCTCAAGTGCTGCTCTACTCACAGCCGAGACTAGAATGAGCCGATGACACAGCCCTGTGAAACAGAGACCCTTTCCGTCACACAGGGGGACGGAGGTGCTTACAACCTGTCTCTGAAGGAGGTGGGGCCGGGAGAACCCATGGTTCACAGACCAGGAGACAGACCTCGGAGGTTCAGGTGCTGCTGGGGAGCAGTCTGGAGCCCACATCTGGGGGACACGGCTTTCCTGCTGTGTCCCTTGTTCCCAGCGAGGTTCACAGGCTGAGGTCTGGGGTTATGCCTTCTACGTCTGCTTTCCTAGGGGCACATTTCAACTCGTAACACTTGTTCTGTTAACACAGACAAACCTAGCATTGTCAGTAGCCCTCATCCAGGCGTCTTTCTCAATAGCTGTCATCATGTGAGAGCAAGGTGGTGGCTCCGTGTGACTCAGGACGCTAAGGGGAGTCAGGGCACAGGGAACAAATAGGGTCATCAGAGTGTGCAGTCGCGCCTGTCTGAGAGGTGCCAGTGGGTCCCTCCAGCGAGAGAGAGTGTGTGCAGGCTCATGCTGGTGGTGCTTCTGCTTCCTCTTGCCCACTGCCTCCCTGGTCCTGTCCTGCTGGTCCCGCCCTGCTCCTCTGGTCCCCGCACACAGTGTCCCTGTGATTAGGGCTTCCTCCCATTCTCCTTCCGCAAGCTGCTCCTCTGAGCGAGCTCTTCCTCTCTATCGTAGAGAAACCTCTCTTTTCCCTTTGCTTCCGCCAACAGACGTGGCTTATCTTCGCCCAGAAGAGGCCCCAGGCTGAGCGAGGTGACCTCCAGAGATCTCCTCAGGGCGGTGACAGAGTATTGGTGACTCTTAGGCTAAATCTCCTGACTTTCGTGAGGGCCCCGGATGGTGCAGAGGGAAGGCCTCCTATGTTTTCTTAAACATTTATGAACTTTGCAGATGTTTCTTAGCTAAATTCTAGTAGAATTTTGTCTGCAAGTTATTCCTAGGCTGTAGATCAGTAAAGCTGCAGTGCAGGCGTGGAGTGGGTAACGATTTCCATTTTGCTAAGGTTCTGAGAATTCCCGAAACCCACGGCCGCCTCGGCTTCTGCAGGGCTCATCTGATGTGTCCTCAGGCACATGGTTCAGAGCCATTCCCCCCACGGACTTTCTGGTAGGTTTTCTTTCCTTGTCCTGCAGTCCCGCCAGCCCCACTAGGGGATGCTGCAGACACGCCTTTGATGCCCGCAGTGAGCCGCGGAGCAGTCCCCTGAGCTGGCAGAGCTCTGCACATGTGCTGTGCACGGCTGCCTTCCTAGGGCTGGCTTCCGCTGTACAGGCTTAGCCTCCCTGGAAAGTGGCTCTTCACACGGGGTCCCGGGACCAGCAGCGGCAGGAGACTGTGTCCGATGTATTAGAGTGTTCAGAGTGCTCCACCCTGACCTGGGGAGTCAGAGACCCAGCCTTCCCACGACTCTCCTGCACCTCAAGTTTGAGAACTGCCCTAGAATGTTCTCTGATGGGATTTAAACATTCAGAGCCTGATTGCTGGTGTAGCATCCCCCGCTCTTTCCAGGGGTCAGGACAGTTGCTTTCCTTCTTCCTAGTAAGTGTTTCCTTATTAGAGTGCCCACTGAGTGTTTGTGGGCGCCCCTGGGAGTCACTCACATAGGGAACAGTGAGGACCGCTGGCTGCTACAGGTGCAAGTTCCTTGAAAACTGTGTGCTTTAGAAAAGTTAGCCCGTGCTGTCAGCATTTTCCATCTTTATAGAAAATATGCGGTACGAGGGGTTCACTTCTTGAGGATAAAACTTGGTGGGTCATGTTGACTTCCGTGGTGCAAATGAGCAGCTCCTTGTCACCAAGTTCTGGGAAGTCCCACCATTGCTTCCAGGAGGCGGCGGTGCTGCCCACAGGGCTGTCCGCTGCCTCCGCCCGCCCCACCAGCCAGTCCTCAGTCTGTCGCAGACAGCTCTGGCTTGTTAGAGCTCCCGCTCCAGTCGGTCGCTTTTCTCTTGGACCATGTGGGCCTACATGAACATTTCTAAAATCTGAATTTTCCTTTTTATATTTTACATTTTAGTGTAGAAAAGATGATGATGGGGACACAAGTGTTGTTGTTGAAAAGGACCATTTCATGGATGATTTCTTCCACCAGGTAAGAGCCATTGGATGAAGCCCAGCTAGACTTTCTTCTTTAAACACAGTTAGAGTAACTGTGTGTGTGTGTGTGTGTGATATTTGAAATAGTACTAAATGTAACATTTGCAAAAGTTGTTTCTGTTGACTTACGTTCTCTAGAATTTTTCATGCCCTGAACATACCTGGTTGTATTGAGCCATTCTTCCTGGTAAGAGGCTTGGGGAGGGGCTGCTGGGAGTGGTGGTTTGCAGCGGTGGAGCCCCAGGTCCCCTGTCCTCCCCAAGGAGGAGCTCTACACTCCCGCCTTGGGTGGCGCTTCTCTCAGTGTGGAGCTGGGGCGGGGAGATAGCTCCTCTGTGGCCAGGCTGCCTCTGGGAGACCTGCCACGCCCTGTGGTAGGCCTGTGTCTCACAGATCCTCACCCCAGGACCTCTGGTGCTCTCCAGACTGAGGGCCCCCTTGTCCTTTAGAGAATGGCATGCCAGTCCTGGTGGCAGGGGTGCCCCTCAGCTGATGCGTGCACAGGATACTACTTCTCTTGTTTCTCCTGGAACAGCAGCGGGTCCCCAGATGGTGACCGTATGTGTCCAAGAGCTCTTAACTCAGAAATATTTCTGAGATCATTGTATGCATCTTCAGTTCCTCTGCTGAAAAGCGTAATGCGTGAACAGGTATATAACTGTGGGAACACTGCCATCCATCAACTTGGCCTTTCTCCGAGGTATCGGCCCTGGCCCAGCAGCCTGGGACCACGTTCCCTGCAGCTGACCGCGACCCTTGTTTGCTCCCATGGGTTTGCTGCAGCACCTTTCCTCTCCCTCGTAGCTCCCCAAGGCTGGTTCTGGGCTTAAACCTAAGTTATATTTGACCAAATTTTCCACGATTTCACATTTTTGAATTTGAGTCACAGAACAAATATTTTGATTTTGTTAAACATGAAGAAACATGTCCATTATTGTTATTTAATGATGAAAACTGCCCTTGCACGGTTTGGTGTGGTTGTGTGAACCTGGTCTAATAGTGTCATTGGCTCTTGAATGCACGGACAGTCTGAACGGGCCTGTAAGTGTGCAGATTTGATTAAAAAAAAAAAGTAATATATTGGGGTGCTTGTGTGGCTCACTCAGTGAAGTGTCTGCCTTTGGCTCAGGTCCAGATCTCAGGGTCCTGGGATCGAGTCCCACATCCGGCTCTCTGCTCAGCGGGGAGCCTGCTTCTCCCTCTGCCTCTGCTCCTGCTCATACTTGCTCTTGTGCTTGTTCTCTCTCAAATAAATATAAATAAAGTCCTAAAAGTGTACTGTTTTAATACAAATATATGAAAAGTTAGCAGTTTTCAGAGTTTGCTGAATACCTAGGATTAGCGTAGCCATGGGGTTTCTGGTATTTATGATGTTAGCTCCTGATTGTACCTACTGGGAAAACCATGAAAGTCATTGTTTGATACAGGGACTCACTTTATTTTTTTTATTTTTTTTAAACATTTTATTTATTTGACAGAAATCACAAGTAGGCAGAGAGGCAGGCAGAGAGAGAGGAGGAAGCAGGCTTCCCGCGGAGCAGAGAGCCCGATGCGGGGCTCGATCCCAGGACCCTGGGATCATGACCTGAGCCGAAGGCAGAGGCTTTAACCCACTGAGCTACCCAGGCGCCCCTACAGGGACTCACTTTAAAGTGCAAAGCAGTTACGATATTGCATTTCCTGGTTTCCCTTTGGAAATGAGAACCTCTGTATTGTCTTGACTTTACCTACTCACTCCGTGAAATTATTTTTATATTTTACCCCCTTTACCTGCTTAATTCTTCCATGCCAGTTCCTTGTGAAGATGTAGTTCTTAAAGACTCTCCTGGTGTTAATGAAATGTTGCTGTTATGTCTGACAGAAGACTCATATACCGCAGACCTGGCTCTTGGTTTCTGGGAACCACATGCTGACCCCGCTTGGCTGTGGCACCCCAGAAGTGTGAGAACGGTGTGTGGGCTCGGGGACAGCAGAACCCAGCAGAAGTTAGGTTCTCACTTGTTAAATAGTTGTTTAATTTCACAGTTAAGCTTTGTGGAGTGACTTCTTAGACAAATAGACAACGATATTGTTAATAACAAACTTGTTTTTAGAGAATGGCATTCAGATCTTAAACATCACACAGAATGTTGTAAAAGATAGGATTTTGCACCTGGCTGGTGTTTGGTTAAGAACTTAGGATGGTGCCCTACTGGGTGGCCAGGGAACATCCCCTTTATGAAGGTGATTTGTAAGGGACAGAAAGAGACCCCACGCTGTGTCCCACCTGGCTGTCGGTGGGAGTGGGCACCACCGTGACTACGGCGCTGCCCCCTGGCACTGTGTGGGGAGCGGGACAGCCTCCTTTCCTTTCTGGGCCAAACTAGGGCCGCTGTTGGAGAGGCTGAGGGGCTGTCTACTACAGAACTCTGCGGGGGGCCAAATGGTGTCTTTTCTCCTGATGACTATAGTTTCCTGCAGAGCATCGCCGGATGTGTTTATACCTTCGTGATGAACTAGCAGACGTTTTAAAAGAATCAGCTTTTACTTTATTAATTGTTTTCACGCATGAAGCCCATAAAGTCCTACAGAAATTATGTGTGGCTGGAAATCACCGCCCCCCCCCCCCCCAGGCCCCGTAGTAACGGCCGTGCTCCCTTCTCGGAAGGCAGCGTTCTGTGTTACCCTCTCCTCCAACACTTGGGTTTTCCAGATGTGCTTTGCAGCTGGGCCCTGGGGCCTCTGAGGAAGCCAAGAACCCTTCACGGAGTCCATGTGGTCAAGACCATCTTTATAGTGATACGAAGTCCTCCTTTCCTCTCATTCTCTCACGAGTATGTGTGTGGACTTAGTCTCTCCTCGCTGCTGTCACAAATTAGCACAACCGAGTGGCTTCCCCCGACTTGCATTCATCATCAAGCAGTCCCCGCTGGACCTGAAACGAGCCTGCCGGCAGGGCTGGCTCCTTCCAGAGGCTCCAGGGAAGAGGCTGCTCAGGTTGGCACACTCTGGTCTTCTAGATTTGACCCTCCGCCTCCTTTTTGTGAGGAGTCCTGTGGCTGCTTGGGGGTGACTCAGACAATCCAGGATAATTTCCCATCTTAAGACTCTCAGCCCCATCCGCAGAGTCCCCTGTAAGGGGACACTCATGGGACTGGGATGTGGGCTACTGCCACAACATGCAGTGGTTTTGTAATTACTGTTTTAAAACAAATCAGTAAATATTTAAGCTCTTTTTTTGGTGTGATAATTATGGATGCATGGATCCATTTGGATAAATCTCGCTGGTGAGTACCTAACATTTTGAAACAAGCGTTGAATAGTTTAGATCATGAGAGGTGAAAATGTGACTATGAAGGCTTGGCCCCGTTGGCCGCGAACACCTCCCCACATGGAGTATTACTGCCGGCGTGGCCGCCGCCTCCTTGACTGCTCAGAGCGCTGGGCGCGTGGCCGTGTGCCTCCGGTGACTGTCACCTGTGCTAACGCTGGCTATTGATCGTTAAGGTTTTTCCCACCTGATAGTTCTCTTAGTGAATGTTGGTTGATATCGCCTTAGTCATGGGAGTATGGATCTTAACATGGTAATTTTCTTTATCTTTAAAATAAGTAATTATCAGTGTGAGAATTGAAAAAAGCTGGTATTTCTTGATGTGATTGTTCATTTCCTTCCTTCCTTTATCCTTCCCTTTCTAGGTAATAGGAAGGGGTAGCAATTGGAATTTGCCACAATAGTGATGGCTGTTTGTGTCTGTCCTAGGTTGAGGAGATCAGGAACAGTACAGCTAAAATAGCTCAATATGTTGAAGAAGTAAAGAAAAACCACAGCATCATACTTTCTGCACCAAACCCAGAAGGAAGTAAGTCACTGGCTTTAAAAACTGTGCCCCTCTCTCTCTCACTGCCTGTGAGCCAGGCCTCAGCCCTGACGGTGGCGTAGGGGACCTGACGGTGGCGCAGGGAACTTGTCCGGATCCTGGAAGTTGGCAGGAGGCCGCCCCTCCATTCGGACGCACTTTCTCTCCCTCTGCTCCTCTCCCTGCTCATGCTCGCTCACTCTAAGATAAAGTAAATCTTTAAACAAAATAAAAGAAAGTAAGAGACTGAGTTGGAAAACAGCATTTGTTAGGGCAGGTTTATAGGTGATCTTAAGTGTTCAGGAAAGGCTTTTTTGTATGGAGTATGCTGTTCTGGATGTCTGTTAAGAAATGATTTTAAGTTAACCAGGAATGAGGACCTTGGTAATTATAAGGGAGTGTTTCCTTGATCTGGAGAGATAAATCCTGAAAACTTTAAAGGTAGGATGGATGGGGCACCTGGGTGGATCGGTTGGTTAAGCATCTGCTGTTGGCTCAGGTCATGATCCTGGGGTCCTGGGATCAAGCCCCGCATCGGGCTTCCTGCTCAGCTGGGGGTCTGCTGCTCCCTCTCTCTCTGCTACTCCCCCTGCTTATGTGCGTGCTCACTCTATCTGATAAATAAATAAAATCTTAAAAAAAAATAAAGGTAAGATGGATCTGGATAAGCCAGAGATTATGACTTGGAATCCATCCATCATTTTGGGGAAGAATTGGTATTTTTACAATATTATATCTTTTAATCCGTAAAAGGGTCTGTCCCACTACAATTTTCAATTCTTTGATCTCGCTCAGTCGTGCTCACAGGGTTTGGTATAGGGACCGCACACAGCCTGCACTGTGTTTCTTACGAGGCGGATAGTGTAAACAGTGTAACAGTACCCGCCGCAGGTTGTGTTCACTGTTCGTTTCTGTGTCTAGAAGTACGGTGGGTTCTTACACGTTGACCATTATCTCGCCTAATTACCTATTAATGCGGTTAATTTCTGTGTAGATCGTGTTGGGTTGGCTCTGCGCCCAGTCATGTGATCTGCGAAGACACTTTTCCCTTCGCTTTGTGCGATTTTTAGTGGACTTACTTCAGTGACCTCTGATATGGGATTAAGTATCTGATGCGGGGTTAAGTGGAAGTGGTGGTGGGGACTTGTTCTCAATCTCGGAGGAAAGCTGAAAGCAACTTTTCGTTAGAGAATTATTTGGTATATAGCCTTACGTTGACAAAATAAAGATATTACATGGAAAATGAACACGTTCTTAATTTTTTTTTTTTTAAGGTTTTATTTATTTATTTGACAGACAGAGATCACAAGTAGAGAGGCAGGCAGAGAGATGGGGAAGCAGGCTCCGGCCAAGCAGAGAGCCTGATGCGGGGCTCTATCCCAGGACCCTGAGATCATGACCTGAGCCAAAGGCAGAGGCTTTAACCCACTGAGCCACCCAGGCACCCCAACATGTTCTTAATTTTAAGATTTTGCATGTCTTTGTAAAATAATTATTTGACCCTCAGTAGGTGCCTTACCTTATGGTTTAGAAGGGCGTTTCCTGAAATGTGTTCTGGGGCACGAATGTTATTACTAGCCTGTGAAACAGGAGCTGTGGCACCTCGTCATGCCAGATCCCCTCTTGGGAAGTTGATGTCCTCAGTAATAAAAACCCTGAGCAGTGCAGCTTAGATAAAGTCTTGTTTACCTTAGTATTGTGTTCCACGTGCTTATTTGCCCACAGAACTTTTTATGCAACATCTATTAATATCTTGATTCTTGGGGAAAATTGAATTTGAGTGAATATTAGCGGGTTTTTTTTCTTTTTCTTTTGGATAATTTACCTCCAAAGAACTTAGGCGGATAACACTACCCTTTGAATGCAGGCAGAGCTCTTTTTTTTTTTTTTTAAAGATTTTATTTATTTATTTGACAGGCAGAGGGGCAGGTAGAGAGAGGGTGGGGGAAGCACGCTCTCCACTGAGCAGAAAGCCTGATGCAGGGCTTGATCCTAGGACCCTGGGATCATGACCTGAGCTGAAGGCAGTGGCTTTAACCCACTGAGCCGCCCAGGTTCCCTGCAGGCAGAGCTCTTAATGCTTCCCAGTGGTCCCTTCTGGGCTCTGAATAAAACTATCGCTCTGGTCTTTTGTCTGTTTCGTGACAGTGTGTGAACCAAAATGTGGGAGGCACTGTCCTAGTGCTTACTTAGTTGACCCTTGAAAAGAGAAGTACAGTTCATGTCCTGTGGAACTGGGCCCTGGGAGGGGGGAGCCTGGGGTGATGCACAGGGCAGCAGGCTGCCGGCCCCTGGCAGGTGGGATGCCTCGGCACTCTCCCTGCCCAGCTCCGGAGTGGGGTACACGATGGGTGGGTGGGCTGCCCAGGCCCACCAGCCCGCACCCTGGTGTCCTGTTCCTGGCCCTATTCCTGCTGGATCAAGGGACTGGCACCATTAGACATGCTCTCCACAGTATCAACGTGAACATTTTCAGATTAACAGGAAGGTTGCCGTGACGGTGTGTGGGCCTCAGCGGTTGTCCACATTGGCCACGCTGACCTGTGTGTGTGCACCCATACGGACATACACTGTACGTGCTGTCGCGTGTGATACGTGTGTTCTGTGTGTGCTGTGTTATTTGTGCTGACTCCTTTCGGAGTGACCATTTTGAGGCTCATCTCCGAAGGACACCCTTGCTCACTGGCACTATTCATCTGGCTGGGGCCAGTAATGCTGACTCAGTGCTGTTGCCTGACGGGTAGCCCTGTTCTCGCCCCAAGCCCGGTCCCGTGACACCCTCTGTAGCCGGCCGTTTCCCTCCTTCCGGGGCTGGGCCAGACGCATGTGCGCAGAAAGCTGGGGGTCAAGGCCTTCACAACCGGAGGAGGGTCTCATGCTGCACTGGGCCTTTCATCATGGAGAGCATCCCTCCCACTGCCACTAATGAATGCTCTCTGTGCCTTTGCAGCCACATTGCCTGCGTGAACAGAGCTCCCTGGTTTGCCTTGATTCGTGGCTGTGGGATCGCTTTCCCCGGCACTTTCTTTCTTTTTTTAAAGATTTTATTTATTTATTTGACAAAGTAGGCAGAGAGGCAGGCAGAGAGAGAGGAGGAAGCAGACTCCCTGCTGAGCTGAGAGCCCGACGCGGGGCTCAATCCCAGAACCCTGAGATCATGACCTGAGCCGAAGGCAGAGGCTTTAACCCACTGAGCCACCCAGGTGCTCCTCCCTGCCACTTTCTGATGATCTTCCCATAGCCATGTGCCTAATGTGTTTCTCTCGTCTTTTATACATACAGTATTACGGGGTTTGTTACTTTTCCAGTCTGGTCATTTTTGGTCTCTACGTGCTTGTCGGCTGTTACTGAGCATTACTGATATATTGGGGTGGACATTCACAGTCATGTTTGTTTTTCATTTTTCTTGCTTGTTCTCCGTTACTCTCTCTCTTTCTAGGCTTTCTTTTGGCTTAGGTTTTAAGAATTTTATCCCCTCCACCGCTAGCTTGTTTATGAGTCAGACTTTTGTTGTTGCAGTGCTGTGCTCTGCGGTACGGCGTGCATTCTTGACTTACGTTCCAACAGGAATCTGTGTTTTTACTACTTCCAGGTAACACAGGGACCTCAGAAACTTTAACCGCATCTGTTCTTGTACGCACATATTGTCATACGTACGTGATGCGCAAAAGTAACGTAAACGTTTGTACCATGAATACCCATTCAGATCCCCCCACGTGCATACCCCTACCAGTGTTCCTTATTTTTCCTTGAGTCTCACAACTTCTATCTGAGATCGTTTCTTTCTAAAAAGCACTCTTAGGGGGCGCCTGGGTGGCTCAGTTGTTAAGTGTCTGCCTTAGGCTCAGGTCATGATCTCAGGTTCCTGGGATTGAATTCTGCATCCATTGGGCTCTCTGCTCAGCGGGGAGCCTGCATCTCCCTCTCCCACCGTCCCACTTGTGTTCCCTCTCTTGCTGTTTCTCTCTGTCAAATAAATTAAAATAAAAAGTCTTTAAGAAAAAGAGCACTCTTTGTTACTGCTTTTAGTAGGGAACATGCAGTTATCTGCAATTTTCCAACTATAATCCTGTTCTTGAAGGATGTTTTCACTGAATGGTGAAAGTAATTTTCTTGACCATCTTGAAGATTCTGAAGTAATCTTTACAGTGTCTTTTTTTTTTTTTTTTAAGTCAGCTGTTGAATTGTAGCTTTTAAGACACTTGGTCTTTGGTTTAGCAATTTTGCCCTGTTTCTGGGTGCGGTTTTCTCTTGTTTGCACTGCTTTTCCTGAGTTAGCCTCCTGGGCCCCTGGGTCTGCACCTCTGGCCACCTGGGCCACTTTGTCCTCACGAGCCGTCCCTGCTCCGTTTCCTGCCCTCCCTCTTCGGGAGACCTGCAGTCTGTCTGCGTGTTCAGGCCTTTTCCCTGTGCCCATGGTTCCCCTGCCCCCTGTTCTGTTCTCGCCCCCGTCTCACCGTCCCGTTGGGGAGTCTGTCTGCAGTTCATCTGCAGACCTCTCTTTACCCGTTGAGTGATTTCTGGGTGAGATATTTTCAGTCCTGGAATTTTACTTGGTTCCTTTCTGTACTGATTTTCTGACAAAATTCTTAGTCTTGTATTTCACCCCTTTGGACGTAATGATCCCACCATGTCTGATGATCCACTCCCT
Organism: Meles meles; assembly: GCF_922984935.1. Classification (NCBI taxonomy): domain Eukaryota; kingdom Metazoa; phylum Chordata; class Mammalia; order Carnivora; family Mustelidae; genus Meles; species Meles meles. Next base: position 19,467,040 of record NC_060077.1, on the reverse strand, counting down.
GGTGCCCCTGGGGTCTGTGTGCCTCTACTGTGGTTCTTTGTATGCCTGGCTATTTGGGATTGGGCCCTGGGTTTTGTGCATAAAAGCGTGTGGCAGTAATTTGAGTCCTCCTTTTCTAGAAGATGATTTTTAAACATTTCTGACAGGTGGCCAGGGGCAGCAGCAGTTCTGGGTGTAGTTTGGGTGGGTTAGATGAGCTGTGTCATGGTCCCCTCCTCCAGAGCTTTGCAGCTCTTCTCTCCTCTCCCCTGCCTCCAGCTTCAAGCCTCTCTAGTCACTGGCTCCCCTCTCCGGGTGTCTTCCTGGATCTCCTTACCTGCCTTGTTAGCTTTAGGTAATGCCTTCCAGCCGATTAAAACACATTTTGTCCAGCTTTCCTGATGGTTCTCAGCAGGAGTGTTGATCGTGCCACATCCTTTCCCCAGTGGTTTGAAATGCCACCTCTGCCACGGATAAACTTATGGCTCTCCTCTGTCCCTCGAAGGGATCAGATCTGGTCATGCCTGTTCCATTTCCCTCACGAACACCTGAGCCCCTGCCTGCCTTTGTGAGCGGGGAGTCCGGGATCTGTCCTGGAACAGCCCAGGACTTTCGTATCCAGAGTGGGGTGCTCCTGGGGAGTACCAGCTGGGGAACGGGGCTCTGATCCATCTGAGGCTCCAGGCTTGGTTCTCAGTTACGGAGGTTTGGTGCCCCCCTCCTCTCCTACCGTGCCTCATAGCTATTTCCCAAGTCTGCCGTGCTGTGTCCTCAGCTGGGCCGCACACCTGCACATGTTCTGCCCCGAGTGCATTTTCCTGTCGACTCCTGCACTGCTCTCCCTCTCCAGACACAGTGGCTGTGTCTGGGGCTTCGCCTCAGTCTTCCCAGTGCGGGACAGGCACTTCTGTGAGGAACCTGCTTCAATCAGGCAGAGATGAGCACAAAGGAAATCAAACATGTGGGAGAACTTCTTTCCAGAACATGGTTAAATTTCTGCTTCCTTCCTTAGGTCTAGGTGTTAGCAACAAAGTCAGTGAACTGTTTCAGCAGTTAATTGCTATCACCCAGCTCTTCCCAAATGTAGGTGCACCTCACAGTCACCTGCGGGCTGGTTAGGTCGGATTGCAGGCCACAGGTCCCACCTTGAGTAGGTCTGGGCGGGGCCTAGGAATGTGCATTTCTACAAGGACCCCACCTAGTGCTGAGGCTCCTTGGTCTGGGAGCCCCACTTTGAGACCCAAACACTTGAATATTTACCAGGAATGTTGTTCCATTTAAGTTAATTGTGTATTATAGCTTAGATGTCCTTTTTTTTTTTAATTTTAAAGAAATAAAAGAAGAACTTGAAGATCTGAACAAAGAAATCAAGAAAACTGCTAACAAAATCCGAGCCAAGTTGAAGTGTGAGTTTACAGCTTTGGCTGCGTGTAATGGGTGATGGGGGCATGTGGGTAATCCGTGTTCCCTTTATAATCTCTGATTCTTGACATTTTTACAAGTCGGAAGTGTGAGTGCTTTAATTTGTATGAACTTGGGGTGGGTAGTGGCCTTTGCGTTACTCATTGTTCTAGAATTCTTAGCTGCTAGCTCTAAGGACTACACACAGGGGGCTAAAGCTGAAGGTGTTAATCTGCAAATTCAGGATAGAACAACTAGTTCATATTCATCAAGGTTAATTAAACATTTGCTTATAAATTGTTAATCTCTCATCGAGGTCTATTTTTATGACATTTTTGCTGAATTACAGGTATTTCAGAAGGTGAGTAGCTTTTCATATGAATCTCCAGTTCTTAAATAGTTTCTTAAATTTGTAGGAGTTTAGCTTCTAGTGCTTGGGTTCAGCTCCAAGAGGTGGTTTCTGAGAGGTTTGGGCATAAACAGGACTGCCAGGAAGATACTTTGTATCTGATTGTTACAAAGGAGCATTCAAACCCAGGAAATCTTGGCAGATCAGAAAGAACTTTTGTTGGCGTATTGCAGACAGGTGGGGGCAGGGAGATGACCCCCCCCAGCCTGTGGCCATACCCTTCAGCTCTGCACCCCTAGGGTTCCACCTGCCCTTGTGGCTTCATCAGTACATATGTCAGTGTATTGAAGAGCAGAAGGATTTTCACCCCCAAATACAACCATGTGCCATGATCATATCCACACAGTTTTTTTTTTTTTTTTTAAGATTTTATTTATTTGTCAGAAAGAGAGAGAGACGGTGAGAGAAGGAACACAAGCAAGGGGAGCGGGAGAGGGAGAAGCAGGCTTTCTGTGGAGCAGGGAACCTGATGTGGGGCTCGATCCCAGGACGCTGGGATCATGACCTGAGCCGAAGGCAGAAGCTTAATGACTGAGCCACCCAGGCGCCCCAAGACACATTTATTAGGAAATATCTCATCAGAATTTACGCTTCCCCAGTGTTCTTTGAGTTTCTTCTTACAGTGTGCTTGAACTGGGTTCCAGATGAGGGCCATACCCTGTGATTGGTGGCATGTCACTTAAAGTTTTTAAAACTCAGACTCTCCTTCCATCTTCCCCCCCTTTTTTCTTTTGGTTGGAGAAACCAGGACATTAGTCCATCAGAGTTTGCCATGCTTCAGAGTTTGAAAGCTCTGTATCTCCTGTAGACGGATGGTTAAGTTCTCCAAACTCATCAGAGTCAGGTGATTTCTTTTGTTTTTCTTTTAAATGTTAAGATAGAACATGTGGTTTTATTTTGTGGTATTAACACTGATGGGTGATCATTATCAAGACCCGTACATCTATGAGGAATTGGAAAGATAAGAAAGAAAAGCAGCTAGAAGTTTGGCTTGAGAAACTTCGGTGTTTAATTTGAAAGGTAACTCTTTCCCTCCCTGTTTCCAGTGATTGAGCAAAGTTTTGATGAGGATGAGAGCGGGAATCGGACTTCGGTGGATCTTCGCATCCGGAGAACCCAGGTTTGGCTGTTGGCCTCGCCCAGATGGCAGCGATGTGTAGAATAGGACTCTTTACTGCTTTCAAATTCGAAGTCATTCATCTTTATGTCCATTAATCCTTACAACATCTCTGCATAGAGGAGGGGATCTAGAGATGACCTCCTTATTATGAAGGAAAAGGGTATCCCGTCCATCAACAAGGTTCTGCTCTGAAGAGCAATATTATCTGAATTATCCAAGTCCCTGGAAGGTGGGGGGTGGGGTCCACACCTTCTAAAGGTTTGTGGTGTGGACAGTGGTGTCCAGGCTGTTAGCTTCTGCTTGACAAGGGGGTGCCCGGTGTGCAGGCCCAGCCGTGTCTGGTGACACGGGAACCACGGATGGGTTCGAGTCCCAACATCCACGTCCGTGCAGTGGGGGCCCTGGAGGGTCCGAGCTGCTGGCGCACGGGAAGCTGTGGGCATGGGTTCTGTCTTAGAGTTGGGTGCTGGTCCTCTTGCTTTCTGGCTGAAGGACTCCCATGACGGCTTTAGTTTTCTTGGTGTCATATTTTGTATGTCACTTTCAGGAGAAGAAATGGTCGTTATATATTAATTTCTTCTGTGTTAATAGCATTCCGTACTATCTCGGAAATTTGTGGAAGTTATGACAGAATATAATGAGGCACAGACTCTGTTCCGGGAGCGGAGCAAAGGACGGATACAACGTCAGCTAGAAATAAGTGAGTAGAGGAAAATGCCATTTTTGTTAAAAACATATTATTCTTAAGGTCTGACATCAAAGTACTGTAACTTCAGAAGAGTTATTCCATCTCTATTTTTGTCAATATTGCAAAACCTAAAACCTTTTCATGGCTTCCTATTCACTGAATCACCAGAACTTTTTCTTTATTTATGTCCTTTGGAAAATCCTTGGTGAGTGAACTTTAAATTATTTTCTAACAGCTTTACTTTTAGAGTGTTAATCAGATTTGGAAAACTTCCAGCCGTTATCTCCCCAAGTACTTTTCTGTTGCCCCCAACCCTCTGTGCCGCATCTGGGGAGACGGTCTCAGAGGGCCTCACAGGGCTTTGTGTCTGGCAAGCAAGTGCGGGCGGCCCTTTGCTGCAGCCTGCCTTGCAAGGACCCGTGCATTGCCGTCAGACTGGGATGGTGGGGCTCTGGTTTTCCTCTGGGCAGAAGGCACTTTGCTGACCACTTAAAGGTCAGTCAGCTGTGCCCGCTCCCATTTAGAGAAGACCACCTCCTCAGCTATGGCGCGAGCTCATGACGGGCCCGGCGGCCACCAGGGCTGTGGGCTGTGTGCACCTCCTCAGGCACTTGGGGAGCCTAGGATAGCCCCGAGTGTGAACCTCAAACAGCATTTCATTGTATTTATAGAGACTCAGTTATATCCCACGCCAGTGACGTGCAGAGTGTACAGGTCAGCGGCTCTAGTGGGTCACAAGGCCAGTTGCATAACATCTTCACCCCAAAGATGTGCACCTACATCCGTCACTCCTCGGGCCTCTTCCCCTGAGCCCTAGGCAGCCACTGACCTCTATCAACTGGCCCATTTTGGACACTTCATATACGTGCAGTCACACAGTATGTGCCCTTTTGTGACTCGCCTCTTGCACTTAACACAGATTTTTCGAGATTCAGCTATCTGCGGCATGCTGGCTCAGGCGCCATCGTGCGGATGGGCCACGCTGTGTCTCTCTGGGGCCCAGATGATGGACTTTTGGGTCATTTCCTGATGACAATATGGATAATGCTGTTGTCAACTTTCTCTTTAAATGAGATTTTCATTATTATGACGTTCATTTAATTTTGTTTTTCATGGCACAAATTGAAAAGAATAATTATCAATTGAGTGTTTTCAAAAACCTGTGGATGTATTTCTTAGAGAGCATTAATACATTTAGCTCAAGGAAAAAATACCATCAACCAACACATAACGAGTATTAAAGCCCCTGATTCTAATTGTTCAGTTTTTATTAGTAACCTTCTAGTCTATGCTGATAACACATCCTTTATCCATAAGTCAGAGGTAAACTTTTAGAAAAACGTGTGGTTCCAGATACATATGTCGTCCTCCTTAGAGTTGTTTCTCATTCTTACTAAAGTTAGATTTTATGATTCGTTCCAGTTATGAGGTTCTTCTGAGAGTTTTCCAATTTTTCCTGTTTCTTAGTCTTAGGTCAGTTTCTCTCAACATTAACACTCATTTAAGAAAATACATTTAAAAGGTCCGAAAAGCCTTTAAAAACGTAAACTCGGGTGGTAGTTGGTGACGTATGGCTGAGAGGGTCATTTACAAATGTGGGCGCATTCTGAGTGGAGTTTGTGTTCGTCCTGCAGCTGGGAGAGCCACGACGGATGATGAGCTGGAGGAGATGCTGGAGAGTGGGAGCCCTTCTGTCTTCACGGCAGACGTGAGCGCCTGGGAGGCCGCGGCCGCGCGCCCGCACGTGTCTGTCTATGCCTCACTCCCGAAGCGGCCCTGAGTTCATCAGTATTTCTCTTTTGTGTTTGTTTTTCAAAGATTATATCAGATTCTCAAATTACTAGACAAGCACTCAATGAAATTGAGTCTCGTCACAAGGACATCATGAAGCTGGAGACCAGCATCCGGGAGCTACATGAGATGTTCACAGACATGGCCATGTTCGTGGAGACCCAGGTAACTGCACACAGCTCCCTGTCTCCCAGAAGGACAGCGGGCATCTGTGGAATCTCCTAGTAGAGTCCTGCATGGCCGGGAAAGCCAGAGCTGTGGGTCCAGTCTCAAAAGTCAGAAGTGGCTTGCAGCGTTACTGTGAGGCAGGAATGCTGGCAGCAGCTTCAGCTTGTGACAGAGAGGGATTGGCTTCGTACTCGAAGTCCGTGTGTGCGCAGGACAGCCTGCGAGGCAGACCCGGGCAGACTTCGGTTCAGGAAGATTTTTAGTGAGACGTACAAATATCGAGCTGGAATTGTGAATGAAGAGGGATATACAGAGTCTTATGTGTGTACATACCCATCTGTGTAAGCATAATCCTGTAGCACACATGCACACCCGTGTGTGTACATGGCATGAATGCAGCTCTGCACAACAGTGTTCACAGAAGGAAAGAGATCTACCAAGTAAGGTAACATGGGACTGTAGGGATTTAATTTTCTTCTCTAAAATACATGTATTTCTCAAGTGTTCTACAAGGAGCACGTATTAGAATGGTAGTTGGAAGAAACGTTTAAAAGAATGAGCCCTAAATTTAGGGGACTGTCTGTGACACATGCAGAAGCCTGTGCCCACGGCATGGTGGTCTAATTCTTGGTTTGTCCAGGACACAGGTGGGGAGGGCGGGCCACCCAAGGGAAGAGGGTGGAAGGAGTGTAGACAGTTCCTCACAAAATGTAAAATGAGTGTCGAATACAGGCTGGTGGGTTCTGACTCCTGGGACCTGAATCAGGCCCTCCCTGATGTTTCCAGTATGGAGCGAGGCCTGTGCATGGCTGCTCGTTGATTCAGGGGTTAGGATTCTGGTGACACCCACACTGTGGGAGGGTCCATGTCATGCATCTTCGGTAGGTCGTGTCCTCATGCCTCCGAAGCCTGCTTTCGGGGTCTGCTCTGGCAGGAGCAGTCTGGTGAGAAGTTTCAAACCCGACCAGCGTATTTTCTGGATTATATGAGGGGTGACGGGAAGCCCATCCTTGTATGGGATTCATTATCCATGTGTGTCCCTGACCTTTAGAAGAACACTGTTTATTTCGAGGATGTGGAAAGCTCAGGTACTGTGTGATTGGCAGGAAAACCCAACAGCCCCGGGGAGGGGGTTCGGGGGTGGGGCGTGGGCTCACTCTTGTTTGGCTTGGGTTGGGCCCTTGCCTTCCCACACCAGAAGGTTCTGCCAGCTTCCTGTCTTCAGGGAGGGTTCTGCAGTAAGGACACTACACTGTTTCTGTAATTACGGAAGGTTTCAGAGCACCTTCAACAAACTATGATGGTTCTATAGCAGATGTGTTGCAGCAAGGTCTGTTAGGAAAGGGCTGTGTTCTTAGCTTTGTGTCATGGTCTCCTTGTAGAAGAGTGTTAGTAACGCTTTATGTCAGCTCCTTGAGCTCAGACTGTGCGTAGTCAGAGCTGCTAGTGAGCGCGGGAGGTAATGGTCATCCTTTTCCACTGCTGCCGGCGTTGCTGCAGGTTGTCTGCCGTGGACGGAGAGCAGGTACCGTCCCCTCTCCCCTCGCTCCTCTCTGCGCTCGCCTCGCCCCACACACTTCCTGAAGCTCATAAGCCTAGCGTCACACATACGCTGCTCTTGGTTTTCTGGTGTTCTAAGACCACAGCAGTGTGCCAACCACTCAAACCGATGTCATTGTACATCGTGTGTGCGCGCGTCAGGAAGGCACTGAGCTGCGCGCACACGAGAGTACATCTCAGAGAGTCCTTGACGTGCCTTTCACCCTCAGCCTTGCTGCCCACCCCTCTCATCTGTGCTCATTCTTCTTAAAACATTAATTCTGATCATATTGTATTGGCATGTGTACAGTGGTTTCATCTGTCTGTAAACGTGGAAAACATTCAGTGTCTATTACATGCACATTACATCCCCGTGAAGCCTTTGTTGGTGCTCCGTGGCTGTCGTAAGAAACGCGCTCAGGTGTTTCGGGGATGTCCTCTGAGCCTGGAACTTTCTGTCTTAAGGGCGAAATGATCAACAACATAGAAAAGAACGTGATGAACGCCACAGACTACGTCGAGCGCGCGAAAGAAGAGACGAAGAGAGCCGTTAGGTACCGCAGCAAAGCTAGACGGGTGAGTCTGCCTCCTAAGACTTCAAGTGCATGCTTCTGTTGTGTTGGCTTTGAGGGTGGTGTGTTGAGGTAGCCCTCCTTAAAAGGGATTTCAGGAAATAAATGATTCCTTAAATTCTTATTTCACTCTCAAATGGAATGATTCTGTTTGCTGAACAGTGAAGGTTGTGTAGGGAAATGTGTTGACTGTGAGTCTCTGTGTTCTGTGACCCCACGTTTCTCCAGAGACCTCCGTGTCTTGGGCGGTGTCTGGAGCGGGTGTAAAGCTAATGGAATCAGAATTTTAGAAGCTGTTGGTCACACACGTTGTTGTGCCGCGAACCCTTGGTTCTTCCCTCGGGTTACTTGCTGATTCTCTGGTTTGGAGGAAGAAGAGTGTTGCTGAGCCCTCACTACAGTCTTCTGTAGCCGCGGCCATTCAGGCTCTGTGAAGGGGTTGTCCGTACCCGAATCCTGCGTGAGTTGTGAGCAAAGCTCTTCCAAGAAAACAGCGACATGGTGGAATTCAGTTCTAACTCAGGGAGAAGAAAGCTGTCTCCGGGTTTCACAGGTTTCCTTGCCGGCTCTTCTTGCTGTCCTTGTCCCCAGTGTGGGGAGGGCCACACAAAGTCCCTGCTGCTGCCTCCCGTCCCGGAAGAGGGCTGTGCGGCTTCACCGTGCCTTTCTGGTTGGGGGTTTCCACGTGCTCTCCGCAGAGTGCAGGCAAGAAAGGAAGGGCTGCAGTCTGCGCTCGGAGGCCGCGGTGCTCACTGTTCGTGGGCTGCAGCTCAGGGCCTCCTCTGGGCTCTTCTCGCAGCCTGCATCTCCCAGGCCTATCTGAGCACGCTCCTGTCCTTGAAGCATGACATCAGTCTGTGTCACCACTGTTTAAAATACTCCTGCGTGAAGGAGGTGATATGGTCCACATGTGAGTTCTCAGTCTGCTTCCGGGCACACTGTGGACTAGTCTGACAAGGTCATTAGCCAGGGTCCGGTCCCTTCCTTTCCCTAACCAGCATAGCAGTGCAGTGAGAATTTTCGTGAAAAGTTGGTTTTACAAAGACAGCAGGACTCCTGTTAAGTGCAGACTCTGCCGCTGAGGAGGCCTCCCTGTCCTGTGTCAGCTGCTGTCCGGCACTGTCCCCACCTCTCCGGTGACACAGCTGACCCCTGACGTCACACGGCTTGTCCACACTGCTCACTCTGCTCCCAGACACCGCACTACCACATCTGCTCAGACCTCAGGGCCCGGGGGCACAGCCGGCGTCGGGGTGCTGTGCTTTCTGGGGTGGAGCAGGGGCAGCAGAGGGTCCCCTGCGGCAGCAAACAAACATGGAACAACAGGGCAGGGCTCCTTACAGAGCTCTGGCTGCTGGAATAGGGGTCGGGGCCTCCCTCCCTCCAGACTCATCCATGGCGTTGATGGAACCTGATAGCCTGAGCTCTAGAACCGTTTATCTCCAAACAGCCTCACCTCATGCAATTAAAAACCATGCTTTTAAAGAACTAAAAGCTGTCAAACAATCAGGTGTCCTGTAACTTGGATTTTAAAGCAGCTTCCTGGGGATGGTTCTACTATCAGAATGATGTCTTCTAACGTGGTGCTAGGAGAGCACCATAATGTAATTGGCTTGCTTTTCTTTGACAGAAACAGTGGATGATTGTAGCCGTGTCAGTGCCCTGGTTTCTGTAGACGCTCTGATTATCGGTGTATCAGTCGGCAGATGCCTGTGCGGATCATGTCCGTGTGTGCCCCCGCCAGCGCGGTGGTGAGGAACTGACTGCTCGTCCACGCAGTAACTGTCCCGATCAGCTATGCGGCTTGCCCAGTCCCGCCAGCCTGTCCGCAGGGTGGGGCCCGGCGTGTCGCCCATGGTGCCTGTGCCCGGCTGCAGAGGTCAGGCCAGCCGCCACATGCACTGGGCGTTAACAGGCGGCTGAGGGTCATCATTCAAGGGCGGCCTTCTGATGTGGCCCGTGAAAGCCTTGGTGTGCAGATGTGGCAGAGGTCCCCTTCCCGCTCATGGGGCACCCGCAGCCCAGAGGCGCTTGCTCAGTGAACCGGCACATCCTGCATTCATTGACCTTCTCAGGTTTCAGCTTTGGGAATAATTGCAACAACTGAAAGTTGCTTTGTGAGGTCTCCCCGCTGCGGGGGGGAGTGGGAGCGGGGTCTCCGGGGACGTCCTTCGTCTCACATGCACCCACTGCAGGTGCTTTCCCCATGCCCCCGTGCTGAAGCGAAGGCCGTTGGGTCAGCCCGCCCGCTCGTGAAGGGTCCTGAGTAGAACACATGGTTCTGCTTCATGGTGATGGAGGTCCCTAGATCTCTGCCTTGTTCACCACTCTCCAAGCTTCAGTACGTTTTGTGTTTTCATTCTGGTCTCTGGTGCACCTGGGACCCTCCTCCCTGTGGGGTGCTCGTCTGGCATGCGGCTGGCAGGCTGCATCCCTTGTCCCGGGCCGGTCTGCCAGCTCCTTCCGAGGGCTGTGGTGTAGCGCCCGGCTGCGGAGTGATGGCGGGTGGTCCTGGGGAGCCCTCTCTCTGGCTGTGAGAGCAACTGCAGACATGGGACGGACATCGAATGGAGAGGAGGCCCGCGCTGCTGTGGGGGCTGGGGGTCCTGAACCCGCATCGTCCACGCACCCCAGAATCACACGGGAAGTGGTTTCAGAAGAGGCTCCAGCCGCGGACCTGGTTATAGGTTATTCTTCAGAAGGAAGGAGGCTTAGCACTCTGTATTGAGACATTTATGTGATCTTCACAATGCTGTCCTGTTAGCTCTGCTAGAGCTAATGTGGTGTCTGTGATTTTCTTTGCTAATATAATTGCATTTAAAAATATTTTTATAATTGCTTTAAAAATATGTGTTTTCTTAGTTTTTTCTGGTGGTTGTAATATGGTTGTTTGAACGTGGTTACACTAAAGGTTAAAATTAATGTTTAGGTTGGACCTAGAGATGCTGTTTGGTCATGCTATTGGGTAAAAGTGGGCTTTTCGGTGTGATTTTAGGGGGAGCAGTGGTTTATTGTGGGCCTTGGGCCCAGTTTACCCAATGTCTTCAGATATGAATACAGAACAGTTCTCATTAATAAAAACACGCCAGAGTACATGTCAACAATTACTTCTTTTATACAAATGCAGTGGTTGATGTCTATAATTATACTTCTGAAAATTTATGTTTTCAGCAGAGCCCTCTGGGGGGGCCAGGCACCAGACTGTAGGCACTTTGTGGGAGTAACATGGCAGCATGGGGGAGCACTTGATTCCTGGTCCAAGGAAACAGGCAGAGAGTGCTTGGCCTGTGGTTTATGTCTGTGAGTTGGGAGAGCCATGCCTAGAACTCAGAACAGGATTGGCGCTCTGGGTGTGCTCTGCCCACTGAGAGAAGGGCGCATGTGTGGTTTGAGCTGTTGGTGGGGTGTTAGACAAGAATGGTTGTTCCATCTGGAGTGCAGGAGTTCAGCTGTCATGGAATTCGGGGGAGCACCACCTCGAGCCTGTGGGGAAGGAAGGACACAGGTGCGCAGAGCCAGCCCCGGGGTGCAGAAAGTCCGAGCTCACGTGCAGGGTGGCCAGGTCTCCCAGGGGCCCCAGGTGGCGGCAGCAGGTGTGGAGCTGAAGGGTGCCCGCGGATGGGAAGGAAGAAGGGACTGGAGTCAGAGGAAAGACTGTCATCAGATCATTGTGCTGAGCAGAGTTCATGGGTGTATGGTGGGATGCGGCTGGGGCTGCAGTCCTCACGCCCGGAACGTGGGGACCTGAAGGTGGCACTCCCTGCCCTCGGAGTGACTGACTGAATGTTTACTGTGGGCCTGGCATGCAGTGTGGACGGAGCTGCTGCAGGCCGGTGCTGGCTCAGAGCCATGCCATCTTCACAGGCATGTTTCTTAGGCGCCAATGTGGCCTGTGTGTGCGAGCTGGTGGTGCAGGTGATGAGTCCACTGTCCACAAAGGGAACTCAGAGTCATGCAGGGCTGGGTGCCTTTCATCTTGTGACTTCCTGCCTTCTCCCCCGGACAAGTCCCCTGGATGAGACCAGATACCCTAAGCCAAGGGCGGGCTAGCTTCCAGCTGTGCAGGGATGCTTGTTAGCTGAGAACAAAGCTGACTGTGCTTACAGCCCAGCCTCTGCGCTGCAGATGCGGCAGGAGAAGGGTCAGCAGCTTCCGGTTTCTCACACACGTGCACACACCTCAGTATGAAAACACGGGAAGGTCGGAGGTTGGCAAACGAGAGATTCATGTAAGGTTTGGAGAAGATGTGCAGTGCATCTGGGAAAAACATTGTGTTTCCGTCTGACCACTAGGGAGTGTTCGTTAAGAACCCGCACGGTGCCTAGTAGACATTGCCTTTCCCTCCAAGAGCATGTGTCATTGTAACAACACCCATTTTAGCTACATCCCCTTAATTTAATAGACATGTGTGTGTAGCTCAGAGCTTCGCCCCTGGAGCTTTCCTTTCCCACTCTGTCCTTTTCTGTGACCTGTGGGACTTGTATTTTAAACTCTTTCAGATTTTGTTAAATGACATTAGTGATTTCTTTTTTTTGGTACTTTGCAAATTAATTAATGTTTTTCTTTATCTTGCAGAAAATGATGTTCATTATTATTTGTGTAATTGTTTTGCTTGTGATCCTTGGAATTGTCCTAGCAACAACGTTGTCATAGCAACCATGTCCCGAGAGCCACTCTCCTCGGAGTCAGACCACACCTGCAGCAAGTCCGCGGCCTCCTGTTCCATGACTGAGCCCCAGATGCTGCGACCTGTGGCGCTGGGTGCTGACCGTTTCTTAGTGAAGGCGAGGGCAAATCTCGACAGGATGCATCATTCAGGGAAAGTCTGAGTGGGATGGGTGTGACGAGTTACCCCGAACAACCCTGGACTCTGAACAGCATATCACAACAATGTAACAATGTGAAACTTTCTTCAGTGGCCTTAAAATAAGAAATTATTGAAAATTTCAATTTTTTTATATTTCAGTGTTAAAAATACATGTGAAGTTTAATTAGGAATACTTTGTGTTAGGAAGCTAGTAGATTTGAGGTCTGAGCTTTCCTTCTCCACCCCTCCCAGCTAACCTGCTAATTAAGAGATGTTTTTGTACTGTGTTTAATTCGTGTGTGTTTGTTGTTTGCAACAAAAATGTTTATCATCACAGCTGTTTTGTAAGATATCTATAATTTTTAATGTTTATAAATTGTTTAATATATTAACATCTTAATTCGCTCCATTTTTATATATTGAATATCGCCTTTTGAAAGAATGTTCGTGACATCGTCAGAGCCGCCTTTACAACCGTTCAGTTTGCCTTTGGTGTAGTCCATGTCGGGTGCCAAGGCCCAGAAATGCCTTTAAGTGCCTTCTGTTGGTAGTGACGTGTAGGGCGCCAGTGCCCTTGACACCCTCCAGGACAGTCCCCGTTACTGTGCTCATCTCCACGGCTCGAGATAATAAATCAGTTCCTGCACTGTGAAAGCCCATGGCCTCTTGCTTGTTCCTTAGAAATAAACCTTATGTGTCCCTGTTTACATTCCTAAGGCCTGAGCTTAGGATGCTGAGAAGACCAGGATTCAGTACTTTCTAAACTCGTGGAAATTATTTCCAGACATTAATTCTTCTAGATGTAGACTGTTGTATGGAGTCCTCAAATGCTCTTGTTAAGTACTTACTACTCTGCTGAACTACAAAGGTGAATTCCCAGCGTTTACAGGGATCGCTCATTAAAGATTTTTATTGCTCATTCATGTTGTTTAGTATAACAATACGGTTGATTTTTTGACTTGTAAAGTGTACATGGTCTCACTAGTGAGTGGACTTCTGGAAGGTAGCAGCTAGGCAAACTGTAAATGAACGTGAAGGATGGTAACAATGTCGCTAACTCCAGTGACGGCCATCTGTGACCATGTCAGCACGTCTGTGTTCTGACGTTGGGCTGGAAGTGGATGGAGACGTTATTGGTTCCACACAGTAAGTGTGAATGATGCTGAGCGGTTTGGAACTGTGTTCTTTGTGTCCTACAATTATGAATTCCACACGTTCCCAGTTTATGCATGTGGCGGCTTAGCTTACACTCAGATCTGAACGGGGCATTGCATTTGCTGGCTGATCACCGCCCCGTTCTCGGAATTATGAGAGGAGCCTTCTGGCCTTCATGTGTTTTTAAGAGTCTTGAAACCACCGGTCAGTGGGGTGTGCTCACTGCCGTGTGCCTACATCGAGACTCGCCTCGAGGGATATTTACTTAGCGATCATGCTTGTATTCGTATAGGTTTTGGGCACCTGTTTGTATAATTATGTCCGTGTGTCCATCTGTCTCTTGTCATGGTTCTGGCTCTGCTTGTTCAGGTCATCCTCCCTCCTCTGAAGGCCTGACTGAATGTGTGCTGCTGTTGTCGAAGTTACAGAGTGCCTTTTGATTTCTGTTTAGATAAATAACCCAGTTATCACATAGCACATCTGTATGTGTAAGCCTCAAGCACCTGTTTGAGATAGGATTTTTAAAAATATATTTACAGATTCACTTGTTACTTTTTATCATTTTTCCAAATATTTTATGTTTACATTAAAAAAAAAAACTGCCAGAGAACTGAAAACAAATTTACTTTTAGTCTTGTCATTTCTGGAAAGATTTGGGGGGACATACTTTATTGCATATCCATTAATAAATTGTTCTACTGAGAAAACTACTCTTACCTGTTGCTATTATTATGTATCATAATGTGAGTTAATGGTGTTAGGGGTTTTGATAGGTTTGGGTTATTTGTGTCATTATTACAAGCCTCTGTGACTCGAGTCTCAGGGCCCATCTCTTACTGCTCACAAGAAATGCTAATTCAGGGGACATGGGGTAGAGTTACTGACTTTCAGTGCTTATGTCCATTTGACAGAATCTCCTTTGTTAATGGGGTGGGCGGGGATGTCCTTGTGCCCCCAGTGCTCTGAGCTGTTTATCTTCTATTTCTTTAATTCTTTTTTTTTTTTTTTTTAAAGACTTTATGTGTCAGAGAGAGAGAGAGCACAAGCAGGCAAGAGTGGCAGGCAGAGGCAGAGAGAGAAGCAGGCTCCCCACTGAGCAAGGAGCCTGAGAGGGGACTCAATCCCAGGACACACAATTGGAGCCAAAGGCAGCGGCCTAACCCACTGAGCCACTCAGGGGTCCCTATCCTCTATTTTTTTTAAATCCTCTTTCAGAATTTTTCTTTTTTTCTTTATTTAAAGGATTTTATTTATTTATTTGACAGAGATCACAAGTAGGCAGAGAGACAGGCAGAGAGAGAGAGAGAGAGAAAGAAGCAGGATCCCCACTGAACAGAAAGCCCAATGCAGGGCTCGATCCCAGGACCCTGAGATCATGTCCTGAGGCAGAGGCTTAACCCACTGAGTCACTCAGATGCCCCCAGAATTTTTCTTAAGTGGGATAGTGGAATTTCCTAAATTCAGAACCCTTAAATTCTTTTTTTATTTTAAAGGTGTTATTTGTTTGGTGGAGACACAGCGAGAGAGGGAACACAAGCAGGGGGAGTGGGAGAGGGAGAAGCAGGCTTCCCCTGAGGAGGGAGCCGGATGCAGGGCTCCATCCCAGGACATTGGGATCATGACCCCAGCGAAGGCAGATGCTTAACGACTGAGCCACCCAGGCGCCCCACAACCCTTCAATTCTAACCATATTGGAAAGTGATGTTCAAACCCAGAATTGTAAAGAAGCCGGAGCACTCAGTCCTGGGAGGGCAGGTGGTGGAGCTCAGCTCCCAGGTTCGCTCCGTGTCCTGATGCCCCTTGCACAGCGGGTCTCCCCTGGAACTGCAGCCTTAATATGCACACGCAGTAAATTAGCTCCCAAGTTTATATTTTTCATACGTAGTTTAGATGATGAAGTAATGAATTTTGTTAGTTTGAGCCCTCGCAAGGCCCCGGAAACCGCGCGTCCCGACGGCAGGGAGAGGCCAAGAAGCAGTCATAAGGCCCTAGGCGGCCGGCGGCCGGTGGGGCAAGGGGCAGCGGCTGCCCACCAGCACCTTAGGCTTCACTGCGAGGCCCAGTTCCCCCCCGGCCCACCACCCACGACCCACGTCAAGGGCAGCCCAGCCTCGCGCTGGAGCCTGAGGGCCCGCCCACAGCCCGGGATCAGCCGGGGTCACGTCCTCTCGGTGACCTCTGCCCACAGCATCTAATCCCATCCACAACTGAGGCCACGCCCTCCCGCGAACTTGAACCACGATTGGCCGGGGCCACGTGTGCGTGTGCCGGCTGCCCCGAGGAGGGAGGCCGCTGGCTACGCCTGTGTGCGAGCGGGGCCCCAGGGACCTGTGAGGGGGGTGGGGGTTAGCCGCGGCAGCCGGGGCCCCCTTCCGCGTCCGTCTATAGGCCAGCCTGCACCTGGCTGATTCCGCTCCTCCTGGGGTTAGCCCGTGCCGTGTGCCGGCGCAGAGGGGATGTGACCTTCTCAGGGCTGAGCGTGGGGGGTCCTGCCCCCCTCCACCTTGACTCAGGGCTGCGGACAGCCTGGGGGCCTCGTCCTCACCCTCGCACCAGGGCCACGGCCGGGACCAGGCGCGCTCCTACCACAGACGGCGGCTCGGCCGTCTCACAGGGTAAGTTCCAGAAAGGCTGCGAAGGGTCGGTCCCTCCGAGAGAGAGAGCGAGCGCGAGGCGGGGCGCTGGGGGGATGCACGCACACGCACACATGCACACACACACACTCGCAGGCACACGCGCACACACTCTGCCCCTGCGGGCCCGCCAGCTCTGCCCCGCGCTTGCTTGCGGCCCCCCGGGCCTCACAGAGGGCACCGCGGGTCTCCCGGCAGGCGTAGGGGTGGCGTGGGGCGGCCTCAGCGCCGCCTGTCCCCGGGTGCTGGGGCTTGCGGTCGGGGGGCTCGAAGTGTCGTTGCTCTCGGGGACGCTCCTGGCTCAGTGAACGTGTAACTCTATGGAGCCGTCAAGCTGTCGGTCCCCGGCCCCCCACGCCACGTGCAGGGACCCCAGGCCCCACTCTTTGGGGACACCCGGTGCCGCCCGTCTTTCTATAGCAGCTTCACTCCTGGTGCTGCAGGCGGCCTCCCTGCGGCTCCAGCCTCCCTGCGGCCCCGTTGGCATTTCGCGCAGGCTGTTGGAGAGGAACCCTCTTCCCAGCTCGCCTGCCATTCTAGACCGTTCTTCACGCGCCGGCCACTCAGACCTGCGGCACATTTAAAACTGGGGCTGGCTGCTTATTTTTGAGTCACGCGAGCTCTTCGTAGGACCTGGACAACACTGTGGGTGCACAACTTGTGTCTTTCAGAGGCCTTAGGAGAAGAGAAGAGAAAGCTGTGCTAACCGTGCCTTTGATGTCCGTGCTCCGATGGACATTTCTGGTGCTTTTCCTCCAGACCCGCGTCACTCCCGAGTCCCTTGATTTCAGCTCAAAGGACTCCCTTTATGTTCTTGGAAGACAGGTCTAGCAGAAGCACCTTCTCAGTCTTTACTATGTGGGAACGTCTCCGTTTCACCCCCAGTTTTGAAGGTTAGTGTGTGGATGGTGAACTCCTGGTTCCTGCTCTTCCCGTGCCTCCCACCCCCACCATGTCCCATGGCTGTTGTCCTGTGGCCCCTAATGGTCCCAGTGCCCCTCTGAACACAGTAAGTCCCTTTTCTCTTGCTGCTGTTGCGATTTTCTCCTTGTCTTCCGAGAGCTCCACCAGGATGCGTCTAGGTATGGGTGGGTCTCTGTGTATATTGGTTTTCATCAAATTTGGGAAGTTTTTGACCGTCCGTTATGTCTTCAAATATTTTTCTTGCCCCTCCCTTTCTCTCCTTCTGTGACTCCCCTTACAGGTATCTTGATATTCTTGTTGCTGTCCTCCCTGTCTCTGAGGGTCCGTTCATTCTCTTCCCTATTTTTTCTTTCTGTTCTGCATAACGTCTGTTCTGTTCTGATAACGTCTACTGATCTCACTTTGCATGCTCTGATTCTTTCCTATACTCCCTGAAATCCACCATAGAACCAACCTGTTCATTACCATGCTGCACTTTCCAACTCTGGAATTTTCATCTAGATATTTTTTTTTTAAAGATTTTATTTATTTATTTGACAGAGAGAGATCACAAGCAGACAGAGAGGCAGGCAGAGAGAGAGAGAGGGAAGCAGGCTCGCTGCCGAGCAGATGCGGTGTCCCGATGCGGGACTCGATCCCAGGACCCTGAGATCATGACCTGAGCCGAAGGCAGCGGCTTAACCCACTGAGCCACCCAGGCGCCCCTAGATATTTTTTTTTTAATCTACATTTCCATCTACTTGATCTCTTGATTCATTACTAAGGATGGTTTCCTTCAGTTCTTTGGTTATGTACACAGCAGCTGCTTGGTTATGTACACAGCAGCTGCTTTGAGTCTTTGCACATGAAATGTCTGAGGACACAGTCTACATCCACTGCTTTTTTCCCCGCATGGGGACCTATCGACCTAAAATGATCGAACCTCTAAAAAAAAAAAAAAAGAGAGAGAGAGAAAGGAAAAGCATTCTATTCATGCCCCAGTTAGGGCAGCTGTCCAGGACATACAGTCTTCATCATTAAGGAGAGGGTGCTCTGGGGAAGGAGCATTTGGAGCAGGGTTCTATATGTTTTATTTTGTTTTTAACATAAAGTTACAAATCATCAAGGGGAAAGACTTTCTGGAGGGTTATGGACATTCTTGTGCATTTAGTACCTGAGGCTTCCCGGCTCTATCTTTTGCAGACTTATGGAGGTTTTACATGTATCTTTATGTTTGAGATTTCTTTTTTTTTTCTATTTTCTTTTAAAGATTTTATTCATTTGTTTGACAGACAGAGATCACAAGTAGGTGGAGAGGCAGGCAGAGAGAGAGGAGGAAGCAGGCTCCCTGCTAAGAAGAGAGCCCGATGTGGGGCTCGATCCCAGAACCCTGGGATCATGACCCGAGCCGAAGGCAGAGGCTTTAACCCACTGAGCCACCCAGGCGCCCTGAGATTTCTTTTTAAGATTATTTGCTAATGAAGCAGATATTTGATGTTGAGCTCCGTGATGGACGTGAATGTCCACCTTTCCCTGGGAGGGGGCACTGCAAAACCTAAAATTGAAGATTTCCTTTGGGGACACCTGGCCGGCTCAGTCTGAGGAGAGTGCGACTCTTGATCTTGGGGTCATGACTTCGAGCCCCACATTGTGTGTAGAGATAGTTCAAAATAAAATCTGAAAAAAAAAGGAAAATTTATTTTATCATAATGTACCTTAACGTTGCTTCACACATCTTGCAGTGGTGTGTTAAGTCTGGACATTTCGGATAACGCATTCTCTCTGCGTCCGGCTGCCCCGGACAAAGCTCTGTGTGCAGCCCCTGCCGGAGGCTGAGGCTGCTTTGTTGGTTCCTTCCTTGCTATGTCTCTGTGCGGGCTGACTGGCATTGAGATCGGTGCGTGCTCCCTCTGGGCTGTGCCTGGCATGGTATCACTGGTCCGTTCTGTTTCCTCACTTCCTATTTGGATTTCCTGCCTGCCTTCCTCAGGGTTGTCCCTTTGTCCACGTAGGTCAGGGTCAGCCAGTGACTTCGCAGAAGCATCTGGACCACCCCTGGCCAGGAGAGCTTCCCTTCTCCACTGAGGAATCTGAAGGGGGAGTGTTCCAGAGTTTAGGCTGTTCTCAGCGCCCTCCACCGCCCGGGGCCCCCGTGGCAGTTTTTGTGGCGGGCAAGGTGCCACGGCAGGCAGGGTGTGCATGGCCAGGTGCAGTCCCCAAGCTGCCTGCCCCCTTCTCTGCCCTCCTCCTGCCCCACGCCTTGGGGGCCGAGCTCTTGCACCACGGCACCCAGTCATTCGTGCTCAGGTTTGTGGCTGGGCTGATGGATGGGGAGGGAGCACAAGGAGGAGGCAGGTGGGGTGTGTGTTTGCTGCGCCGACCTGTCTTTAGGACCATGTCTCTGTTAGCGAGTTTGTTTGTAACAAAGGCCCATGGACACACACTTCCGACCCATGTTGCCCCCAGCTTTGAGGGCTGGACAGCGGAGATCAGGCTGCTGGCACCAGAGCATCCTTCTGGGGCAGACTTCTCCCTGTGTCCTCATGTGGCAGGAGGGCTGGGAGCTCTGTGGGTCTCACGTGAGGGCATGGATCCCAGTCATGGAGGCTCCATGGTCATGACCTCATCACCTCCCAAAGGCTCACCTCCTGACACTGTCACCCCAGGTGTTAGGATTCCAAGATGGGAATTTGGGGGACACACTCCTTCAAACCACAGTGGCAGGGTCATCACGTCCATCCTGGTCACAGTTCCCACCACACAGGGTCCCAGCTTCCCTGGCCTCCGAGAACTCCACGGTTCCCTTCTGTCTCTGTGCCCCTTGGCCCACAACGTCTGTGTGCACCCTGCCCTTATCTCTGAGAGGCGCTCTCTCCGAAAGGTCTCCTGACGTCAGCTGTTAGAAGTTCTGTTTCTTGTGGGGGCCCCAGCTGGGACAGAGAGAAGCAGGGGTCAGAGGATGGGGGAGTGAGGGGCCATCTGCTCTGAAGGGGGAGTGGGGAGGGGATGTTCCGTGGCCAGTAACTGAGAGCTGGGCTTTGTCGGCGGTGTCTGAGGTCCCTGTTAGACACAGAATCAAGAGACTAAGCTGGCCTAGAGACCGGAGCTCAGGGGAGGGCGAGTGGCCTAAATTGGGAAGCCATCGGTGCACAGGGTACTTAGGAGGAGGGAATAGGACAGGACGGGGAGGGTCTGTCCATGGATCCCACAGTCTGTTCTGCAAACCCTGTGCCTGTGATCTGTCATGCACCATTTCTAGCCCAACAGGTGTTGGAGGCACCTGGGAGCAGGACCTTAGGTCTCGCTGTTTCCACTTGCCTTTACTTTTGTCACTCACGCCAATGACCTTGTTGGTAGCCTAACACTTTGCACATCCGAAACTGGAATGTCCAGGGGGAGGCTCCTCACTAGGCCTTTGCCACTTATCCACTAGGTGATTATGGGTGCATTCAAACCTCGAGGTCTGTCTTCCTCGTTGGAAAATGTGGGGATTGGAAAAGTTGACCTCTGACCCCCTGCTCTGTTAGTTCTTAGAGGTGCCAACAGGTGAAGCTCGGGCAGGCCCTGGGAAGGCTCCCCGTGGAAGGAGGCAGAACCACTATATTGTTCAGGACACTCACAGCTGCAGTGATAGGAAACGCGGCTGAAATGCCTTGAAGAAGGAAAATCTAGGATTCTACTGAGTAACAAATTTGGAGACAGGACCTTTCCAGATGTAGTTAATTCTCTGAGTCTGTGTCTCAGGCTGGTTATCCTCATGGCCACAAGATGGTTGCCAGGGATCCAGGCATAGACTGATACCCAGTGTCCACACAACAGGAGAATGGGAGGATTTTCCTCAATGTCTCTTTTTACTAAATGTCCAAGCCTTCCCAGCCCTGCCCTTGGAGACTTTGCCAGTGTTTCAATGGCAGAATTGGACACATGCCCGTTCCTACTCAGCCTAACAGGGGGAATGGTTGGCTTTGATGAAACACGACTGAGCAGGGGGCTGGCTGGGACCCCAACAGTACAGATTCTTTGTTGACTTGTTTTCCTCATTAAAATCTGATTTCTTCAATTTGTTGAGATATTCTTGGTGAGCTTTGTTTTGTCAGAGTCCGTGTTTAGATTTTCTAAAAAAAAATGATCTCTGTTTGCAAATTGGTAGATTTTCATGCGGCCAGATTCCTCCTTCTCCTCGTCCACCCCTGAAGGTCTGGGCACGTGGGGCCAGCCGCTGGAGCTGAGCTTGGACGTGCTCGGGCTTTCCCGCAGGCCGTACTCCCCCTGCTCCATGTGGTCCGTCGCCTTGCCTGCCTCACTGGGGTGCATGTCCCGCCAGGCCCCCCCAGGGGCTGAATTTTGCAAATGCTGGATCTGGCCTTGGCTTCTGGGGGGCGGTGTGGGCCATGGGGTGGGTCCACACGGTAGCCACTCTGCTTCCCATGCTGCTGCCATTGTGGGGGCTCGTTTACCAATTGCCAGTGTAAGTGCCCTTGACCGTGGCCTAGGCAGTGCAGGCCCCCAATCCCAGGGGTGATTCCAGTGATGTCCGTCCTCCCACAGTGAAGAGGAGCTTTTTCCCACTTGCGAGCTAGAGGCTGATACAGTGTCATCGTCAATATCTCGGACTTCAGAGCCAGACTTCCCAGGTCTGAATCCTCACCCTGTCGCTCACTTGCTTTGTGACCTTGAGCAAGTTACTTCCCCACTCTGTGCCTCCACTTCCCTGTCTCTTAAATGGGATGGCTAGGAGGTGTAAATGAGTCATAAGTGTGCAGTGCTTGGATTTGTACCTGACACATAGTGAGTGTGTGTGCTAATTACACGTGGCTCTGCTCTGGTTAGTTGAACTTTCTCATCATGGAATAGGAATTTGGCTTTACCTTTGTATTTAAACAAAGGCCTATTAAAGTCATTTCCCCCAGATGGGAGAAACAAAAAACAAAACAAAAACATTCCCTCCAATGATGAATTCCTAAATGGGATCGTCCATAACTAGAAAAGATTGCTGAGTGTATAAGTGTGTAAACCCAACAGTTAATCCCTGGTTCTGGTGATCACACGCCCGGGAGCAGGTGTTCTGGCCCGTTGGCAGGCTGCCATCAGGAGCTGGGGGGCGGGGACCCAGAAGATGGCATATGGGGTGCGGCTGGGCAGGAGTAGGTGCCCTCTCTCCTCCTGCAGGGGCTGTCTTGTGCTCAGGGCCGAGCCCTCTGTGTGCGGGCACTGCATCAGGACCGTGAAGGCAGACGGGCAGTGCCAGGCCCATGCTGCCCAGCTCAGCCTCTGCCCCAGAACGGCGAGCCCGCAGGTGTGAGCCGGGAACAGAGCTGGGGGTGGCCATGGGTTGGTGGACATTTGTGGCTGCTTCTGGTGTCGACCCTGCTGGAGGGGATGTCTGTGCTTGGTTTCCACTTGAGGATAAGGGCAAGGGTCTGCTTGCCCCTGCCCGGGGTGTCCTCGCAGTGGAGTGGGAGGACGTGGCAACATAATCTTCTCGTGTCGCAGCCAAGAGGCAGAGTCATGGGGCTGTGGATGCATGTGTCCCTGGACTGGGGCCCCAGGCATGTGCCTTGCGATGCTGAGACATCCCAGAGGGGGTGGAGCTAGGGGCTCGAGGTGGGCAGCAGGATCCAGACTCTGTGAGGGCAGATTGGGGCATCCCTCCCCCACCCTTGCCCTTACTTTGATGCATCCTTAGTAAAAGGCGAAAGATTTATACGATCTGAAGAGAAACCAGAGTATTTGATGCATCCTTAGGAGACACTTTTCTGGAGAAGATTTGGGGACATGTGTGCTTCTGAGCCATGTATGGGACGTTCGGATGGTGATCTGCAGGGGGAAGGGAGGACGGGCTCTAAGCAGGCTGCAGGGGAGGTGAGGGCAGGGCCCCTGCTCTTTCCCGCTCCCCCAGCTCATGCCTGGTGTTGTACACATGGCGTTTGGGGTCATTCTGTCCAAGCTTCAGCCTCTGATCCTCTGTCTCAACCGTTATGTGGTTTGCTTACTGGCTGCTTAGCTTGTGTTCTGACGTGGGAAACAGGACTGTTCCGCCTCCTCCCTCAACAAAGACATGGGCACGCTCCCCCTTCCTTGTTTTCATGACACAAGCCACATGTTTGCTCTCAGTACCTAGAGGACCCCTGTGCACTGGACAGCATTCTGTGGGATGGGCACAGAGTGGTGAGCTGTCCTGGGAAAGGGCTGGCACCCACAGGGTCATCCTCTCGAGGAGTGGTGAGGTAGAGAGTGTAGCGTGCTGGATGTGGGGGATGTCTCAGAGGGGGACAAAGGAGCGTGGGTTTGGACACCATGAGCTGGCATTTGGTGGTCCCAAAGATTGGACTGGAAGGTGATACCCAGGTGGTGGCATGAAACAGGGGAGCATGGGATCCATGTGGAATCTGGGGGAGGAGCTTTGAAGCTGGGGAGGCAGCACGTGCAAAGGCCCTGTGACGGGTGGCTGCCCTGGGTGCCAGTGGCAGGAGGTGAATCAGAGACAATAGTGTGTGTGTGCTGAGGGTGGGAGTGGGGAGCTCATCACTCACTGCCCTGTGGGCCTTTGCATGGACTCTGGCTCTTACTCCGACAAAAACAGGAAAAAGAATGAATACTGTTACGCTGAAAAAATAAATAAAATGGAAAAAAAAAAAAAACAGGAGCGTGGAAGGACATGTGTAGATAGTTGGTTTGGCACATGTGCCAAAGGTGTGACGCTCACTCAGGTGTTGGGACCTATCAAAGGGCCAGTGAGAAGGTTATGGCAGTGCCCTTTACAGTTGATGGGGAGAGTCTGCGAGATTCCCCATGCCGTGCACGGAGATCCTCAGACACGCAGTGCAGGCCACGGGCCTGGGGTCTGAAGGCTGTGGTTCGGGGCACTTGCTGAGGCTGGGGCCCATGCTGGGTAGGTCCTTGTAGTCACAGCGGCTGGCTGACCCAGGATGTGAGCCCCGCACCCTCCCACCTGCCACCCATCTTGCTGGGAAAAGGGATCCCAGTAGAATATTGTCTAACAGCAGACATGCGGGTGTCTCCTCCTGCTGGGGACCGGGAACATACACAACAGCATGGAACTGGACGGTCCCTGGTTCCTGGGGTTAGTGGCTGGGCCCCTTCTGTGGACAGGCCAACCCTTGGCCACATGTGTTGCCCCATTCCTGGGTTAGAGAGAGCCTGGTTCCCACGCTGCGCCTGTAGAAGGAGATGGAGAGAGGAGGCCCCCACCCGCAGAGGGAAACACAGGGAGTGAGGCTCAGGGAGATTGAGAGCCAGGGAAGGGGGACAGCAGGGGGACGGGAGGCGTGTCATTGGGACCATGGGCTGGGTGGGCCTTAGTGAGGTTACTAAGGGCCCAGGAGCTGGGCTGTTAGGAAAGACCTGTAAAGCGATAGCCACGATGTCTCTGTAAATCTACAGTTCTTCCAAAGTAAAAAGGAGATTATGAGTCAGATGCCCCAAAGCTTTTTTAAGAAGCCAGCCTGGAAACAGTGGCCAAGCATGCCCCAGGGTGGCTGGCCTCGAGGGGCCGATTAATGTGTTTCTACTCTAGGAGTTTCCCATTCTGTTCTGCAGAATTCCTTTTTGGAGGAGAGTCTGAGCAGATCCTACCGCAAGCCACTGGTGACACAGCCAGGGTCCCTGGCCTTGGCCACCTCACTGGGGCACATGGACTCATCTCTTTACCTCCTGTGATGCCTGGGGGGCAGTCTGCACACCTGGTCTGAGCCACACATGACGTCCCCACCTCCTGGCATCTGGGGAGAGTGATGGTTTACGACCGTTAACCTGAACAGGGTGCACCAGTGTCCTCGTGACCTTCCTGGGGACAGGACGCACGTCTGCCAACAACGAGGGGACATGCAAGGCCCTCACATTCCTGCCCTGAGGGGGTTTAAAATCCTGCTTCCTTGCTCTTTTCACATTTTCCTGATTAAGGTAAATGCACCTGTAGGAAAAAGAGCCAGAGACAAAGAGACCTAAGAGAAATCCGAGCCAGACGCGTTGTGTGGACGGCATTGGGATCCTGGTCTGAACCTGGTCTGAACTGGCGTGTTTCTGAGATAACTGGACACACGTGAATTTGGACTGGGTGTCATTGGCTGATAGTAAGGAATCACGTGCTATCATGTTCATAAAAAGTCTGTGTCATTTCTTTTTTTTTTTTTAAGGATTTAATTATTTATTTATTTTCTTTGACAGAGAGAAATTACAAGCAGGCAGAGAGGCAGGCAGAGAGAGTGAGAGAGAGAGAGGGGAGAGGCAGGCTCCTTGCTGAGCAGAGAGCCCGATGCGGGGCTTGATCCCAGGACTCTGGGATCATGACCTGAGCTGAAGGCAGGGGCCCAACCCACCGAGCCACCAGGCGCCCCAAGTCTGTGTCTGTTTTCAAAAACAGATCCCGAGTATCATCTCTATCACGTTTTCTTTTCTTTTCTTTCTTTTTTTTTTTTTTAAAGATTTTACTTATTTATTTAACAGAGAGATCACAAGTAGGCAGAGAGGCAGGCAGAGAGAGAAGGAGAAGCAGGCTCCCTGCCGAGCAAAGAGCCCGATGCGGGACTCGATCCCAGGACCCCGAGATCATGACCTGAGCTGAGGGCAGTGGCTTAACCCACTGAGCCACCCAGGCACCCCTCTATCACATTTTCAAAGGGCCCGAAGCCTCTTGTTGGCATCAGAGGGAGAGGGAGATTCTCAGGCGTTAGTCTGAGTGATGCCCTGAGTGGCGCATTTGCATTCTGGGGCAAGGGGGGGGGAGGCCAGCAGGGGCTTGCGGGATGGTTGGTGACTGAGTTGGGGGCAGGAGGGGTGAGGGTCAGAGCATGGGGGGGCAGGTGTGCAGATCGGCCCTGGTGAGGGGTATCGGGGTCATGTGGGACCCCCGTTAGGTTTGGAGGAAGGCAGCCTAGACCAGGGAGGCAGGAAAGATGGAGAAAGAAGAAGGTGTCGTCTGGGAATTCGGGAGCAGGGAGGAGGAGCCTGGGTTGCCAGAGTCAAGGCTGGAGGTTAGGAATTGACTTTTACCTCTTGAAAAGCAGGGAAAGTATGGGGGCTCTCATCTCCAGTGAACAAAAGGGTTTTGGCGGCCAAATATTTTTCTTTTTATTTTTTCTTTTTATTTTTTCCCATTTTATTTATTTTTTTCAGCATAACAGTATTCATTGTTTTTGCACAACACCCAGTGCTCCATGCAAAACGTGCCCTCCCTATTACCCACCACCTGTTCCCCCAGCCTCCCACCCCTGACCCTTCAAAACCCTCAGGTTGTTTTTCAGAGTCCATAGTCTCTTATGGTTCGTCTCCCCTCCCCAATGTCCATAGCTCCCTCCCCCTCTCCCAATCCCACCTCCCCCCAGCAACCCCCAGTTTGTTTTTATTTTTCTTTTTAAATTGTGGTAAAAAGGGTGTCTGGGTGGTTCAGTCGGTTGAGCTTCTGCCTTTGACTCAGGTCATGATCTCAGGATCCTGGGATCGAGTCCTGTGTTGGGCTCTCTGCTCCACGGAGAGCCTGCTTCTCCCTCTCTCACTCCCCCTGCTTGTGCTCTCTCTCTCTCGCTCTCTCACGCTCTTAAATAAATAAAATATATTTTTTAAAATTGTAGTAAAATGCATGCAAACACGAAACTTACCATTTTGATCATTGTTTTCAGTGTGCAGTTTGGGGCATTGAACACATTCCTGTTACTGTGCCTCCATCTCCCCATCATGTCCAGGATTTCCCAGCATCCCAAGCTGACTCTGTCCCCCACACACCAGCTCCCCAGCCCCCTGCACTTGCAGAGCAGGACCTGGGACACAGGCTCTGCGGTCTCTACAGTGAGGAGGCGTTGTCTGGGGGGACCGTATGGGGATGTGGGACCCTCCGTTGACTCCAGACACAGGGCCCTGGGAAAACCTCCGTTTCCGGCAGATTCATCAAGAAGAAATCCTAGCTTTCCTTGCTTTGCTTGGTAGGACAGTTTTTAAAAATATTTCACATTAAGTCTTGTTTACTTGTGATTTTTTAAAAAACTACTGGTTGCAGGAATTGCTTGTTCTTTGAATTTCTCCCATGGAAGCTCCCATCTCAAGCAGCCAAACAAAGCTTGTAGGAAGCCCTGAGACGGCCGTCCCGTGGGACCGAAGCAGCCCAGTGTTTTCTGGGAGAGGCTTGCGTCTGCTGCTCGACTTTCTGGTCTGTGAGCACGTCAAGGGGGAGCCACATCTTCCCTCCACACCGCAGCCCTTCTGTCCATGGGTCACACTCACCAGACGCTCAGTGGTGTCCCCTTTGTGTCCTTGATGCCCAGGGAGGGTGACAGCTCTCCGAGTGTAGAACCACAGAGAGCTCTCTCCCAGAGTATATGTGGTGCCTGCCCCAGGAGAGTCCCACTCTGGGGTGTGTGTTTTGGAAACAAGGCCCAGGGAGCGGTCATGCAGGGCTGGCTTCCACTGTCCTTGCAGGGATCCCGTCTTGGCCGCAGGCCCCAAGGCTGAGGAGCTGGTGGGTACCTGGGCTTGTCTCTGGAAGGGGCATTGAGCCCTTGCAGGAACACAACGGAAAGGGAACAGAACCTACCAAACCCTTCTTGGGGTACATGGGGTTGGTGGGCTTTCCTGGGCTTGCTTCTGGAAGGTGCCATTCGAGCAAAGTGGTTTTTGGAAACTGCTTGGATGGCTGCTGCGGGTGGAACAGGGGCTCCAGCCCCCACGGCCTCCTCTGGCCTCCTTCCACCCCAGCCCGTCTCCTTAGACAGTGGACATAGGCTTAGAGACTGTTTGCTGGAACCAGTGCTAACGACCAGTCCTCATGCCCCTCATGCCTTCCCCCCAGTGCCCTTTGCTTGCCCACGCCAGGGAGAGGCACCCTCTGCCCTGTTCCATCATGGAGGAGCTGAGTGTGGCCTGACACCTGTACACCTGTGTCCCTGTGTCTTCCAAGTCACCTGCATCATGGCCTCGAGGGGCACTGTGGCCAGACCCAAGCTTATGTGCAGTTCCCCACGTCCCTCAAGAAGTGAAGGGCCTGGTGTACCCGTGAGTGTGTGGGGACTGAGGTCCCACAGCTGGTCTCATGGCTGGTCACATTTGTGGGGCTCAGGGGAGTGGCCCCAGCCTCTGAATGGGGTGGGGACATTGCCAGGGGTCCCTTTGCAGAATATTAAAAACCTGTGGGAAGTGACGCATTTATCTAAGAAAACCAGCAATGATTCATGCCTGTTTCTTTTAAGCTAAGAATTGATGGGTTTGGGTCTCACATGTGTAGATAGGATTGTCTTCTGTCCCCTGGAGCCTCACCCTTGTGCGTTTCTAGATCGTTTTTTCAGTTTTGACCATCTCGCTAACACTAGGGTCAGTAAGAAGGGTTCTAAGAACGTGGGAAGGGGTTAGTTTGTTTGTTAAAAAAAAATCCAGATCTGACAGGGGACATAGGAGGACTTTTGAGCGGATGGAGATTACTACCATCATTCTGGGCAGAAAGACAAATATCTTAGGAGCAATCTTTTTCTTCCCAATATTTTTGAAAATGTCACCCAGTGATTCTCAAATTCATCTGGGAAGAGCGAAAAGGAGATTTCTGACCAAAAAAGGCTAATAAGGAAGGACCTCCCATAAGTAACATTGAAATGAGCTGTGAGGTAGTAATAAAGATGGTACAGTGTGGGGTCAGATCCGCCAAGATTGGCGGCAGAGAATGGGAAGCAGTGAGGAAATCTATGGAACTTTCCAGCGACAGTGTGCGGACCCATGGTCCCCTCCCGCGGCCGGCTTGTCCCCTGTCCTGCGGCGTACCTGCTGGTCTGCGTGGGCCATGGCTGCCCAAGTGGATCCTGGGCTGAGTCCCCTGGACGCCCTGTGCCTCAGTTTTCTTATCCGTGAGTGGAGGCGGATAGGGACAAGGGTTCCCACCTCGGAGAGTCCTGCTGGAGTCACAAACACAGCACACGCCCCACAAGGACTGCTGCCCACTCTGCGTGGGGACTCCGAGTTACACAGACTTACTATTAGTCCATGTTTGTTTTTGTTTTGGGGGAGACTCACATCAGTTAGACATTTTATTCACTGTTGAAAAGTGAGTAATTCCTCCGCACTCAGCGTTCACAGTGCTGTGCGCAGACCATGGCCCCCCGGGGAAGATCCCACCCCAGGTAGCTGTTACCCTGCCCCTTGGGGAGACCTCGCCCCTGGCAGGTGTGACCCCGCCCCCAGCAGGTGTGATCCCTCCCCGGGCAGCTGTCACCCTGCCTCTGTTGCCTCTAATCTACTTTCCGTCTCTGAGGGTTTTCGGGTGGCCGGTATCGGCTCATGTGCCCTGTGTCCTGCGGCACTGGCTTCCTTCACAGCGTGGGACGTCTTCAAGGCCCATCCACGCTGAGCCCGCGTCGGTGCTCCGCCCACTCCATGGCCTAATAGTCCCGTCGTAGGGCGAGACCAGCACGCAGGGATTTCAAGCTTCCGCAGCTGCTTCTCATTCCAGCCAGGAGTGCAAACACTGTGTCCAGGGGTGGTTGCACGGTCGCTCACTGCCGTAGGAGACTTAGTACACTTCGCAGCCTTTGGCCGTAAACTTGACATCGTCTTGGTCCATTGGCAGCTCTCTGCCCACCTGCTGGGGGAACTGCGTGGGCTTGTGTGGCCCTTGGACAGGGCCAGACAGTGTTGCTCACAACCTGGGCTCTGGAGGTGCAGACAGACTTTGAACAGTCATACGCCGAGTGTGGTGCACTCACAGCCTCAGAGCACTTGTCTGGGGTGTCTGTTTTCCCCGGAGAGGGGTGGGGGCAGGAAGGTGTGCCGACCCCTCCAGAGCCAGAAAGACCATCCTCTCACTCTTTCATTCACAAGATAAATGACTGGACCCATGTGGAGTTTGGCGCCTTTTTCCCCTGGCCCCTGGATGGGCTGCTCTCTGCACAGACCTGGGAAGCCCTTTGCTCTCTTGGGGCTCAGAGCTGGGCAGGAGATTCTGGGCCAGCAGGCAGGGTCCGGGTCTGTCCAGTCTGCTTTCTGGGGTGGGACCAGCCCTTTGAATCCGGGCAGCCCTCTGTGCGGGCAGAGAGCAGCCGCTGGCTGTAGGGCCAGTGAGGACAGTGAGCCCAGAGCAGCCCTTCACGTAGAGGGCCACATCCCCAGATCCAGTCTCGTCTTCTTGATTTCGAGAGGGGCTGACATGGTTGGCGGGGACAGGCCGTGTCCTGCCTTCCTTCTTGCTAGGGCCGGGCCAGTGATGTTCCCAGCCGGTGAGAGGCTCGTGGGAGATGCCGGGTGGGCTCGGCTCCCGGTTCTTGGGCCGCAGGAAGTAAGGTGGCTTTCTTGGAGCCCTGGAAATGGGGCCATGTGCTGGGGTGGTGGGGCCGGGGCACGGGGTCCCCAGGCCTCGCTGAGTCCGCACACCTGGCACTGGGCATGGGGCCTGTTTCACAAGGGGAAGAGCTGTGAGCCCAGGGGGTTGAATCCCGGTTCATACAACCAGGCACTGTCCAAGCCAATGCTTCCTCTCTGAGGGGACAAGAAGGGAGAGGTTGGGGCAGCACGTTGTTTCTGAAAGGGGAGGTGGGGCAGGGGAAGGGAATGGGCTGACATTCTGCAGCCAGATTGTGTTGGGGGCTCAACTGTCCCCTAAAAAGTGAAGTTCAGGGTCTAGCTCCTGTAGCTGTACTGGGATCTCGTGTGGAGGTGCCATCTTTGCAGGTGATGTTCAGCCCGGGTCCCTGGGGCGAGCAGCTCCTGAGGCAGAGACAGATGCATACCTGTGCCCGGGTCCCGGGGATGCCAGCAGCCGCCCACAGCCAGAGAGGAGCTGGGGGTGGGCCCCAAGTCGGAGCCTCTGGAGGAACTGGTCGGCCCATCCCCAACTTGGGACCTGTGGCCTGCGGGACTGTGGCGTCGCTCCTCTGCTCTGCTCAGCCCCGGCATGCAGAGACTCCCCCGGCCACTCTCCAGTTTGCTCCGGGGCTGCCAGCGGGCAGCTGGAGTGCCCTCTGGCATCGGGGGAACAGGCTCCCCGGGACCCCCTCCCCAGGGTCTTCCCCATGTGCTCCATGTCACTCAGGGTTCTGCGGGTGAAACACTGCGGTCAGAGGGCACGAGCCAGAGGAGGGAGGTTTTGGCTTGCATGACAGAGAGGCCCCAAGGGGAGCCCCTTTGGTTTTGCCCTGACTAGAGCTCAAGGCCAGCTCCGGGCAGGGTCCAGACCCCCAGGGCCCACCCTGAGCCCTCCACGTTCTCCTGCATCTCCTCCTGCTCACAGCTTCTCTGGGGCCCCGGCGGCTCAGGCTGGCATCTGCGTAGATGCTCGCGGTGACTGCTCCTTTTCCAGACAGTGGTAGCAGATTCTGGGGCTGATTCTCATGGGAAGACTCCAGGGGGACGTGGGATCCTGTGCTCAGCCTGGAGCTGGGACTGGGGAGTGTGGTCAGCATCCCCGGGTTCACGCATGGAGCGTGACAGAAGCTGGTTCCCCCAGGAAAGAGGGATCGTATGTCCCAAAGACAGGGGATGGATACTAGGTGAAAGTTTGTGCTGAACCCCAACCCCACGTGTGATGGTGTTGGGAAGGTGGGGTCCCGTGGGGGGATTAGCGCCTCCTAAAACAGACCCTGGAGAGCTCCCTGCCCCAGCGCCACGCCAGGACCCAGTGAGCATGTGACCACGGAAACCCTGTCCTCACCACCCCTCGTGACTCGGGGCCGACCTCGCTTAGGGACGGCTGGGGTAGGGACCACCTAGAGGCCTCTTCCCCCCTTGGGTGGTTCCTGGTGGCCGTCGCTGGGACCCAGCGGGAGCACCTGGCCTCTCTGTATGGCCTGGCTTCCACGCAGCGTGGGGGCAGACCCCAACGGGAGCGTCTCGGGAGGACCGGGCAGCAGCTGTCCTCTCTGACCCGGGAAGCCGCACAGCGTCAGCTCCGTACGGTCATCAGCCAGCTGTGTTCGACTGGCGGGAGCAGAGACCCCACCTCCAATGGCAGCTCTGGGGATACCCTTGTAAGGAGAGCCCACAGGGCACAGCCGGTGGTGTAGACAGGATCTGTCTGGAGTGCTGGCTGCTGGCGTGGTGCCCAGGACCCCAGGCCACCTGCTCTCTCCAGCAGCACCTCCATGACCCATGCTGGGGAGCGCCCGTGGGGGTAAGTGGGGCCCCGACTGTGATATGTGCAAGTGCTAAGCTGGGGCACCCGTGGGTGTGACCTTATTTGGGAGTAAGACCTTTGCAGACATGATCATGTCAAGATAAAGTCCTAACCAGTGGTTGGCGACCTCTAGGAAGAGGGGTTTTGCAGAGAATGTCATGTTGGCACAAAGGCCCTGTGAGGGAGGGGGCCGAGAACACAGCGTCTCCAGCACCAACCATGGAGTCCAGGCCCCCCTGTCCCCACTGCCCCGTCTCCTGAAATCAGATCCTGCTGCTCGGGGGCCCCTGCTTCTTGTGAAGTGTGCAAATCTCCCGTGGTCCCTTTTGTCACTCAGCATTGTGGCTATTTCTCGGCGTCTCTGTATCCCTGAAACGTAATGGTCCTGTTTTTTCCAACATTAGAAGACTAACTGATACATTTTCACAGTGGCGAATTTCATGTACGGAAGAAGCAGTAAGGTCTAAAATCCTTTTGCCCTAAGTCAAGGATTGTTGACTGTGTGCGCAGACCTTTTAGAAAGATAATTGGATCATGCCGTATGCGCTACACGTAACTTCAACAAGCAGTCTATTGCGAAGACCCTTCTGTGTTGAGAAGTAGTTCACAAAATCGTCTTTAGGTGGTGTGGTCGCTCATTGCGTGGACTTGCTGTGTGTCTTTAGCCTGGTCCACCCTCCTTTCTTCCCTCCATCTCTCCCTCCATTCCTCCCTTCTTATAAATACTACTACAAAAAACATTTTTACGTGTGTCTTTTCTGTTTTTTTCACCCTCTTTTCTTCAGGACATTGTGAAGATGTTTGGTGTGCTGTCAGCGCTGTGGAGAAACTTACAAAATCCTGTATTCTCTCCTCAAGGCTCTGGCCCAATTGATGGCTGTTTGTACATCTTTCTTTTCTTGTCTTTCTTGTTTATTTATGTCCTATGTTTCTGTTGCATGTTTTTGTTGATATTAGTGACTCCTTACATGTTAAGGAGCTCTCTTACCGCCTCCTCCCTTCGGTGCTTGTCCTCTTTGGCTCTTGACCCCTAAATGGTGGTCTCACGACAGCTCTCGAGACGTGCTGAGGAAGTTTGTGTGCTCGACAGCCTCCTGGTGGCTTTGTCCTCCTGCGAGCTGGGATGGACGGGTGCTGTCATCGTCTTCCTCATCCTGCAGGCGGGGGAGCTTGGGGACAGTGCAGCTTAGTGCCTCGCCTCATGCTCCTGGGTTTGGATGGGGCAGAGCTGGGACTCCAACCCCAAGCCCTTGGCGTCCACACCATGTTCCCAAGCCCCACACACCCCCGCCGTGCTGTGCTGCTTCTCAGACGCATCTCCTGTGCCTGGTGGACACGTGCGTTTATTCCTGCCCTGCGGCCGGCCTCCATGGGGCACCTTTGCCAGAGCCTCCCTTTCCGAGTGGGCAAAGACAGGCCCCGGCCCCTCCCGGCTCTGCTGGGAAAACCCAGGTACAGTTTTCCTTTATGTTGATGGTGGGGTTCCTGGACCAGCTGGGAGAGTGTCAGAAATGCTGGTCCCGGGGCGCCTGGGCGGCTCAGTTAGTTGGGCATCCAACTCTCGATATCAGCTCATGTCGTGGTAAGGGGTCGTAGGATCGAGCCCAGAGGCAGGCTCTGTGCTGGGCATGGAATCTGCTTTAGATTCTGTCTCTCCTCCTGCTTCACTCATGCTCTTTCTTTCTCTCTCAAAATAAATAAATCCTAAAAAAAAAAAAAAAAGTGGAAATACGATCCCTGGTCCCATTCCAGACCCGCTGACCCAAAGAAGGGACAGATTAGCAACACGTGTGTGTCCCATCTAGAATCCAGGTGATTCTGATGCTGTTGTGTCCTGGACTGGGCCACGATCATGTGAGCCCGCCCCTCGGACAGGGCCGCTCAGCGCTCGCTGGAGACGGGGCAGAACGTGTTGAGAACCACAGTCCTCCTTGGATTTGGGGCTGTGTTACCTGACACGTCCGTAGCGTGGGGACCCACTTTTGTCCACGGAAATGAGTCCTGTTACTGCAGAGCAAGGCATGAATCATTACACACGAAGCTTTTGAAGTCAGTGCATGGTATTTAAATAACCTTTGGCCAAAGCGAACTTTTACAACCAGTCTCCTTGGAGAATGAGGTGGCAGAGCGAGGTGGAGGGAGGCGGGGAAGGCTCCCATCCGAGGGGGCAGGAGCATTTTGTTGCCGAGATCCGCTGCACGTAAGGAGCCACTGTTGGTGCATTTCTTGGGCATGTATTGGATTTCTTAAACTCAGTTTGTACTTGTTAGAAGACCACACGGTGCTCTGGGGCTGTTCTGCTCCCAGTTCTGATGGACATATGAGTATGGGATGCATTTCATTTTATTCTAGCCTGAAGACTAATAAAACAGCGGGACAAGTGGCTCGTGCCCAGCCCCAGTGATGGGAGGCAGCAGGGAATGGCATGGATTCGGGGGTTGGGGTAGACTCAAGCCTCATCTGGGGCTTCGCAGCTCCAGCTCGCTCTGCGAACCAGCAATGTGGGATTTTCAGAAGCTGGACGTCTGGATCTTAATGTGAACTTTCCTTGTTGCAACTGCTTTTATTTATTTTTTAAAAAAGATTTTATTTATATTTTTGACAGAGAGAGTCACAGTGAGAGAGGGAACACAAGCAGGAGGAGTAGGAGAGGGAGAAGCAGTCTCCCGTAGAGTAGGGAGCCCATTGTGGGGCTTGATCCCAGGACCCCGGGTCATGACCTGAGCTGAAGGCCGATACTTAATGACTGAGCCACCCAGGCTCCCCAACAACCACTTTACTTTTGAAGAAAAACTCCCTTGTGTGGGTCATAGGTGGGGCAGACTGGGGGTAACCTCAGGATGGTGCCCTAGTCCCCAGGACAGGGAGAGTCCAGACTGAGGCCTCTGTCCATGGGCAGTCAGAGGCAGGGCTGCTGGTGGGACTGTGAAATGGGGCAGCCGCTTTGGAGAACAGTTTGGTCTGTTCCTTAAAAGGTAAACATGGGGCACCTGGGTGGCTCAGTTGGTTAAGTGTCTGCCCTCGGCTCAGGTCATGGTCTTGGGGTCCTGGGATCGAGCACTGCCTCGGTATCCCTGCTCGGTGGGGAGCCTGCTTCTTTCCCTCTGCTGCTCCCCCTGCTTGTGCTTTCTCTCGGTGTCAGTCTTGTTCTATCAAATAAATATTTAAACAACAACTCCAAAAACAAAAGAGTAAACATGGTCATATCTGACCCAGAATTTACTTCTAGTGAAAATGTACATCCGCAGAAAAACCTGGATACAAATCTTTGTGGCAGCATTTTTCACAGAAGCCCGGGACTGGAGACAACCCCCATTGCCCACGGACAGGGGAGCGGGTTACAGAAGATGGGGTTCCTCTGCACAATGAGACACTGCCGGCAGCGGGGGGTGTAGACTGCCGGCCATGCTCAGTGAGTGAAGGGAGCGAGAGGCAAGAGGCTGCTGACCTCAGGATTTCTAAGACAGGCAAAGCAACCGAGGCCCCATGAAGATTAGTGGTTGCCGGAGGCATGGGGACAGCCTGCTGCTGGGACAGGCCTTTCCAGGTGGGGGAGGTGCTGGAGAGCTGGGCTTTACAGCCCACATATTGAAGTGTGTTCAAGAAGCCACCGTCACTCCTCCACACAGGACTTGGGGGTAGGGGGGTAGGCATCATCTGGAGGACACCTTCCAGACTTTTCTCTGCATTTGCTCGTGTCCTGCAGAGCATGGGGTGGGCAGCAGAGGGCGCTCCGCCATAGCCCCGGGGCTAGGCTCTGTGCCCAGCGGTGGAATGCGGCAGCTTTTTGTCCTTGTCAACTGAGTTCTTAAAACCTCTGAGTCCAAAGAATCTGCGTCAATCAAATCCCATTTTCTCGCTGACCTGTGCGACCCTTTAAGAGCTGTTTATCACTGTTTCTGAAGGTGGGCCCCTGCGAGCCTGGGCGTCTGGGCCTGTGGGACACGAATAATTTACAATGGTTACCTGCCGGACTGAAGGATCCCTGCCGAGAACTCTTTTGTCTACCCTGGACCATTCAGGCCCTGCAAAGGATCCCCAGACAGGGGACTCTGGCCAGCCAACGGGTGGAATAAAAGCCTGGGTCTGGGCTTTAGCAAGCAAGGCCTCCTGAGAAGGTGGCTTGGGGGAGTTTCCCACAATGCTTCCTGGCGTCCAGTAATCCCGCTGGAGATGGGCCTCGAGGAGAGGCCTACGTCAGTGACCGCAGCAGGAGAACAGGATTTAGAAGTCCAGTGGGAGTCTGAGCCAGTCTGGAATTCCCAAGATTAAAAACACAAAAACAAAACATCTGTGCCACATAAATTTACTGGATGCCCCAATAGCCGTCTGGTTAATTACTCATCCTCCCTCTGAGAGGCCAAGAGCATGAACTTGCTTCTTCCTCCGTGCGGCGGCGGGATGGGACTGGGGCTGGGTGCCCGCCATCCTTCCTTGCTGGCGCGAAGAGGTGGAGGCGGTCCTGGGCTGCAAGCGCAGCGCGGGTTCCGAGTGGTGGGAGAGGCTTCGGTAGCCCTCGCCAAGGGGACAGGAAGCAGCTGTGACAGGACAGTGTGGCTGGAGCCCCCTGAGAAGTGGTCCTGCTGAAGGAAGCCGATTCATACAGGGCCAGGCCCCCCGATATTTGGAATCAGAGAGCAAAGAAATGAAATGACTCCCCCTTCAAGCATCTTGATGGTAATTTTCAAGTGTATAAAACACGTGAAAGGATCGTGCGGGACACAGATAACACCTGCCCTCTAGATTCTGCAACGGGTACTTTGCTATATCTGCTTTCCCGTAAATTTAATCACTTAGTCATCCCACTGTCTTTGTATTCTATGTCTTATTATTGTTATATTATTTTATATTATGTTATTATATAATAGTGATGTTATATATAATTATATATAAGTATATTGTTATGTTAATCAAAAACAGCTTTTCAGACTCTAACATGCCCCACACTTGAAAGCTGCTGGCTCATGGTAACATCCTAAAGTGTTTTCCACCACGCTGGGTCAAATTTGGATCCTGTCTCCCTCACATAAGTGTCACAGGGCCCAGGGCTGCTTGCAAATCAACGATATGGTTTCAGCATTGCTGCTGTTGGTCATGGTGACAGACCAGCCCCGCCGAACCGGCCGTTGAGAGCGCACACCCCTCACTCACTCCTGACGGATGCCGGGAAGGGTAGACGTTCCCCCGGTGCTACACATGAGGCCCTGATCTCGGGGCTTTCCACGCACAGACCCCTCTCCGGCTGTTGCCAAACCGTGAGGCACCCATTCTCCCGTTTTACAGGCGGGGAGACCGAGGCACGGATTGTTCTGGTGGTTTGCCCAAGGCCGCAGGGCTGGTGGGTGACTGGGTTGCACTAGGGTCCCGCACAGATGGAAGCAAACGGACCCCATCTCTGACATACATGTGGGCTGTGAGTTCTAAGACCCGGCAATGCCAGATGTCGGGGCAGGACTGGGGACTAGGCTCTGCTCTCCGGATGCAAATTGGTACGCGCTGAAAGGCAGTTGGGCCAAGTGAGGCAAGAGTCACAGGCCGCCGTCAGTTGCCTGCTAGGAATTCGTTGCTGTGAAGCATTTGCCGCCAACTTTACCTCCAGGGACGTTGCCTGCGGGCTCGGCGATGCTCTGGAATGTTTCTGGGTGACGGTGTTCAAACACCGTGAGTCTGCAGAAAAGCTTGTGCTGTGGGGAAGTGTCAAGTAGCACATACCAGGTTACAAAGCAGAATCCAGGAGAAACAAAGTAGCAATAGTTTTACGGAAACTGCATATAGAAACTACAAGTAGTAAACTGAGTGTGCATAGACTGTGCAAAATAGTCATGCGTAATGCGACACACTGGACAGATAGGTACCCGAAATATGAATAGGCCTTATTTCCAAGTGGGGCTCTCTGGGGAGAGGGGGTCATAGCTGCTGCCTCTCTTTGGGCTTGTTGGTATTTTCCCCAGTGGGTGTGCATTCATGGACTATCTTAGGAATCAGATGCTGTACCCCCACTCCCATAATTGAGGCCAAAGAGAATGCAAGCAGCTCAGTCTAAACTTTTTTTCTTATTTTTGAGTGCAAGGAGGCTTTGGGAGAAGGGGGAGGGGAATCAGCAGATCAGCGCTAGAGGGTAGGGGTCCTCTCAAGTGGTGGGCCTCATGGTGGAGGAGGCTGCGTGAGTGGCGGGGTGTATGAGAAGCAGCGGGAGTGGTCCCCGGTCCCCGTGATGCAGGTAGAGCCAGCGGTGGGGCCAGCACAGGGGAATGCCGAGCTAGGCGAGGACAAAGTGTTACCTTGAGGTGTACCTGGGTATACCTATGGCTTTATAAGCCCTTGCCTGCCCTTGGAAATGGGATAGTCTCAGGCTTGTGCGACCCGGTGGAAGAGCAACCCAGTGGAAGAGGGAGAAGTGGTTTGTGGAGAGAAACTGTGGATAGCTTTGCTAAGGATGTTGTGCAGCTCTGTTTTCCAAGGGGAAAGAAGAGTAACCCAGGAGAACCAAGAGATGACCTGGTTGGCCTAGACCCTTCCTTGGGAGGAACTGTGATAGTAACAAGGATAGCATTGGGACAGGTGTGGTCCACGGGGCATGGCCCCTCGGGCATCTGGAGCTGGGTCCGGGGCTGGAGATGCATGGGTTGGGCCTCTTGGAAAAAATGGGATAGGGTTTTTCTCCGTTAATAAAAACAGGTACATCTAGGCCAGCTAAATTCTAGAAACGTTCATGGAACATGTTTGAAATGACGATGATGATGGTAATAGCAACTCCAATTACTGTCGTCATTTCCAGAACATGCTTCCCATGCTGCTGCATCTCGTTTCCGGCAGGCAGGTATGGTGTTGTCGGCAGAGGAGGGATGGAATCCTGTAAGTCCTAAAAGACCTTGGCAGGGTTTCCCAAACCTAGAATCAACGCTGAACGTGAGTCTTGTGGAATCAGTCAGGATAGGTTAGCTTGTACTGCTGTAACAAGCACACAGAAAATCTCAGCGGCTTGAAAATATGATGACTGCTCCCTCCTGTCATATGCCCATCACAGTTCCCCTGGGCTGAAAGAGCACCATCTCTGTCATATGTCTGTGGTTGCAGCAACCAGGAAAAGAGATCATGGAAGGCCACGTGTGGGCCCTGAAAGCATTTCCCTGGCCCTGACATGGAAGAACTCCTCCCAGAGTCCTGGCCTGAGCATGGCACGTGGCTTTGCTCAAGTCCCTAGAGGGATGAAGGGAAGGGAGGCACGCACTGCAGGAGAGACGCATTATCTCACTGAGCTCTTGCAATGTCATATGTTGGTACAGTGAGGATTTCTGTCTTCCGCAAGAGGAAGCTGTCTGCACAGCACACTTTGGGGGTGGAGGTCATGGGGCTCCCACTCGGCACTGGGAGAGTCCAGAATCCAGCCGGTGAGGTCTGTCACAGGCCCCAGAGTGCCTGGCCAGCGAGGATACTCCCAAAAGCACACCTGCTGGGTCTTAATGCCAGCCTTTCTCTGACATACATGTGCCTGATGGAAATAAGTCATTTCTCAGATGTGTATGTAGCAAGAAAATATCTAACATTTTAAGCAAAATACGCATACACAGTCTCACAATACACTCAAAATCCAATTGGCAGAACCTCAAAGTCGTCTGTCGATGTTTTAGAAAGGCTGCCTCGTGTCGGCAAGAGGGCTGAGCCCCTCAGATATCCCAGAAGTACTGCTTTCAGGCCAACAGTAATAACAGTGATGGGAATTGTCTGATCGTCGGGAGTGATGTCTTATGATTTTCTGGCTACGAACATGATAGTCTGCCGCACGTGTGCGATAGGTCTGCTGATTCTTAGTTATGTTGGGGAAACTTGGTTGGGGCATCTGGGTTGGTGTGTAGCATATCCTAGCTTTTCCCATGTAAAATAATGGGAAATAGGTCTTGGGTGGGGGCAGTTTCACACAGAGCTTCTGACTTGTCCAGGAAGGGATTGTAGAGACAGAATGAGACCTGCCTGTGCAGAGAAGTGGCCCATATAAATAAGTTGCAAAAATTCACAAATTCCTGAGTCTGTGACCCCAAATAAAGGACATGAGACAACAGGGCTGTGCATGTGTTTTGGAGGTGGTCCATCCGACCTTAGGGAAGGACCCGGCCCCCCGCGAGGCTGAGGTGTCCCCGCGGTCCCACAACGCGCACGTGTGGTAAATCCGCGAACAGCATGTTGCCACGTCAGCTCCTGTTTGCAGACACATGTGGGTGACACACACAGATACTTAGTTTATGAAAGTATAATGCCATGCCTGGGGGAAATCGCAGTGTGGAGCGTACCGTCTCTAGCATTACCACGTAATGATTTTCTGCCTCTCACAGGTGGCTGGAAGCCGGAGGCACCAAGTAGTGCTGCTGTTCTGAGCACAGATTGAGACTTCTCCGTCCCCTTCCCCAGCATGGGCAACTCATTTCCAGGGAGGGGCTGGGGCCGGGTAGGGGCTGCCGCGTGGCCAGCAGTCACAGATTGGATCTGATTTCAGATCAAGGGTGTGGAGGTTGGCTGAAGGACAGTGGCACAGGCTGGCCACCCAGGGACGGCTCTGGCTCATGCTTGGGGTTCACGGAGGGTCTCAGTCACCTGTCTCTGGGGTATGGGCTGAAGGCAAAGCTGCTATCAAGGGCATGGTCCTCTTAGGATGGCACAGAAGATGCAGAAAAGGAAGCTCAGCTGGGTAAGCACCTTTCACATGTCTGATCTGGTCAGCCCCCTGCTGCTGCAAGGATTACTGTCAGGGAGGCCTGTTGCCCTGGTGTCCCCAGGATCTCTTGGTGAGGTCCATCCCCATAACCTCATCCGCCCCCAGACCTCTGCCAGCGATGCACATCCCTCTGGTGCCACAGGAGTTTCTGTGCCATGAGCCCTCCTCCACCCCATACACCAGTCCTTTTTCCACTTTTACTAGAATTTAGCCATTCTGTATGCCATTCCTCCACTGTCAGCTCTGTGCCTTATTTGGTGAAAGCACTAGACAGTTCCTGACATCTTTCTCCTACGTCTAGACAAATTTCCAATTATTTGGGCTTTGGGGGATCATAATACATTAACCCAGAAGAATACCCTTGAATGGTAGAATTTTTGACCCACGAGAAACCAGCTGTTGAATGAGACACACTTGCGCTGACGTTTCATTGGTGGGGCTTCCCCTGGTGCCCCCCATTGCATTTGGCTGTTTCTGCTCCAAGGAGTCTGGAGGCTTCTGTGCCAGTCTTCTTGTGCCTGCATCAGGAACTAGGCTCTAGTGTGATCAGCAAGCACTGCTTCAGCTGTTTCTGGTGCCCCGTGTAGAGTTAGGCTGGAGACACTGCTTCAGGAAGTAGTCTTCCTTTCTTGGACCTGTGTTGACAAGCAAACCTCAATCACA
Source organism: Meles meles (assembly GCF_922984935.1). Classification (NCBI taxonomy): domain Eukaryota; kingdom Metazoa; phylum Chordata; class Mammalia; order Carnivora; family Mustelidae; genus Meles; species Meles meles. The sequence goes on along the minus strand of NC_060077.1, from coordinate 19,425,402 downwards.
GCTTCTTGGTTGATGTTAATCCTGGCTATTCCCCACAGAGCCCCGGGCTCGTGACTTTCCTGAGTGTGATCCTTATTACAATCTATCAGCTGGCTGGACAAACAGACCAGGCGGTGAGCTGCCAGCAGGGTGAGAAGTATATGGGAGAGCAGCCGAGCCATCAAGGGAAGGCGGGCTGGAGCAGCTCATCCTTTATTTATCAGTGTAATGGAAATCCTCGCCAGAGTGTTAAATATACTTCATGCTAGGGTCACATCTTAAATATATCTGCAGCATATTAATAATTAAACAGACGTGGGAAACGTTCGGTTTGGGGATGGAAAGTAGGAATCATCAGCTTTATGCAGAGAACCCTCCCGATGGGAGTTCTGTCTGAATGAGGGCTTAAGAATTAGTCCATAGTTTAACTGAAAAGTACCCTCTTGTGGGAGAGAGAACAGGGAGGAACCCTAAGAGAATATAATGCAGTATATTTTAGCACAATTCTTCTCTGAAGCCTAAGATAAAAAAGAAAAAAATATTGTTATATCAATTAAAAATGGGTTTTTAAAGGTTTGTTTTTTTTTTAAACAATACACAGCTAACAGTGCCTTAAACAAATAAGGCTTTACTTTTTTTGCATGAGAGGAAGCTTGAATGTAGGCAGCTGCTGGCCATGATTTAATGGGTCAAGGATATCAGGGCTGTCATTATGCTTCTCTTGGTCTTTCTGTCATAATTGCAAAATGGCTGCCACAGCTCCAGCCATCACATCTGTATTCAGGACAGGAAATAGGGGAAAGAGGGATAACACTAACTTCATCTATTCCTGTCATCAGGAAAGCAAAAAAACTTCTCCGAACTCCTCCCTCCTGACACCCATCAGATGTCCGCTTACAGCTGATCGGCCAGAACGGTAGAGCTCAGCTTCCGCTAATGCCAGCAGTACATTGCCACCTGCAATTAATCAGTATCCTGCTTATGTGGGAAAAGGGATGAATGCACGTCAGAAAGGATCAGCGTATGCCACACCAGATGCATTTTGCACGTCACTCAGCATCTCCCTTTGTTTTAGGAGAGCTACTTGTTCTCTGCTTCCCCAGGAGCGCACTCCTCAAGGCTATCCCGTGCCAAACACAAGGTCCTGAGTTCCACCGAGAAGCCCAGCCCTGCAGCAGGTGCCCAGGGATGCTGGGCTGGATGGGCACTCAGGAATCAGCACTGGGGATGGAACGAGAGCCCGAGGGCTCCGTTGTGTGTCTTGGAGCGAGTCCTCTCTGCATGAGTGCCCTGTGGACAAATGGACCAGGAGAGCATGGGTCACCAGGAGTGATTCCAAGATAAGAGCTCTGTCCTTGGGGTCATTTGGGGATTTTTCTACTTTTACTTGGATTTTTCTACTATTCTACTTCGGCATTCAAAAAAACTTATTTGGGGGGCACCTGGGTGGCTCAGTTGGTTAAGCGTCTGACTCCTGATTTCCGCTCAGGTCATGATCTCAAGGTCGTGACAATCGAGCCCTGGGTCAGGCTCTGTGCTGAGTGAAGAGTCCGCTTGAGATTCTCTCTCTCCCTCCCCCTCCCTCCACTCTCTTTCTCTAAATAAACATTTTTTTAAAAAACCTTTATTTGCATATGACTTAACACTACAGCAAGAATGGCATAAAGAACTCCTTTATGATCTTTTTTTTTAATTAATTAATTTATTTTCAGCGTAACAGTACTCATTGTTTTTGCACCACACCCAGTGCTCCATGCAATACATACGTGCCCTCTCTATTATCCTCCATTTGGTTCCCCAACCTCTCACCCCCCACCCCTTCAAAACCCTCAGGTTGTTTTTCAGAGTCCATAGTCTCTCATGGTTCATCTCCCCTTCCAATTTCCCACAACTAGGGGGTATAGCTCAGGGGTAGAGCATTTGACTGCAATTTCCCACAACTCCCTTCTCCTCTCCATCTCCCCATGTCCTCCGTGTTCTTTAACTGGATTCATCTATTGTTTATAAATTGCCCCAAGTTCTTCATCATTTTACTGACCTACCTAGTCTATTGTCGATCTATCCACGTACAGGGAGAGAGGAGGAGGGAGATGCTTGCCCCAAGAACCTTCTATTTGAAAGTAAACTGCAACAGTTTTCCCTTTTATCCCTAAATATTTGTTTTTCTAAGAACAAAGACATCTTCTTACAGAGTCACAGTACAGTGATCCACACCTAAAAATTTAACACTGATGAAAAAAATCTTACCTAGTCTGCAGTCATTTTTCTGACTGTCCCTTGGTCAGTTATTATACAGGTCAATTATTTTGCTGACTGTCCCTTGGTTTGGCTTTTGCCCGATGTCTCTTCAGAGTGGATTTGGTTATGCATTTTTGGCATGGTTACTACACAGTAATGTGGACCCTTCTCAGGGTATCTTGCCAGGATGCACGGGGTTTCCATCTGTTCTGCTTCTGGGGATGTTTGGCTTCCTGGGGAAGGTAGTGTCTGCGGAGATCTTCCACTCTGAGGCTCCCAACTTTTGTCTCATTCTTCTATCGAGAGTACCTGGGTAGGTAGTACCTGGGTGGCTCTGTGGGTTAAAGCCTCTGCCTTCGGCTCAGGTCATGATCCCAGGGTCCTGGGATCGAGCCCTGCATTGGGCTCTCTGCTCCGCAGGAAGCCTGCTTCCCCTTCTCTCTCTGCTTGTCTCTCTGCCTACTTGTGATCTCTGTCAGATAAATAAGCAAAATATTTAAAAAGAAAAAAATATATTTAAAAAGAAAAAACCTACTGATCAAACCATTTGGAAAACTTTGGTCAGGGAATGGCAAACTTTTTCTTTTTTTCCTTTTTTCTTTTTTTTCCCACATAAGCAGGATACTGATTAATTGCGGGTGGCAATTAAAGTAGGCTCCATGCCCACCATGGGGCTTGAACTCCCCACCCTGAGATCATAAATCATACCCTCCACCTACTGAGCCAGCCAGGTGCCCCCAACTTTTTCTGTAAAGGGTCAAAGAGCAAATATTTCAGTCTGTGTTGACCATCTAGTCTCCATAGAGCCTCTTCAGCTTGGCCATTAGAGCGTCCACACAACCACAGACATATGTAAACAAATGGGTGTGGCAATGTACCAATAAAATTTTATTTACAAAAACATGTGCTGGGCCAGATTTAGCCAATGGGCCGTGGTTTGTCGACTTACCCCTTATACCACTCACCAGCTGGTCTCTTGCTTAAAGCCAGGAATTTTCCCTTGTGGGTGATTTTCAGACTCTGATAGGGTGTCACTTTAGGGTCTTAATTCTTGATGCATAGATTTTCAAAGGATGAATCATATTATGCCACAGGCTGATGTATAATTTTGAAGGTGTTGCGACATCAACTCAGGTCAGAATGGCTCAGTCCCCTTGAGCTTGGTCTAGAGATTTTCCACTAGAGACTGTCCAGAAGGACCCCAACAAGGGACCAAACATGGATTTTGTTCGGTTTGCACAGTTGGGAATTAATCTGAATTATTTGGGGTGGGACTTGAACCCTGCTGGTTACTACAGGCTCTCTTCTTCCTCCTTACACTGCCCTCCTTCCTGCATTGATGATTTCTACTTGACCCCAAAAGCACGTGTATTTTCCACCCTTTTGTCAGATCTTGGTGAGTAGGGGGTCACTTTCTGGAATTCCTCCCTTCTCTTGTAGCCATGGAATGCTAAATCCCAGAAGGAAAATTAACCCAACCAGGATGTTTATATTTGATGCCCCAATTAGCCACCTTCCAAGAAAAGAACCTCTGTCACTCCGCGGGGAATCTGCTGGCTTGGGAAGGCTGTCATCATGAACTTAATCTGTTTGGCTCTGTGTGGTTCCGCAAAGTGGGTGGTACGACCTGCAGCGCAGGCAGGCTCCCGATCCCAGTGCTGTGCTGATAGTGGGTCCGAGTGTTCACCCTGTCTGAGCACGGGCACCAGAAAGGAGGCAGCTGCGGGGAAGGAGTGTGAGCAACGCTCTGTTGGCTTATTTCCCAGGGAGGCAGGTTTGGGGGGCACTTTGGCACAAAGGGACTGGCCTGCGGTTACCCTCCATCTGCGGTGATGTCCGTCAGGCAGTTTCTGCTGCTCCCGCGTCCCCAGGGGAGGAAGCAGGTGCCACCCTGGGCCAGCCCAGTGAGAGAAAGGGTTCAGTACCACGTCCTGGGAGCCGCATAAGGACTCCCTTGGATCTGCCTAACGGGGAGTTTCTACGGAGGAAAGGCAGAGGTAAGTCCACGTCTGTAACCTCTTGTCGAAACTCACGTCTAACCTTGAAACGGACGCCTCATCTTCACATTCTGCAACTGTGATGTTTGAGTTCTCGGAATCATCTGAGAAGGGTTGAGCTGATTCGATTAAAAAACCCCACCGCAGACTCTCCTCGCCAGGGAACGTGCCTTTCTCGAGAGAGCGGGGCACGTCCGGGAAGCGCAGGGCTCCTTTGAGGAAGAAGGGTCGCACTGGAACCCAGGATGAGGGCGGACTGGTGGCTCTCGGTGGGTCTTGGTCCCACCTGCCCTTTCCCGGGCTTTCCACCCGGGCGTCCTCTCGGAGGGGCCACGGAGCTTGTCCCTCCCAACACGGACATGTCTCTTGTCCCTCTCTCTCTGCCGCGTAGTCCGCTGTAGTCGTGGTCTGTCGGCGCATTTGGCAGGCGTCGTCACGTGACTCAGAGCTCGCAAACTCATGGTCCCAGGGAGCAGGCGGGTGATGACCTGAGTTAAACCCCTGGGGGGATGGAGTGAGCAGGAGGAGGACGCGGTGTCCACGGCTCCACCATCCACTGTCCACCCAAGGCCGCGAGGGCCCAGCGTCAGCCCACCTGGTTTTTCTACTCAAGTCAGAAGTCTACATGTGCCCATGCCGGCATGAGGTTTTAAAATCTGGTCAGCAAATTCAGTGTAAAAACTGTGGACCACACACAAGTAACTTAGACCCGTGTCCAGTTACAGATATCTTGGGGGATTCTGCTATTTTCTCCCAGAAGAGCCTGGACAGGGGCCTCACCGCAGGCTGGACAGCAAATGTGTCTCGCCTGTCCTTGTCTTGGATCGTTCCCCTGCTGTTTGTCCCAGGTCCTACCATTCTGTTGGGTTGGGGGCCTGGGAGGCCGCTCTCTGGGGTCTTGTCTGCTGGACCCTCTGGTTTAGGAGCGTTTGGAATTTCCTCCAGGCAGGCCACTGACGAACCCCCGATGTCACCAGGAGACCGTGTTTGTCAATGGGTCCCCCCCTCCCCCGGTCTCACCCAGGACTGCAGGCGGGCCAGGAGCGCTGCAACTTGCCTGGGTGGGTGCCTCCAGGCTGGGAGTGTAGCACGGAGACTGAGGTCCTGGGTCTTTTATGCATTTGTCGGAACAAACCTCTATCAGGCCTGTTTACCACTTTAAGGATTTGTCTATTTGAGAAAGAGAGAGAGAGAGAGAGAAAGCGCATGCGCGTGCACACGCAAGTGGGGGGAGGGGTGGAGGGAGAGAGAGGACCCCAAGCAGAATCCCCTCTGAGCATAGAACTCGATGTAGGGCCCGATCCCATGACCCTGAGATCATGACCTGAGCTGTCACCAGGAGTTAGACTTTCCACCAGTCGAGCCCCCTGCTGCCCCAAGCATCTCGGTCGTTTTACACCAAGTGTCACACCGTGGAGACCTGTGCGGAGTTAAGCAAATTGGAAGATGTCAGATAAAAACACAGGTCCCAGTTTGTTCAGAAGAGCCAGAAGACCACATGCCCTCAGGGTAAGCAGGGACTGGAGCCCCCATGCAGGGACCCCCTGAGCAGGTCCTCTGCTGGCCTGCCCTCGGGCCCAGGCCCTTCCTCTCTGTTCTGCTGTTAGCAGCAGGACTGGCTCCTGGAATCACATGCTGGGTGTCCTTGCTAAGTGGCTCTAGGGGGGCTGGGCCGGGGAGGCATCCGCCAGATGCAGGGGTGCAGGAAAGAGAAAAGATAGTGTTTCTCCCTCTACCAGGTGTCCCCGTGGCTCAGCTCTGCCGGAACCCGTCTTGCCCTGTGGTCCCTACCACTGGGGAGCAGCACTATCCTCGGCGGGGTGAGCCCCCACCACCCGCTCGCTCCATCGAGGCACAGCAGCTCCCTCCTGCTCTGGCTGAGTGTCGTTGTGCCTTAAGGTGATGGGCTGAACAGTGTGCCCCCAAAAGCCATGTGTTGAAGTCCTAACGCTCCTTTCCCTCAGGACCCTGACCCAATTTGCCCGGTGTGCTCCTAAGAAGAGATCTGGGCACAGACGCGCACAGCGGGAAGGCCACGTGATGTCACGCGGAGAGGGGGCATCTGCACCCAGGAGAGGGGTCTCAGGACGGGCAGGCTTGCCAACATCCTGGTCCCCAGTTGTCAGCCTCCAGAACCTGGAGGAGATGAAGCTCTGCCCTTGGAGTCCCAGCCTGGAGTCCTTGGTTCCGGCGGCCCCAGCCTAGGCTTCACACACCTATGCCTGGGACCTAGCAACACGGACCTTGTATCTTCTCCCCATCTTTATTATTGTAGATTTAACTGGAAACCGGATGTTTTTAGCACCCATGTCCCCGTTAAAAGCCAGAAAGTAAGAGATCCCTGGAGGGGTGTAGGATTTCACCCTTAGTCCATTCCACTGATTTATTAACCCGGTGGGTCCCCTTAGGCAGCTGACTTTGCAAACCCCGATTTAAATTTTAAGCTGTCCTGCCAAAGCCGTGTCTGAGAGTAAGGAGCCCATTTGTCTTCGATGGTTGGGTTTCCTGGGGTGCGGGGTAGGCTGATGTTGGTTTTGCCGCTGGAGCCATCTCTGCACTTGGCAAGGTGCACAGTTTTGAAATTCCTGATGGGAGTTTCCCAACCAGCTGAAAACACCTGTCACAAAGTCTCTCTTCCTGCCCGTGAGCTGTTGGGGGCGACAGTCTCATGTGTTTCTTTTCCTGGTAGCAAACAAGGAGCCGAGATGACTCATTGCTGCCCAAGACCTTGGGACTGAAACGTCCCCAGGCCTGTCCCGCGGAGGGGTCATAATGCCTCGTTTTGTTGGGCGTCAAGCCACTCTTTCTATAAACTTCTGGAGAAATTCCAAGTGCTGTAAACAACTCTCAGCTTGTTCTTCCATGGACTCAGGAAAAACACACGCTCTGAGCCAAGGGAGGATAAATGAGAGAAGGCACGTGTTTGGGACCTTTGGGTTTGAACATGACATCTAAGTGGGTGTGGGCTGTGGGCTGTGGGCTGTGCCAGGTGGCGCCAGGCTGTGGGGTTCAGGGTGGATCTGCTCCAGCGGGTCCAATGGCAGGTCTGCTGGGCGATGTGGGAGAGCAGCAGCCACCTGCCCCTGACCTGCCCCTGACCTGCCCCTGACCTGCCCCTGACCACCCCTGACCTGCCCCTGACCTGCCCCTGACCTGCCCCTGACCTCCCCTGACCTGCCCCTGACCTGCCCCTGACCTGCCCCTGACCTCCCCTGACCTGCCCCTGACCTGCCCCTGACCTCCCCTGACCTGCCCCTGACCTGCCCCTGACCTCCCCTGACCTGCCCCTGACCTGTTCCTGACCTCCCCTGACCTGCCCCTGACACACCCCTGACCTATCCCTGCCATACCTGGGCCCTGCCCCTGCCCTAGTGACCTCCCAGCATCTCCTCCACCACTGCTCTCTCTTTGATCCCTCCCTTCTTGTCGGCTGGCTTCCTGCCCCAGGCTATGGTAGTGACCCTGTGACAGCAGAAGGCACGAGGTCACTCCCATCCCTCTGGAGCTGGTTCCTCTGGCTCAGAGTGAGCTCTGACCACCTGGGCCATATCCTGCTCCCGGTCACCTCCTCAGGGTGGGCCTCCAGAGCCATAGGGGCCCATTCTCTGCATCCCCAGCCACCTCCCTGCCCCCGGCACAGTGCCAGGAAAGCAGGAAGCTGTTTGCACCGTGGCCTGAACACCCAGGGCAGGCGGCACGGTGAACGCTGGAGACAGCTTCTTGGCTATTCACTCCAGTGAACATGTCAGTGGGGTGACCAGCGTGGTCTGAAGGCAGGTGCTGAGGGCTCCGAGATACTTACCCTTTATAATGGCTGTTGCGTCTGTGGCTCAGAGCAGGTGCCCTGGGACCAGGGACCTAGGGGGGGTCAGTGCCCTGGGGTCCACCCTGCGGTTACTGACACCCCCGTAATGCCATGCCCACAAGGGTCATATTTTCCCTAACTCAGGAGCGGCTGCTGAGTGGAGCCCAGAGGCAGCTGTCCCTTGTGGAGACCACTGGCCTCCCACCTGCCCCCATTCCCTACACTGCCACAAGGTGGAAGGGGGCTGTCCGTGGTCCCAGACCCCCGGGGGCTGGTTTCAAACCAAACATGGGTATCAACCTGCCATTATCAAATGTGACGTATTATCTTGGTGGATTTTCAAGGGTTATTTTTGTCTTAGGCTGCTTTTCTGTGTGATTTTCTCCTGCATGTACTCGGATGTGTTCAAACCAAGTAGATACAGGATTATGGGGTAGACTTGGTGCAAAGTCACACGGACACACAGCAGGTGTGATATGAATGTTTCCGACTCTTCTACCGCTCTGCATCACTGTCCCCACTCAGCCCAGCAGCCAGAGTGAAACAAGTGTTAAGTAGCAGGCACGTTTCAGTATGTCCTCTGTATGTGTGCACGAGATTAATTTAACATATATTATGTTTTCAATATGAGTATAGAAATATACATTGCATATTATATAATACTTAACCCTTGCTTAAAACATCTATATTTTTTATTTTAATTACAGTAAAATTTACCCCTTTTAGATTTATGGTTCAATGGGTTCTAGTAAATAATTGTGTGGGGAGTAAAAAAATACATATATAGTACCACTTGCACATGGGAAAAATTCACACTGTGCCAAAAGAGATGGGATCTTGAGCACTCAAACTCTTAGTCCCTTGTCCCTCTCTCAAGAGGTGACCGTGCTTACCATTGTGCATAAGTTTCCTGAAATACCAAGCATTCCTATTTTATATGCAAACAAGGAATAGAGACACACAGTGTTTTTCTTTTTTTTTTGTTTAATATGTGTTGGACATTGTATGCAGCCACACCTCACTTTATTGGGGGGTGCTGAACTGTGCATCTACATCCTTTGCTGATTTTTCTCTTCGATTGTTGGTCTTGTTGATTTGCAAGAGCTCTTTGCATATGAAGCAATTTAGTCCTTAGCTTGTCAAGAGGCAGACTTATTGTGAAGCTCATGAAGTTTAATTCTCAGAGACTCTCATTTGTATGAACCCTCACAAGACCCTGGAAAGGACCTAGAAGTATGTTGATAAAATCTACCCAACTAAGTTATTTTCACTGCAATAATTTAAGAGGATTATATCTTTCAGTTGAGACTTCCCTCACACTGGCATTCTCAGGCAGGCTATGGGCATTTTTGAGATCTGGCTAAGAGGCAGTTCTGTTCAGGTTGCATTTAATTTGGATGTAGTGGGATACATATAGGGGGTTTTCTGTCACTTATGGGTATAAGTCATCACTAGCCATCATGCTATGGGAAAGCTTCCTGTAAGACTGCCTCTTTTTTTTTATGGTGAAAAATTTTATATTTAGCCAGTTGGACTCAGTTTAGATGATCCCAATTTTGTTGGCAACATCCAAAGCATCATAGTTGGAAGCCAGTCAGACATATGACTTCTCTCCATTGGGTCTGGTCAGGGTGTTGACCTTGGTCAATGTAATACAGTGTCTTCACAGCCTGTTCAGTCTGGTGCTCAGTTGGCCTTGGCATCCACGGTGAACACAAGGGTACGTTGTCTTCTGTGTTCTTTGTGGCTGACCCAGTGGTCAGGGGGAGCTTGATGGTGGCATTGTGGTCAAGCTCGTTTCTCTTGGGGATGCTGTTTTGAGGATATTTGGGCTGCTTTCGGAGACTCAGAGTTTTGGGTCATTGGAACGTAGGTGACGTGAGAATCTTTTTTTGTGTGACTGTGGATGCCTTTTAGCTCTGCTTTCTTGGCCTTCAAAGACTTTGCTTCGGCTTTGGGAGGGGTGGGGGATTCCTTCTTCATGAAAGGGAAGACTTCCGCTCTTTGTACCAAATTATCCTTCACAGTCCTGTACGGCCAAAGACTGTGTCATGATACGGACCATGGAGTTCAGCGCTAGAAGCACGTGGTAGTGGGTGAGGAAGGAGGTCTGACACAGATGGAGACAGAAGCCAGTCCATGGAAAACCTTCCAGCCCTCGAAAGTAAAACTTTCGGATGATGCCATTCTCACCAACATGCGGCTGACTGGGAAATCAGTCAAATCCAATATAATTTCTTAGAACTCAGATGTACTCCCTGGAACTTGCGTTCTAACACCCAAGTACATTGGTTATAATTTAATGTGAAAGAAATGTATTAAAGAAAACTTAGAATCTACTAGTGAAACTAAAAAAACACAATTTGACCCATTAGGCTCTGGGAAATAATTTTTTTGTCTAATCTCTCAGGAGAGCAAAAACACTACAATGTCATTGTGCAGAGGTCATCAAAGATTGTGCAGCTAAAAATTTTTAAAAAAAGTTATGGAGCTGTGTCAGGTGGTTAATTAAAAAAAACACACAAAATGCCATTTTTGTGGATTTTGCAATGTCTCTGGGATTTGTCAGCTTTTTAAAGTGTATAATTCGTTGTGATTTATTTTCTCATTCTTTATAAGAAATTGTTTTTGTACCAGTTTGTACTGGTGGGTTTTTGTTTTTGTTTTTCTTAAACAGGGCTCCCCATGTGGAGCAAACTCCGGGCCCTACAAAACCTGGACCCACACCCAAGTCTAAAACTTGTGTCATGGATATTTTATCCTGATTTCTAGCTCATCTCTTGGTTTGTTCATGGCGTGTTTTCACCGTGCACTAGTTTTAAATTTCCACGTACTCAGATGTGATGGGTGTTCCTTTCCATCCTCTCTGGTTTTTCGCTTTGCCTCGAAAGTCCTTCATGGTATCTTCTGGAAGGTCTCATTTTTTTCCTTCTCATGTTCAAATGCTTGATTCATCTGAAGTTGATTTTTGTATAAGGGTATTTAAAAATTTTTTTAATTGTTGTCTTAAGATTTTATTAGAGAGAGCAAGAGAGAGGGAGAACAAGCATGGGGAGCAGGGGTCAGAGGGAGAAGCAGACTCCCTGCTGAACAGGGAGCCCAACATGGGACTCGATCCTGGGACCCTGAGATCATGACCTGAGCTGAAATAAAAAATTAGACCCATATCTGACTAAGCCACCCAGGCACCCCTGGAAGAGTATTTTAAAAAATTATCCAGTTTTCTGTGTATCATTTGTGGGCTAATAAATCTTTTCTTACTGATTAGAAGTGCTACTTCATCATATATTAAGCTCTCCTATGTAAGTGGATATATTTATCCAAGTCTGTTCCCATGTATTTGTTCATGCAGCAAGACCAAACACATTTATTTATACACTGATAATATATTTTAAGGTCTGATACCGTTAGTAATCCTTCATTACTCTTTTTTATCTTAAAAAATATCCAGGCTATACTTCCATGCTCGTATTTTCATATAAATATAGTTTAGAATCAGCTCCCAAAGGTCCAAAAAAATCCTGCCCTTTATTGTAATCACATTAAACTTTAGGACTGATTTAGGTAGAATTTATGAAATGTAAGTATCCCCTCCAAGTCTAATGTGTGCTTTTCTCCTTACACAACTTTCTTTCCTTTCTCTGTTTATTCAAATACATATATTATACATTTCTGGTTCAAATCACTTGGAGGTTTTTTTTTTTTTTTTTTTGCATGCACTTTTTTTTTTCAAAGATTTTATTTATTTGACAGAGAGATAGCACAAGTAGCCAGAGAGGTAGGCAGATAGAGAGGGAGAAGCAGGCTCCCCGCTGAGCAGAGAGCCTGACATGGGACTCGATCCCCAGACCTTGAGATCATGACCCGAGCAGAAGGCAGATGCTTAACCAACTGAGCCACCCAGGTGCCCCCAGATAAATAAAATCTTAAAAAAAAGAATATACAGGAATTCTGTTCTAGTCTATTCCATTCTACGCCATGCTGTGCTCTCCTGTCCATTTGTAGCTGTTCCCTGGTTCACATGGCTTTTTCCCTGTGGACCACGATATCATCTCCAAGTACTGCCTACCTCTAGCCTTCTGACGCCCCTTCTCCTTGTAGACAGGGTGATGCATGGGACTGTTCCAGAGCACGCTCCTAGCCCAGCACTGAGCTCACGGTGCACACCTTCCAAATACAGCTCTCCAAGACCTTGGTGGACACACTCAGTCCTGGCCTTGGAGCTGACCTCACGGAGAGCTCGCTGTGTTGGTGGGAGCTTGGGGCGCCAGTGCTCAGTGTCCACACAGACCTCGTATCAACCGGAGGATGGCGGTGGGCCCTGCGGCTTCAGTGCTGAGCCCTTGGAACCAGGCAAACACCGAATGACTGATATTTGCTCCGACAGCCGTCCCAAGTGGAAACTGCCCGGTTGTGTTTTCTCTGTGCACACAGCTGGAGAGGCCTCAGTGATGCCGCTTTGCATCTGGGGTGTCTCTGACATCTGGCAACTCGTTGCAGTCATGATCAGATCAGGACGCGTGTATTATTTATAGCAGCTTCCAATAGCCTCAGAGGCCTGTTAAGAGCCGGGCTTCGCTCCAGCCTGGGGCTGGGGGCCACCTGCCTGCAACCGTCATGGGAGGGGCTGGCTTGGGTGATGTCCAGGGAGCCGGGCCCAGTGCCAGGGGCCCGCCTCGCAGACTGGGCAGCTCCTCGTTCTTCGTTGGCGGGAGGCTTCCTCTGCATCTCTGGCTCCCTAAGACCATCCCTGCAGAACTCATTTGTCACGATTCCCAGCATCTCATACACGACATTCGCCTGAATCCCCGTGAAATGGGGCCATGGCGCCCAGAGGTGGAACCCTGGCCTTCCGTTTTGGATTTCACAGTGTGACTCTGGGCAGAGGTGGTTTCCTCCCCCGGCCTCAGCTTGCCCAACCTGCTAAAGGGGCTCTCATGGAGACCCCTGCCAGAGCCAAACCCACAGATGTGACATCCTCAGAGAACAGCTCCGTGGTGGTAACAGAGCCCGGCACGGGGAGGATTCGGAATGCTGAAATGGAAGCCCTCATGATCCATGGGGTTGCTTTCAACATTACTGCCCCTGCTGAGATATCACGGTAGAAAGCCATTTCTGTGTCATCGTGTCGTTTCACAGAGTGGCCCTTTCGGAGGGGGATGGCTTTATTTTCTCCTGTCAACAACTTCATCTGTTTCACTCAAGCAGCCCTGAGAAGTGGCTGCGCTACTCACCTGCTCGCTGCCCCCCACCCCTGCCTGAGCCCCAGTTCAGGGGCTGCTTCTGTCGTCCTCTTCTTTGTCTTCTGCCTGGATTGAGATGAGGTTTGCGTTAACAAATAAACGACCATTTTAAAGCGAGTAATTCCATGGCATTTAGCACGCTTGGAGCGTTGTGTGAACACTACTTCCATCTGGCTCCCACATGGTTTTGTCCCCCAGAGGACACCATGTGCCCGTCAGCTGTCCCCCTCACTCCCGCCTCCTCCCCCGCCCTGCCAACCCCACCAGCACCTGCTCTCTGTCACATGGGTCCTCCTGTTCTGGACCTTTCCTGCAGATGGAACCACGCGCCACGTGGTCTCTTGTGTCGGGCTTCTTTCCTGTGGCTCCACATTTTCAAGGCTCGTCCACATGATAGCAGGTGTCCCGGCTTCACTCCTTTTGATGGCTGAGTAGTATTTCCCTGTGCGGACCAGCTTTGGTTGCTCTGTCCATCCATCCGTGGCCGTTGGGCGGTGTCTGCCTTCCGGCCATCGTGATGTATGCTGGGGTCATCTGAACACCGCTCTTCTGCAGTCTGATGCGGCCTCTCCCTCTCCCCCTCGCAGTGATGGGGGCCTGAGGGCTTGCTGGGGGTGGGGAGGGAGACGGAAGGGCCTCCTATTGACCTCAGCACAGAGCTCCTGGCTCGGGGAGATGCCCGGGGCTCATGAATGCTCTCCCACTGCCCCACAGCAAATTGAGGTGCTGTCCCTATTTGGGAAGCACAGAGGACCCCTGACAAGGAAAACTTCTGCTCAGCCCCTCGACCATGGGGCTGGAGAAGTTATCGGGGAAGGAGATTCCCTGTGGCCACGTGGCTTTTAGAGCATCGTGGTTCATTTAAAACAAACAAAACCACGTTGGGGGAGGGACCTGTTGGGTTTCACGGATGAGCCCGTCCTGTTATTTTGGGACCCGTGAAATGAGTCTGAGGGTAAGAGGGGCAGCAGGAAGCCCCTCGAGGGGAGTCTGCCTGTTTGTATGAGGGACCCACAGGTCACCGAGTGTTCCCAGACAGGCAGGTGTGGTGACATCTCTCCCAGCCGCAGTTAGGGTCTGGGGGGGGTCCAACGCCAGGACTTTCCTATTACTGTGGGAAATGATTTAGCGTCTCTAGTTAGCAAATGGGGGACTTTATCTCCTGGGAAGAGAGAGTGTGTGTGTGTGTGCGCGCACGCGTGAAGTCCGACACGCTCCGTGCCTCTTACTCCCTCCTGCATGCTGCGTTGCTAGGGAGCTGGTTCATCTGTGCAGGAACCCAAGTTCTGGGAGGAGAACAAAATGGGGTGTTCTATTCTCTTTATGCTGGAGTCTCAGGGGCCAGGAGCTGGGCCAGAGGGTAAACACCCCACAGCTTGCAGTGGTGTAGTTGCACACAGTCCCTGAATTCCTGGTGGCCTTGGGGTGTCTCGGCTTCGTGGGGCCACACGGAGGGCGGCTGCTTCCTTGCTCCAGAGGCCGCGGCCCTGGGCCCGGTTGAGGAGCCCCCGGGTGGTCAGCAGGGGGATGTCGTGCTCTGGATCCACCCGGGGCGGGGAACACCACCAGCCCCCAGCCCTGCCTGGCTCTTCTGTCCCGGTTCTTCTGTCCTGGTTCTTGACCGCAGCTCCCGAGACAGAGCCTGGCAGGGAAGGAGAGCCATCTTGGGGGGTGTGTGTGCGTGTGCGCGCGTGTGTGTGCGCGCGTGTGTGTGCGTGCTGAAACACGGACGTTTCATAGGCTCTGGGTTCTGCTGCATGGCGGCTGGTTCTCTCTCTCCATCTCCTCTCAATCTGCTTGCTGGCCTGTTGGCAGAAAACTCATGAATCATTTCTAGCTGGATCCAAGCAGGGCTGACACCTCTGTGCCCTCCCCCCCTCTCCCTGCCTCTCCTTCCCTCTCTCTCGCCCTCCCTCCCTCCCTCCCCCTCGCCTCCCCTCTCCAAGCCTCCCTCCCGCTCACCCCTGTTTGTAATCTGACACAGTAGACTGCAGTTGTCTGCGCTGAACCTCCCTGAGTCTTGGCACAGCTCGTTCCTAAGGTAGGCTGAGATTTGTTTTTTTCTCCTAAAAATAGCTTCCCGTTTCCCTGCCCCTTCCCGCACCCCGGAGCTGTGGCGCGCCGATGGATGGCCGGGGCGGTAGCTGGAAACTCTTTGCCCGACAAAGTTTATTTCCAGCGGTGGAGGATGCCCTTCAGAATGGGGTCCAGATAGCCCGGCTGCCCGCGAGACGCCTGGTGCAGGGGAGCCCCGGGGAAAGGAGCGATGTTTCCAGACGATTCCGCCTGCCCGGGGTTGATTTTGCAAGCTTGATCCCCACGGATCTGTTTCCAGAGGGCAAAGCTGGCCGAGGTCTTGCTCAGTGCGCAGGTCCCTCACCCCTCCTGCACCCGCCCCCCCAGTGTCGTGGTCTTTGGAAAGCCCCTCGGGGGGAAGTTTGACATCACCCAGGGCAGTACCTTTCCAGCCCGGCTGGAGGGGGTGCGATGGTTTCGGAGGGAGGTTCTGGGGGCTCTGGAAGCCGTCTTCTTGGGGGCTGGGGCTCGAGTGGGGAAGGGGGTGTGGGCCACGAGACACAAGAGTTGGTTGTGTCATTCACAGCTCAGCTCTGATTAGAAATGCATCGAGGGAGGAACCTGCACGTAAAGGATTTGTCAATTCATGTCCCATAGACTGACTTGAATAATTTGTTTGTCAAAACAGATGTTCCCGGCAGAACGTGCATGGTGTGTGTGTGTGTGTGTGTGTGTGTGTGTGTGTGTGTGTGTGTGCGCTCGCGCGTGTGCATGCTGCTGGCTAGGGTAGGCTCTCCCCGTCTTTTCACCTGGAAATGCAGTGTTTACATGGCAGGAAGACCTGCCAGCAGGGAAGTTGGGTTGGGGGGTTGGGAGCAGGGGTGAAGCTTGTTCTCCTGCAGCTCAGGCCTCTGTAGAAGCGGCTTTGCTTCTGTCGCCAGGGAGCCCGTGCTGGCTGTCCCCACTGTGTGGGTTTTGCCACCCCTTATGGGGCCATGGGGAGGGGGTGCTGCTGGGTGTCCCTGCAAGGACTGGGGATAGGGTCTTCCCAGACCCTTGGACTGGGTTTCATTCCTGCAGGTTCTCAGGGCAGTGGGATGAGTGAAGAGGGAGGGCCTTGGGGAGACCTCCCATTCTCCTGCATCTGTCCCTTCCCGGGAGAGACCCCGCCTCATGAATGGGGTGATAGGTGGCCCAGATGGGAGAGACCCAGTGAGAAGGGCCTGGCTCTGAGAACGGAAGAGGAGACAGGAAGAGGAGGCTGGCGGCGTGGAGCCCCTCTCCTTACAGATAGTCTCTGAGCAGGGAGAGGACCGGGTGCCCGGGCAGGGAAGCACAGCAAACTTGCCCCACTGGTAAGGCGAGCATTCCGGGGGTCCTCGGAAAATAGCCACTCCCCACCCCCAGATGCCGGGCCCCTCTGCTTTCTCCCAGCCCCTGCTGGACCCGCCTGGCACTGGCTTCTGCCTGGCCCAGCTTCCTAGCTCAGAATGTCGTGTGGACACTGGTGAGTTCAGGGCTTCCGGGCATGACAGCTGCGTGAAATCCAGCATGGGCAGTGGCGTGGGAGGCCACGGGGTGGGGTGATGGGGCTGCTCTCCAGGTCTGGTGCTGTACCCCGCACAGAGCAGGGCTTGCCAGACGACTGCAAGGAGGGGCTGGCAGCTGCTGCTTGTCACCATCCCTTCAGAGAATGTGACAAACCGGGTCAGGGGAAAGTCGGCTCTGCCCGTGCCACCAGCAGGTTTTCAGACTGCGGGGGCTGCTGCTTCCCCCACGCCGGGAGCCTGTGTCTGGGGTCCCGCAGAGCATGTCTGCGGAGACGGGGACCTGGTCACATCCGAATGACGCGTGTGCACATGCGTGGACAGTTTGCAAAACTTCCCCAGGTAGGGCCAAGTGTAGGCTGTGCAGTGAGGTCCCAGCAACGCGGCAGGAAGGGCAGGGAGCCGCTCAGCTGACCGCCTGCACTGTGACTCCCAGGTCCCTTCATCTTGCTCTGCTTGTGGCTGGTGTGTGGGAGGGGACGGCGTGCTTACGGGGAGGGGGGGCGGGGGAGACAGCACAGAGCCGGAGGCCGCTCCCCAAGCCCCTTTGGCCTTCATGTCAGAGCCCCTCCTCGGCGTTTTTGGAATGAAGGTTGAGATTGAATGAGAGCTGTTGTTCTCAGACATCGTGAGGATGATTCACTGGGTGAAGACACAGGGTCTCTTGCTGAGCAGGCCTGGGGGTGCCCAGTTTGCATTTCTCGCTTGTCCGGACGCCAAGGCTGTGGTCCAGGTACCCGACAGTGGGTTCGAGCCTGGCCGTGGGCACATCAAGCCTCTCTGGGAGGCGACCTCTGTTTTCTAGGCTTGGGTTGAGGGTTATTAGGCGTGACTCTAACAGAGCACCGGCCTCCCACATGGGTCGAGATTCCTAAGTGTTCAAACTTGGCTTGGGCTGTGGAGGCTTTTTTGTGCAGCCACAGTGAGAAGGATTTGACCACTGAGGTTCCCCGGCCTTTCCTGGGGCTGTCTGCTAGAAGACGGAAACTGCTTGGCTCTGGGGTCTGGGAAGGGCTGCACTGGCTGTCCTGGTCTGTGATGGCTGAAGCCATGTTTCATACCAGCTTCTAGAAAATTTCTCATTTCTCTGCTTTCTTTTGAAACAGATAGGCCTACCCCATGACCTGTGTTTCCCCGAGTTCCCTCTGTGCTTATGCTCATTTGGAAAGCTGTCTGGTCTTGTTCGGGCACCTGCCCCAGGTGCTGGGGAGGCAGCCGCCGGCCTTGTTGGGGCTGGTGGCTGCTGGGGTCCAGATGGTTGTCTCGGCCATGCTCCTTGGTCTCCAACATGCTGTCACTGCTGCCTCCTCACTCTTCCCTTCTTGGGTCCTTCTGTCCCTCCCTCTGGCCTGGGCTGCCCACCCTTCTCCCTCCCTCCATCTCTTTCTCTCTCTCTCTCTCCGTGCTTGACTCTTTCTCTCTCATCTACCTCCATCCCACCCCTGTTCCTCCTCTGTCACAGACAGACCCTTCATCATGCTTGATACCGAACCTTAGATTTGCGTATACGGGAACCACATTGCGCTGTTGTACTTGAAGGAGCTCTGATGAATAGGAATCGCAGGTGCCGAGCCCTTGCTCCAATCCCCACCACCTCCATCCGCGTTGCCCGCGTCTCTACGCATATTTCCAGTTGGGGACTGTAGGGGCTGCACGTATCCCATTGTGTCCATGGGCCGCCATGGGCCCGCCGTGCCCCAGCGAGGGCACCAGGTTGGCTGTAAAGCTGTGGTTCACAACCCATGCGGCTGCCCATGTCCTTGTCCCTGTATCCTCTGTGGTCCTATGTGGGAACTGTCCTGGGGTGCGGCTCAGCAGTGGACAGCGGGGTCAGGGGCACGTCCTTCCTGTCACGCCACCTGTTCTAGGGGCCCTCCTTCCCCACATTTGCCAATGCCTGGCGTCTTCCAGCCGTGTGCTCCAGCCCGCAGGTATCCATCCTCCCCCGTGTCCCTGAAGATGGTTGTGAATAGGGTTTAGGAGATGTGCCCACTCCAGACTCCCAACAGTGTGGGAGGCAGTGTGGGGACGGGTGAGTCTCCAGGTGACGGGCTCTTCTCTGGTGTTACAAGGTCTGTGCCTCGCGGTCTGGGGCCGTCTGGCCAGTCTCACAGTGACAAGACTCAAATAAACCCTCACCTTTGGAGGCCACGTTTCCAGGTGCCCAGAACCCCTGAGAATACTAAAGAAGTCATTTTTCTGCAACTTTATACCTGCGCCCCGTAACTCACCCTGTCTATGGGGTGCATCTTTCCTTTACAGACATCCGTATTTATCTTTGAATAGGCCACTGCCATCTACTTGGGTTTGCTGGGTTGGAAGTATTCATGCACGAAGCAGATAGCTGAAAAGTAACCCTTCATTTCAACACTGCCTTCCCACCTTTCCTAGTTGTTCACTGGACCAGGAGCCCCATGACATGGGAGAAGCCAGGGATCCTCTGGACTTTTGAGGGACGAGATGTCTGTTCTTCTTGCTCAGCTGCACGGGCAAGGGGCATATGGGGATCCCAGGGCCTCACGGTCTACCCAGAGTCCAGGCAGCTGGGAGTGGTGTGGCCTGCGGAGAAACAGGCAGAACAGGGGGATCCCGACATTCATTTGAAGTCGTCTTGTTTGCTGAGATTGTGGTTGTCTGTCTTTCCACCCCGGTGAGCACTTGGCATATATTAGGTGGTCAGTGAATACTGTTTTGAAAGAACGAACACAGGAAACAGAATGGTCTGCATGCCATCCAGGCTGGGCTGGGCTCTCTGCCCACTGATTGGGATTGCTGGCCTGGGCTGCGTCTCCTCTCCGCCTTCAGCAAACAATGTGTGGTTATCGGTTACTATGACAGTCCTTCTGTTAGTATTAAGTTCCCAGAAGGCAGTGGCTATAACTTATCTCTGTGCGCCCAGGGACCAAGGCAGTGCATTCATTTATTCAGTCAACAAACATTTGAGTAGCTATTAAATACTAAGTAGCATTTTAGGGGCGAGGCACAGTGTAGGGAATGAGGTAGATGAGGTCCTTGCTGTCATGGAGATGACATTTGTGTGCCTGTGTGGGGCTGGGGGGCCACAAGTAGGCAAATAAATAACAGAATGTAGGCATGACCAACCCGAAGCAGAAGAGGCAGGCGGAGGATTACAGGAGCCTGTTGAGAGATTGTAAGTGGGTGATCCTGGAAGGCCTCCCAGAGGAGGTAACATTGCTGCTGAGCCATGAATGATGAGAGAGATCCAGCTGTGCAGACACCAGGGCAAAAGTCCTGAATATTTGGAAGGAGGAGGTTGCCTTCAAGTCTTCGGTTCTCATCTCTCGCCGAGTGGTGTACTGACTGTGCGGATGGGATGCTCTTAGCGCAGGTGGGGTGACGAGGGACTGCTGCCCAACCTTCCCCTGTGGACCCAGTGCCAGCGGCTGGAAACAGCGAGCAGGTGCACTTCGTCAGCTCCATCTTCAGGGAATTGGGGATGGGGGTCTCTGGTCTGAGTTGCAAAGTCCCCCCCCCCCGCCCCACTACTCACCCCTGCCCCTGCATCCAGCCCAGGGCCTCCAGAAGGAGAACTTGGTGATGCTGCCTTTGGACCTAAGGCCTTTCGAGTGGATCTTGTAGATGTCTAATCCAGCAGATCTGGCGGTGGGACTTTGGGGAGATTCCCTCCGATTAGATGCTCTTGGTGCCAAAACCCAGCATGTTCTCTGCGATGATAATATTTAGAATTGGCGGCTGCCGTTGGTTCAGCAGAGCTGGTTTGCATGGTGCTGTTATGCGTGGTTACTGTTGACTTCCCGCCTCTAAGGGGGAGAAACAGTCCCCATCACCTTGCCACGTTGTTGCCTCGGTAGAGAAGATAGGGCAGCAGATTCGTTGACTTGTTTCTGACCTCTCCCCCCAAGACCCAGGCCTCGGAAGCTGGGTTTGGGCTGCTTCCTGGGGCCCAGGGTCTGTCTGCCCTGGATGCCTGCCAAGTCAGCGGGCACCTGCTGCGGGTGGGAACCGGGCCCCCGGTCCCGCCTGCGAGCCCCCAGCGCACGGCATGGCTTCCCTGCCTCGAGCCCATTGCTCTGTTTTGTTCCATCCCTGGTCGTTGGCGTGGCTGCTTCGCCGTGGCAGGTAGTGAGCCTGCACTGCGGGCAAGCTAGGAAGGGCGAGAAGAGCACAGATGACCAGTGTGCTTGTCCTGTCCCCACGGGCACGTCTTCGATACCAGCAGTTTGTTCCCGATTCTTGTTCCGTCCTTAACTAGCTGGAAGTGTGTTACAAGTTTAACCGTTAACATGAGAGCATTGCCGTTTCTGGTGGGGAACTGCTGACCTTCACTTCGGGGGGCTGTCCCAGTTTACTTAGCCTTCGGGACCATAGGTAGGCTATTGCATTTTTGCTCCATTGTCTCAAATAACGCACGGCCACCATAGCCAGTCTGCTGTTTACTGCATCAAACCTGGGGCTGGCCGTCGGGGGTGGGTGGTCTCAGGCTGCGTTTTGCCGCAGGATTTCCCAGGGTGCAGAGCAGCCATGGGGGGTGGGGCTTGGGCTGGCGGCGGGGTGAATGACGTGTGGACCATCAGCCTCATTTACCCTCTGACCCCTCCTCTCCCTCCTGTATTCTCTGGCCATTGAGTGCGGAGTGCCAGCCTCCCCCCAGATACCCTGGCTTGAGAACTGGGAGTCCTCTTGGGTTTCTTCCTGCCCATCCCCAGCCAAGCAAAGCCAGCCTGCTTGAATGTTTCCAGTGGCTGGCAGGTGGCTGGACTTAGTGAGTATTCCGCAGTGATGCACGAAGGGGACAGGCATACCCCACACCCTCTAAGACGGGCTGGGTTCACCTGTCAGACTTGGGACAATCCCCGAGTCCCCCAGCCCGGGGCATGGTCCCTCCTCTCCCATTCCGGACCATTTCTCAGGCAAGCCTGAATGAAGAGAACTGTTGTAAACTGATCTTCAAGCCTTGAGTATGGTGGTACCGTTTGCTATGGGCTGGGCATTGCTGTAGAACTTGCTTCTTGTGTGTGTAACACGGGGGCTCTAAGACGTGGGCTTTGCTGCTGGTTCAGACCCATTTTACAGATGAGATAGTGGTGTAGAAGAGAGGAAATGGCTCCTCCCAGGTCACACATCTGGGGTGGGATGGGCTGAGTTTTCAGCAGCGGTTGGCCTGGCTCAGAAGTCCACCGGTACCCACAGGGGGAAGCTTGGGGCAGACGAGGAAGAGCATGCAAGCCCATGTGTCCAGAAGGCAGTGACAGGGTTGAGGTCACAGTGAGGAGGAGCTGAGGCAGGACCAGGTCTAGGTAGGAGGAAGAGCCATCAGGAGGTTCCCAGGGGGCAGCAGGCCTACAGGGGGAGGCTGGGTCCCTCTTGCTGTTGGGTGGGGAGTGGGCAGTAGGGCAGGAGCAAACCCAGGAAGCCAGGACAGGCCAGGACGGGGATGGAGTCTCAGCTCAGACTGAGGGGGTAGCATGGCCATCGTGAAGAGGGGTGAGATTCAGGGTGTGAAGGGAAGGAGAGGGCACACATCGGTGGGAACGAGGCTCGGGTACAGCTAGACTGAGTCTGGGAAGCAGTGCTCAGTTGTGGGGAAGGGGACATCAGGGAGGGGAGGGGAGACATGTGCATTAGGGATGGCTCTGTCTGCAGCAGGGGTTCTCTGATCTTTTGCAAAGTACTGAGGTCTTTGGACAAAGTATGGTCTCTCTGTATGTTGGATGACTGTCCAGCCACAGAAAGGAAGAGACACTGATGTCACTGAGCTCTTTTTTTAAAAAAAAGACTTCATTTTATTTGAGACAGAGGGCGAGAAAGAGAGAGAAAGTGAGCGCAAGCTGGGGGAGGGGCAGAGGGAGAGGGAGGAGCAGACTTCACAGGAGCAGGGAGCCTGATGCCCGGTGGGTCCCAGGACCCTGGGATTATGACCTGGGCTGAAGGCAGATGCCTGACTGAGCCAGCCAGGCACCCCTTGACTAAGCCAGCCAGGCGCCCCCTCAGGATCCCATTTTTGAGAGATGTCCAGCGACAGAAGTGGATCAGTGGTCGTCCAGGGCTGGGGAAGTTAGGGGGTGCCGGCATGTAGCTAAAGGGTGGCAGGTTTCCCTCTGAGGTACTGGAAACCTTCTAACCTTGACTGTGGTGATGGTGGTCTGAACCTGGTGGTCGTTGTCCACTTCCAGTGGATAAACTTGCTGATGCGTGGATTCCATCTCAATAAATTCATTTAAAGAATACTGTTCCGCATGCCCCGTCCCAGAACACCTGCTCTAAGAGGCTTGAGTGGGCCCTGAACTCAGGAAATTTTCAGTGGGTCCCAGGGATTATGGTGGCCTATCTCTACCTGCGACAGGCCTGTTTCTTCCTCTCTCCTGCTGGGCAGGGGTGGGCACCCGTTGTTCTCAAGATGGTCCCTGTTCCGGTGGTGGGGGCAGTGCACGAATCCTTTAGGCGTAGACACCTCCCGCCCACACCGGCATCCCCTGGAGGGCGAGGCCCTGACCTGTCCCCGAGCCTTCCAGTCTGGCCTGGAAGACAGGTGCAGGGTTGGGAGAAGTGAGCAGGGCCAGTACACTGACGGGGGCTGCGAGTGGTCCCCACTAGGTCTCTGGCTGCTTCCTTGTCTCCAACTCGGCTCTTCCAGTTCTAGGCTTTTTCTCTAGAGCAGGAAAGTTAAGCTTGTCACTTGAGGACCAATTTAGTCATTTGGTGTTTTCTTGGTCATTTCCGGATTTCACACAGTTAATTTCTGTTCCTTGGGGGGAGCAGGAGGGTGGGGTCAGCTCAGCAGTCAGAGGCAAAGTGGATCGGAAGCAGGCTGATCCAGGACATGCCTTCCGCCTCTGCTAACAGGTCGGAATACGGTCCCGCCCCCCTGGGGACCACTGGGATTTTGGGCGGGATTTTTTAAAAAAGATTTTATTTATTTATTTATTTGACAGAGATCACAAGCAGAGAGAAGGGGAAGCAGGTTCCCTGCCATGCAGAAAGCCCGATGAGGGGCTCGATCCCAGGACCCTGAGATCATGACCTGAGCCAAAGGCAGAGGCTCAACCCACTGAGCCACCCAGGTGCCCCTTTTTGGGGACTTTTTGAATAATTCCCTTGTGGTTTAGTAATAACCTATCGTTGATTAATAATTCCATTAACGATTAGTCTGTCTGGAGTCTGGTAATAGCAGTACTAACGATGGCTAACGTGGACGGCAGCCTCCCCTCCCCAGGTCTAAATGTGTCACGGTGGTCAACTCCTTTAGTTGCAGAATGACACTACAAGGCAGGTGCTGTCCTTCTCCACATCTTGCGGATGGGGGACTGAGACCCAGGGAGGGAGGTGAAGGTCCCCGCTCATGCAGCCAGGGAGTGTCACAGCCCAGATGAGCTGCAATGCTGTGCACCAAGCCCATCCCCCTAACCACTGGGCCCCCCAGCGAGGATGTCCCGTGCTCCCTTCTCTCCATGTTGCACCTGCAGGAGGAGCCTCTCTCCGCGGCCTCCAGTAGGCAGCCCTGGCCAGGCTGCAGGCAGAGTCGAGAGCCAGACTGGCTGTTCTGATCTTGGCTCGGCAGTTTCCTGGCTGTGTGAACAGGGGTGCGTTTCTTAACCTCTCCGTGCCTCCGTTTTCTTACTGGTATAATGGGAAAGCAGTGGCACCTATCTGCTCATCGAGGACGGTTGCTCTGCGTACCGCTGTTCTTGGCCAGCTGGGGAGGCTGACGATGGGTGTCTTGTCGGTGAGGTGATTGAAACGATGGGGAAGCATTCGGCACAGGGCCTGGCATATCGAGGGTTCAGTCTGTGTTCAGTCTCATTACTGTTGTTGTCACTGGACTCCAAACAGACAAGCTGTTGAGATGGTAATGGAATTAGGAGGATGATACCAACAGTCCCAAATAGGACGGGATCCTGACCGCACATGTACTGTGGAGACCTTTCCGTTTGCCTGGTGCCCGGCGGGGGTTTCTCTATGCACTCTGCCTCTGCTCCGCTGACAGCCGGCCCTGCAGATCCTCTCCCGGGCCCTCGCCCAGGCCATATTAGAATGCCTCCCTGTCCCCCGTCTCTGTGCCCGGCAGGTCTGAGGGCCACCTTGTATCCTTGTGACAGGTCACATGCAGTGGGAGGGATGAAGCCGTGGCCGGCTCATGTCCTCCTTTATTAAATGCCCACCTTCGTGTTGACGCGAGCAGCGGCTCCTTTAAAGGCCTGGGACTCCCGGCTCCACTCGGGTCAAAATCAGGCTTTATATTCCAGAGTCACCATTCCAATCTGTCTCAGCAGTCCTGAGCGTGGCTGCCAACTGCACAGGCCCTTTGAAGTTGGTTTTCCTTTCGTCTCCCGGGCAGTGCAGCCCAGATTTTCTGTAGATGCTTCTGCATCTGTTTATTTTTTCTTTCTTCGCAGCAGCACTGCCTAAAATGAGTAGGAAGAGTGCCTGCTGGCAGCGGGGGGGTGGGGGGGGACCGTCTGCTAGAGTGACCTAGTGATGGGTGATAAGCTCAGGGAGGGGAGGCTGGCTCAGGCTTCCCTTTGTGTCGGAGGACGGCCTGGCTGCTGGGGGAGCTGGAGCGCTCCTGAGGACAGGGACAGGGAGCGGGTGCTGGAGCGTGCCTCAAACGCCTGTGCTGATCTTCATCAGCTCCGGCCGTCAGAATCTTGATTTACAGGGGGAACCGGCCGGGTGATACCGGGCCAGGGTCCACAGTGTCCCTGCCCTGCTGCAGCAACCCCCATGATGACTCTGTGGCTCCCCATCATAGAAACACTGGCGGGAGAATGTAACCCTTTTCTCCCCAGGAGGACGGATGCCCCAGGAAGTGTGGATCAGCCCCCCCACCCTCCCACCAGGGCCTGGATTCTGACCTCCATTTGGAATTAACAGGGTGGTCACCTAGTGGGAGGGGCTGCGAGGCTCGTTGCCACCTTGCTCTGGTCCTCACTCCCATCTCCGGCTGGGTGCACACCCGCCCTCCCTTTTCCTGGGTAGCAGTGGCGTCAGGGTGCCTTTCTGCCCTGGTCGTCCGTCCGACGTGACTGCTGAGTTGGTATCTTTCCTCAGTGGGCCCATTTTCCTTTTAGAAGACATGTATGTAGGCTAAAAATAAAAGTTTATAAGATGACCATCACTGAAGTCTTCTTATCCTAGGTGAAGGTCAGAGGGCCTCACTGTTTCTAGCTTCCCTCCCTCCCACTCGCATCTGCCCCTGGTCTGTCCTGAGCCCTGGCTTCTTCTGATGAGAGGGGAGGCTGGGGAGTGAGTGCTAGGAAGGTGTGGGGACACCCTGGCACCCGCCTGCCCAGGCTTCCTCCTGCAGGAGCTTTCGGAGGGGAATGGAAACAAGAGTCATTTTCTTAGTCTCTGAATTATGTTCTTTAACTTGGCCCTGAATATTGATAAAGCCAGCAGTGGAAAGGGCAGGGACAGCCCACACCGTGCATTCCAACAGCAGCCCTCGCTCTCACGCAGTACGGGCTTCGCGGGGATCCTTCTAACCTCCCTGTGGGGCAGGTGGAGGCGGCCGCAGGGGCCCCCAGGTGCTTCCCCGTCCTGATCCTGGGACAGTTGCCTCACAGGACAGAAGAAGAGTGAGCGTCCCCTGTGTGGCAGTCAGTGGGTGAGCTAAATATCTCAGGAAGGGGGGATTTATGAGCCTGGATCGTCTGGGGGCGGTGCGGGGGGTGCCTAACTGTTGCCCCAAGGGAGGGGCAGACGGAGCTTTGAGGTGCACAGGTGCACGGCAGAGGAGGTGACCCCGAGGACAGACCGCAGTGACCAGGCCACAAGCCAAGGGTGCCTGGGGGGCTAGACGGTGCCAGAGTCAGCAAGGATCCTCTCCTCACGCCCAGGATGGCTTGGTTTCAGACTCCTGGCCTCCAGGTCCAGGAGGATGCATTTCTGTGGTTTTAAGCCCCTGAAGGCACCTCCCACAGAAGGCATTTCTCTGATCTCGGCCCTGCAGACAGAGGACTGGGCAGGGAGAGAAGCCCTTAGCCTGAGGGCACGCGGCCAGAAGGCAGCCCCTGGGCTTTGAGCCCCAGCTTGGAAATTATCACCCTCTGCTGGGCTGCACCCTGAGGCCTGTCTGGCGGGCAGCCCCCCTCCAGAAACCGAACTAGGGAGCTGAGCCTAGAGGCAGGTGGGCAGGTTCCTGAGACTTACCCAGGGAATTCTTTGTGCAGCAATGTCAGAGGCTGGAAGGCGCCATGTGGCGGATTTCTCCTGGTCTGAAAACTGCCGTCTGTGGGTGCGTTGGTTTTCTCAAGCGGCGGGCTGGGGCTCAGCTCTCTGAGAGCCCGTGAGAAGGGGCTGGTGTGGTCAGGAGCCTTGAGGGGCTGTTGCCCCTCACTTCCGCCTCGTGGCCCCTCTGGGTCCCCTCCGGCTGTCTTGCTGTCGGAGGAGCATCCATGAGGCCACGAGCTGTGTCCCTCTGACTTGGGGCTCAGTGCAGACGCCGGAGCTCTGGTTGGGGCACTGCTGGGGCTTCAGAGCTGGTGACTTCCCTGGGGGGACGGGGGACAGCTTCCTCCTCGGGGGGGGCGGGGGGGGCAGGTCGCGAGGGGCCCAGGCCTCCGCACTGTGTGAGGGGTCCCTGCGCCATTGGGGCTGATCTCCCTCCCCCATCCAGAGCTCTCTCCCTACCTACCCCCCTCTTGGCAGGTCCCAGGCTGCCTGTCATGGGGTGCTGTTTTATTTTTCCTTCTCCTCCCCTGGGAATCCACTTAAAAACACACATTGAAGTGGCTGAGCCTTATTCAGGATGTGAGCAAACACAGGGAGCCCTGAGCAGGCAGCGGCAGCAGCGGATTGTTTGTGGCAGCCCGGGCCGGGCGGGAGGGGGCAGGTCACGTGGGAGCTAATGCGTCTCAGATCCCGATTACAGGGGGATCGGCCCCCGCCCTGCGCAGCACCTGGCTGCAGACCCCAGGCCAGCTCAGCAGGCCCAGGGCCGCCGTCCCCAAGCCACAGGGACCACGGGGCAGGGCGGGGCTGCAGGAGGGGGTTCTGCGTGGCAAAGGGACCATCCAGTCTGTGCTTTAAAAACAATAATCATTTAAAAACGCCTCTCCTAAAAAAAAAAAATAATAAAAAATAAAAACGC
This sequence comes from Meles meles, assembly GCF_922984935.1. NCBI lineage: Eukaryota > Metazoa > Chordata > Mammalia > Carnivora > Mustelidae > Meles > Meles meles. The sequence goes on along the minus strand of NC_060077.1, from coordinate 19,397,506 downwards.
CTCTCCTGTCCCTAGATTCTAAAGTCAATTTTCGACCCCAGTGTTAATGTAATGTTTTCGTTAGTGAATTAAGTATTCTTGAGGGAAGGGTGAGCTGAACATGGCTGGGGCAGTGGGGAGCACCTGTGTGGTGATGACGGCCATTGTTGGCAGGTGATGGGGTGTGACAGGTGAGCGTCGTTCTCCTGGCTGGTGGGCGGGAGTCAGACAGTCTGGCGTATGTGGTGACAGTTTCAGGCTTCTGGGCAGACGATGCCGCCTGTGCCCACCACAGTGACCCAGTGACCCGCAAGCGTTATGGAAGATCCTATTAGAGAGGACTTCCCTGGGCATGAGAAATGCAGCAGGGTTTTACAGACACGAGTGCATTGTGGGAAACCCAGTCTCACCGTCCTGGCCCAGGAACAGGGAAAGCAGGTGACCGTGATGCTCTTCACCCGGAAGGAGCCCGGTCCTGCCCTAGGCTTGTTGAATTGTTTATTTTACTGAATTCCCACAAAGCCCTATTATTTATTCTGATTGTATGGGTGGAGGAAATTGAGGTGCTGAGAAATCAAGTAACTTGTCCAGGTTTGTAGCTGGGGGGGTCCAAGTCCTGATTTAGACCCTCTGATTCCAGAGCCTGCCCTCTTAACCAGTGATCCTTACGGAGCAGAGTAATGGCTGAAAAGAAATCCTCTGCATTCCCATAGAAGGAAGAGAAGGCACACACTCTCTGTCTCTGTCTCACACACACACACACACACACACACACACACACACACACCCCATTCCTACCCGTTTCTGTCACACACATACAGACACACCCCATTCCTACCCGTTTCTGTCACACACACACCCTGTTCCTGCCCATTTCTGTCTCACACACACACACCATCCTACCCATTTGTGTCACACATACACATACACACACATACACCATTCCTACCTGTTTCTGTCTCTCACACACACACACCATTCCTACCCATTTCTGTCTCTCTCACACACATACCCCATTCCTACCCATTTCTGTGACACACACACAATTCCTACCCATTTCTGTCACACATACACACACATACACCATTCCTACCCATTTCTCTCTCACACACACACACACCATTCCTATCCTTTTCTGTCTCTTACACACACACACCCCATTCCTACCCACCCCATTCCTACCCATTTCTGTCACACACACACACCCCATTCCTACCCACCCCATTCCTACCCATTTCTGTCACACACACACCCCATTTCTACCCATTTCTGTGACACGCACACACACTATTCCTACCCATTTCTGTCACACACACACACACCCCAGTCCTACCCATTTCTGTCACACACACACCCCATTTCTACCCATTTCTGTGACACACACACACACCATTCCTACCCATTTTTGTCTCACACACATACACACACACACACACACCCCATTTTTTGCTCCAACTCCAACCTGATTCTGCAGCTGCTTATTTCGTTATTGGTTGTGGTGGGGGCAGTAATTTTGGGATCCACCCAAAAACATTGCAAAGAGCTCCGCTCATTGTAGATTCTGTTTGGCCACATGCTATCTTGCAAATCGTCGTCCATCCTCTTCTCTGGTTATGAAGAGCTGTTGTTTTGGGAACTGGGAGCACGGACCTTCCTTGCACTGGATTATTCTGAAATCAGCTGATGATCGAACAGTGTTGTCTCTGGGCCTGTTGTGGCCTGCATGATCCTTTCTGGGGGTCTTTGCCATCAATACCGTATCTTAGAGCTTCCGACCCCCTTCAAGTATGCGTGTGAGGGTCGAAGGTGCATCTAGCAGGACTGAGGGGTGTCCTTGGCAGGAAATGTCCCTGGCCAGGGGAGGAGATGTGGCAGGACATGGGGCATGCGGCGACAGCTCTGTCCCCTTCTTAGATTATAAACTCACACACTCAGGTGGAACCCATGGAGCTCAAGGATCCATTATTGAAAGATATGCTCTTACTTGGCCCAAAGGTCTTGGAAAAACAAATGGATTCTGCAGCTGCCCAAGTAGAACTGATTTGGGTCCCATTGCTTTAAGGGGCTGGACTTGGCCCCCAAATGTTGTAATATAGAACCTCACACAGTTCTCCCCTCACGGACCTCCCCTTGGGATTTAGGGCACTGAGGGTCGTTGCTTTTAAAGAACAGCCCCTGTGTGATAAATGGCCATCAGGTTTTGTGGTTGACCTAATTTCCCTGAGTGATTCTCCCTCTCAAGCTTGTCATTCTGCCAGGATTAGTGCATGTGTGGGCACACGGATATCTGTGTGTCCGTGCATGTGCATGCTAGTGTGTGCGCACACCTATACACGCGCACCTTGCACGTGCACGTGTGCCGGTGCCTGTGTGCATGTCTGTGTACATGTGTGCCCATGCATGTGTGTGAGTATGTGTGTGTGCCCATGCACGTGTGTGTGCACGCATGTGCATAGGTGTGCCTGCACGCGTGTGCCCATGCATGTGTGCATGCCTGTATGCCATGCATGTGTGCATATCAGTGTGCATATCTGTGTGCCTGTGTATGTGTGCATGCTTGAGTGCACATATCTGTATGTGTGCCCGTGCAGGCATGTGCACATGTGTGTCCATGTATGTGTGCATGTGCACGTGTGCCTGTGTGCACACACCACTCTGACTTTTCCCCAACTGTCTAAATTGTCTTTAAAAAGAAGGTTCCAGGAAGTGCATTAAAAAAACTACGATTCTCATGTGACTTCAAGTGTAAGCTGCCCTCTCGGGGTGGGGGATAAAAAGGCATTATTATGGGAGCATGCTCAGGACCCGAGCCTCTCTGATTGCTGATTATTTCAGGACTGAAGCTGCAAGAACCAGCGGAAATTGAATTTTGAGCTAACTTCGCACTTTTCTTCACATTTTATTCATTCCTTCCTTCTGTCCATCATTCAATCAAATGGCTATGTGACCACTGTTGCCAGAGTATGAACGTCCCGTCACATGGAGCGTCTGGGCTAGAAGGGGAGGCAGAGAAGCGTATTCTGAGAAGTGCTGTGATAAAAATGTGGGGGTGAGTTGGGGCGTCTGGATGGCTCAGTCAGGTTAGCGGCCGACTCTGGGTTTTGGCTCAGGGCGTGATCTCAGGGTCGTGGGATTGAGCCCCGTGTCAGGCTCTGCACTCAGTAGGGAGTCTGCTAGAGATGTCCTCTCTCTTTGCCCCAACCACCACTTGCACACTCTCCCTCCCCCTCTCAAATAAATAAATAAATCTTCTAAAAAATATTGGGGTGAGCTTGAGGGTCACAGGAGATGGCTCTGTGTTCAATCCTGTTTTAGGCACTTGCCCATGGAGTGGCCTTTGCTCTCAGGGCCCTTGTCTATAAAATGGAGACAAGATTAGCCCCTTGTTTATTCTATGTCATTCCATGTCCCCCGTTCTATTCCATCCTGGTCCACTCTGTTCTGCTTTATTTTAACATGGGCATGGAGACCTAACTGAATCCCATCGACCACGCTGTGAAGTTTGGACAAGTCTTTGCTGGAATCCACACGTAGTAGCACTGGGGGTGAGATGGGGAATGGCTGGGCGGGCATCACCGAGGGGAAGGGAGGCCGCCCGGCTGGGGAGTGGGGAAGCAGGAGACCCCCCGCCTGGAAGGAGACTGCCAGAGTCTTGATGAGATGTCCAGTGCCTTTAACAGTTTTTAATTACAATTTAATAAATAAAAGGGAGAACAAAGGCTCATCAAGTCACCATTCACTCTTTCTTGTTCAACACCAGGCATTTGAGAGGCTGGATTACCAACCGGCAGCAGGAGGGGAACGTAGCAGGGGAGGGGGCTGGGCGGCACCTGCAAGCCGGGCCTGGCGGGGACCCCTGCACTCGACTGCAGCAGCCCAGACTGTCCACCTCCCCACCTGCCCCATGAGGCCATCTAATTAAGGCTCCCAGCTGCGGAGGCTACTGGTCTCCTCCTCTATCTGTGCGCAGGGCTGATTCCCATGGCAGGAAGAAGACTATCTTCTCACTGGCATGCCTTTGAGTAGGGACATGGCAGGCTTCATCCTTTTTGCACCTTTACCGACAGCGCATTCCCATGTCCACTTGGCAGCATCTGGTCCTGCCTGCCGAGGCCCCTCCCAGCGCCCTGACCACAGCTCCCACATAGTTCTCTATGTCCACAAGCCCGGGAAACCTTCGTGGGCTCACTGCCACGTTCCCGACGCAGCTGTCACCACCCGCGGGGTGCGGGGGCACAGAGAACAGGGCACCGTTCACACCATGAGGGAGCCTTGATTTCCCAGCTAATATTTACCTAAAAATAATTTCCTGCTACATCTGAACTGGGCGTGCGGGCGCGCTGCTGCTTGCTGAACGGCTTTTCTTCCCTGAGAGCTGGGCGGGCCTGGTTGAGGAGTGGCTTCTCCGGCGAACCGGGCCTGCTGGCCATTCCCCTCTCCTGGCCTCTAGGAAGGGTGCTGGTCCCCGACTTGTCAGCGTGCTGGTCTTTGACTTGTCGGCTCGTGGCCTGCTCTGTGGGGGTTCCAGCCTTGTTCCCTTGACACCTTTGCGGTCTCCCCGGGAAGCCTGCTCAGGTCCCGTGCTTGCGGATGGGAGAGGTTACAGGCTCCTCTTGGTCCTGTAGACTGACTGCAGGGAAACAAGGCCACAGGGGCGCACTGACCCTGGCCTGGAGGCCTGGCGGCTCTCTCTGCTTACACCGCGTCTGACCTACTGAGAGGGGCCAGCAGCTCTTCTGAAGAGCTGGACCATTCCAGAGAGCGGCGGGTGCTGTGAGCACAGACTTGTCTAGGGAGGCAGGGACGGCGGCGGCTTGGTGGGGTCTGGGACACGGGAGGTCTGGGGAGTGGCATCTAGGTAGTGGGAGGGAGCTGCCAGGAGAGCTCCCGAGTATTCTGGAATGTTCCATCTGCCCCTGCTATTGGGAGTGAGTAGTGTGCTGGAAAGAGGGCCAGGAGGTGCGGTGGAGAGAGAGGTATGGGAGGAGGCAGGTGGAGCTCGGCCTTTTTGATCGCCAGGGTGCAGGACGAAGGCCGTGCTGAGATCTGGACAGACTGTGTGTCTGAGGACCCGTCGGCGGGCAGGAGCGGGGGGCTGCTATAGGAGATGTGGCAGGGGGAACGTGCGGCTCAGGGTGGGAGCTGGCTGCTGTCTGCAATAGCAGCAGAGCCTCATGGAAACGAGCCTGTCTTCTCCCGATATCGAATTCCTTCTGCAGCGCGTGTTTCCTTCCCTCCGCGTGAATTATGTGAGAATGTGAGACAGCTGACCGAGCCCGGCCTTTTGGTTTGGGTCTCTGAGCTCCGTCCGCCGCATCTCCTGGCAGTGAAGTTCTAGCATCGCATTTTATTCTGGGTGCGGCATTAAAGCATCCATGGTTGTGTGTCTGGGGCCTGAGCCCTACACACCTGATGACGTTCACCAAAGCGTTGAATGGGTGAATCGCAGGCGGGTGTGAGTTGGTGTGGGCAGAGCACAGTCAGAGCCCTGTTTCCTCTGCCCGTCTGAGATATCCCGTGTTTCTGGAGCATTCTCTTCCTCCCTGGTGACTTGTCAGCCCAACGTCTGGTCACCTGGGAGCCTTAGCAAGTGAAGCAGACGTCCAGTAGAGGGACAGCACAGAACTGCGTGGAACAAAGACAGTAATCATCTTTTCCCACCATTCTCTGTCCCCTTAATTCTCCCTAGTTTATGACAAGCATTGCCCACTGAGATGGGCAGAGACGATGCACGCGTTATTTTAGAACCAGAGAAAGACCCTAATGACATTTCCACTTCCAGAACATTCAGGGAGCAGCCAAGGAGAGAATGCAGCCTCCCTTTCTTCACGAGGATTTCACCCAGAAGCTGGTCTCCAGTCGCAACAGCACCCAGGTTACAAATGCTGCATCGCGGGTGCCTGTGTTTCTTACCTACAGGAGGGCTGGTGCTGGCCCCCTGCGCCTCTCTCCCTGCCGGGGTCCCTCCAGGACCCCCTCCCCTGCACATTTCCACTCCGCCCCTTGTGCTCAGAGCCCATGCTGCCAGCTGGCAGGTGGTGCTTGGGCATGTGGGGGTGTTGGAAGCCATGGTCCGTCTCTCCCTGTGCCAGGCCACCCCCGCTGTGGAGCCAGCCCGTGGCTAAACGCCTGGCCGCGGGCGCCTGTGGGCCCATGCCCACCGCCACCATGCCAGCGATCTGCTTCATCCTCAAATCCTCATCTTGGCAGACTGAGCCCCTCGCCTGGCACAGTCGTCACGTTGAATCTCTGCTGTGATTTAAACGTCTCATCGCCGGCAGCCCTCCCTGCCACCCGCCAGGCCTGGCCAAGCCTCGTGGCTCCCACATCCCATCTCTTGGTTTGCGTCTCCCTCCCGCATGGCAGGAAGGGGACGGTGGCCGCTCGGGTCTTGCAGGCAGAGGTATGGGCATTGAATGACCACGGGAGAGGGCGTGCGCCGTGTCCTCAGCAGACGGGGCCATGATTCCTAACAACTGTCTTGATCCGGGGGACATGAGGAATTTGCGATGAGTGTCAAATAGGGAACAAAGCTGGGCCTGGAAGGAGGCTGTTCCCTGGACAGGACTCTGGCCAGGGGCAGCAGCAGGGGCCCTGGCAGCACGGAGGGCACTGAGCGGGGGTAGGCATCCCAGAGGTCAGGCACAGGGGTTTCTCTTTTCTAGGTGGGGATCAGGAGGCTAGAGGGAGCCAGAGGTTGGGATGTGGGGTAGAGAGTCAGATAGGAAACTGGAGTGTTTTATTGGGAGGTCAGCTGTTCCAGGAGGGGCTGTCTGCTGGCCGGCAAGGGCAGAGTAAGCAGCCCCCCCACCCCCCTGCATGGCTGAGCAGCATTAGTATCTGAGAGGCCACTGTCTGTGGTTCACAGCCAAAATCCAATAGGTGCCTCTCTCAAAGGGGGGGATCTGGGGGCAAGATTGTGAGGGTCCAACACAGGTGTTGGGAGCTCAGTGAGGGACAGAGGAGCGAGGGTGGGAGGTCACAGAGTTGGCCCATGCCTGGTGAGCACGGGGACATCCCCGTCAGGGCAGGGCGTCAGGGGTATGATGGACAGTCCGGCGCCAGGGATGGGGCCTCTGACATGGTCAGAGCTGGGGACAGGCAAGCCGGAATAAGGTTGGTTCAGCCTCTGTCCCTGGAGGCCTGCCTGCCCAGGGCTCCAACCCTGCCCCTGCCCCTCATAGTCTGTGTCTTCAGACCAATGTTCTGTGCTCTTGGAACTTTGCTCCTTGTCTGTAACATCTAGAAAATGCTTATCAGAATCTCAACCCACTGAAATGATTGAATGGGAACATACAGAGAAATCCTACTGCATGACCCGTCCCGAGACACAGATCTTTAGAGGCAGGAGGTGGATTAGTGGTTGTGGGGGGCTGGGCAGGGACAGGGGTGATGGCGGCCAGTCTGTCGGGCTGATGAAAACGGGGCTGGGCTATGCTGATCTCTGCCGAATAGGGATGAGCACACCGAATACCGAATATGGCCACATCACGCACGTAAAAACGGTCACTTTGACGCTGGGCATGTTTTCCTCATTTAAAAACAGCGCCTGGAGTGATGACACCAGACTCACCTCCCTTATCTGCCTACTGGCCTTGCAGGTCCAACCACCGTGCCCACTGTGCCCCACTGTGGGGTGGGGGAGTGGGGTGGGGTGGGGTGGCGGTCGCCCTGCCCTCCCACTTTGTCCCACGGGCCACCATGAATACTGCACAGAGGCCTCTGTGGTTCTCACTACCCCCCGCCCTCAGGCTGAGCTTGGCCGCTGCTGGGCCTCTGAGTAGCAAGCCTACCCGCACTTCCCTCCAAAGTTTGTCAGGCCTTGTGCGTGTCTGCGGGCCCCAGCGCACTCAGCTCCAGCTTGACATCTGCGTTGGGCACTGATCATGTGCTTAGGGCTCCCCCCAAGAGGGCTATTGGCGTGTCTGTGCCTAAGACAGAAAGAAGGAGGGGTGCCTGCTCCGGGTCAATGGGGCGAGCCTTGCAGAGGACTGGACAGCCAGCCCTAGACACAGGCCTGGGAGGCAGATGGCGTCCAGATGGGACATCCAAGTTGGTACCTGCCTCCTCCGCTGGGAGCAGTCCCTGCGTTTACTGGACACCCGAACAGGGAGTAGTTTTGTGGCTGTTCGAAGAGTTTAGCCCCAATTGTGTTCCCCCATCAAGACCAGGAACAGCCACTCTGATTCTTAGAGTCCCAAGTCGGGGCTGTTCCTTGGAGGACTCTTGTGTTCCTTTTCTGATACAGGCTGTCCTTTCCTTGGGGACTTCCCTATTTCCCCAGAGGGCAGAACAAATCCCTAAAGGAGAAGCAGGCAGTCACTTGAAGCTACTCTTGAGGCATAAAGAGTGTGAGGAGAAACAGGGTGAAGTTCACAAAGTATGGATCTCAACGACCTGTTCAGGTCTGCAAACATGTTGCGTTTTTTAGCTCTGAGTTTGTTGCCAGTGTTTAAAACCGAATGTCCACGAATTTCCCCACACTATTCCAGATTTCTGACCGTTTTCTTGAAAGAAACCAGGGGTTCTGGCACCACTGGCTCTGCTTCCGTGTGACCACAATCACCTTGCAGGGACGGACGGCCCTTCCTTCTTCAGTTGTCCCCAGCCTCCCCTGCCTGCTTCGTTCATCCCCTTTCCTGGCCTGCCGCACTGGCATTTGTTTTTGACCTGGTGTGGGACTTGCTGTTAAACTCTCAAGTCTTTGTTCTTGCTCATTTGGCAACATGGCCAAGCCAACAAGCCCCTTTATGCTTCCCTTCTGGGCCTGAAAAAGGAGATGCGGCAAGACCATGAGGGGACGTGAGATGCTGAACGGACCTAAGAATGCTGGCCGGAGTTAGAGATGCTTCACGGAATTCAAGGTGCAGTCCACCCAAATTTGGGGACTATGAGCTCAGCTCACCCGCCACTTCAGAGACAGTGTTTAGCTGATGGAGCACCATTTCCTATTTCCATAAATAATCCTGCCAAGCTAGTGATTTAATTGATTTAATGAGTCGTGCTGCGGGAATCAGGCCTGGCTGAGGGTGCGTGTTTATTTCCGGTTCCATCTGTGGAAATTTCCTGGGGATTGGGGTGTTAGTGCAGGGTTTTGGGTTTTCACTAGAATTTGTCTCTGACCTTGGAGCATTGATGGAGAGATGTTCTGAGCTGAGCAGCCGTGGCGATCCCATCAGAGGTGGGAGACCTGAAAATGAGACCTTTTTCCAGTCTGAGGCCACATCACATCTCGGATTTTGTCCAAGGGCAAGTGAGCAAAGATGCTGGCATGATGGCCATTTTCCATTGGACTCACTTGGTGATAAATGGCTATGTCTCCAAAGTGGCGTTTCCTCCAGAAATCCTCAGTCAGCGTCTCTCAGCATGGTGCCATCTCTGTGTGCACTTAGGGAGGGCCATTCATTCATTCCTTCTCTCGCTCACTCCTTCAGTGAGTCGACAGGTCTTGAGCTGGTGGCTTGCCACCAGGGGACATACGTTGGTGGTCCCAGGGGAGGTGGGGGCATTCTCCTGGGATTGGGTTGACAGAGGCCAGGGAGGCTGATAAGCCTCCCGCCACGCACAGGGCAGGCCTGAGCAACAACAGAGAATGATCTAGCCTCAGATTTCAGCAGTGCTGAGCCTGAAGACTGACCAGATCCTCCCCAAGTGTGTTGTCACCCACACTGTTGTAGGTGTTGGGGACAAGGTGGTGAACAGGATGGAGAACGTCTTTGTTCTCGTGGGACCTATATTCTAGGGGTGTGGGAGAGGAGGACAGACAGTTGCTAACTTAACCAGGTAACTAAAGTTCATGTGCCAGCGGGAATGAGGGTGACGTGGTAGAGATGTTTGGAGGGCACAGTGTCTATTGAGTAGCTTTGGAATTCCTCTTTGGTGAGGCAATGTATCTGTTGGGAATGATGCCAGTGAAAAGTAAGAAAATGTGACCTACCATGGCTTAAATAAGTGGTGGGTGTCATTTTTCACCAAGAGGCCTGAAAGTAGGGAACTACTGATGGAAACTCAGGGCCAGCATCTCCTGTAATTCTCTCAGGTTTTTTTCCCTTGAGGTCACAAAGTGACTGTTGCAGCTCCAGCCACTGCGTCTGTGCTCATTGTGGGGAAAACGGCACCAGCCCATCTGGCTCCATTATCAGGGAAGTAGGAGCTATCCTAAAAGTCCCTCAACAGACTTCTTATGAGCCAGTGGGTACATCTGCCTTGCCGGACATCCAGGGCTGCAAGGGAGGTTGGATAAGCTCTTATTTATCCTTCCTAGCCTCTCTGGTGGAGGCAGGTATGGGAGAGAGACCTTCGGGGACCACAGGGGGTCAGGCCAGCTGGCTGTTGGGGGCCGGCCACCTGTGACAGTGAGCTGAGCCAGTAATATCAAGAAGGCACTGGGCATCTCAAGACCCAGGGACAATGGACGTGGTGGAGGGGACTGTGTTGCTGAGGCCTGGAGACTCGTCCTGAAGAGGGGTGAGTGCTGGGTCCTGGCAGACGGCGCTCACACAGCCAGGAAGGTCTGCTTCTGCAAGCATCGCAGGGACTGTCCGAGCTCCCGGTGGCTGCTGCTACCAGTGTCCACAGCACACGTGGTCAGGTGTCCGTGGCCTGAGATCGAGGTCTGATCCGGAGGCTCTCGGGAGGCTGTTCCCTTCCTCCTCCTCTCCCACCTGTGTGTCTCTTTCAGGGACAGAAGTTATTAGACGTAGGGCACACCTGCATGATTGGAGCTGATCTCATCTCAAGGACTTTCACTGAGTGTCTGCCAAGACCCTTTCCCCAAATGACATAACACTCATGGTTATGACATGACTCTATGGATTAGGGTGTGGGTACGTGTTTTTGGGGGTCACCTCTGATCCCCGACGGACCACGAGAACAGGTGAAGGGATGCTTGCTTCTTCTTAGATGGCAGACATGGTCTGCATGGGCTCTGCTCGCAGCCAGGCATCCTGTGACCCCTCAGGAGGTTATGCTGGCCCTATGGTGTCGGAGACGCTCTGCTAGTGTTCGTGGCATGTCTTCCCTTGGATCTCGTCTTTTTATGTCCAACCACATGTTGTGGTTTTGAAACTGATTTATAACCCGTCTATGGAACCCTGGCTATGTGTGAATTCCATAGTGAACTTGCCCAATCCCCGTGCTTACCACTCGATGGGTGGCTTCTCAGCTCCTTGCCTTGGTTTGGAGTGCTGTTCCATGTTCTCACGAGCTGCCGTGCTGTCATACTGGCCACCACGCGGGAGGGCTGCAGAGCCGGACTCGTGTGTGGGTTCACGTGCCCGGTGTCCCTCTGTCTGAGACCTAGCTTCCTTACCTGGGTGGGCAGGTGCTGGGGTTCATGCGGCTGCAGGCTACCCATGGGGGGTTGACTAGGGAGGCAAGTCTCCCGTGGCCACTGCCCCTTCCCACTCAGAGCGTGGCTGGAGAGCTGTGGGGCACTTCGGGCTGAGGACAAGGAGGCCAGGTCACAGGGGACACGGCTCCTAGGGCCCTCACCTCCTTGGGGGTCCGCAGGTGTCATATGGACAAGGCCTCAGCCTGCTGAGCACGTGGTTCTTCCAGCAGGACCAGGACACCAGTGAGCCGCTCGCTGGCCGTCATGAACAGTTTAGGATGCTCCTGTCGGTCAGGAGGTCCCAAGGGTCCTGGGGTTCCCTCCTAGGCTGGGGTGGGGCGGTGACCGGCAGTCTGGTGCTTTGTGGCCACCACCCGTGGCTGCCCACCTCCTACTTCCTGTTTGTCCCTCTGGACCTGCTCCCGCACCAGCTCTGGCCCCAGCGGGAGGGCCGCCTGGAAGCCACACAGTTGGGTGGCTGGGCTGGGGGGGCAGCCCCTCCCCATCTCTCCCTGCCCCTCCTTGTCTGCCCTTCCTCCCTCTTACCTCCTTCCCTCCCTGCCCTCCCTCCCCTCCTTCTCCTGACCCCCTTCCCTCCTTCTTATGTACCCCTCCCATCTCCATCTCCCTTTCCTCCCTCCCTCTCCTTCCCTCCCTGCCCTCCCTCCCTCTCTTTACCCTCCCCTTCTCTCCTTCGTATGCTCCCTCCTCCTTCCCTCCTTCCTATTTTCTTCTCCCTTTTCTCTCCTTACCCTCCTTCCTCCTCTCTCCCTCCCTATCTCCCCTTCTTTCCTTCTTCTCCCTCCTCCCTTCCCTCCCCGCTGTCCCTCCCCCTCCCCTCACACTGCTCTCCCTCTCTCACTGCTGCCCTGCCTTCCTTGGGTCATGGTGATTCCTTTTTCTTCCCTCTTCTGCATTAGGTGGGCTTCCAGCTGCTTCTGGCCCAGGGAGACGCCTCCACCTTTTGATTCTTGTGTCCTGCCCACAACTCTATAAACAATTTTTCTCCTCAGTTCTCTTCAAATTACCCAATTTAAGTGAGCCATCTGTTTCCAGCCAAGATCAGATACAGTCTGTCAAGTCCCTTTTGTCCCTAAAAGACGGGGACACAGGGACGTCTCCTTCCTCCCTCATCCTTTCCTACCTCCTGCCCTGCCCATCCCTTCTGGGCCTTTCCCTAACCCCCTCCCCTCCCGCCCCTCCCTTCCTCCTTTCCTTCTTTCTCCCTTCCTCTTCCCCTTCTTCCTCTTTCCCTCCCACCCTCCCTCCCCGCTCCTTCCTCTCTCCCCACCTCCCCTCTCTCCTACCCCCCTCATTTGATAAACAGTATGTATGCCAGGCCCTGTACCAGGCAAGGGAACTTGTTGCCTCTTTCCTGCAGAGCTCAGACCAAATCCAAGCAGGCAGCAGTGGGATAGGGATGGACTGATGGGATGTGATCAGTGTTCTGGGATCTTAGACCAAGACTCTTCTTACGGAAGTAGTCCTGCCTTTATCTGACTATCTACATACGTACCTACCTACCTATCTGTAAGTAGGCTCCGTGCTGGCTGGGGAGACCAACGTGGGGCTTAAACTCATGACCCGAAGATCACATAGTCCTGCCTTTAACAGTAACTTTGGAGAACATTGGGGTAAAGAAAGAGCTGCTTGGTGCCCAGGAGTGCCGCATGGCGGGTGGGGGAGGGGCGGGAGCGAGAGCCACTGGGGACATAGGGGCAGGCAAAATCCCGTTTCACAACCTCTTGTTCCGATGGCCCTGCTTTCAAGCTCCTGTGAGGTCCTTGTTTCTGTGTTTGTTTTAAAGCCTTTAGTGTGGACTTTGGAAGGAAGGGGGCTTTTGGGGGGAACTTGCAGAAAAGCTGCAAGAACAGGTTCCATGGTCTCTGGTGGGGGCGGCTGCTGCTTGCGTGCCATCCCGAGGCTGTCCCCATGTCCCCGTCTCTGAGGACCCTGCAGACAGCACACCGCCTTGACAGTACTCTTCCCTGCTCCTTTCCCAAGAGCGAGAACGCCCCCTCTCAGAACCGCAGGAAACCCGCGAGGCTGCCCGTCGAGCTCTGATACAATAGTATGACTCAGTCCATCTAGACAACTTTCACATTGTTTACCTTGTCCTGTAAGACCCTTTGTAGCTGTTCCTTTTCCTTTTGTCCCCCAGCAGGACCCAACCTGGGTCCCACGTGGTGCTGACTCGGGCTGCTCCCAATCCCCCGAATCTCCTGGGAACAGTGTCTCAGCCTTTCTGTCTCTGTGCTCGCTGGACCGTCTTTGAGGGACCCGGGCCGACAATGTCACAGTTGCCCCCAATGTGGGGTGTGTGGGGCGCCCCCCGTGACTGCGCTTAGATTCTGTGTTCTGGCAGGAGGTGCCTGCTGGCTCCTGTGGGGGCCTGGGTGAGTGCTGCCACCTGCCACAGGTTTTGGGGGATGAGCACCGGGGTCAGTGGGCTGGGGGCCAGTCGCTGTGAAGTGACCACGGTCCCCTCTGTGGTTGGCAGGTAGTTTTTGGGGAGGGACTGTGAGACCAGGTCACGGGAAGTCCCTGTTTCTCATCGGACGTGCCCTATGTTAGCATCCGCGGCCTACTCTTACCCACAACGATACCTGCTTCTTATGACACTTACAGTGTGGTGGTTTTTTGTGATTCCTTCGACGGTTATTTGTTGGCTTTCCTCTGTAGGGAAACCTGGGGGGCACCTGGGGGACTCAGTCGGTTACATGTCTGCCTTCAGCTCAGGTCATGATCCCGGGGTCCTGGGATCAAGTCCTGCATCAGGCTCCCTGCTTAGTGGGGATTCTGCTTCTCCTTCTTGCTCCCCCTCCTTGTGCTCCTTCTCTGTCAGATAAGTAAATAAAATCTTAAATAAACAAAAAAAGGAAAAGCTTTCCTCCTTCTCCCTATTTATATATTTTTATTTATTTATATTAGTGTGGATTAATGGATCATAGCTTTGTTCCGGGCTTCGACTTATTATCATCATGTACCTTAATGCACAGAGGAAAGGGCCCAGGGAGCTCCTTCCAGGCCCCTGCGCTCTGTGTGGCCCCTGTTTCTGACCTCTGGTGTTATACGCTGCTCCCAGCTCCTAGCCCATTGGGCATGTTCCCTACTCTGGTCCCAGAATTAGCCCTCTTCTCCAAGGACAGTGGTTTCTTTTTCTTTTCTTTTTCTTTTTAGACTTATTTACTTATTTGACAGAGATCACAAGTAGGCAGAGAGACAGGGGGAGAGAGAGAGGAAAGCAGGCTCCCTGCTGAGCAGAGATCCTGATTTGGGGTTTGAACCCAGGACCCTGAGATCATGACCTGAGTCGAAGGCAGAGGCTTAACCCACTGAGCCACCCAGGTGCCCCAGGACCATGGTTTCTTTTTTTGGAGAATGGTATTTAGCAACTAAGATCTGGGTGCTGGGTGTGGGTGTGGCCTCTGGGGCATCCCCGTTTCAGGCCACAGCAGACAGAGCTGGGCAGAGAGTGCACGTCCGTGGCCGCCGTGCTCCCATCTGGTGCTTCCATCTGCCTGCGCATCCCTTCGCTCCTGTCTGAAGCAAGGAGCTCATGGTGCTGCTTCCAAGCCCCGTGGCTGCTGGCCCGCAGCTGGATCCGTCCGCAGCAGGAATGCGGGTCTGTCCCTGCGCTGAGCCTCACGGAACGGAACCGGTGGCCTGGCTCCACTGGGCTCAGGGAGACCGTGAGCTGCTGTCACGGCTCTCGCCTATAAATATTTAAGAGGTGGTTCGGCTTTCAGACAAAGCACATTGGTGGTAAAGATCAAGGTTTTTGACCTTTTGTCAATTTACTCAGTGAAATATGATCTTCCTGGTCCATTTTTTCCCCAAATGTCATCGACTCCTTTTTTCCTAGTTGAAGTGGCCACATTTTCTCCAAACGCAGAACAGAGAAGATGCAAGAGTTTGGCACATATGAATGCAAACCAGAAAATTACCTTTCCTGCCACAGAAGCCAGGTGCCGGTAGCTGCTCGGGGACTGTGGCTATGGCATTGCAGAACCAGAGGCCTCTGGCGGGCACCTGGGGCGGCCGGGGAAGGTGGTTGTGGAACTTGTGAGGGGAACTCGGGGAGGGGGACCTGAGCCCGTGCTGGGCAGCTCTCCCTGCAGCTGGGCTGGCCTCCGCAGGACGCCGCAGCTCCGGGAGGGCAGGGAGTCCCTGTGGTCTTTACAAGGGCTCCAGGGGTGGCGCTGTGGGAGGACGGGGAAATAAATCAAGCACCTTGCGTTTTGGTCTCACGTGGCCGAGCTCTCTGCTCCTAACTAGATCCATGCTTAAAACATGGCCGGGCTCCTGTCCAGCTGTTCCTCCTCTGAGTTTGAATATTCTCAGCACACGCATATTTAATGAGAGATAAAATATACATCGAAAGGGAAATTTAAAAAAGAAGCACGTTGGTGGCCTCTTCAGAGGAGCGTCAGAGACTGGAAATCGCAGACTTGGTGGAAGATGGTGAGGGAGGCTCACAGCAGCCCAGCGAAGCCACACCCTCTGCCGTGGGCCCCTTCTTCTCTGTCCCCGGGGGTAGGTGCAGGTCCTTGTGGGGGATTTTGTTAAGGCCCTTGTGGGGGATTTTGTTAAGGCCTCGGGCTTGGTTTGGGTAGGGTGCCTGCAGGGCTTGTCACACTCCCTGGCCTCAGATGGTCTCTAATAGGGAAAGACTGAGCTGGGGGCCATTCCCAGGTACTGTTGTGTGGCCCATGTCCCATGGCCACATCACACTGGTGGCCTGTCCTGCACTTTGCTTGAGTAGTGCCTTCTTTTAATTTTGCCTTTCTGAGCTCCCGGATCCCCTCGGGCTGCTGGCGTGGTGCATCCCTTCCCACCCACGCCCAGTTGCACGGAAAAGCACAATGATCTCTTTCAAAACACAACACTGAGCCCTGAATGGGTACTTGGACTAGTCTCCATTCTCAGCCCCAGACCCGCTCCGCCCTAGCCTTCCCAACCCACGCTGAGCACCTTCCTGTGACATTTACAGAGCAGGTGGGTTTTTGTTTTTGTCCTTTTTAAATGAGACTGTATAAATTTTGGTTCAAGAAAACACTGCTTGCAATCTCTTTGATATTTTCCTGCAAGGTCAGGAGGTTCCCAGTTATTCGTGGCATTTTCCTTTCAAGGCATAGGTCTAAATGAGAAATTATAGGGTCAGTTGCTTCTTTGAGAAGGAACTCTCTCTCTCCCCGCCCCCCTCTGCCCCCTCTGCCTCTCTGCCCGACCCCCCCCCAGAAAGCCATGATGGGTTAGGAAAACCGGTGCTTCCTCAGCCCCAGGCTGGAGAAAAGGGGTCTTCATGCAACGGGGCCAACTCTGGGCTTTTTTGGATAAAGACTACACCGCGTTCGTGTTAGAGAGAGTGAGGCTTCCTTTTGGACTTCACATGCCAAGACTTGTGTGGGGGGCATGCTAGGGGTACACGGGCTCATGGGTGCAGGCGGGAGGCCCCCACCCAGCTGGGTCTGTGTGGGAGGCGAACCCACTAATAAGGAAGGTGAGGCACTCTGACGCTCACAGTTACCAGAGGGCTGTGCCCAGGAGGCAAGGCCCTGATGCAGCATTCAAAGCAGTTCTGGGTGGAGGCCAGACAGGGAGCTGCCCGTGACTGCTGCAGGAGGCTCTCCCGTGC
Organism: Meles meles; assembly: GCF_922984935.1. NCBI lineage: Eukaryota > Metazoa > Chordata > Mammalia > Carnivora > Mustelidae > Meles > Meles meles. The sequence continues at coordinate 19,380,557 of NC_060077.1, read as the reverse complement.
CTGGGGCTCCGGGGGGTGCAATCGCACCTGTTGGGGCAGCGGGCATGAGATGGCCCCCCTGAGAGCACAGTGCACCCCAGGCCAGCTTGCTGGGAAATGTCTCTTGCTTTTGGTTCCAAAGGAGCAGACACAGTCTTCAGGGTTTCCACGAGCCGGCGATCACACCGTCTCGGGTCTGCCCACACGTGCTGGTGCGTCTTCACAGTTCTTCAGCTCCGGTCCCTCCCTCTGTGCAGCCTCCTCTCCCCACAGAGCTTTGGGATACCAGGTCTTACCTGACTGGGGGTTTTTCCTGTGCCCGTGGGCAGAAGCGGCACCTACTCCCACGATCCCCTCTCCCTTTTGGGGAGGCGGCTGGGCCTCAGACCCTCCCTGTCAAGGTGGTTGTCTCGGTTGTCCTGAGAAGCCCAAATCTGGGCAGGCTGTGCAGGGAGGGAGGGAGGGGCTGGGTGTGCCTTGGGGCCCTGGTGATGGGGACGCTGAGGCCTTCAGGGTCATGGGGAATGGGGAGCCATAGACGGCAGGGGCCTGAGCCTCTGGGTTGAGGGGAATCAGCCACCAACTGGGAACACCTGTTCTGATGGGTTGTGTGAGAAATAAACGTACATTGTGTCGAACCGCACACTAAGTGCCTGACCCGGCCCAGAAGCTGGTGGGTTGCTGACCAACACGCGTCACAGGATTCTGTCTTGTAGTACTTCCTTGTCCCTCAGCTCCCACCCCCAACTCCTCCAACTTGCTGCCATTGTATGGGTGGGAACCCAGGAGGCCTGTGAATGGGGCCTCCAAGGGCTTGTCCCCCCAGAGCCATGGGGCCCAGGTGGCTGGGACAGCAGCACAAAACTTGTGCATAGGGTCCCCACTGTTCACTGTTTTTGCGGCAAAAGTTACCATGCATGTTCTATGTCTTTTCATAATTACAGTAATTTCAGGTTGTTTTTACTGGATTAGTAGGGTAACATATTCATTGTAGAAATTTTTTTTTGAAGTGTAGGAAATAATTCAGAAAGAATTTAAGTTACCCGTGGAGACATCCCGCCGAATTCATGGCGGTACGCTAGATGCTTACTGCTTGGCTCAGATTTTGCTGAGGGTTTGGGAAATGTCGTCTGAGGGTTGAGTGCATTCTGAGGGGATACTGGGGAGTGCCTGTTTCCTTGTAAACGACGACTGTGGTATTTTGCCGTGCTGAAAGATACGCCGATTCCGGTGTAACCCTTCTTGTCCTTCAGGATTATCTTATGGGAGTGGGTTTTTGCGTCGGAACACCTGTTGGTTAGGTGCTGCTGACAAACCGGGCCGGGCGGCCGCACACAGAGCCACATCATTTTCTCTCCTGTTGGCAGGGAGCACAAGACTTGGGGACACTTGTTTCACTTCTTATTTATTACAGAGAAGTCAGCAGATGAAGCTGCATCACGATTAAGGAGACGCTGACTGGTGATGCGTGAGCTCCGTGACACCCCGTGGTGGGATGTGGGCATGCCCTTCGTTCCGGAGTACCGGGCGCAAAGTGTGTCTGCGACCTTTGACTCGTGCCAGAAAGCCATGGGGACAGAAAGTCATTAAGAGCAGCCCGAGTACAAATGAGTCACCTCTATGGTGTAGACGTGCTTCTGTGTTCACAGGTCCCAGTGCTTGGATGGAGCGTGGAGGTCCTTGACTGGAGGTTCTGGGTTTTGTTTATTTGTTTTTCTTTAAAAGCTTGGGAACACAAGCAAAGCTATTACATGATTGACTGATTAGAGAGGGCTTTAGTGAGTCGGTTCAGTGAGGCAAGGGAGGATGAAAATGTAAAGCCTTTGTTTGGGATTTCTATTGGTTGGGAATCTTTTCTTTAAGAGAAAAATGCAAAGTGTTTAAGTATTAAGAGGCAGTGGATGGAGTCAGGTTAACTTGATGGCCCAGATAAAGACAGCATCAGGTGTGGTTTGACCTAGAGACTCCATGTCACAAACCAGGCCTTGGTTTCTTTCAATCTCGTCTATGCTGCTTTGGAGTTAAAGCTGGCCTCCCTTGTAGCACCAAGTGGCTTCTTGTTCCCTTAATTCCTGTAGGAAAGACCGTGATTTTCCCCAGTGTTAGAGGCCGCTCCAGACTGGCGTGGGTTTCAGGCTCATCTCATTGCTTGGGTCTGGGGCATGGAGTGTGTTGACTGGTTTCTAAGCCCACCCAGGCTGCTGTAACAGAATCCCATGGATGGAGACTTACGGGACAGCACACGTTTGTGCATCATAGTCTGGGGTCTGGAAGCCAAGGTGGGCGTTGGGGTGGGCAGGTTCTGGTGAGACCCTTTCCTGGGTTGCCGCCAGCCAGTCTCCCACTGTGTCTTCATGCTGTGGGAGGACCAGGGAGCTCTCCGGGTCTTCTTTTATAAAAGCACAAATCCCATTCATGAACGCCTCACCCTCGTGTCCATCACCTCCCAAAGGCCTTGGCTCCTGACTCTGCCACACCGGGGCTTAGGATTTCAACACAGGGATTTTGGAGGGACCTGGAAAACTGGGTCCACAGCGCCGAGTGGTGCTGGAGGAGAGGGAGCAGTGAGCTCGGGGCAGAGCTGGTGACCGTGACCTGCGTGCTGTGGGATGGCTAATTCTTACGTATTTTCTGTCTGTGAAACAGAAGTGGGTTTAGGAGGGTGGTGCTTGCTGCTGAGCTAGCTGGGATGTAGTCTTTGCCTAATTCCACGGGGTAGATACTCCCATCGGGGCGGATTTCAAGCCCTCTCAGGTCCAGTGGCGGCTCTTAGCTGTCCCGCAGGTTTCACAGCCGAGGAGGGGCAGGCGGGCTGTGTCCCTTCCGTGAGTCCTGGGTGTCACATGCCGTGGCTGGGTATGGATGCTGGTGTGGCGCCCGGCATGGATTAGTCTGCCCCTAGTGTCCAGGCTCTTGGGAATAACGACTCTTCATCTCCCGGATACCTGGGATTCTTCATACGGGTTTATCTTCCTGGACCAGATAATGAATGAGGCTCCTGGCGACGTCTGGGTCACTCCGCAGCTGTGGGTTAAATGTAGTCTGCATCTCCAGGCTGGGTCTTACTGCTCTCTTAACCAAGCTTACACGTCTGCCCTGATGGATTAAAGGCTGACAGCTAGGAAAGCTGATTTAGCCCACGGCACTGGAGGGACAGGACACCGTCTTACCACCTTCTTGGGCTCTTCAAGGATTTGCTGGAGCAAATCAGAGACCTCTCTGCCTCTTCACATCGTTCCCTCTGTCTCAAAGGAGGAGGTGACTGTCTAGTTTCTCTGGCAGTGAGAGGTGGCCTCTCCAGTGAGACATCCTGCCCCAGGGCCTTTGCATGTCTATGTTCTCTGCCGAGAACTCTTTCTCTTTCTTGTGTGCTCTCTATCTCCCTATCTCGGCATGCCAACTGCTCCTCAAACTCCAGTTTTCCTCATAGGACACCTCCTTCAAGAGGCCTGCCCTGCCCACCTCACCCCTTCCTTTCACACCTTCTCACTCTACTTTCCTCCCAGCAGAGGTGCCAGCTGACACGGTCCTGTTTGTGTGAATATTTGTCGTCTCCATCATCCCCGCTGGCGTGTGGGGCAGGGTCCTTGAGGAAGGGCCATGTCTCCTTCTCTCCTTTGTTCCTGATATGTGTTCCGTCAGTTTGGGGATGAGTGGACAACAGACGCCTGCTTCCAGGATGAGTGACCCAGGCAGTCTCTCCTTCCTTCCACATTGAAGGGATCTAGTTTTCTTGTCTGTGAGAAAATTTCGGTAGAAACCTGCTGCTTTCCTCTGTTGATGATGGGCCCATGGGCTTCCTCATTCTGCACTTGGTGCAGATACTGCGACCATTTCCACGGGGTTCCATGTCCAGCCAGCTTCATGGACATGATGGGGGGGGGGCGCGGTGGCCCATGTGGCTGCCGCTGGGGTGAGCGTGAGCACTGTGAGGCCCCCAGCCAGCATGTGTCCTCGTGCTCAGGTGGGCACTTTGCCCTATTCTCCAAATGGCAGGTGGCCATTTCGGGGAAAGCTGCATCTTAGGGACTGCTGGCCAGCCTGTGTGTCAGGTCCCCATGGAGGGCAGCTGTTGGAGGTGGAGAGTCACAGGGGTTTGGAGAATTGAGATTTCAGGGTCCGTCTAACCCTAGACTCGCACTCAGAAGCAAGAGTCTGGGTGTGGATTTGTGCGATCCAGGGTGGGAGGCTGAAGAGGGCTGCTGGCTTTTAGCCAGCCCCTCCCTCCGGTGGGAGGCAGTGTGGCTCCCTGGGGAATCCCAGCACCTGAACTCAGTCCAGGGAGGCCACCGGGCTCAGCTCCCATCATGCAGCCTGGCCCTGCAGTCTCCAGAGAGGAACTCTGTTGTCTAGTCCAAGGTGTGGCTGTGGTCCTAGGCCTTGATTCCTAAGGTTGTCGCTGTCGGGATTAACGTGCTAATTCAGGAGACACATCGAACAGTGCCCGGCACTGAGAAGAGGTACATTGATGTGTTCCTGTTGGTTGTGAAAGAAGTGAATAATTCGTTCTGGGACATCTGACTTCGAGAACAGACTACAGAGCTCCAGGCAGAGCAGGGGCCTCCCTGAGGTTCCGGGAGGCCTTGGGGCATCCTGGAGAGTACCACCTTCTCTCTTCCAATTGGGTTTTGTTTTTAATTTATCTAAAACATTTGTGTGTGGGGATGGTAAGAACAGGGAATAGGGAAGGGCGCCTGGGCAGCTCTTTCGGTTGAGCATCTGCCTTCAGCTTGGATCATGATCTCAGGGTCCTGGGATGGAGCCCCACATCGGAGCCTGCTTCTCCTCTCCCTCTGCCACTCCCCCTGCCTGTTCTCTCTCTCTGTCAAATAAATACATAAAATCTTGAAAACAAACAAACCAACAAAAGAACACCGAACTTGGGGTCTACTATCTGAGCAAAATTTCAAGTGCAGGATACAGTCCTAGTCACCAGGGCACAGCATTGTGCCACAGACCCCTGAGCTCACTCGTCCTGCACCCCCGATGTGGAACAGAGTCCACAAATAAAGCCACGTGCAGGCGGCTGGCTGGTCTTTGACCAGGGGACCAAGGCCGCACGGAGGGGGAAGGACGGCCCTGCCACAAATGTGGGGAAACCCGGATCCCACGTTCACAGGAACGCAACTGGATCCTTAATAGACAGCAGGCACCAACTCTTTACAGTAAGGCCAGGAGGTGGAGGTGTCCTGGGAGAAGACAGGAACAGTGATGGCTGTCAGCCTGTATTGTCATGTCTTAGGTGTCCTTGTACCAAAGCCAGGACGGTCCGGGCCCCAAGGCAGGGGTTGTGGAGGGCAGTGGGTAGACATGGCATTGACTCTGGGATCTGCTCTGTTCAAGAGCCTTGTTGTGAGGACAGGAACAGAGAAGCGAGTGGGGCCAGCCAAGTCATGGCCTGATGGGAGAGGACCCGAGTCACGGGCAGCCCCACTGAGCAACCCCCGCCATGTGGACCACATAGCCATCGCATGAGGGCTTGTCCCCAACGGGGTCACCCGCTTTGTTCCCCAAGACTCCAGGACCAGCAGAGACCGTGTGCTTTCCTGCTTTATGCTCCAGTTCTAGGCCCTCGTGAGCACCTCCCAGCCCACGAGGCTGATGAAGGGAGAGAACGGGGTGAGACAGTGATGACGCAGGAGGAGGGAGCGTGGCTGGAGCCGGAGTCCGAACTTGGAGGGGCACGAGGTCAGGCTTCACGTCGAGGAAGTCATCGGTCGGGAGGAATCCTTCTCCAGCCCCCGAGAGGCCTGTCCCCGAGGCGCCGGTCGGGTGGCGTGATCTGGCCAACTACCTAGTTTTCTGTCTCGGAGCCGGCAAACAGCAGAATGCAAATGAGGACCGTCGGATGCTCCTGCCATCTTGTAAGGATGGTGTGGCTTATGTGGCTCGAAGCAGACCGTTAGGGACATGTGGCCGTCGGAGAAAACAGTGGGTCTTTCGACGATCATAGAAACGGTCTGAAACCTGGGGAAGACTGCCCTGGTGACTTCATTTGGCTGTACACGAGTGTCTCCCGTCTCTGCTTCACATCGTTCCTGGTGGTTGGCTAGTATTGAAGTTTTCAAGGTCATGTTTCCAAAGGCCCATGTTAGGTATTTCTTGCATATCAGAACAGAAAAATTTCCCCCCTTTGGGAACACCAGCAGTGGGGAGTAATACCCCTTTTCTCCATCTCTGCTGACTTACGGCGTCCGGGGCTGCTCATGACCGGGCCATGGGGACGCCCAAGTCCGGACTCGTGCACCCTCCGTGTCCTCCCGTGTCCCATGCAGCAGGCACCGGCTGCACAAGCATCTGTGGATAGCAGATGCTCTAGGTAACACGCTGGGAACAGGGCTCGGAACAGAGTGTGCGCTCGAATGAGAGCTGCTGGTTTGATCAGTAGCAATGAAGAGTTAACATTGCAGCAGAAAACCGATTTCCTGAAACCATTTTATTTTAGAAAGTAACGCCGCACTTTACCTTCAGTTTGGAAATGAGGACATGAGGCTGAGGGGAGGCTTCACTGTGCTGGAGGCCTCCACGTGGTTGTCCAAGGGCCTTCAGCGAGAGCAAAATCAATTTTCACGGGAGATGGTTATGCCCATAGAATTGCTCGTGTGTGGCAAACAGGTTTAATTAAGCACAGGGCATCGCTCCTGGGCCCCGAGCGCAGGTTCACGGTGTCCCTGGGGGTGGCCCTGCTCTTGTGCTCCTTTTCCTTTGGGTAATGGTGAGGTTTTCCCAACAGTGTGTTCCTTCCCCCTTGTCCCCCTCATCCCTCGTGGCTGAGATGGTTAGAATTGGTGGCTGAGATGGTTAGAATTGGTGAGAAATTGGAAGAAACCCCACAGGAGGGTGGATAGCCCATGGTCCTCTTGTGCCATCCAGAGAAATGGCGTGTGGCTCAAGGTGGGGTTCACCATTCGGACCAACAAGGACCGAGGCCACAGCAAGCGGAGCACGTGCACCTGGAGCGGAGACGCTGGGCGCCGAGGCCGCCTTGCACATGGCTAATTTATGGACCCATCCAAGTGTCTCTGGCTCTCAAGGATTATTTTATTGACTTGTGTCTCTGGAGAATGTAGCAGCCTGGCTACTTTTCCTGGGGGAGGTTTTTTATCTCAGCTTTCAATTTTCACTTGTTAATGTTCTAACTGTCATTCAGGGCCAAGCGGAAACACAAGGAAATGAAATCTTTTATTGCACCACCAGTTACAGAGGCCTGTCTGAGAGCCAGGCGCCACTCCGAGGGCCATGGGTGTAGCGGTGAGCACAGATGTCCCAGACTCTTGTCCCCAGACAGTGCATGTCCCACCTGGCATGTCTGGCTGAGACCCACGGGGTAAAGAGGAGGAAGTCCACGGACCCTGGCTGGTGTAGACGCTTGTTGTCTACACAAGAACAGCAGCTGAGGTGGTGAGGTGCTTTTTGGGTAAGTTTTTTTTAAAGATTTTTAAAAAAAAATAATTATTTGACAGAGAGAGACAGCGAGAGAAGGAACACAAGCAAGCAGTATAGGAGAGGGAGAAGCAGGCATCACGCTGAGCAGGGACCCTGATGCGGGGCTCGATCTCAGGACCCTGAGATCATGACCTGAGTGGAAGGCAGAGACTTAACCCACTGAACCACCAAGATGCCCCTTTTGGGGTCAGTTTTGAAAAAAAAATTAATGTTTTTAAAAAGATGAGTTTTCATGGAGTGCCTGGGTGGCTCAGTGGGTTAAAGCCTCTGCGTTCAGCTCAGGTCACGATCTCAGGGTCCTGGGATCGAGCCCCGCGTTAGGCTCTCTTCTCAGCAGGGAGCCTGCTTCCCCTCGAACCCTGCTCTGCCTCTCTGCCTACTTGTGATTTCTGTCAAATAAATAAATAAAATCTTAAAAAAAAAAAGGTGAGTTTAGGGTGAATAGAAAGGTTGATCAGAATGTGAGGTCCCTGTCTACCCCCTGTCCCTGCAGCCCAGCATCTCCCCTGGCTAGGGTGTGGGGGGTGCGTTTGCTACAATGGATGAGCCAATATCGATACATCGTTACTAACCAGAGGCCACGGTTTATCTTAGGGCTCATTCTGTATTGTCTGTCCTGTGGTTTCAGCCGAATGTATGATGACACGGACCCTCCATCACAAGATCAACAACGTAGCGTCACAGCCTCCACATCCTCGTGTTCATCTTTGCTCCCTCACTCCCTGGCAGATAATTATCTTTCACTGTTTCTGTAGTTGCGCCTTCTCCAGAACATCCTGGAGCTGGAATCGTACAGCATTCTGTCCCTTCAGGTTGGCTTCTTTCACTCAGTGATGTGCATTTAGGGTTTCATGGCTCGACAGCTCCTCACCCCTTGGTGCCGAGTGACATTCCACTGTCTGTCCCCCTGCCGGAGGACACCTTGCTTGCTTGTGAGGGTTCTTTCCAGCAGATCCCAACCAGTGGGCTGTTGCAAAGTGGGCAGCTTTAATATGTATCGATCTGGAGAGACCCTGGAGAAATCAGGAGGGTGACATTGAGATGTCCATGCTTTTGGACATGAAGTGAAAAACTCACAAGTTTATCTCCCACTCACACTCCGTGTCCTTGGGGCCCCAGCTGGTGCTCTGCTCACACCATCCTCACTCTGGGGCCCAGACTGGTGGAGCCAGAAAAAGAAAACAGGAGAGTGGTTGTCGTGGTAGAAATAAGATGTCCACACTACACGTCCACTGGAGTTCGGCACTGACACGTTCTGCGGAACAAATCTTCACGTTTCGCCCACCCAGCTCCCTTCCTGTCATCGGGTCTGGTGTAGACATCACCCCAAGAGAAGGCTGTGCCCAGTTGTCCAGATCAAGCACACGGCGTCCACCCCAAACCCTCCCTGTCTTCCAATGCTTACCGTCGGTGCCCTGTTAGAAAGTGAGTTCTCTGAAAGCAGGGCTCCCATCCCTTGTCTCACGGCCCGCTGCACCCCCAGACACAGATAAAATGCTCATAAACTTTGGTTGACTCAAACGATGAATGGATCAAATAGCATGTTACACTGGAGAAGCCATAATATTACATACATAATTAATGTAATTAATTGTTATATTAGTGAATTCAAGAAGCCGGCCCGCTAAAGTGAAGGTAGTCTAACATAAGCCCAACTCTGGAATTATGTCATCAGAGTAACATGATAATGGAAGCTTTGGGGCACATATAAGGAACCCTGAGTTTAATGAAGATGGGGGATTTGTCAAAGTATTCTCAGCAACTGTTTGCTGGGAGAAAAGATTTCTAACACTTGATCAGGCCATGGATGTTAGAGGGCTGTTTGTTACAGCAGCGTAACCTAGCCCATCCTGACTGATGCATATTCCAAGGCCTGTTGATGTCGAAGGCTTCATTCGTTTGCTATTTCTGCAGATATCTGAGTAGCTGCTTCACCTTGACACTGTGCAGGGTGCTTAGAACACAATACAGAATGTAAGAGGTGGGGTCCCCATCCCCTTGGAACTGGTGATCTGCTGGGGGACTGTGGTAAGTTGAGGCACTGGCCTGCCTGATTTGTGGTTCCTTGCTGCTAGTCGAGGTCTCTGGGCACCCGGGTGGTTGGGCCCTCTCCTGACTTGGTTCTTCTTAGCCGTATGTGTGGGGCCGTTCTTTGATACTGTGACTTCTTAGTGTCATGGTTTCTGGCTGCTGGAGACCTCACTGTTACTGAGATGCATGTAAAACCCCAAACCACAGGAAACTCTGGAGCTGACTGGACGCCTTCCTGACTTCACCATCCTTTAATTTTTCTTACATCTCTACCTTCTGTCTCTCCAAATGGACATACTTCTGTCAAGGGAGTGGGAAGCTTAATCTGGAATCCCTGCTTTTTCTCCCAGGGATATGACCCCACAGCTGATTCCCTCTCCGTCATGCCTCTCCCGAGGACTCTTTGGTGGGGGGAGACTTAAACGTGGAGGCAAAGAAGGTTGTGTACTATAACACTCCCCATTGTCAAGACACAACTTTTACCAGTGGCTCAGAAAGCCGTGTTCTTCCCATCGGCGTGACTCATTATGACAGATATGCCTTGTGCTGAACAGTTCCCCTTTGGAGATTGAATTACCATCCTATTCAGCTGACACAAAGCAGTTCCTGGCCGGCTCGGGCAGCCCATGAATAAGTAAACAGTCTACCAGCTTGATGCTGAGCGCAAGGCTTGGAGACGCAGCGGGACTGGCATGGTGGGGGACAGGAAGCCGTCTAGGTGGCCCCAGCTACTGCGTCCTCCCCGCTAGCGGGTTGACCCCCAGCATCGTGTAAGTACCACCGTGGGGTGTGGGGAAGAGTCTGCCGGGTTCATGAGATGGGGTTCAGACACCAAAGCAGAAAGCTAGCCTCCTGGAGGCCCCAGCTGGAGACGGGTGCCCTTATGGATTGAAAGATGGACGGGGTGGGTATTTGGAAACCTCGCAGTTTGCGATAAGCTCCGGTCCTAATGCTGCTGGGTCTTAACTGTAGTTTCAGTGACTGTGATGTTTTGTTTGGAACCTGTCCCCAGGCCAGTTTCAAGTTAGGAGGGATCCTCCTCCCCAGGGCCCTGTCTCTGTTCAGCACGGAAGGCAGAGGAGTCTCACTGGTCACGAGGCTGGGCGTCCCACAGCGTGTCCTCGCATACTCACTCCAGAGGGAGATCTGTTCCCCTCAAAACTGGGTCTGCTTCCGCTTGGCTAGCCATCCCATAACGGGCATTAAACGCAGGACATTTTCAAAGTTACGATGTGTCCAGCGGAAATTTTCACTCCGGCTTTGTATTTGAATCTGGAGAAGCGTCTTCCAGTTCTCCCCGGCCAGCTAATGAGACAAGGTTTAGCATCGCAAAGCCTTTAGATAATGAATGTAATTAGCTAATGAACATAATTTTCATTTATGGCATTTTCAGTCTGTAGACATCAGACTTTCATTGAAACGATAAATGTGAAAATGTCAGCAAGCTTATGCTGGTTGTAAGGCCGATGGATTCCTTTTCATCTTTTCTGTGTAGGGAGACCCTTTGAGTAAGTAGTTGGTTGAAGTGAACTGAGTTTATTCCCAATGTTAAGCAGCAAGAACTGGGTCTTGCTTCGCAGTGGAAGGATTTCTCCTGGACTTCGTGATGAACGTGTTTGTGGGGCAGCAGATGGGCAGAGTCCTGTGTTGTTTGGGATTTGAGGAGTCAGCTGTAAAATATGCACCCATAAATCACTGCTTTTCTTTCTCTATCTGCCTGAATGGCTCTGTTAATTAAAACTTTATATGAAGTGATAGTCGAGCTCCCCATTCAGTTTCGCTGCAGCGTCGTTAGACTTGGTTATACACTATCCCTCCAAGGCATTACCTGGCTGGACCACGTTTGAATTAATAATAATCATTCTGCACATGTAAGCAGATAGGGCGGTTCTTCATGCTGTAGAATCAGGAACATGTTCTCCAGTCAGCTCGCTGAGGTGCAGACACAGTGGAACCATCTAGTCCCTTTGATGGGGGCAGGGGAAGGACAAGAGCGCGGGGGTTGCGAGGCAGTTGAAGAAGTGGCATCCCAGGGCCTGGGAAGACCAACGGAGAAAGAGGTGGTTTTACTTCTTCTGTGCCAAGAGCACCAAAATTTGCTAAATGCACAGAGGCTAGGGGTTCTTGTCCTACCTGACATTTTTTTTCTTTTTTATAGAACTAGGAAATAACCTCGTAACGTGGGAATTACTACGCTTTTCCATATTCTTTTTACTATTTTTTTTTATGTCATCCGTAACTATTTCTTTGTGAGAAAACAAATCCTTACAGGGACAAGACGGGTAGATGGGTGGCGGTAAGGCCTCCAGTGATTTGTATCAAAAGGACGTAGTTGCTCTGCTGGGTGGGGCTCTCATTGGTGGTCTCTGCTTTGACTCACTTTCCATTTGACCCATTTGATTGTGTGTCAAGACCTCCCCGTGCCTCTCACTCCTTGCTGCAGTCATTCCCACAGTGTAGGAGGTGGACCTAAAATGTCGCACCAGATGATTTTAGGGGGCGTATAGATATTTTGTAGAAAGGCCTTACTCGATAACTGTTTCATGTACCTTAGTGAAAAGACACAGCAAATGCAATGAGTTAATGTGATAGTGTAAGGTTTCCTTTGAAACAGGGTTCACACACGAGGATTTCAGTGAGTTCCCAACGTAGACAGGAGATGCTTTTTTTTTTCCTTGAGCTCCAACTGCGTGTTAAAATTTAAAGTGAATGTGCACAATTTAAAAAGTTAACAATGGGGGCGCTTGGGTGGCTCAGTGGGTTGATCCTCTGCCTTCGGCTCAGGTCGTGATCTCAGGGTCCTGGAATCGAGCCCCGCATCAGGCTCTCTCCTCAGCGGGGAGCCTGCTTCCTCCATTCTCTCTGCCTGCCTCTCTTTTTACTTGTGATCTCTCTGTCAAATAAATAAATAAAATCTTAAAAAAAATAAAAAGTTAACAATGGTTAATGGAATATAAAACCAGCCATTTCCTGCTTGGTCAACTTTTCACTGCCCAGTTCCTTCACTCTACTTTTAATACTTCTATTAATTTCTTCTTTAAATTACCTCAATCCTAAATAACATGCCTGTGCTGCTGTTTTGGACTAGTCTGTTTTTGTAGGTCAGAAATAGCACTTTCTGTTATAGTGGATAAGTGGGTCTCGAGTGGGGCGATTTTGCCCCCAGGGGTCATGTCTGAGATATTTTTATTTGTCACAACTTGGGGGTGGGAGTTATGTTCCTGGCTTCTGGTTGCTACTAGTAGGGATGCTGCTACATGTCGTACAGTGCGCAGGACAGCTCCCACACCAAAAAACTATCTAGCCCCAAATATCTGTAGTGTGGAGGTTCAGAAGTCCTGTGGTAGGCGAAGATTTAATTCTTTTAGGCCCCACCCCCAACCTACACACACAGTTAAATTGCTACTTTCGTTAAGATGATAATGAGAGTTTACCTTGTTCTTATGTACATATTGTTAACTAGAACCAGTTAGTGACTGTGATGGCATTTCTTTCCTTGTATGGCTTTTACTTTTCCTGGAGTTATCAATTGCCTCATTTTTAATTGTTCCATTTGCAATCCACATACCGAAAATTCTTTCCCAATTCTTGGACATATCAAGGACTATCCTCGAGTCTCCTTTTCATATGATACTTTCCCTGTAAAACCCTCTGTCTTCTTGCTCCAAATTGATTACTCGAGATCTGAGGCTCAGCTGTCACCCTGGAGTTTTTCTTTGTCACTGTGTAGTAGGATCTACTGTTCCTTAGATGCTATGGCTTTTCTTTTCAGTTTTCCCCACTTGTTTTACTGCAGCATATCCTCCGTAATTCCCCAAGAAAGAATACATTGGAAGCAAATTTTATGATCCTTCACATGTATGGCAGTATCTCTCCTTTGTCCTCCCACTTGATCAACTGCTTTTGAGGTATAGAATCTTAAACTGGAAATAATGTTCAATCAGATTTTTAAAAGGCATTCTGCTGGCTTCCAAGATTGCTGCTGAGAAGTCTGATGCCCTAACGTACTTTTGTTCCTTTTAAAAATTCCAACTTTTTTTTTTTTTAACTAAAAGTGTTTAAGATCTTCTCTTTATCATTTATCTTCTCAAATCTCATGATGCTCTTTGGTGTGGTTTCTTTTCATCCATTTTGTAGTCCCCTCATGAAATCCTTGGATATATAAATTTTTCTTATATATTTCCTACAATTTTTGTACATTTTCTCTTTTAGGAAATCTTAGTAAAAATTGGACCTCGTGGATTAATCTTTAAAATCTTTATTTTGTTTTATATTTTCTATCACGTTAGGAGATTTCCTTAACCTTCTCTTCCACATCTGCCATTTGAATCAAATTCCATTTTGGCGACCTTCTTTCTCATCGACAAGAATCCTTTTTGTCTTTCATTGTTCCCTTTGTGGCATCTTGTTCTCTTTCTGTTTGTAAAGTTTTATTAGGTTGGCTGTACTATCTCCTTCTCCCGGGTTTTATTTTTATGTACGTAGATTATAATCTTCCATGTTGGAAGTATTTTTTTATAAACATATAATGTATTTTTATCCCCAGGGGTACAGGTCTGTGAATCGCCAGGTTTACACACTTCACAGCACTCACCATAGCACATACCCTCCCCAGTTTCCATAACCCCACCACCCTTTTCCTACTCCCTGCCCCCGGCCACCCTCAATTTGTTTTGTGAGATTAAGAGTCACTATGGTTTGTCTCCCTCCCAATCCCATCTTGTTTCATTTATTCTTCTCCTACCCCCGGAAGTATTTTTTTAATGTGGTAAGTCATCTTTGACTTTCTTTTTGACAATCTTTGGTTGTGGAAATTTTTTTTAATGTGGTAAGTCATCTTTGGTTGATGTTTGGTTTTGGGGGAAGGTCTAGATGGCTTGGTGGCTGCCAAGGGAGCTTAAGCTGTTCATGGTGGGCTTACTCCAGGGTAATTGCAGGGAACTGAACATTTTGGGGTGGAGTTTCCTAATGTCATTATATGAAGGCCTGTGCTTGTAATTATTATTTCCTACCAAAAAGAAATTTCCAGGCTCCTGCCTAGTTTGAAGGTCATGGGGAGAAATGCCCACCTCCCTACATTATGCATGTGGTCTGGGGAAGGGTCTACACAGGCAGGTGCTCATTATGGTGCCCCACTGCTCTGAGTTCCACCTGCTGCCCTGTGTCCCGACTGTCATTTACTGCCTCAGGAAATAAGACTCCAATCTCCTGTCTAGACATCTTCCCTCCGTATCTCGTCTGCACATCATTCTAAATCTTATTAAAGTCTAGCTTGAATAAAGTTATACTTGCATGGTTTGGCCTCCCCTGTCAGGCTGTGGGTCCTGGAAAGACTCACTCTTATTTATGTTTGGGTCTAACAACTGCCAGGAACTTGGTAGGTACTCAGAAAATGATTGCTGTGTTGAAATAAATTGAATTTTGCTTATACAGACTATTTTCCAGTTCCAAATTCCCGGTTGAAAACCCAAATTGCTTCCAAGTGTTCTTTCCCCACTCGTGTAGTTACTCTGGACACTGGACACTTAAAAAGTAATGGATAAAACCCAAGATAATGCAACTTATTTTATCCTGTGATTGTATAGTTTAAAAACATCTGAGCAACAAAACAAGAGAGAAGTAAAAGAACTTCTGGTATTTTGATTTCCTATGTCAATTGAAGGTCTACCGAAATACAGAAATTTCTAATTTTTGAATATTTGGTGGTGAGATGGGAATTTCTTGAGAGTTTGCTATAAGCAAACTCATTGCTATAAGCTCATTGTTTTTTACCTTGATTTTTATTCATTAATTTGCCTATGGTAACACTTGTAATCCACGGACATCCATCATATTTATCTAATTAAGGATATATTTAGAGCAAGTCTGGACGATTCGTGGTCTCCATTGTGTCCTTTGTTGCCACCAGCAATGACATGTCACTTACACAAGGAAGGATAATTAGTCTTCCCACAATTTCCTTTGGCACATTCGGGAGCTTGGAATTTTACTCAAAGCATCACGAAAGCTTTGTGTCAGGGTGTGTATGTATTTTTGCTTTCCTTTACAGCAGGAAATTTGGTTGAAGGCAAAGAAAAGTGTCAGGCTGGGAAGGCTCTGTGTTAAGTCTCAGCTCTGTCACTTACTAGCCCTCTCAGTGCTATGAACTGGCAGGTGGTAGCCTCTTTCCTGACTTGCCCTGTGTCTGAGGCATAGAGGAAGCTGAAGGAGGCAGAAAAGCCAACTAACAAGCCATTCTTTTGTGATAGAGGACCATATGCATTTTTTTTTTCTTTTTACAGTTTAGAAATGACTCATCATACCTGAAACCTGTGGGTCCAGAGACGCACTTGATCAGACCCAACCTTTGGAAGACCCACTCGGCCATTTTCCACCTGGTGTCCCGAGACTAGGAACCCAGCAGTAGAATTCTGGGGTGAGTTGTCTTTTCTTTCTTCTGAGGTTCTACCCCCTGTGCCGCCAGGGGCTGTATCCATATCTTCCTTGTGTGATCATTCCTTCAAGATGTTTATCAACGCCAGCTCTGTGTCGGTTAGCTGGGGAAGGCTGCATGGTGAGTGAAACAACCATGTGTACTCTGTGGAGATACCAGTGTCCTGAGGGAATGCCAGTGCAAAGGTCCAGGGGCGAGAAAGAGCTGAACGCACGGGAAGTGGTTGTCCGGACACAGACCGGGGAGAGGAGGTCATTCATGCCCTTACAGGCTGTGGATAAGGATTTTAAGTCTTAAGTCTGGGCAGTGGATGGACAACAGTGCAAATTTTAGATAAAGGAGTGACAGGATCAAATTTGCCTTCTACGATGATTACACCGTGTAGCCTGGATGAGCGTCTGTGGTGCCTTGGACCAGTGTTCGCAGTGGAGATGGAGGACATTGGAAAGCTTCTAGATGCATTGGGGCAGTAGGCTCTGCCAGTTGTGATGGGCTGGACAGGAAGAAATGTGAGAAGGGGTGACCAGCTGGCTTTCGGTCGCGGGCAGAGACAACATGGTGGAGGGCGAGGCACCGGTTCCTCTGATGAGAAAGACTGAAAACGAATCAGGTTTATGGGTAAGATTTGGACTTAGTTTTGCCCTGATGCTCAGTTTTCAGTTTGAGTCACACCTAAACACGGGAAGATGAGCAGATGGCCAAGGCCAGGGTTCAGGAGAGAAACCTGGGCTGGCTTGCTCATTCCTTTATTCTCGGGTTTGAGGGTTCTCATGTGGAGGCATGGTCTAAACACAGTAGGGGTGCATGTCATGTGATCATGAGATGACTTTGGGGGTGAGATTAATAGCTGCTGCTTTCTGCAAAAGGCTTTCATGTGCTAAGTGGCTGCCCAGGCAGTCGTTGCCATGGTTGTTAGTCAAGCATTTTGAGCATGATGCAGAAGGTAACCAGCTGAACCTTTTTAGTGCCCCGTCTAAGCTTGGTTTTGGGGTTGGTCCAGATAAAATAATGGGTTTAAGTCTCACATTCCAGTAAACATGGTAGTAAGGATGGCGGTGATGGTGGACATGGTTATATGGGGGTGATGGTGGCAATGATGGTGGTGATGGTCATGGTGATGATGATGGTGATGATACTGGTGATGCTGGTGATGCTGGTGGGAATCAGAGTGATCATGGTTGGGTTGGTGATGATGGTGGCAGGAATGGGCTCAGCTGGTATGTGTTCAGTAGACTTGAGTTCACACCCAGTCCCCTGATTTCTATTTTATGTGTTCATTTTCCTGGCAGGAGGCAGAAAGAGTCTGTGTGTGAAACTCAGCTGTTTCAGATTTAGGATATGTACTTGGTAACCATTTGTTCTCATTACTATAGAGCCAAAAACATTTCGTCATTCAGTTAGTAAATGTAGGGCCCTGGGAGATGGGAATACGCCTAGAAAACACTCCCAAAACTTCTCTTTCATCATTATTGGTATAACCATGTCGGTTTCTTCAGTGGATGTCATTTATAACGAGAGATGTTTATCTGCATGCCCTCAACAGACAAATTGTGTCATTAGGAACACTTTCTCTTTTCTCTCGTGTCTGAACTGAGTGATGTGCATCATTACTGGTGTGTAATTCTTTCAAGTTCATTTATCCCGTGTGCCCTCCAGTGCCCAGACGTTACTCGGCTCTCTTAGGGGTAACAGGCAGGTTATTTCAAGAGCTTAATACTTTTTTGATGTTTTTTCTTTTGGTCATCCTGGGGTTGAGAGCTACACAAAGGAGTGATATGCGTGTGTGTGGATCTTTCCTATATTCGGAATGGGCTGATCTTTTTTATTTTTTCTGATAGATTGTTGGCTGCTCGGGATCGCAGATGCACCATTAAGTTATTGCGTTTAAATTTAGCTCTTGTTCTCACTTTGGAAGGGAATGGAATGTTTGAATTATTTCACCGGGAAGGGAGAGCAATTAGAAAATAGGTCCTCATGGCTTTTCGAAACAGGAGGTCTAGCCAGTGAGTCTCAGCGGGGGCTGTGTATTTGACTCAGGGAACGAGGCTTGCTGAGAGGTCCCTCGGCCTGAAGGAAGTGAAAAGGACCTTAAAAACGCCTTAATGGGGGGCGTCTGGGTGGCTCAGTGGTTTGGGCCGCTGCCTTCGGCTTGGGTCATGATCTCAGGGTCCTGGGATCGAGTCCCGCATCGGGCTCTCTGCTCGGCAGGGAGCCTGCTTCCCTCTCACTCTCTCTGTCTGCCTCTCTGCCTACTTGTATCTCTCTCTGTCAAATAAATAAATAAAATCTTTAAAAAAAAAAAACAAAAAAACAAAAAAAAAAAACGCCTTAATGACCGCAGGGTTTAGGCTCTCCGAGGGCAGCATTTTACTTATAAATCTGCAGTGATCTTTATTCTCAACACCACTATATCCTTCCCTCCAGATGGGGTCGGGGCCTCTCTGTGTAAATAAATCATTAAAATAAACATGGAGTCACGTGTCACAGAGTTGTGTCAAGGCAAGAAGCTCAAACCCATATAGATCTGTGGGCAATCACTGTGCACGACTGTATGTTCTCTCCCGAATTTGCAGACGCGCTTCCCCAGATCTACACACGTGCACACACAGACACACTGTCTTGGTATGTGGCCGTGTCTGCACACACAGCGTGGGGTCTGTGTGGTGTGTGTCTAAGCATATGCACACTCTGCCCTGAGACTCTTACAATGAGTGTGTCATTGCTCAAGCAGTAAATGAACACGTTCGATTTGTAAAAACCCGAGTGTCTTGACTCTCTCGCTTTCACTGAGCTAGCCGCTGTCAACAGTTAGGTCCTTCTGGACCCTGGTCTACATATTAATGTGCGTGTGTGTGCAGCTGCGGAAATTCGATCATAATATATGTGCTTCAAAGAAAACCATATGGATTTTTCTGCAGATTAGTATTTTTCTGGTTTTCGACTATTTCTCAGAGATCTTTCCATGTTAGCATATTAGCAGACTACCTCATGCTGTAGAGAGTTTTGCATGTTATCCCATGGCAACTCTATAACGTAGTGTCTTGGCTTGGTCCTTCTAGAACAAACCCGACCTAGGGATTCAGGTCAGACTGGCTTAGCTGCACGGGGATGCCGGGAAACTTGGGAGCATGGTGGGGAAGCCGGGCAGTGAAGGGAGGAAGTCAGTGCAGGCCAGGCCATCCAGCTGTGTCCACAGCAGGCAGTGGGGCTCCTCCGTCTTGTGGGGGCACTCCCGGAGACAGCAGGACACATCATGGACTCACCCTACCTGAGGGAGGTGGGTCTGGGGTGTTTAGGCACCGCCGACACCCTGCTGCTCTGGGCTGGGCCATCTTCCAGGTGCGTACCCGCTCTCAGGTCTTGCCCACAGGCGTCGGTTGAATAGTTTTTCCGTGTGTGCAGACGTACTACAAGGGGCTCTGGGCGGTCTGCCTGGCTGCTGAGCGTCTGACAGCGCTCGCTGTTAACACGCACGTATTTAACGAACTACTTATGGCATGTTAACCAGCCATGGTTAACAGGTTTAAGGACGACCCACAGTGCCACAGTGACATCTTCATCCGTCCTTACTTGCATGCACGTTATTCCAGAACTTCTGCAAGTGTGCATATATTTGTACGTGCACAGAAATGGATAGAAAAGTTAAAATTTAAAAAGCCGACTCTGTTTGTTTTCGTTATAATCCGCTTTTTATTTTTTATTTTATTTAATTTTTATTTATTTATATATTTTTAAAAGATTTTTCTTTATTTTTTCAATAGACAGAGATCACAAGTAGGCAGAGAGGCAGGCGGAGTGGGGGGGGGGGGAGCAGGCTCCCCGCTGAGCAGAGAGCCCGATGCGGGACTTGATCCCAGGACCCTGAGATCATGATCTGTGAAGGCAGAGGCTTTAACCAGTTACCCAGGAGCCCCTATTTTTTATTTTTTCAAGGTAAGAGTTGATAGCATTTTAAAAATTAACATATAATGTATCATTTGCCCCAGGGGTACAAGTCTGTGAATCATCAGGCTAACACAATGCACAGCACTCACCATAGCACATACCCTCCCCGCTATTCGTCACCCATCCACCCCATCCCTCTTCTGCGTCCTCCCATCCAGCAACCCTTAGTTTGTTTCCTGAGATTAAGAGTCTCTTATGGTTTGTCTCCCTCCCTGGTCCCATCTTGTTTCATTTTTCCTTCCTTTCCCCCCATGACTCCCCACCCTGCCTCTCAGATTCCTCATATCAGGGAGATCATATGATAATTGTCTTTCTGTGATTGACTTATTTCGCTCAGCATAATACCCTCTAGTTCCATCCATATTGTTGCACATGGCAAGATTTCGTTTTTTGTTGGCTGCATTGGATTCCATTGTATATATATACACCACATCTTCTTTATCCATTCTTCTGTTGGTGGACATCTAGGTTCTTTTCACAGTTTGGCTATCATGGACATTGCTGCTATGAACATCGGGGTGCACATGCCCCTTCGGATCACTACATTTGTACCTTTGGTGTAAATACTCAGTAGTGCGATTGCCGGGTCGTGGGGTAATTCTATTGTCAAGTTTTTCCTTATTTATTTGAGAGAATGAGAGGGCCAGCAGGTGGAGGGACAGATGGAGAGGAAGACTCTCCGGCAGGCCCCCTGATACATGCAGAGCCTCACATGGGGCTCGATCTCATGACCCCGAGGTCATGAACTGAGCTAAGATCATGAGTTGGTCACTTTACTAATGGCGCCAGCCCCGGGCCCAATAATCTGCTTTTTAAAGTCAGCCATGCGTCATGAGTCCACCTGGTTGCAAGGACTGCTCCGTATTTGTGTGCAGGCCAGTGGTCTAATCTCCTGACTTTGCACACCGTATGCGTTCAGTCAATATTTGTTGAGACCAGGAGTCACTGACATGGGGAGGAAATGACCTAGCCTTATCTTGGAAGTTCAGCCCAAACCATCTGCTCTTTTGCTACATCTCAGATAAGTTGTATCGCTCCTTCCTCCTGGTATTGGCAGGTGAGAACTGTTTCTCCCAGCCGGGAGCTCTTGAAACAGCCGGTGGGGTCGGAGAGGGAGCGAATCCCTCTTCTCTGCTTCTGTGGAGAATTTTGCCCGGACAGGCCTGGGATGGACTGCTGGGCTGTGACTGTTGGGCTGGTGATGGCAATACGGAAATCCAGCAGTATTTCTGGAATCTTCTACAGGTTACAGAATAGACAAAAACAGCCAATGAGACCCAGATACAGTCATATATTTACTTGGGGGGAAAAAGGAATTACATATTAGAAAAAATTTTACTATCACTTAATCAGTGATTTCATGGTGGCAATATAAAGTTTCCTTTGTCAGTGTCTTTTTTTTTAATTTAAGATTTTATTTATTTGACAGAGCACAAGTAAGAAGAGCGGCAGGCAGAGGGAGAGAAAGAGAAGCAGGCTTCCTGATGAACAGGGAGCCTGATGTGGGGCTCGATCCCAGGACCCTGGGATCATGACCTGAGCTGAAGGCAGATGCTTAACCCACTGAGCCACCCAGATACCCCTTGCAGTGTCTTTCTATCCGTAAAACACTCCTGCTTATTTACAGAAGGAGAGTAAGTTAATAGTTGGCACACAGAGGTGGTAAAACTCGTGAGGTTTGGGGAAACCAAGGCGGCCACAGCCTCGTGAGCTGCAAGCAGCCTAGGACTGTGGCTGAGACAGCCCCCAGATATTGCTGGCCCTCAGGTTCTGGGGCCTCGTTTACAGGACAGACTGTCTCGGCATAATGTCGTTTGTGTGGAAATGTCTCGTTAAAGCGGCTCTTAATGTCATTACCCTTCATGACTAACGTAATTATGTATTTTAAATTCCATTTTCTTTCGTTCTTTCTTTCTTTTTTTTTAAGTAGACAACACAAAATGGAACGGGCTCTGTTGATATTGAAATCTTGGTGCCCCTCTCAGGGCAAGCAGGTGGTGCCGGTGGGCCATTCACACACACACACGGCCCATGCGGTCACGGTCCTCGGCTGGCCCACCAGGGCAAGGGAAAGCAAAAGGGAGTGCAAATATGCTTGGCAGGGGCTTCAGGAACTGCTATGAAGCTTGCACTTTCAGTTCTGGCATATGGGTCTTGACAGCGTCTGTTTCACTCTGGTCTCTTGGCAAACCCAGACCCTGCAATGAAGTTTACTTGGCTCCTGTGTAGGTAAGAGGCTGCTGTGTAGCTAAGAAAGGTCTTTGGGGACTATGCTCTATGCTATTGTATTTGTCAGGGAAAGTTAATGGACCAGTACAATTGAAGAGAGAGTAGTGTTAACTTCAGGAATGGCTGGATCCAGGAGCTCAAACAATGTTTTGGGAATTTCAGTTTCCTCTGTGTTGGTTTCAGTTTTAGTCAGAGCCCCTCAATCATGGATTTAGCATTCACAGGCCTGGTGCTCTTTCCCCACCATCTTGACACATCTACAATTAGGCTCCGAAAGGTGGGCAGAATTTCGTACTGTCACAGCTTGGGCTCCCTGCTTTGCGGTAATGGAAGTCTACCACCTTAACACTTATCTTTCAGAAGACCCATTTCTTGAAGCCCTGTGATCAAGCTCAAGACTTTCCAAGTTCCCCCAGGGTAATCACCCCCTCTAGAAGAATGACCACGCTCCCTCTTTCCCGCCAGGCCACCTCTTCCTCCTGTGGAAAGGTCTGTGCCTTTGCACGCCTCTTTAGCCAGTCAGCCAGTGCCTGTAGGTTCCCATGTGTTCAGTGGGCTGTGTGGGTAGCCACTCTGGACCACATGGAGGTCTGCAGTGAGTTGAACTGTATTTTCACGAAGATGTTGGAGTCCTAAAACCCAAGACTTCTGATCTTTTCAAAGTTAATTAAGTTAAAAGGAGGTCATTTGTGGGGAACCTGATCCAATAAAATATATCCTTATAAAATATCCTTTTATAAAGATACCTTTTATAAGGACTGGTATCCTTATAAAAGGGGAAATTTGGCCATATGGACAGATGTGCGCAAGGAGATTGCCATGGGAACAGGAAGGCAGAGACCATGGGAATGCTTCCACAAGCCAAGGAATGGCCACAGACCATTGGCCAACACCAGAGGCTGGAAGAAACACCTGGACCGGATCCCAGACTTTGGGCGTCCACAGCTGGGACCCAGTAGATTTCTGTTTGGAGAGCTCTGTCACAGCAGCCCCTGCACACACCACGCAGGGTCACTGGGTGCCAGCAGCATAACTGAATTCTATCTCGAGAAATGGACATTTCTAGAGGAAACAACAGGAAGGAGAGGTTCTAGGAATCTCTGCAGGGGCAGGTATAAGGGGATCGTCTCTCTGCGAGATCCTGCCAGGGGACATCTGCTCCAACCGCTGGTGTTGGTCTTTGGGTCTTTCCGCTCAAGACCTAAGTTTAAGGGGCTGATGTTCAGTTGGCCGGGCTGGGCTCAAGAAACAAGTGTGGGACCCCCGCCTGCCATTCTCAGCAGATCCTTCAAACACAGCCGCGGTGTGTGGCTGGAAGGAAGGTGAGTGGAGCCCCATGTCCTCCATGCCCTGTCGTCGCAGGGACCCAAGAGCTTCCTGTTCTGCGTTGAATTGCTGTGGTGAGGGACAGACTCTGGGGAAATGCTGCCGGCCCGTGATGCCTCCAAGTACCCGGCGGCCAGGAGAGTTCTGTCTCACATGGCTGTTTGTTTGCTCCCGAAAAGGGCCAAGGACAGCGTGCCACCCACTGGGTGACCTCCTTAGTGACCGTGTCCAGTCGCCGTGTCTAGACTTCAGGCATTTTGGATCTGCTGCCCAACCCAGACTTGTCCCTGTCACCAATAAGTCACCAGGCAACATTGTGTTGCTCTCAGCAGGGCCCAGCCAGTGGCCCAGGACAACAGAGAGCCTTCGGGTTCCAAGAGGAGACCGCCAAAGGAACGTGATGGCAGGTGTAGCTGCATGCTTAACCCGTGGCTGCAGACTGTGTCTGGTTCTTGTGACGACAGGCCTTTGTTAGAGGAAGGATCCTTCCTCATCAGTCTCTCCAGAAAGTGCCCGCACATTTCCTGCTTCCCATGAAAGCATCCCAGGCCTCTTAATTCAGAACTATGGCTTTCTAAACTCTCTCCTTGATTTCATTCCCCACTGGGTTGGTGCAGGTGAACTCCGGCAAAAGCTCCCAACTTTGCAAACCTGGGAGGTGTAAGTTTCTCGGAGTGGGGGTGTGCTTCTCAGGGAACCAAGAAGCCAGCGGGACACAGCGGGCATGTGGTCGGTGAAGGGCATCAGTATTTCCAGCAATTGGAATGTTTTTCTGACACATTGTGAGCACAGAAGCTTGAAAGTACTTGGGTCATTGATTGGAGGAGTACTAGCCCAGAGGAGGATATACTTCTTTTCCCAGGTAGCTTCCTATAAGGTAGTTGTTTGTTTGTTTATTTTAAACAACTGCTTTTTTTTTTTTTTTTTAAACAACTTAGAGCATCAGCTCTAAGCCCGTGAACTTGTGGCTTTTAGACAGACTCCTTTCTGATGAAAGTCAGGGGTGAGTTTCAGACCCCCTGCCTCCCCTGCTCTCCAGATGGCCTCTGTCACCCTGACGGTGGGTGCAATGAAGGCTGTCTTCTGTCCCCTTCCTGCACAGCCTTCCACATGCCTAGGGTGGCTGGGAGTCTCACATCAAGGTTATTTACATCATGAAGCTATAAAGAGATATTTCTGTCTCTACACTTTAGAAGAAGGCTTTTTACCTATGCTCCCTGGTGAAAACCCATCCCCTTCAGGATGTTTGTTCAAACTTGACTGAGAAGTGTGAGAAGCCATGAACCCCCCTGGGGGAGGGCAGGGAGCTGGGGGCAGAGAGGAGTTGGCTCACGTCCCCTGGGATGAGGAGCAGGAGCCCTGAGCAGACCATGTACCAGGGACGTTTAGGATGGAAAAGCTAAGCTTGGAGAGGAGCCTGTCTGTGTGTCTTCACTGAGAGGAGAGGGCAGGTGGACCTGAGTCCCTGGTCACCCATCCTGGTCACTGTCCCAGAACCCGTCCTGCTTTGGGGGGACCATTCTACCTTCATGAGACCCGTTGCTTGGGAAAGTCCGTGCCCATTTAATTTGAGTGTTTCTTGCTGAAAGTAATAGAAAACCCATTCCAGTTCGCTTAAACAAGACATAATACTCTGGTGGGTGGACAAGAGAAGGGAAGTCCAGGTGTGTGTGGGCCTCCGGTGAGGTCCATTACATCACTGCCCGGTACAGCTGCTTTGTCTCTCTCCTTCTGCTTTTGGAGCTGCTGATATCTCTGTTCCCAGGAACTGCAAGGTGGTGGCTGTCATGGGTGGTCTTCTGTACATCCTGCTCCCACATAAAGATATGTTCAAATCCCAACCCTTGGTCCCACTGAATGTAACCTCACTCAGAAATAGAGTCCTTAGTGACATAATGAAGATGTGAGTTAGGATAAGGGTGGGTCCCAAATCCCATGACTGGGAACCTCATAAGAAGATCGTGTGATGTCACAGAAATGCAGTGTATGTCTCTGTTCAAATGGGTAAGTACAGATAAGATGGGATATTGGGGTTCAAAGGATGGTTAGTCACAATGGTATTGGTTTCCAGGGAAGGAACAGTCAACTCAGTCTGGTTTAAGAAAAATAGGGTATTTATTGAAAGAAGGATTTCAGGCATTCTTGGATCCAAAGGCTGAAGTGACGTCACCAGGGTTTATAGTCTTTCCTTTTCCTGCCCCGCCTTTCTTCTGGAGTTGTTTCCTCTCAGCAGGCTCCTTCCCCCTTGGTGGCCACCAGCAGCCCTAGGCTGAGCTCTTCTTCTAACAAACTTAAATGGGAAGAAGAAAAGAAGCCTCTTCTTACCAATGGTTCAACAGAAGTCCCAGGATCATCTCTGAAGGGACAAGCTGGGCAATCAACCCAAGATCCAAGAGGGATCGTCCCTCTGCGAGATCCTGCCAGGGGACATCTGCTCCAACTGCTAGTGTTGGTCTTTGGGTCTTTCCGCTCAAGACCTAAGTTTAAGGGGCTGATGTTCAGTTGACCGGGCTGGGCTCTTCCTTGAACAATGATTTGGGTGAGGATAGTTGGCACCTTGGCCAGGCTGGGATCATGTGCCCGCCGAGTAGCAATTTCCCAGAGAGAAATTGGGATATTAGAACCCGAAGCATGGGGAACGCATGCAGAGCAAACCAAGACAGATTCTTCATAGAGATAAAGACACTGTGGGTCAGGGTGACCAAGGAGGGCTTCCTGGAGGAGGAGGACCAGAGAAGAGGTTGAATAAAGGCATAAAGGTGAAGAGGACAAATCAATTATCAGACTTTATCCAGCGCTTCTGCTCTGTGTACTGTGGAAGATTGAGGAAGAACTAAGGCATGACTAGCTGTTGAATGAATCCGATATTGTAAGACAGCCACATGGCTTTGGAAAAGCGGTAACTAGCCATCCCGCTGGCACAGGAAGAAGGTGAGAAGCCAGCATGATCGTTATGGACTTTCAGAGGAGGTGGCTGGAAACCTATGGGTTTGGAAGATACATAATGAGCTCATTTGTTTCACAAATATTTATTTATGAGAATCACTACTTCCCTGACCTTTGCCCTATTGGCAACTTCACTACCACTTCCCATATTATTCTATGTTCTTTACTGTTAATGTACTGTTTGAATCTATTTGAAAAAGAAAGTGTATCACCAGAGTAAGTGGGACATCCTGCTGGAAATACAAGGTAACACAACAGTAGTTAAAGTCAACACAGGGAAATCCACACTGTTACTCAGATCGAGCTGGATTCTGGGGACCAGCCAGGTTTCCACTGAAATGTTTCAGAGTCAAATACATTTTGGCACCAACAGAGCTCTCCTCACTGAAAAAAATAAATAGGAGAGACAATATTGAGTTGATGATGATCATATGATCTGTATATCAGTGATTAATGAAGGGTCTGCTGGGTGTGTCCTTGAAAATACCATGGGTGCCATGAAGGACCCATCTCATGTTCACCATATTCCTTTCCTTCATTGAAGGTGGGATGGCTCTCGTCTCAGCTGGAGGTTCGGTAAAGTAGGCAGAGGGCTCTTGGCCATACCAAGCATTTAGGTTGAATGTGTACACTCTGACATTTACAGCAGGTGCCTTGTGTCCTCACGGGTCTACAGATAGACCCAAGTCCTGAATTAATTGGAAGTACACAAATTCAGTTATGTCGGCAGAGTGGGCACAGCTCAGTTGTCTGGGCAGCTTGGAGATGTTGTCCTATGGTTAGAAAAATGTGGACTAATCAACTGACTTGCAGATCTCTGGGCCATTTTAGAACTCTAAGAAGCTCACCGATCCCTAAAGCAATTTTGCAAATGAAGAATTACTGATGTTCTCGGGGCCCTGAGTTAGCAGTTTGCTTGCCTCCCACTGTATCGGTGATGGGGCTTAATCTGTTGTCCACATAATCATTCACGCCCCTTTTGTAATCAGCACCCCATCCTTCCCCTTAATTACATCCCCTGCTTCTTTAATCAGGTCAACACAAAAAGTCCCTCTCAGAGAAAATCGGGTTAAATGTTAGCTTGTTAATTACCCCTTAAAAAAGAATGGGCACATCATCGGGGGTTTCATCTCCTGCTGCAGGCTGGGCCCTACGCCAGTGAGTAATGTGGAGGCCAGCTATTGTAGGGACGTCAGGAGGTCCTTCCTGGCATTGGCCCCCTCTGTCTGCAGGGGTGGAGCGGGGGAGTAAGAGAGCATGGGAGCAGAGAGGGAGAGCCTCCATTCTGCCTCTACCACAGCATCTTGAGCACAGGGGGAGAGCTGCATGGTGGCTCATACCCATGTTCTTCTGGGATGGAGGAATGAGCCTCCAGGGGCCTGGTGTCTTAGGCAGGGGGTGCTGGAGGTTTGCGAGGGCCGGTACACGACTCCCTGTGACTTCTCAATTCACGAGGCTTGCATGAAGCAGACGCTTCCCCGACTCTAGGGATCGAACATGTGACCCGGGCCAGCTGTCAGGGGCCTTCTGCGTCTCTAGACACTGTCAGAGCCATACATGTGGCCTGAGTCAGTCCAATCAGAGTGGTTTTTGGGATTATTGCCACGCTGCCATAGAGGTATTCTCTGTCACCTGCTGGATGCGCGTAAGAAAGCTGAAAATGCCCGGGTCGACCAGCAGCTAGCCTGGAATCATGTGGGGAGTGAGGTGTTAAAACCAGCTCTGAGGAAGGCAGCCCAGACCCATGGGAAAAAATAGAGTTGTTATCTGAGCCACTTGATCTAGCCCTACCTGAAGCCCTTTTCATTGCCCTTAGCAACCTTTAAGATGTCCTAACCAGCACACATGACACCACCAAACCTCTTGCCCGTCACAGGTTCTCCAGGTGCTCCTTCCTGCCAAACACAGTCTCTGCCTCCCGGTCCTCAAGGCTGTGCTCTAGGCAGTCTCTAGCATTAAGGAAAGCTGACGGAGGACGAAACCTATCACTTCTGCCCACAGATGGAACTTGTGTGTCTTAAGACCAGACCTCTTATTGAGTGCCCCGCTCATACCCCAGGGCAGTGTTTGCTAGGAAAACACAGTATAGTTTCTGCTGAAGGGAGACACACTGTTTGGACATGGGCAGATCTGGGTTCAAATCCTGGTTGCATCCCTTACCAGCTACAGGATGTGGGCTTGTGCTTCAGTGTCCCCAAACCTCACGTCGCTGCCCGTTTAAGGAGAGTTTCATGCTTCTCTTGGAGGAGCTAATGCAGCAGAGCCTGGAAAGTGGACAGTAGACATCCTCTGCTCTTGGACCGAGAGCCCAGACTGTCGGCCCCTTAAAAAATTCAACATTTTTGTGCGATTGTGTGCTTGGGAGTGCTTCCCTCTCAGGTCGGGCAGAGAGACACACGTCTGTTGAAGGGGAGCAAGCTGATGCCTTTGTCCAGAGCAGAAGGTCAGGAGGCAGTTACGGGGGACCAGGATGCCCCCCAGTGGGGCTTCCCCACCTCACTGGTCTGGACGGAGCGCGGGGTCTTATAGGCAGGTGGGCAGAGAGTAGAAACCTCTGTCCCTCCCCACGGGGAGAGGCCTGTTGCTGTCCATGAAAACTGCTCCTTGTATCTGTTGGGCATGTTTGCTCAGTTCCACACTTACGTCGCACTCCACAAACTCCGGCAACACACGTGTCCCCTTCCCCACCTTTCTCCCCATCGCATGATCAAGTACAAACTCCCAGCTCACCATCAGGCCCTTCTGGGGCCCGTCGCCTTGTGTATTACATGCCAGAGCTTGCCGTGTTCCGCACACGGAATATGGAACCCGCAGTGGGAGAGGCGGGCTATTTACGGCTGCCCCACTGGCCTCAAGCCTGCCGTCTCCTGTCCTGGGGGCTGCATCCCTCCTTGTTGGCCCCCGAGTCCCGCCCCACACTGCTGGGACTCCCCTCTACGTGTTCTTTTCCGTCACCCCTGAGGTGCATCCTGTTAGCCTCTGGGTGCTGACAGAGCCATCGGAAGGACTTCACCTGCTCCTGTCGGTCAGAAACTGGGGCCCCTGCTTGCTGGGAGGGGCGGCTGGTGAGTTCAGACCAAAGGCAGGCAGGGCGCCCGCTGTGAGCCCCCTTGGGGTCCGCCAAGGCAGGACGAGAACAGGAGGCTCTTGTGATCCTCGGGGCGGGGGGGTTAGCACTGAGCTCTGCACTGGGGGTCAGGGAGAAGGGGGGCCATCCCACATTAACCCTGGGTCCTCTCGGATGGCCCTCCGCCTTCCCCTGGTGTCTCCCACACATCGCTTCCTCCATCTTTCCCTTGTTGTCTGAACTGTCCTGACAACTCGGGGACATTAAAACTATGTTCCAAACACGGCTTTTTCGTCATGTACCCAGGTAGCTGGTGCTGCTCCTGCTTCTCACCAACTGAGGTTACTTTCTGGGGAGGAATGGACGAGTCTTGGCTGGGGGAGGGGAGGAGAAGGAACACCTGTGCGTGCTTGTCACCTGCGCCGTGGAGGTGGGGGCCAAGGGTCAGAGGGGGAAGGAGGCTTGGGGACCGAACCGGAAGAGGTGGGGTCTGAAGCCAACTGCTGGGCACGCAGGCTCCCTGGAGCCATTTGGTGCCTCGTGAGTGTAGGAAACAAGGTGACAATCAGAGTCTAAAATAATCATGTGTTGTTTATGAAAAACTGCAAAGAAGAGAGAGACACAGGAAGTGTCCCCATGCGGCCAGAGCTGTTGTCAAGGTGGCCGAGCCCATGATGCTCTCCGGCAGCAGGACACAAGCTGCGAACCTTCGTCTCCGGCTCAGGGGCGGGCTCAGCGGGCAGGGAAGTGTGCGTCTCCCCTCTGGGGGCCCTGGCTGCGCAGAGAGGGGGCTCTCTCTCCCAGGCCCCAGGCTGCCATTCCTGCAGGCCTGCTGGCAAGGCCGGCCCATGGCTGGGGCCTGGGACCTCAGATGTGGGGAGGGTCCCCACCCTTCCCTAGGTGAGAAGAGGGGCTCAGGCTGACCACAGGGTTCACCTGACCACCGGCTCTCCTTCGGGCGGTCTGGACATTGGCACCTGCCGGGTGGAAGGTGTCTCGGGGAGCACCCTGGGGCTGAGTCTCTGATGGGGCTCCGGGTGAGAGCGCCTCCCGTGTGTGGTCGCAGTTTAACGTGACTCTATCTGGAGGAGACTCTGGAACTTGCTCTGCTTTCCATTGGGCTTGGTCCCATGCACATTTGTCCTTTGCTGAGTTTGCTCTGTGTCCCTTTGCTGTGCTAAGTCACTGCCAGGAGCCCGACTGTATGCCGAGTCCCAGGAGTCCTGCCGGGGTCTCTTGTATCCCGGGGCAGTCTCAGGGACCCTGACACACGGCGGCTTTTCATGTGTGGAGGAGCCGGCTTCCATCATTTCTGGGTCAGGGACTTGTTTGCCAACACCAAGAGGATAAAGGAATGGGAGAAAAGCTGCTACCCTATTAAAAATCCGAAATAATTGTTTTAAGTTATTTAAGTGCAGATGAAAAACAAAGAAGCCTCCCCTGAGCTGACCAAGATACTTCTGTCCTCTAGCGGGGATGGAGCCTCCAGTGATCCCAGGCAGGTACCCTCCTGCCTGTCTCCCCCGGGGCAGAGATGCCAGTGCGTGGTGACCTGGCCCAGCCCCCGCCCTGCCCAGCTGTCTCTGCAAGACTGCCTTATCACCTGGATTGCTGCGGGTCCCAGGGGAACTCCTTGAACTCTCCAGGAGGGGGCTTCTCAGAGGACACGTGGACCTGTCATGGGTATGAGACGGCAGCCAATCAGTCTCCCTGACTCCCTCCTCTGTCTGTCCCCTCCTCAGAGGGGACAGGGTAGAGAACTTTCCAAGCAGAGCATGTAGGGAGCTCGTGGGTAGGCAGTGGGCGGATGCGCACCCCGGGTCCTGTTTGCCAGACGTGAGCTCATGTGCCATTCGGGGCACTTCAAGCAGGAATCCAAGCCTTTGTGTGGCAGGGCTGGAATGGAGTTGTTGGAGGAGAAGGGCTCAGAGGCAGTCCCTGACCGAGGCCTGTCTACATCAGGACAGCGCCCTCCCCAACCCCCAGCAGTCCAGTCCTGCCTGTTCGGGGCAGCTCTGCTGCCAGTACGTGAGTTTCTGGAATTCATACCTGCAGTGAGGGCCCCTAGCCGGCAGCCACCTCCGGTAGTGAAGGGCCGAAGGCAGCTCTCAGGATAGATAAAGCAGAGATGCTCGGGTTCCTGGTGGACTGAGGGATGCAGGGACGCAGGGACCAGCCCGGGGAGCATGCCTGTCATGGGTGCAGCCAGAGAGACTGCAGGAGAGGATGGGGGAGGGGAGGGGAGCAAGTTCTAGGAAGCCTGGGGCCCATCACCCCTGCTGCCCTGAGTGCCCTGAGTGAAGGGATTAGATGACCCCACCTCTGCTTGCATCCTCTGGAGCTGGGCCTGCCAGAGCCTTTAGAAGTGAGTGAGCATCTGACCACTCACGGGCCAGCCGAGATAGATACCCAGGGCACGTTCCTGCAGCGAAGCGGGCTTTCTGCTGGGGGTGCGCAGGCGACGCAATTTAGAGGGGGAGCAATTTGCTTTATTTCTTACAAAACTAAGAAAAAAAATTAATTTTCTGTTGAGGTATAATTGACATATAGCATTATGTTAGTGTCAGGAGTGTGACATCATGACTGGATGTTTGTATATATTGTGAAATGTCCCCCCTCCCCCACCCCCCTGCAGTAAGCCTGGCCCATACCTGTCACACACTTACACACTTCAGACCTAGTCTCTCGGGGACTTGTGAACACCCAGCACAATGTCACTGACTATAGTGTGTCGCTGCAATGTTACCGTTCACGCTCACAGT
This sequence comes from Meles meles, assembly GCF_922984935.1. Classification (NCBI taxonomy): domain Eukaryota; kingdom Metazoa; phylum Chordata; class Mammalia; order Carnivora; family Mustelidae; genus Meles; species Meles meles. The sequence goes on along the minus strand of NC_060077.1, from coordinate 19,348,393 downwards.
GTCCCTCCTCAATCTCTTGTGGGTTGTTAGAAGACAGAACTTTGTTTTGACACTTTGGTCTTTGCTTATCAAAGAGGCAGACATTCACTGATTTAAAAAAATCGGTTAAGTATTGGCATACATGGTGGGGTTTTCTTAGAAATTATCCAACTTGGGGTCACACAAGACAGCGTAGACCTTCCCAGCTTTGTATAGCTGTGGACCCCGGAGGTGACGCCAGAGGCGAGCAGAGTGGAGCCTGAGAGGTGGAGGAGGAAGCGGGGCTGGCTAGGGCAAAGGACCTGGGGACAAAGTAACAACAGGGCTCTCATGTCCCCCCACCCAATGGAAAAAGGGGACCCAGATCTGGTGTTTCTTGAACCCTCATCTAGCAACAGAAGGCCGACAGGGCAAGCCCATTCTCCATCTGGATGGCATGGGGGTGCCTCCCATGGTACCAGCTGAGCCCCATACCTCAAGCCAAGGGCCTGGACTGGCAGCCATGCAGTGGTGAGCAGCCGGGGGCCAGCTCTCCATCCCGCGGAGCCTGACTCCCTTCCCCGCCCTTCCCCTCGCAGGGGTCCCCACCCAGCCTAGGCTCAGAGGGACCTGCCCTCGCCCACCCAGAGGGACCCGGCCTCACCAAGGGGCCTGGCCTCGACAGTATCTCTGGACCCTGCAGGCTTCTTGAAACTTCCCTGAGATGCCCAGACATGCCGGCGTAGTTGACCACCTGGGTCCAGATGGAGCTGGCTGATGTGGGATTCTGGGAAAGGGGTCCCCAGCAGGCGGCCCTCCCACCTCCCGGCCTCTCCTCCCATGTGTGCCTCAGTTCCTGCTGTAGCTTCCCCTCTGTCCCTGTGGTACACAGTTTTATTCGCTTATGGGTCCAGGCACCTTGTCCCCTCACTGGTGAGGCCAAGGTGTTTCCGCAGGCTCTTTCTGCCATGTCTTGCCCCTTCCTGCCCTCAGGTGAGGGGAGATTGAGCCTGGGGGCTAGAGCAGGGCACGCTCTAGAATTCTGTGTCTTCGTGGAGTGAAGGCGGGAGAAAGTCAAGAGTTGGAGCATGCATTTCCAACAGCGAGTCCCTGAGCTGGGGGACAGGTGCTTCCTAGCCGCTTCGCCTCTCCCCTTCCTGAGCCGCCTTCTCTGTGTGGCCCCTTACCCGCTCCTGTGGTGGTGGGGTCCGCCACGGTCCCCCACGCTGCTCGCTCCCAGCATAGTCCGTGAAGTGTGACCCTCTCCAGCCCTCTCCCTTGTGACCTGTGCTCCAGCGGTCATTGAGACCCCCTCCCACCAGACGGACCACCTCAGACACTGCATCCGAGTTTTTTGGATGCTCAGGTTCATGGCTGAAGGGTGTGCCTGTGTTAACCACAGGATTTGCCCCACATCTACACACACAAACTAAACTTCTACTGTCTCAGGCTCCTGAGTCAGGAAAAGCTGTGTTTATGTTCAGGAACCCTCCGTTCTTCATCCTGGTTTGTTGGACTACTGCTGTGGCCTCTCGGCATTTCACTTGGTGTGTGACCTCACTTGAACAAAAGCTGTCTGCCTGCAGCACGACCAAGATCTGCACGAGTCGTAGTTTGAAAATGAGAAGAAAGTTCTAGACTATCCTAAGTTCAGCATCTACAATGTGCCCTAGAAATGGGCGTTTCACCACGTGCAGAGTTCCAGATGGGGTTTGGATGGGAGCCAAGGCCTTTCTTGCCATGGGAGATGAGGACTGCCTATCTGTCCATGTCACACAGCTTCCACTTGCCCGTCCATGCGGCCCCAGCGCCGGGGCCGCTGCAGCGATTCCTCCACGTGGTAGGAAGCAAAGCGGCAAGTGAATTCCTCTGGGGACCAGGGCTTCCCTTCTGCCAATTATTCTGGGCCGTGAGTGGTGGTCGTCCCAGGAGTGGGGTGCTCTCAGTGCTAATTTTAATTTGGGAGTTTTTTTTTTTTTTTTTTAAATAAAGTACGAGGAAGAAAATAACTCACGTGTCTTCCCCACCATGTGGAATCATGAGGCCAATATTTTACTGCATTTGCTTCTGGGAATTTTGATCATTTATATTTGCAAAGTTACACGTCGCCCTTTACCTTTGAACTTTTTCTTATGAAAAAGGCCAAACCCATAGAGAAATTGAAACAGCGGTACTCCAAGCCTTCACGTGCACACCTCTCAGACTCATTTAAAAATCTGTCCTACTTCCTAGTTTATCGATCTGTCACCTATTTTTTTTTTTCCTTTTGGAATGATTTCACAGATCCAGACATTGAGCTACCTGACGGCTTCATCGTGCATCATTTGAAAACAAGGTTATTTCCTGGGGCGCCTGGTGACTCAGCTAGTTAAGCATCGGCCTTTGGCTCAGGTCAGAGTTATTTCCTACAGAAACCACAGTGTCATTATCATTTGGAAGAATCCTCATTAATTCCCCGGTATCCTCTACTATCTTGCCTCTAGTCAAGGCTTCCCACTTGTCCCCAGGACATATTTGCGTCTTTTATTTTTACTGGATCAGGATCCAGTCAAATTTCGTGTGTTATACTGGCTGCCGTGTTGTTTTTTTTTTTTTTTTGTCTTTTACTTGAAACTTTTTTTTCTCCACATCATTGATTTATTGGCGACCAGATCAATGGCACATGTTGCTCTTTAAAAATAAATCAAGCATTATGGAAAAAAAAAAAAGCTCAATTCCTCCTTAGTTCATAGAATCCACCTCAATGCCCACGTCACACCCCAGAAACACGCACTGTATTACTAGGGTATTGCGTCTCTTTCCAAGTTCTTAAATATGTGTTCACATCTATCCATAAACCTAGAAGCCTGTGTCTGTCTCCTTAGGAAATACATGGTATTTTATGGAGATTTTTTGGTGACTCTAACATTCCGGCACAGGAGTCCACAGCTTGGTCTTCACTCTCACTAGGTCTTTGACATGGGTTGATGATTTGGGCTGACGAGTCGTCCTTACCCACTGCCGTCCTGGGGTTTTTCCATTTCCCTTGATGGACGTGCTTACATCCCCCTTCCCAAGCACACACGTGCCTGAGGCCAGTTGAAACTGCTGGGGATAGTTGTAAGGCCAGTACACGTTTTCCATAGTGGACTCTGCCTGCCGGCCCGCTAGGGGGTGGACCCGTCTACACTCCTACAGCGCCGTGTGAGCGGACCAGATCCCCACCTTCTCAGGACTACAAGGAGTCAGACTGGTGTGTTTTTGCACATTTGCATGGAAACCAAATTTGCATATCCTTGATTACGAACGAGGTTGAACGTTCTCGTGCATTTATTAGCAATTTGAATTTGACTTGTGCCTATTTATTTCCTTTTCTATATGTAAGATTTTTTAACATATTTGGAATATGAATCAGGGTGTCAATTTTGACTTTAAAAAATAGTGGCAAGATGGGGGCGCCTGGCTGGCTCAGTTGGAAGAGCACATGACTCTTGATCTTGGGGTTGTGAGTTTGAGCCCCACATTGGGTGTAAAGATCACTTAAAAAAAAAGAAGGGGGGCGCCTGGGTGGCTCAGTGGATTAAGCCGCTGCCTTCGGCTCAGGTCATGATCTCAGGGTCCTGGAATCGAGCCCCGCATCGGGCTCTCTGTTCCGCAGGGAGCCTGCTTCCTCCTCTCTCTCTGCCTGCCTCTCTGCCTACTTGTGATCTCTCTCTGTCAAATAAATAAATAAAATCTTTAAAAACAAACAAACAAATAAACAAAAACCAACACCACAATCCTTTCTTAAAAAAAAAAAAAAAAAAAGAAGGATGGGGGCACCTGAGGGGCTCAGTCATTAAACATCTGCCTTCCGCTCAGGTCATGATCTCAGGGTCCTGGGATTGAGCCCCTGGCAGGCTCCCTACTTGGCGGGAAGCCTGTTTCTCCCTCTCCCATTCCCCCTGCTTGTGTTCTCTCTCTTGCTATGTCTTTCTCTGTCAAATAAATACATAAAATCTTAAAAAAAAAGGGCAGTCTCTAAAAATAAAACAATGACAAGGTAGATGATTGGATATTGTATCCTTTTGCCGAATAATGCCACAGTTGAAAGCCGTAGCGGTGTAAATGCGAACAACTATGTCCTTCTCCTTTTTAGGGAAGTAAGTTGCCCCTGACAAACCACTTTTAGGATGGATTCTTATATTCTCATAGATAAAAATGTATATAATTACAGTAATTCCTTTTTTTTTAAAGATTTTATTTATTTATTTGATAGAAGATCACAAGTAGGCAGAGAGGCAGGCAGAGAGAGAGGAGGAAGCAGGCTCCCTGCGGAGCAGAGAGCCCGATGCGGGGCTCGATCCTAGGACCCTGAGATCATGACCTGAGCCGAAGGCAGCGGCTTAATCCACTGAGCCACCCAGGCGCCCCAGTAATTCCTTTTTTGAGGTGCCAAAAATACTTCCGCAATTGTGCCAAAAGAATACCAGATTCCCCCCAAAAGAGAAAGGGAAGTCAGGGACCGTCCTGCCATTGCTCCATGGGACAGGGGCACAGCTCTCCTGGAGGGGGTCCTGAGGAAGTACCGGGCAACCAGGCCTCCAGACACACACATACCATCTACACCAGCCCTAGGAGGTGCAAGGAGACACCTAAGGATGGAAGGAGGGCATTAAGGGACACTCCACGACTCCAGGGTTGTGTCCAAGACAGGACTGGCACAACTCACGATGCAGAATGCACCTTTGCATTATCAGGGCTGGCATGATTAAGGTAGTTTAAGCTGTGGAGAGAGATGGAGGTCCCCATTTCATCTTGTGCAAAATGGGCACGATGGGACACCCGTTTTAGGATTGCTGTGATGCTAACAGGGGTCACTATTTGTGATGTGGCTGTTAGCAGTATACAAAACGTGCCATAAAGAAAGAAAGAAATCTCTGGAGGCATTTCTTGGCCAGAGGCTACTGGGGCGTCATAAGGTGCCTCTCGCACCTGCCTCGTTGACCTGACCTGCCGCTTACTGGAAGGATCGTGGCTAGCTCATTTGCCCCATGCAGTAGCTGCTCAGTTAAATGTTTCACATTCACAAACAATTACAGTGTTTCTCCAAAGACCAGCTTTCCCACAGTTGGACCGAGTTCTCTTTCTCTCCCTTTGGAGGCTCGTGTCCATTGAGCATGTCTTTGAAGAAGTAGATTGTAACTGTGTTTTAGTTACATATGCATGAGGACTCAGGGTGACTGCAGAGTGACTATGGAGATAAGCATTCTGTGCATGCTGCAGGGTAATTGCATTACGGAGCTCATCAACCTCTCCCCCAGTGCTGGGGCCTTGAGGCTGGACCAGAGCTGTGCCTTGGAGCTCAGTTCCGCTGTCATAACAAAATTCAATTAAGGCATCAAGCCGGAAGCCAGGGTGGACAGTAAATTAATTTTTAACCCATGGCTGTAGCTTGCTTTTCAGCCTGATGGATGTGGCATAACGCAGTGGCTGCCAGTCCAGCGAGAAATGAAAGAGAGAATCACATGTGCCGGTGAGTTTGCTTCCTTCCCCTCGGCCGCCCCTCCCCACGCCCAGCAGGTGTTGGGGTTTGTCTGGTGTCACTGGAGATCAGGAATCCTGGTGACCTGGACTAACTCTGTTTAGCTAGTGAGCGACCCTGATGTTGCTGGTGGCTCTTCCTCTAGTTGGTTAAATCTGTAGGGAATTAGCCTCGACAAGAAGGACTGACCAACCCAAACTCCCAGGCTTGCCTGCCCGGTCACCCTGCGCATCTAGCCCCCCCACGAGTCGAGTTTGGCAATGTCAGTGGGTGTGTGGGTCAGGGTCCCGGCAGAGACGGTGGGCACTCTCAGCTGGGATGTCCAGAAGGACAAAGGGACTGTTGACAGATGTGTGGGCTTGGTTAGGAGAATCGGGAGGGGGGTGCCGCCAGGGTGGGGAGCAGGGCAGATGTGGAGGCTTGGTTGACCCTGGCACCGAGGGGAGGGCAGTGATCCAACAGAGCTGTGGCCTCAGAAGCGAGAAGCCATCGTCAGGACTGTGCCAAAGCCAAGCGGGCTCAGGAATGTGCACTGGGGCCTGTCTCTGTCCACCCTCTAATCCGCTGGAGCTGGCGAGGCTGGACCCAGTCAGATGTGTGCAGGGTGGGGAAGCAAGCTCATGTCTCTGTGGGTCCCCTCTGGAGGCTTCCTGCCTGCCATGGGAGAGGCTGCCACGGAACTGTGCTTGTTGTGAACATGGGTCGTGGCGCCCGAAGCCTGGGTTTGCATCCCAGGCCTGCAGTGTGGGGTGTTGGGCAAGGTTCCCTGAGCCTGGTTCCCTCACCGGAAATGGGGGCCGAATAGGGCCCCTCCTGGGTTTGGTGAGTGCTAGTCGAGGCAATGCATGTGGTGCCCGAGACATGACGACCAGCATACTGTAAGTGCTCAATAAATGTGCTAACTGTTGGCATTGGTGTCCCTGGCTTCTTCACGAACAGAGTTCTGTATATCTGTTTACTGCTGCCTCCTCCCTGCCTGCAGTTGGCTGTGGATTGGAGACTAAATCAGCAGGCTGGTTAGAACCATGTGTACGTTAGGAGGGAGTGGGTCCTGAGCGAGGGTCTGGAACTGTCTTCGGAGCACCAGGCACATGATGTCGGATAGTTTTGCAACACCTACTTTGGTGACTCTGAGGTCTTCCCAGCCTTCTTCTCGGCTGAAGTGCTGTGTTCAGCATGTGTGAGGGAGCTCTGGGCCAGGTTTGCAGAAAGAGGAGGGGTCATGGTTTGAGCCTCAGTTTTCTGTCTGGGTTGGCAAATGCCACCGACGTCCATGCTTGCGTGTCAGTCCTTCTGTTCCAGAGCCTCTCGTGCACCTTATTTCCAGAACTCGAGCCTCTCGGTGCCTCAGCTGGCCGCAGGGGTGTCTGCCCTCCTTTGTACCAGGGAGGGTTGTGCTGGAGTCAAAATCTCGAAGGTAGCATTTTCATTTCCCTCACTTGGTGCGTGGACACGTGCACCTGTCTCTAACACAAGGCTCTTTGCCAATTCTGGAGTTAGAGCAGCCATGAACCATTCAAGGCAATTGGGAAAGTTTGTTAAAAGGTGTCATTTGAACAGGCTCCGTGTAGCTGAAGGATGCAGATGTGGCTCTGGGGGGAGGGGCTGTGTGCGGTGGTTGTGGGATCGGGCTTGGCAGCTGGGCTTCTTGGGGTTGAGTCCAGGCCCTGACCGCAGCTGGCCGCAAGGCTCTGGGCGCATTATTGACCCGGGCTATGTTCGCGGAGGCTCACAGGTGATACATGCTAGTGCCTACCGTGTGGGCTAGTTACAGGTGCGAAGGCCCTAGTGACACGGGAGGCAGCGTGTGGACGGATGTGACCCGCGGTGGCTGCCATTGCTCCTGGGGTCACCACTGCTGTGTAAGAGAGTCACGTTCCTCCTAGGGATGAGTAACTTTCTTGCGACATTCTGTTCCCACCCAGATGAGAGGGAAGACGCTTTCTAGTTAAAGGTGAATCCAAAATATCTCTGGGTACTTGTCCTGTTGGAACAGTGATTTTTCAGATCTTTTGGCCCCCGAACCATGGAGGATACGGTGTTCATGGGGACCTGCACTCGCCTTGGAAGACAGTGTCTGTGTCTGCATCCAGTCTGGGCCCTGCCGCCCCATTCTGCTCTGTGCTTGTAGTCTTCTTGCTGGTTTGCCAAATACGGCTCACGACCCCCTCCTCTGACGTAGCGCCCCAGGAGCTGTGAGACACATTCTGCAGGACCCTTCCAGCGGAGGCGCCCACCAGTGATACAGGCCAGGTGGCGAGAAAGTAGGATGGAGGGTCAGGCCCATTAGCCGCAGCTGCAGGGCTGCAGGGCCCCTCCCCGGACTGGCGCCCGGTTCACCAGGGTGAGGTGAGGATGGAGACGCAGACCACATGTAGCCGACAGTCTGCAGGGACACCTGACCCTTTCTCTGTGGGCCTGCCTTAATGCGACGGGGGTAAACGGGAGTTGTGGGTTCAAGGGTTTCATGGATTGCAGACATGGGCCTCGGGGGTTCCAGATCATCACAACTCCAGGGCTGTGGGCACAGCGTGTGGACCTGGGGACGTCCACGCCAGCCATGTCGGGACAACCCCCACCACATCCTCAACCATATGGTGGTATGAGAGCTCTGATGTTCTATCTGCTCTGCTTTTCAGCACTGCAGAAGAGTGAGTAAACCACCGGCCGGATCCAGCCCACCACCTGGGCGAATAAAGTTTTATTGAAACACAGCAATGTCCCTTTGCTTATATGTCACCCACAGGGGCATTTGCTCAGCGGTGGCCATGTGGAAAAGTGGCAGGGAGAGTCTGGCTCCCAAGATCTGAAGATAGGGTTATCATCTGACCCTTGACAGGGACAGCAGCTGGCCCCGACTGCGTGGGGAACATACCGTCTCTGGTTCTAGCTAACGCTGGCCCTGTCCCTGTGCGAGCTGCCAAGCATCCGTCTGAGGAACACAGTGTTCTCACTGTTAACTTCCTAGTTTTTAAAGTGGGCGTCCGGTTCTGTACTCAGGACCGTGGAGAATCGGGCTTCAGCCATCTCTGTAGCAGCAGGTGCAAGCTGGCTGGGTGCACGGGGCCGGAGGGTATGTACCCCCAGGAGAGATGGACCCTTCCATTGCCGAGACGGAGACATGATGCTGTGGCCGTTCACGCCCAGTGCCAGGGTCAGCATCCCGCTGGCCCCATTGCTCTGGGTAAGGATCTGCTCCCTGCGTGGGGGGTCTCACGCACCTCGCACCTAGAGCTAATCCCTCAGCAGGGTGGGGACTGTGTCGCTCATAAGATGGAAGGTGGAGCCTTTGCACCTGCAGCATTTTCTGAATGATGCTTGTTTGTTTTTAAAGATCTTATTCATTTATTTGTCTATTTATTTGAGAAGCAGGCTCCCCCCTGAGCAGGGAACCCCATGTGGGACTTGATCCCAGAACCCTGGGATCATGACCTGAGCCGAAGGCAGACGCTTACCTGAGCCCCCACAGGGGCCCTGGCTGTTGTTTGAAAATAGCGTTGCTTTCAAAGTATCAGACAAACTGGAAGGTGAAATTGGGTGGCTTTCCCAGCGAGAGGCTGGTCTCCACCAGCTTTTTGTTCGGGAGAAACGTGAGCACCTCCGCGTGTGAACTTTGTGCAGATGCGAACCTTCTGTTTTTTACTTTCCCGATGTCACCTGTCATCCTGCGGCTGCGAGATGTTCAGCTTCATCTCTGCCCAAAGCCGTGTGCCTTCCCTTGATGAGTACAGGCTGCAGGAATCCCCGAAGCAGACGGGATGTCTGGATGGTGCTTCATGGGGCCGATTGCTCTGGCAGGGGTCCTGACGGGGAAGCATAAAGAACGCAGCCCCAGTGTGCACTTGTTGCCCAGGGGCTGTCTGGCTTCCCTGCTGCTGCCCAGGGAGTTTAGCATCCTGTCCCTGGGAGGATGGCGGCTGCTAATTAGGGGCAATTACGTGCTTGTTGGTCCGTGGTGGACTGGGCTTCCGCTGAGGTCGTCTGCATGGGGTTTTGGTCTCCTGGGTCATGCTGAGATGGCTCATCAAGGAGACAGGTTTCCACGGGCTCCTCGATGATGAATGCCCTTTGTTGTTGGGTGTGTGGCCGGCCCTCCTGGCACAGGCGCTTCTACCTGGAAGACCTTTCCCTGAGTTTCCTGAGGAGATAGGAGGAACTCTCAGTGCATCCGGGTGTTAGAGCCCCGATCCTTCCCAGAAGCTGATTGGGGAAAAGTGTTAATGAGCGTGTCTGCCCCTCCCCGGAAGCGCCGCTGAGCTGGTCTGGGTTATGGCCCGTGTCCCCCATGATTCCAGTGTGCAGAGAAGTCTGGGATTTTCACAGGGAGTACCTTTCTTCCCGGGACAAGGGAGCCTCGTGGGGCTCAGACCGGACTTACCCTCCCTTTGGAGCACCAATCTCCCCATCCTAGCTTCCTCTCCCTGAGAACTTTCCCTCCCCTCCCCACCCTGGAAAGTCAGGTACTGGGGGAGCATGGGCCTCGTGGGCTGCTCATGTGAACACCCCATGTGCATTTTCTCCTCTGAAAACAGGAACGAGGACTGGAGGAATGGACCCACTTGGAAGGACTTAGCACACATGGTTGGCTCTCAGCCAACTGTAGCTGTTTTTATTGCTATTATTTTATAATGATTATTTCTTATTATCACTATTATCAGCTTGTCAGCTTTGCTTGTCCTTAGGTGCAGGAAATAACGGCATCTGGAAGTCTTTGTCATGAGGTAGAGGGCTGGGCTACCGGCTTTTGCTTTTCGGAGATTTTAAAACAGTGGTGAACACAAAGTTTCTCCCTTTAGAGAAAATGCAGTCGTTGGACACTCTGCTCAGAACGTCAGGAGACGAGCACGCCTTTCTGAGGCCTGATGCTCGTGGCACTTACCCACATAGATCCTGGAATAAGACTGGTTGGGTCAGGGTCCCCTCCTTTACCTACCGGCTCTGTGGCACCTGGCAAATCCCTACCCAAGTGGCTCTCAGGCTGGGGTGGGGGGGTAGGTTTTAGGATCACATGGAGGCTGGATCCACTGCAGACAGTTGGGGCCCCCGGGCTCTGTCTCCGCAGGTCTGGGGTGGGCATCTAGAGAATTTGCATTTCTGACAAGTTCAAGGTGAAGCTGAGGCCCTGGTCCGGGACCCCAGTTTGAGAACTGCTGCTTTACATGGTCTACCCTTCTGTGTCCTGCCAATGAGACAGGGAAATGATAGTATTGACCTTGTCCAAAGTGCCCACCCCAGTGCCTGGGATACTGTATGTGTTTGGTAAAGGTTTGTCACCATTACTGTTACTGCAGAGAAGGACTTGGTATCTGACACTGTTTTTGGTTCAAACCGGTGGGAAGGCAGAACCGTCCCCCACGCGGAGCTGGGCTCGAGCACCTGTCTTGCTGATCTGAATAACACATGCTGTCGCATTCCTTCTCCAGACCTCACACCAACACAAGCTCCAGATGGACTAAAGGTCTGATGGTACAAAATAAACCCCTAAACCGATAAAAATGCTAGAAGAATGCGCAGGGACTTTTTTCAGAGAGGAGAGTGGGTGCTGTTGGCATGTTCTGTAACAGGAGGAAAGATGCCAGGGTGGGGGTGGGGGGCTCCGCACCATTTGGGGACCCTCTGCCACATGCCGGCAGAACGGGGGAAACACAGGTCTGGCTTTGCGAAGCCCCCAGGAGGTGGGCTGTGGAGCCATCAAAGAATGGGCTGCAGGCGAGGGCAGAGCAGGGGTGCCCCCTGAGGAGTATGTAGGAGGTCTAGTTCGTGGCCCAGAGGTCTCAAGGGGGGTTGGTGAGGTTCCCATAAATGCAGAGGAGCATGGTGGGTATTTCGGTGGGAAGCAGCTCTCGTGGAGGCAGGAGCTCCAGGGGTATTCCTGTGGGTGCCAGACTAACCCCAGTTTGCCAGGGACTTTGCTCATTTTATTTATTTATTTATTTTAAAAAAGATTTTAGGGGCGCCTGGGTGGCTCAGTGGGTTAAGCCGCTGCCTTCGGCTCAGGTCATGATCCCGGGGTCCTGGGATCGAGCCCCGCATCGGGCTCTCTGCTCTGCAGGGAGCCTGCTTCTTCCTCTCTCTCTGCCTGCCTCTCTGCCTAGTTGTGATTTCTCTCTGTCAAATAAATAAAAAAAAAAAAAAAGAAGATTTTATTTATTTATTTGACAGACAGAGATCACAAGTAGGCAGAGAGGCAGGCAGAGAGAGAGGAGGAAGTAGGCTCTCCGCAGAACAGAGAGCCCAATGCGGCGCTCGATCCCAGGACCCCAAGATCATGACCTGAGCCGAAGGCAGAGGCTTTAACTGACTGAGCCACCCAGGCACCCCAGGACTTTGCTCATTTTAGCACTGAGAGTTTCCCATCGGGGAACACCCGCCTCAGTCCCAGGCAAACCAGGACAGGTGGTCACCCTAGTTCCTGGGCAGGAGCGGCTGGAGTGCATGGTGGTCATGGGGTGATGCACGCTCGGTTGGGTCCTGGGCCATCGGGAATTGCTGGCCTGTGTTCAAGGAACAGAATGGCACAGGCTCCCCCCACTCTTGGGGTCAACCCTTTCTGCCAGCTAAGATTTCCGAGGACCTGGTTGGGCGAGTGAGAAGCTTTGTTTGCAGAAAGAGAACTGTTTTCTTGGGTGCATGATGAGTGCTTCTCACGGAGAGCTTTTTAAACAATGAGTCTGTTTCTACTCATTTCAAGAGAGAGCAAGGCAGAACAGAACAGAACAGAACAGAGAGGTGTACGGATGCTTGTGGATGTGCGTGTCAGTCCTTCCGTTCAGGAGGACGCAGACGGTGCCAGTCCTGATGGGGTTGGCCGCCCCCGCCCGGGTCTTCCTGAGAAAGACCGTGTGTTTCACGGCTTCTGTCATTGACCACAGCTGGACGTGAAGGTACAGGCACTGCAGGGAGAGCAGGGCCTGTTCTGTCACCGGTTAGCAAGTCTGAGCTACGCTTGGGGGCGACGTTCTCAGGGAGGGCTCAGGATTCAAGACCAGTCTCCAAAGTGTCTGACCCAGGATGGGCTGCACAGACGTCGGATGAGATTCATTTCAGAAGGAACCCCTGATTCTATCGTTGCCATCCCCCCACCCCCCGGGGCCTTGCAGGTACCGGGAAGAACTGTCATCCTGTTTGGGACACCAGTGTCACGAAAGCGTGCACTGTAGTGAGAACGTGTGAGCGTGCATCCAGCAGCCGCCTTGGCGGACCCTGCGGGGAGGCCGAACTTCCTGCCGCTTAACTGTGTCATTCGGGAATGACAAGTAATGACAAGAGATTCCTGTGTTAAGCCGGTGACGGAACGAAACAGTGTGTATCAGGTGAGGAAGTGAGCTACGGGGAGCTGTGTCCCCAGGTGATCACCCTGAGTTTGGACAGTTGTCCCTCTCGTGTCCCACAACCTTTCTGATTGTGGAAATGGGAGCATCTCAGGTGCAGGCTACCTCTCTGGGCCTGCTGGACACCAGGTCCCTCTTCCCTCCCTTCCTCTCTTGCGAGAAGGGCAGGTCTTAGGCCTGGTGACTGGGGACAGGGTGGGTTTAGCCAAGCTTTACCGGTGGCGAGTTTTTCTTGTGTTTATTCTTAAGGTTAAGGTGGTTTCAGAGTAAGTGATGCTGGTTGTCTACTTCAGTGTAGCGAAAGCAAGTCTCCTTGAAGGTGGATTTCTTTGTCAGAGCATTAAAAGAAGGTGAACTGATTTGCATAAGAATCATTTTAATGTGCCCAGGATGACTGCGGGTCTGCAAGGGGTGAGGAAGAGCCCTCTGGCTGGGGCACTCAGAGCCTAAGAAGGGGCTGGAGGTGGGAGGGAGGAAAGGAGGGCTTCCTGGAGGAGGTGGGGCTTGCGCTGGGACTTGAAGGTGGGTGGGGAGTTGGAATTGTGGGCAGGAATGGGGGAGTCTGGGGAAGTGAGAGACTTGGGAATGCAGATGGAGCAGGAGCAAAGGCCGGGGAGTGGGGCTAAGGAGCCAGCCTTGCTGGGCGGGGTGCCCTTGTGTGGCGTGTGAGATCACGTGTGTTTCCAGGAGCTGAACATGTGCCCTGGGCAGCTGCCCCCAACCCGGGGGTGAGACGCAGTGCAGGCCACCCCCCCCCCACCACCCTGACTCTTCCCCATCTCAATTTACAAATTCCTGCCAGGGCCAGACAGAGCTATGAAATACAGTGATTTTGTAAGAGACTGTCTAATTGCATATTCCCTGGTTGATCGCTGAGAGTGCTTGTGGTCATTTTAATAACTACTTTCAAAATACTTTTAAGCTCCTAAAATGCATTTCAGAAAGATTGAGGAGATCAATAATAGAAAAACAATTAGCCACGCCAACACTTTTTACTTTGGGCCGTTTCCTCTTGGTGTTTTCTTATTCACACTTTTCCGACCTCCCTTTTTGCAAGAGATTGCAAACTCTCAGGCCTGCGGAGGGCCCAGTCATGAAGAGGGAGTCAGGCCAGGTGGCAGGGACCCGAGGTGGGTGGTGGGGACCATGGCAGCCCCGGGCCCCTTCCCTGTAGGACTTGGTCGGCTTGGTGTTGCTGGATCTCTTTGAACCCAAGCCTGGGGCCCAAGCTCAAGGTGGCCGCTGTAGGACCCGTGTTCTTCTAGGTCAGAGAAGAGAAAGGGGACATGGCACATCCTGACCAGGAGGACCCAGAGAGGCCAAACACAGGGCCAGAGCCAGACGCCAGGTGCTGGTCCGCTTTCCATGAGATCATGCACCCAGGGTCCCGGCCAGCCTTCACTTCCTTCTGTGTTCGTCTTTATCCAAAATATCCTATTTCGCCTATCCAGCCGTAGCCACGTTTGCAGGCCTTTTTTTTTTTGACATGAGGCTCCTGGCTTCCAGGCACGGCCCCTTCCCTGATTGCAATGGAAACGTGCCATTTTGCAATCTCTTTCCTGGTGTGACTCATTTAGGACTCAGGGCTTCCAGTGATGGCATGTGGAGCGTGCATATGCCTCTTGGCTCCCAGGCAGGGCTCCTCCGAGCTGCTCCGGCAGCTTGTGCTGAAGAGCTGCGGCGCGTCGTGCCCGCCCGCCAACTCCGTGTTAATCCCCGGCGCGTGCTGGTTTCCAGGCCCAGCAAGGGTTTGCCCACCACTTGGCAAGGGAGCAAGAACAGTTTGGTTTGATTCTCTTTTTTGGGTGATTGCTTTGGTCCTGGGTATGAGCAAGCACACGCACTCACATGCACACAAAGGGACCCATCTGCCTCTCTCAGGGGGATGCATTTCCCTGGCACACAGCTCGGGGCAGAGACACCGCCTGCTGGGCAGTTCTTGGGGGCCAGTCTGCTGAGCTCTGGACACGTAGGGGGCAGGAGCTGCAGATCCCGCCTCTGAGATAGTATGGAGCCAGGGAAACCGCTTGTGTCCCCGGACACAAACTAGGTGTTTTCTCCTATTCCCTTGCCTTGCCTTGCCTTTCTTTTCTTTTCTTTGTTTCCCTCCTGACTGTTGCAGGCATCCAATGGAAGGCAGACAAGAAAAGGTAAATAACTATTAAATGTAAATATGTACAATGTAGCATTGTTTGTAACAGTAAAAAAACAAAACAAAGAAACCTGGAAACATCTTGCACTTTTCTTGATAGAGGATTTGGCTGTACCTGGGATTGAAATTCCACATGTGGGTTGTTCTGAATTTTGGGGAGTTGAAATCTACTTCTGTATCAGTCTGCAAAGTTTAAATCATGCTGCAGTAACAAACATCCCCCCATCTCAGGCTCCTCTTTCCTGCTTGAGCTGCGGGCTTGTGCTGGGTTCACAGGGCTCTTGGCTCACTGTGGAACCTCACGGACGCAGACAGGTGCGGCAGCCACCATCAGAAACATTGCAAGTGGCCCTGTCGGGGGTGGATGAGCTTGGAGTTTGGAGCCTTTGGCATCAGTCAGCAAGTCCTCAGGCCAGGACGGTGGCCCCTGCTTCCCCTGCTCATGCCTTGTTGGTCAGAGCTGGTCCCTTGATCCCACCCAGAGGGTGGATCCTAGGGATTTTGGTCTTGCCTGTGAGCAGAAGGAGCAGGGAGCCAGCTCTGCGGGTGGTGTGGCTGAGCAAGGAAAGCGTACGTGTGCACAGGACATGGCATCAGAACAGTGCAGGAGGCTGGGGGTGTTGGGCGGGGCTGCCCCGTCTTCCAAGTGTCTGCCCTAGCATCCAGTCGGGAAGCCACAGACCACTCATCCACACCTTCCTTCCACTGTAGACGGTTCTCTTCATGCACCTCTTTCTCACCAGAACGCTAGGAATGCAGGGCCCCCGGGGGCTGCAGCTCGGGGAACCTCAGTCTGGCCTCCGAGGGGCGCTCCTGCCTGGTACATCCTAGGGGAGCAGCACAGATGCACCTCACGCACACATGCTCAGGCTCCTTTTGACATCCTAGTACGGTGAGAGCAGGAGCAGAAATTCTTCAAAAGGAGATAATTTGCCCCAGACTTCTCTCGTCTCTGGGAACAGAACAGGAAGAACCTTGGGCTCTCCTGTGTGAGGAATTTCTGACCTTGACCAAGGACGAGGACGTGGTCCCTCCCAGTCTGTGCTTTTGGGGGTTGGTGGCTCACCCACTGGGCATGTACCGTCAGGTGATGGGGGTCAGAGGAGCATGTGACTGCTGCTCCACGGGGAGCACGTTCCTCCTCCTCCCGGCGCAGCACCTCACACAGTGCAGGGCATGTAACGGGATTTTATCTTAAGTCCCTGATGGATTTTTTGTTTTGTTTTGTTTTACCTCATTTGGGTGATTTCCTTGTTTGCTACTTATGTTTAACTAGAAATCCTTTGAAGGGAGGAAGATAAAAGACTGACCGTGTTACCTGGGCGTCACCTCAGGGCGGGGATAATCCAAGGAGAAGAAAATTCCAAGAGGCGGCAGGCAGCTCGGGCTGCTTAGATCTCTGCTTGCCATTTTCATTCCCTTCAGAAACAGCAAGTCGCTCCTGGATTGGAAGAATAAATATTGTGAAAATGTCTATGCTACCTAAAGCAATCTACACATTTAATGCAATCCCTATCAAAATACCATCCATTTTTTTCAAAGAAATGGAACAAATAATCCTAAAATTTATATGGAACCAGAAAAGACCTCGAATAGCCAAAGGAATATTGAAGAACAAAGCCAAAGTTGGTGGCATCACAATTCCGGACTTCAAGCTCTATTACAAAGCTGTCATCATCAAGACAGCATGGTACTGGCACAAAAACAGACACATAGATCAGTGGAACAGAATAGAGAGCCCAGAAATCGACCCTCAACTCTATGGCCAACTCATCTTCGACAAAGCAGGAAAGAATGTCCAATGGAAAAAAGACAGCCTCTTCA
Source organism: Meles meles (assembly GCF_922984935.1). NCBI lineage: Eukaryota > Metazoa > Chordata > Mammalia > Carnivora > Mustelidae > Meles > Meles meles. The sequence goes on along the minus strand of NC_060077.1, from coordinate 19,331,625 downwards.
ATAAATGGTGCTGGGAAAATTGGACAGCCACATGCAGAAAAATGAAATTGGACCACTTCCTTACACCACACACGAAAATAGACTCCAAATGGATGAAGGACCTCAATGTGAGAAAGGAATCCATCAAAATCCTTGAGGAGAATGCAGGCAGCAACCTCTTCGACCTCAGCCGCAGCAACATCTTCCTAGGAACAACGGCAAAGGCAAGGGAAGCAAGGGCGAAAATGAACTATTGGGATTTCATCAAGATCAAAAGCTTTTGCACAGCAAAGGAAACAGTTAACAAAACCAAAAGACAGCTGACAGAATGGGAGAAGATATTTGCAAACGACATATCAGATAAAGGGCTAGTATCCAAAATCTATAAGGAACTTAGCAAACTCAACACCCAAAGAACAAACAATCCAATCAAGAAATGGGCAGAGGACATGAACAGACATTTCTGCAAAGAAGACATCCAGATGGCCAACAGACACATGAAAAAGTGCTCCACGTCACTCGGCATCAGGGAAATACAAATCAAAACCACAATGAGATATCACCTCACACCAGTCAGAATGGCTAAAATTAACAAGTCAGGAAATGACAGATGCTGGAGAGGATGTGGAGAAAGGGGAACCCTCCTCCACTGTTGGTGGGAATGCAAGCTGGTGCAACCACTCTGGAAAACAGCATGGAGGTTCCTCAAAATGTTGAAAATAGAACTACCCTATGACCCAGCAATTGCACTACTGGGTATTTACCCTAAAGATACAAACATAGTGATCCGAAGGGGCACGTGTACCCGAATGTTTATAGCAGCAATGTCTACAATAGCCAGACTATGGAAAGAACCTAGATGTCCATCAACAGATGAATGGATAAAGAAGATGTGGTATATATACACAATGGAATACTATGCAGCCATCAAAAGAAATGAAATCTTGCCATTTGCGACGACGTGGATGGAACTAGAGCGTATCATGCTTAGTGAAATAAGTCAATCGGAGAAAGACAACTATCATATGATCTCCCTGATATGAGGACATGGAGAAGCAACATGGGGGGGTAGGGGGATAGGAGAAGAATAAATGAAACAAGATGGGATTGGGAGGGAGACAAACCATAAATGACTCTTAATCTCACAAAACAAACTGGGGGTTGCTGGGGGGAGGTGGGATTGGGAGAGGGGGAGCGGGCTATGGACATTGGGGAGGGGAGGCGAACCATAAGAGACTATGGACTCTGAAAAACAACCTGAGGGTTTTGAAGGGTCAGGGGTGGGAGGTTGGGGGAACAGGTGGTGGGTAATGGGGAGGGCACGTTTTGCATGGAGCACTGGGTGTTGTGCAAAAAGAATGAATACTGTTACGCTGAAAAAATAAATAAAATGAAAAGCTACAAAAAAAAAAAAAAAAAAAAAAAAAAAAAAAAAAAGAAACAGCAAGTCTTTCCTCTGTGAATCCCGAATCCTGTCCCGTGCCTGCAGAGGCGTGTGGGCATGGCTGGAAAGAGAGCCGAGAGGGAGGCATGTGAGGGGGCGACTTGAGAAGGAGGGGTGGTCTGCGCATGGAGCAAGCAGTTGGCTCTGGGTCCTGGAATGGCCCCGGGAGCTTTCACAACTACCCACATCTCAGCATTTGGCAGGCTCCCAGGGCTGCCTGGACCGCACCGTCCGTTCTCCCTGTCACGCGGGCCCACCCTGCCCTCTGCCCCTGCCACTGCCAAGGCCCCCTGGGAGCAGGGAGGGCATCTGTGCTGAGGCCTGGGTCCTGCAGGTCATCCCCTGGTAGGTGGCTCAAGCTCTGTGCCCACCTGGATGTCCTGTAGACATGACACGTGCACGTACTGACCTCTGGAATGGCTGTACCGATGACCTCAGCTCAGGTCTGGCTCTCAGGGCTCGGGGCTGTGAGTTCAAGCCCCACATTGGGCTCCACACTGGACACAGAGACTGCTTAAAAAAAATTAAAAAGGACATTTTAAAAGATTTTATTTATTTATTTGAGAGAGAGAGTGGGAGAGAGAGGGAGAGTGAGCGAGCAGGGGAGCAACAGAGGGAGAGGGAGAAGCAGGGAGCCTGACATGGGGCTCAATCCCAGGACCCCAAGATCACGACCTGAGCCGAAATCAAGAGTTGGATGCTTAATCAACAAAGCCATCCAGATCCTCCCAACATTTTTAAATGAGGGGGAATAGTTCACTCTGCCCTACCCCAATCCACAACCAGTCCTGCTTTGTCGTCTCCTCCGACAGCTGTGAGTCTCTTTCCTTCTGTAAATTTATATATTATATATTATATATATAAACATATATCATGAATCTTAAAGGAAATAGTATATTTATATGTGTATCTAATTAGTTTTTTTAATTTCTCTTTTCCTGACAAAGCTGTGTCCCTGAGCGTCCCCCCACCGCCCCCAGGGCTGCCTGGCTGGCCCCCCCGCCCCTGTCAGCTGCTGACTGCTGCATCCACGTGGGCTGTCTGGGGGGGTGCGGCCCGGCTGTGCTACGTAGCAGCGTCTGGAATCAACCAGCTTCTAGCACTCTCCTCCATGCCCTGCCCGCTCCTGTCTCTCTCCCGGTGGCTGCCCAGGGTGACAGATGAAGGCCGCTTCCCCGGCCTGTGGAAAGGAACACTGCTGGTTTTTACTTCGAATGGCTTTTTTTTCTCAGTCTCTGCTACGTGTTCAACCCTGAGCTCCATGACGGCAGGGGCTTTGCCTGTTACCCCCCATACCTGGGTTCCCAGTGTGTAGGACAGTGCCCAACATACAGCAGGTGCTCAATAAGTGTTTGTGGAGGGGCGCCTGGGTGGCTCAGTCAGTTAAGTGTCTGACTTCAGCTCAGGTCATGATCCCAGGGTCCTGGAATCGAGTCCTGCATCAGGCTCCCTGCTCAGCAAAGAGCCTGCTTCTCCCTCTGCCTGCTGCTCCCCCTGCTTCTGCTCGCTCTCGCTCTGACAAATAAAATCTTAAAAAAAAAATAATGTTTGCGGAATTCATGATCTGTGGTTCTACAGCCTTCAGCCTCTGGCTATGATGAACCATGATTGCAACCATAATTGTTGTGGCCATTCTACATATCTGCCACGGATCAGCCATGGTTGTCACTGTCCCCACAAGAGCTCCCTGGGCATTCCCAGGGGCTAGTGGCCCCTCTAAGGACCATACCTCAGGTCGCGGGGTCTCATGGCACCAGGAGCGGGCACTCAGTCAGAGAGGAGGACAGTGTTCTGAGGCCACTCCCCCAACCAGCCTCAGAGCTGGTGCTTCTCGAATTCCAGGGTCCTGCCTCTTACTCCTGACCTGAGGCTGCTTCCTGGCTTAGGCCTCCTTCAGGGATGGACACACCAACCCTCCCCTCCCTTCAGAGTTCATCCCCATGGGAGGTTCAAAACATCAGGTGTTGGTGGGCGCCTGGGTGGCTCAGTGGGTTAAAGCCTCTGCCTTCAGCTCAGGTCATGATCCCAGGGTCCTGGGATCGAGTCCCACATCAGGCTCTCTGCTTGGCGGGAGCCTGCTTCCCCCCCTCTCTCTCTACCTGGCCTACTTGTGATCTCTCTCTCTCTCTGTCAAATAAATAAATAAAGTCTTAAAAAACAAAACAAAACAAAACATCAGGTGTTGGTGAGTCACACATAGGGGACGGACAAGAGGGTGTCTTTCCGTGGGGCACCCCCAGGCATTCCCTCCTGCTGCCTCTGCATTGCAGAAGCCATCGACAGACGTCCTTTGGAGGCAGACATGCTGTTCGTTTCCTGTACAGTCGTGCGTAACGCGCATTTATGTGGTGCAACTGGTGATCTGTGGGGTCATTACTGTGTAGTTGCTTCAGATACTGTCGGAAGGCTGAGAACCAGCCGTGCCACGCCCGCCGTATAGCGACTGGACTGGTGTGCAAGAGCGTGAACGGAGCGTGGTGAGCTTTGGGCAGAACCAGAACTGCAGAGCACGGGCGTTGGAGCGTCTTCTCTGGAAGCTAACAGATGTCTGTTGGATATTAGGCTCCTGCTGGCAGGTGGTGATCACAGTCACCTGGGCCTCCCCGATGGCAGGAGAGGAGCCTGACGAGGCTGCAGAGGTGGGGTGTGCATTTCTGGAGCTTCTCTGTGCCCCTGTGAGTGGGATTCTGCGCTGGAGCTGAGCACCACCGTGAGAGCCCCAGGCACCCCTGCACGAGCTGCTCGGGGGCGGGTGACTGCCCCCAGTAGATGGCAGACAGATGCTCCCATCATGAATAAATGGCCCAGATGTTCAGGCTGGAAGGGCAAGAAGTGTACACGCACCTTAGAAATCAAACCTCCTCTAGAAGTTTCTGTGTTTCTCCTCGTCAGAGAACACCCTCCTGTCCAGAAGTGTGGACATTCACCTCTCTGTGAATGCCTGTTCCATATGCTGGAAATTCTGCCCACCTCGTAGGGTCTGGAAGAAAGAGCTTTCAGAATGGTTTGGATCCGGTCATTTCTATGAGATCTGTTTCCCACAGACGTTTCGAGGCGAAGTGTCCACCGTAAGCACCTGGGGAGAAGTGAGCGTACCAGGTTCACGAGAGGGTCTGTTAGCGGGACTGGGGGTCCGGGGGCTGCTGTCTCTCCACGGAGGGGTGTGTCATCTTCGCCTGGTATGAGAAGTCAGGACCACGCAGCCGAGTATCTGGCTTGAAGCAGTTTCCGTGCTCTGGCGCGGGCTCCAGCGTCTGCACGGGTGTCGTGCAACCCTGCCCGCTGGCCGGGGCGTCTGAGCAGGGAGGCCCCAGATCTGAGCCTGGCCATCTGATTCAGGCCCCCGGGAATTCACTGAAGGTGTTCAGGAGCAGAGAAGTACAAGAATGGCAGCCTTCTGGAAACATCTCTGATGCCTTTGCCGAGTGCCCTGCGACATCCTGGCTTTCCCTCCTTCTGGGTTGTGGCTGGGGAGCTCCGTTTCGGGTGTTAGGGGAGCCCCCCAGCAGCCTTCCGGTAAACTTGCATGAGACATCCCAGGGCTATGTCTGTTGCTTACAACCCCGAGAACGTTGCCGACCGCGCGCGAGGGAGGGAGAGCAAGCCTGGGGTTCGATTTCAGATCACTGGGAATTCTGGAGGGAACATGACATGTGACAACTCGGTGACAGCAGTCTCCGTGTTTCCTCCTTGATGTGTGGCAGATGATGTTGACAAGACGGCTCTGAGGCACAGGAAGAAGGTGGAGTCTTGTTTGAGAGACACAGGTGCACCCCCAGGGTCGGGTCAGGAGACAGAGACCACACCGGTCCTTTGGGCCGAGAATTTCATGCGTAAGAGCTGGAATGCTAATCACACAGCACCCCAAGGGCTGGGTGAGTGATGCCCAGAGACAGGGTGGACGGGCCCCAGAGTGCGGTGTGGCTGGCTGCCATTGGCCTAATGTGGGGGAAGGCAGGTAGGAGCTAGCTGCCGTTCCCAGACGGTCTGCCTTGCAGGGACCTGGGTGACAGGAAACCTCAGGGTTGGCCCCTTCCTCCGTCCTCCTGGGCCCCCAGCACCCCACTGGCAGAGGTGGACTGGGGCTGAGGACAGACCAGGGGCCTGAGCAAGAGGCGACATTCCCCCCACAGGGGACATCAGACAAATGAGGAGCTTTCATGATATACTGACATTCTAGAACCGAGTTGATAGGAAACAGATGAATAAATGTTAGCCCCCGTAATCAGTAATGGAGTAGTGGGGACAGCAACCCTTCTCGTCACGGCACACTCATGATTCAGAGCCCACGTCTGAAAACCTCATGTCTTAAGCCTGTTTTTGTGTATTTTAAATCACTACTTTTGTTTTTAATGGATCTGCAGGGAATAATTATACAAATACATTGTTTTTAAGATCATTTATTTATTTGAGAAAGAGAGAGAGAGTTCGGGGAGAGCGGAATGGGAGGCAGAGGGAAAGGGAGAGAATCCCAAGCAGACTCCCTGCCCAGCACAGAGCCCAACGCCGGGCTCCATCTCACGACCCCAAGATCATGACCTGCCGAAATCAGGAACCACCCAGGCACCCCTATTCAAATGTGTTCTTACAGAATTTTCAGCAGCTTAGATATTTCAAAAGTTCCCTTTGTTACAGGGAATTTTAGTTTTCCTGGACTCTGTTTCAGACTTCCCCAGAGAGAACCACGGTGCACATGAGCAACTTTGGCCTCCGACCGTACACCAGCTTTCTCATCTCTTCTGGGGTCTCTACACGCCCTTCCCTCTCTTCTGCTCTTTCTGTCCTATACTCTTAGCTTGCTCCCACTACCCCTTGTACGTGTGGCCACAGGTCACCGCGGTCACAGATTTAACCCTTTTATTGGTGACAAATTCCATCACCAGGCTCCTGCTGGACAGAAATGGCATCATTCTCCAATGTGGGTCTCCAGATTTTTGTATCCCTCTTTGTTCAGAGTAAACACATCATCCTCTAAAAGATCACTGGATAGCCCCACTTTTCCAGCAAAATTGGAACGTTGTGTGTCTACAACCTGGAAATGAATGGGTTTTGGTTTGTTGCCTATGATTTGCACACTAGCTTCTGTGTTGCTGTGTGAACAAGTGTGGTTCCAGTACATCGAAAGATCTACAAAGGGAGGCTCTGGACATGTTTCAGAGCCAAAAAAAAATTCAGAGAGAGAAGAAAGTGAGTGTGCCTGGGAGCTGGGACATCAGCAGAAATCACTGTGTTACCGGAGCTCCCGATGATCACACGGCGTTCAGGGCCATGGGGGACAGTGTGGCACTTTTCTGAGATAAAAGTGACACACTCTTTACATGCCTCCCTTCATAATTCACACATGTGCACAGGGCTCCCTCCTGGGTGCTGCTGGGGTGCCGAGCCCCTACAGACAGCTGGACAACCTGGCGCACCCCTCACAGAACTCACGCTCCAGTGGGCAGACAGACAGTAACATGCGGTGAAGAACCAAGCGTGTTGATTGCTGGGTCTTAGGATGATTCTGTTTCTGAACCCCACGCTGTTCCTGGGCGGTGGCCCCGTGCCCCACGCCCACCAGCGTGGTGAGGGTTGCAGTTTCTCCACGTCCCCACCACACTTGACCTTTTTCGTTGTTCTAACGTTATCCCCGTGCATGTGACGAACTGTCCCATTGTGGTTTCAAGTTGTGTTTCACGGATGACTAAGGACGTCGAGCATCTTCTCATGCTTCTTGGCCATTGAATCGGTCACTTGAGAGTAATTACTTTTATTTTATGTGAATTTAATCTCAATTTTTATTGTTTATTTTATTGTATTTTTTAAAAAGATTGTTCTTTTAAAAGTAGGCTCCATGCCCAACGTGGGGTTCAAACTCATGAACCCGAGATTGAGAGTCACATGTTCTACCAACTGAAACAGCCAGGCGCCCCCCCCATCTCAATTTTTGAAAAATGTTTAAAAAGCAAAGATATTGCATATTTTAATGGGAAATGTTTTGGGAAAAAAATATAGTGTTGAGGAGACCAGGGATATGCGGTGGGGAGGGTGTGGCTGGGAGAAAGTTAAAATTTTGTAAAAGGTGGTCAGGTTGCTTTCAGTGAGGGGAGGAAATACGCTCAAAGTCTTGAAGGGCAGGTAAGTACGAGTAGGTGTTTGGGTAAAGAGATTCCCAGGTGGAGAGGACAGCCAGTGCAAAGGCCCTGAGGTAGGGACCACCAGCTCACTTGGAGAGCAGTGGGAGGCCTGTGTGCCTGATGCCAGTGAGCAAGGGGAAAAGGAGTAGGGAGTGAGGAGTCAGATCACAGAGGGCCACTGAGGCCGAGAAAGGACTTTGGCTGTTTTTTTGTATAATTGCAATGAAAAAACCATTGCAGCTTATAAATAGAAGAAGGACGTAAGCTGACTTCCATCTTACAGGATGCCTCTAGTGACTAAGCTGCGGAGGGAGAGCTGGTGGGGCGTAGGCTAGGTTCCCGTATATCACGACTTAACCACGGGTTTGACATGGCTGAGCGGGTTTAAGAAAACATCACAAAGAAAAATAATGGGACATCAATAAAGCCCTTGTTGCAGGAAGGTGTATTTGTTTATCCTTCCCAAGGATGCTGGCATTAAGCAGGCAAACTCCAGTGTGTTCTCAGTTAGGAGTCACCACTCCCTGTCCTAGTCCCTCTTGTCTGATGGCTCGTTCCTTTGAACAACTTCATCAATAATTAGAGACCAAGCCCAAACCTTTCCCCCATTACCTTTTGATCTGGAAATTCCCCCACACTGACTTTCAGACACACATTTGATCTTGCCTTCCATTTCGTGTTTGGACCAATTTAACTTCTTCATGTTCAAGCTAATTACTGTACTTGGAGCCCAAGATGCCACCTGAGCGTCTTACGGAGGAAAAAGGGCTCAGCAGGACACAAGAAAGTGTTTCAAGCATCTGGCAATTCATTTATTCACATAAGAAAAATGTAGGCTGGTTTAAAGGACGAGGAAAAGAGGAAATTGATTGGTGGGTCTGTTAGTGTCACTTGCACTGAAGACTTTTAAATGGTTCTTGAAAAGCCCTCTTCAATTTCAAACTGAATGCACAATAAGGATTTCTTAGCAGATACACGTGTTTTCCACAGAGTGTGTGGGCTTTCTGCATCTGGTCTGGTCCTCAGCTGGAGAGAAAGATGAGATCTGTCAAGTCCAAAGCCATCTCCAGCAAAGCCGTCTCCAGCAGCCATCAGTCACCCCAGGTGACACTGTCAGAGATTTCTGTTTAGATTTTTTTAAATGCACAATGAGTTACTCCTGCTCAGTGATTTTCCTCTGCCTTTCATAGCCCCTTCACTCTTGAAGGCGCTCAGTAGAATTCTGACAAGCTGTCAGACACAGACAAGTCCTACAGAATTGAGAGGACACTTGGTTGCCTATTAAAATCCATTTTTCCTTACTCCTGCCAGACACGAGCCCAGTGTTTTCTCAGGTGCCCACACTTCTCCCCAGTGGCCCACATGCCTCCAGGTCCAGCTCCTCCACTCCACTGGTCTTCGGGGTGCCCTCAGCCCTGGGAGCAGTTGGCCCTGGACAGCTGATGGGATGTCAGTCCCTCGGGCTGGTAAGAGGTGAAGAGACACCTGCAGGGGGCATCTAGAAAACATTTTCCTTTCTCCTGAGTGGCTTCAAGAGGTCCCGCCTCTCCGGCTTCCCTTGGATGTTGTCAGGCGAAGCTGACCAGACTAAGCCCTCTTGATTCCAGCTCAAGGCTGATGCGAGATGTGGGAGAGCAGAGGCAAAGCAAAGCCTTCATAGGGCGTGGCCCTGGATCAAGCCTGCCCTGAAGGCTGCTCCATCTTGGACTGCCTGTTAGGTGAGCTCATGAGTTTCCTATTTGATGATGCTGGTTTAAATGGGTTTTCTGTTTCTTGTGGAGATGACCCCACTTTCTCAGGATTTTGGAGAGTTATTATTTCTTGTGCATACAGCACTCCATGTTTGCTGGACGGTGGCTTAGAAGTAATTTGATAAAATCTCTTGTTAGGTTAGACATGAATGCTCCATTTGTGGAGCATGGTCTGGACTCTAAGGGCAGGCATGTGACCTTGAATGAGGTTTAGTGCTGATGACGTGTGTGTGTGTGTGTGTGTGTGTGTGTGTGTGTTTGTGTCTGTCTGTCTGTCTGTCTGTCTGTCTGTCGTGTTTTCTTCCACATTCTATTTCGCGGATCACAGGGACTACCCTGTGGGCAGAACCGGGCAGTTTTCAGTTGTCTTTTGCACTTTTCTCTGTTTGAAAATTTTTTGATATTGAATATATATTATGTATAGTAATGAAGGATAAATTCAGACACATTTAAGATGCTTTCCACACTGGGGGAATGGAAGATTGTGTTTGAAAGTCTGTTTAACAAATAGTTGAAGGGATTGTGTGGGTACATTTTAGGTACAAAAATAAAATGGGATCAAAACCTTATTAGTATTGTTTTTGCTGCTTTGCAAAAGTGCTTTTTATTATATTTGGTGAATGCTCACCCCTTACCTGAAAAATGAGGTTTGGGATGTGTTTCGGAGCTACCCACTTTCCACGTATATTTAATGGTCAGGCAGGACTTGTAAAAAGCTGTTTACTGCATTCAGTTTGCTAGAAGAATCCCACCTGGGAAGACCAGCTCTGGGTTCTGGGCATCAAAAGCAAAGGCTTAAAATGCCTGTATTTGAGAAGATGGAGATGGTTGGGTTTGGGGGGGGGGGGCACATTCCTCTTGCACAGGTTTGCAAAGAGCTGTTTGCTTTGCTCTGCTCCTTGCCGTTCTGACACAGATCTGGCTGATCTCCCTAAATGTGCTTAGGCGAGCCCTGGTTCGAAGCAGGAGAGACATTGAGGGCCGCGATATGTCAGGCTTGGAGGGAGAAGTGTTTCAGTGCGCCAGTTTGCTGTGCTCTATAACCTTCTGGGTTCCGGACCCGCACATCTTCTCTTGCTGTTCCGAAAGCCGGACGATCTGGTTGGGCTCCCTCTGAGGCCACAGAAGACAAGCCATCCCTCGATTCTGTTCTGCTGCCCATCCTTAATGTTCTGTGTCTTATGGAAGCAGCCTCTGAAATCAGCCCATTTCCACCCAGTGCCTTCCCTACCTGTGTCCGCATCTACATTTCCCCTTTTATAAGACACCAGCAGTGCTGGATTCGGGCTCACCAGTGCCAGTGACCTCACTGTAAGAATTATGTCTGTCATCACACTGTATCCAAGTTAGGTCCCGTCTGAGGCTCTGCTGGTTAGAAAGGATTTCAACGTATATATTCTGGTGGGGACACCGTTCTGCCCAGGACACTGGGTTCCAAGGAAATTTCAGTATGTGCTCTTAAGCACAGGGTGGGAAAGTGATGAGGTATTTCTGGGCTGTCTAAAGGAATCACTTCTGGTGGACGAAGGTTGATGCTTGGTTTAGACCAACGTGATTTATGGGTTGCGCTCATAACTCGTTAAAAAAGATCACAAGAAAGAGAAGTCCGATTATGGAAGGAGTGACCATGGCTGTAGGTTAGTTCTGAGGTTCTCAAGGCAGGGGCAGGGGCTGATTCTGACCCCAGGGACATGTGGTGGTGTCTACAGATGTTTTTGGTCATCAGTGCTGGGGTGCAGTGTGGTGGGGTCCTGGGCACCAAGTGGATGCAGGCCAGGGATGGTATGGAAGGCCCTGCCCTGCACCCAGACCGCTCCCAGCAAAGGCTCATCCAGCCCAAACGCTAATAAGACTGAGGTTGGGAAACCCAGGATTAGACGCTCCCCTCCAAAATACTAAATCTGCAATGAAATTAGAGAGGGAGATGCAGTTTAAGTGTATGGGAGTGGTGGTTTGCTAGGGACGATGCAGCCGGGAATCTGGACCGTATGAGTTTTTACATGTAAACTGAGCATAGTGGAGAAAGTAGAAATTCCACCCATAATAGCCCTTCGCAGATTTCTAGCTCCATCTATGAGAGACATTAATTCCCACCTCTCAGTTGACACAAGACCCTGGGCTTTGGCATTGTGTCCTATTTGAATTCCACATCTGCTCTGCGGTTATCTGCTCGTAGGCAAATTGTTCCCTTCTCCGTGTCAGTGTCCCCATCCGTACAGTGGGTGCAGTGTATGAACCAGCATTTCTTGCATTCCTGGTCATGTCTTAAGTGCTCTGTGTAGACGAGCAAACCACCCCTTCAGGTAAGTATGATTATCCCTGACTTTACAGTTGGAAAATCTGACACAGAGCAGTTTGGTAACCCGCTCAAGGTCACGTAGTTAGAAAGCCGTGGAGCTGGTGAGCGTGCACCCACAGACGAATGGGTAAAGAAGGTGCGTACGTGTGTGATGTGTGCATGAGTGATGGCATACGATCCAGCTGGGAGAAGAAATGGCATCCGGCTGTTTGCAACAACACGATGGGCTTTGAGCACACTGCGCTCAGTGAGATAAGTCAGAGACAGATAAATACCCAGGATCTCATGCCCCATGTGTGGGAGCTAAAAAAGCAGAACTCACAGAAACAGACAGAAAAATGAGGGTGGCCTGGGCCTGGGGGAGCTGGAGAGTAACGACAGCTGTTGGTCCAAGAGCACAAACATCAGCTGTAAAATGAAGAAATTCGGGGGATCTAAGGCTCAGCCTGGTCTCCGCAGTTGACAGAACTGGAATGTGTCCTTGGGAGTCACTAAGAGTAGATCTTCAATGTTCTCATCATCATCAAAAGCATAGTAACTACGTGGCAGGATGAGGAGTTTGCTGACCTCACCGTGTTGCAATATCCACATGTATCCAGTGATCAGCTTAAGCTGACCAGTGTTTTGTGTTACCTGTATCTCAAGGCAGCTGCTGGGATAGAGAGCAGCAGAGTTGGCATTTCAATCCTTGCTGGCTTCTAAACCAGAGTCCTGGGTTGCTGTGACCTGCGGCCTGGCAGGTGTGAGGGCTGGGAAGTTCTGGGGACACCGGGTGCTCACCGCCGGCCCTGCACACGGTCTGCCCTCGACCGACGGGAGCTGTGCTTAAGGGAACCTCTGCTTCCTGGACGATTTCAATTTCGTGACCAGGCAGATGCATTATTTGAAAAACACCGTGTGGAATTGCATATCATTTCGGCGAGGACGGATATTCCCCCGGAAGCTTCTGTTGGAGATGCAGAATCACAGGATCCTTGCGGGACCCGGAGAATCTTTCTTTTCACAAAGCTCTTTGGGGGCCCATTGAGTTCTGAAAGGGCTCTGGTCCAGCTCTTCCAAAAGAGGCCATCTGCCTTTGACGGGGAACCCCATGCATGGGGAACCACTCTGGACCTCTGTGGCCCTCTCTGATATCTGCCTCAGGCTCTCACTGCTGGCGGGGCACCTGTGCTCGTCCGGGCTGGCTCTGAGCCTGGTTACCGCACACACGTGCACAAGCCAGGCCCAGCCTGGTAGAAGGGGCCAGTAGCTGCTGTCACTGCTGCCGCCGCGGGGAGGAAAGTGCAGGCCTCTAATCTCAGGAAGTGGGAAAGCGCAGCCCCTACCCAGCAGCTGTGTTTGCCAGGAGAGGTGTGTTTGCTGGTGATCACAAAATATTATGATCCCATATGTCCAAGCTGATCATAACTGCAGAGACGTTTGTTTTCAGATTTATCTGTGGCACTCGTGGCTCCCGTGTCATTAGGGAGCTGTTCTCGGAGACAGTGAGTCAGCGTCCGGATGGGTGGGGTCTCTGAGCACCCCAGGGGGGGCCTGGGACACTGGGACGGTCCTTGTGAGGCAGGGCTTGTTTCATTGCCGGTTGGTGGGCAGACTCCACTACTCATCCCGTGGTGGTGCTGACGGCTGATCACTGGGCAGGTGAGTGAGCATGGGGCGGCCTCCTGACCTCTTCCTTGCAGGCCCTGGCTCCAGGCCAGGCCCTGTTCTGAGCCCTGTCCCCAGCACGCAGGGACACCTGTGTGCTTACGTATGTGCCACGGTAGCCTGATGAGACAGAGGCTGTCGTCACCTCACTTTCAACGAGGAAAGTGAGTCACGGGTGCCAAGCTTGCTGGAAGTCAGCCGCCAAGTGGGCAGAGGCAGGAATGGGAGATGCAGTTTGATGCCGGCAACTGTGACTTTTTGTTCCCTCATGAAGGTGGGTGTTGACCCATAGTTCCAGGGTCAAAACGTGACCAAAGTGTATTTTTTATCACTCTCTCATGGTAGCTCTATGAGTCACCTGTTGCCTAAATCGATGGCGTAAAACACATTCATTGTCTCGCTTCTGAGGCTCAGGCCTCCAGGCGTCGTGTGGCTGGGTCCTCTGGCTCAGGGTCTGCTGTGGGTTGGTCATCAAGGTGTCCTCTGGGGCTGCAGCACCCACAGGGGGCCGTCTGCTTCCCAGTTGGCGCACCTGGCTTTAGGCACAGGTTAGGAGATCGCCCCCCGCTCGCTCACCTGGCTGTGGGTGCTTCCAGACGCCTGGAGTCTTTGTAGGGGAGGCAGCTGCTGGGCGGTCCCTAAGAAGCTCAGGCTGTGAGGCTTACGTCTCACGCCGCGGCTGCTAGTATGTGGTGTTGGGTAAGGGTTCCCTTCGTGGCTGGGTTTCTCTGGTGATGAGATTTGGATAACGACAGCGCCCTCCTTGTCATGTCTTATAGATTAGGACAGGTCTGAAGGAAAGCTGAGAATGGTTCCCGCTTACGGGTTCGTGCCTGCCAGCTGTTATCCCGTTTCTCTGGGGAGACAGAGGGCAGAGAGGACAGGATGTAAGGGGACTGTTAGAGAGGGAGGGACTGCTGAAAATATTGTCTGTGTCATTTGGGGGAGGGGGAGGGTTTAATGTCATGGAAGTAGGCATGTTAGTGTCTTGAGGAGATCTAAGTACATTCCATGTCGTGCTCTCTGATCCAGACGTTGTAGTCAATGTGGCTTCGCCCGCCGGGCACATGAACGCACCCTGTGTTCCCTGGCACTTTCTTCTGGTGCCTTGTACCCCGATCCACAGAGACAGGCTTGTACCAACAGGGATGGGACACACATTAGCGCGCCGGGACTGCCGAAACAAAGTCCAAACTGGGGGGCGGTGCTTGAACAACAGACATTCGCTCGCTCCCAAATTCTACTCTCCTCGGGTATGACCTCATCTTGACTCATCATATCTGCACGGGCCCCATTTAACAAGAGCATCACCTCCTGAGTTTCCGGGGATCAGGACTTTAGCGTATGGATTCTAAGGACATGATTCAACCCACAGTAGGCTTTCACCATTTCACCTGGATCAGTGCACTGAGCTTCAAGGAGCAGAAACGATTTCTAGGCCCGTCCGTTGAGTGAGAGCTGGCTCGCACTCTGCATGTGGACCCTGGAGCCCTGGTTCCCGCCCTTCCCCCCCGCACTGCACCCTTCTCCCTCCTGCCTGTGTTCCCAGGGGGCTGACCCCACACGCCCACCACCCCATTGGGCACCTTCCCACCAGGCTCTGCTGCTGGGAGAAGCTGGGTTCTTCTGCTCCGCTTCCTCCCTGGGGGTGTGTGTCTTGGCAAGTCCGCACGCCTGCCCTTGTCCCCATGGCTCCACCTGGTCCCCTCATCTCACCAGGCAGGCTCCCCACTGTGCCCGAGCTGCACCGAGCCCACCCTCTTCCATACACTTCTGACTCCAATCTGGGGGAGCCATCTGCTTTCAGACAGCACCCTGATTGATGCAGCCCCCGAGGCTTCAGTCATTTGAGACAAAGGGGAAGGGAAAAGGACGCGGAGAGCTGGGATGGATTCAGGTCTCTGCTGGCCTCTAGAAGCCGCCCTGAGTCATCGGCAGTAAAATCATCCTGTGCGAGCAAAGTAAAGAAGAGATCTTTGCCCTGCTGCTTTCTAACCCTTAGCCGGTTCATGATGATCCAGGGACAGAGCACGAATCTGTGCCCCCAGGCCGGTCCTGCTCTGGCGTGATGAAAACACACGCACCAAAAAACTCCTGCATTTGAGAAACAGAACCTCTGGAAGGCAGAAACCAGAGCACAGCAGGCCTTGAAACCTTGTCAGAATCAAACACAATGCTGTTGATTCTGTTCCTTTTTTCCCCTTTTCCAAAGTGCGAGGGGGCAGACACACTCACCTGCGGTGCCCTGCGGTTGCCATGGCAACGCCTGCTTGTTCTTGTTGGTGCTGCTCCCTCTTTGTGTGCTGTGGTGAGCCTGGCTCCCGGCGATGCGTTCTGTGAGCGGCCCTGCACCGTTGCCTTTTGTGACTACTGCTCGAAACGGAACCAGATGATCATTAAGTTCTGCCAGACACGGAGCATTATTTTCAAGATCCCAAGCAACCTTCCCCCTCGGGTGTGTGTGGCTGGCTTTTGCACAAGCAGCTCCTTGTCCTTGCTGTTTTCTAGAGAAATCCTTCCAAGGTCAAAGTCATAAAAAACGTCGTAACACCTCTCATGAATCCGGGGTGAGCCTCCTGGTTGAGTAGCCCGCTCTGCCCCCTTAGACCATTCCCTTGGCAAATTTTAAGACATTTAAACATCCCCCCAACCCCAGGAAATAAATATATTTACACTTTCATTAATTGCCACTTCATGTATTTTTCAGTAATATAAGCACCCCCGCCCTCAAATGAAATTCAGTGTGCTCAGAGCTGCATTTATGATCCCAGGGTTCATTAAGCAGAGTCAACTTCAGAGGCTCGAGGAGACGTATTGAAGGTCATTCTTGTCCAAGATGGCAAGGGGTGTGTAGTGTGAAACTCACGCTGTCCCTTAGCTCAGCCCACAGCTCTAGAACCAGAAGCCGGCATGAGCTTTTGGAAATGTATTATCTTTTCCTGCTGACCCTTTATGCTGAATCTGTGTTTGACAGAAGCTGCTTCCTGGTTTATCTCCACGGAGACAGGCTGAGCAGAGGGCAGCAGACACAGGGTAGTGGTGACGTGCAGCCAGACTGCCCGTGCTCAAGTCCTGGCTCAGGAGATCTCTGGCAAACTGCTTACCCTGTCTTGTCTCATTTTTCTCTCCATAAAGTGGAGGCAGTGATGGCACCTACTTCATATAATCCTTGAATAAACCAGTGTCTATCAGATGCCTTATTCTTGAGCTTAAGTAACTGGCATTAAATCACAAGAGTGAGGTCCATATGCTCATGTTAGGAGAACTGTATAGTACATCCATTTTCCACAAATGTCATTGACAAATGCAAGATTTCACATCTAGTTTATATCTTTTCTCTACTTTTTTTCTTTGCTTCTGGACCTCAGGAGAGTCACAGACGATACCTGAATGATGGGATAGAATGGTAATAACTTGTAGCGTTTTCCTGAGGACTTGGTATGTGTGAGGCTGTGTAACAAGTATTTGATCTGAATGAGGCCACTGGGGCTCCAGAAAAGGCCTATGAGTGGATAAGAACTGAGGGAAATCAGGCTCACAAGGAATGTGACCGATCCAGGATTGTCCAGCTAGTAAGCGGTACATGGGGGTATGAAATTAGAATTGCTCTATCTGCTGCCAGACTCCCTGTTCTGTATTATTACACATATTTCTCTGTTTTGAGGTCAGCTCTCTGCTTCCCTAAATCAATGGATTAACCAACTGTCACCTGTTTATATTTGGAATACAGCTGGCCCACAATAAGAACTGGGTGTATGAATGATTATTGATGCCCCCTTTCTTCTTGAAACTTGTACTGTGACCTCATAAATCTGGAGCCCTTAAATCCCATATATTGTCAATATTCTTAGATCAAACACCAACCGAGTGAATCTAAGTATAGTTTTCTCCCAGTTTCTCCATCCTGGTGTTTGGGGAGAGAGAGATTTTAGCTGAGGTCCCAGAACCACCACTTGGCAGCCCCATGACCTGGGCTAAGTTACTTAACCCCTAGTGCTCGAGTTCTTTATGTGAAAATTGGGATAATGATATTACGCGTATTATAGGATTGTTGTAAATGTTAAAGGAAAAATGTAGGTGAAGGGTTCGACGTGGCAGCTGGTACAAAGAGGCATTCAGTAAGTGTTAATTATTAAAATATTGATGTTAGTTGGATTTTATCAAAAGCCTCTTTGCTGTGGAGATAGCTAAATATATGTTGTCCCATATTGATCTCTGTGTTTTGTATGAATCCGAGATGATCTGTACCATGTACTCTGAGATAACTTGTCTTGGAATGCGGTGGCCTTGCTGATCATCTGGTCAGCACCTCGGACAGCGTGTAAGGCTCCGCGGAGCTTGGGGTGCACAATCTCACATGCAGACAAAACTAACATGATACTTTGTAATCACTGACTTGCCTACTGACTTTTCTATTAAACTGGGAGAGTCAACAAGTTGATCTGTTATGAAAATAGGACTTTTCTCTGTTAATTTTCAGCCAAGATTAATGATGCCCACTTCTTTATCAGCTCCCCAACAGCCTTCAAGATGTCATATTTTAGCAGAGTACTGTTTTGGAAAAGAGCACTCTCATTATTGCTCTAGTCATTATCTTCACTGACATTATTATTCCCCATTATATTTTAGACACAAATCTTGTCCTGACTCAACTGCAGTTGTGTAGTTGTCTTGGAAAATATATTAATATGCTAATTTTAACTCATGAATTTATTTACTTATCAAGTTACTTTTGGAAAGAAGAGATAATTGTGTCAAATGTAGTTAGCTCCTTATGTCATTGCTGCATCAAAGAAAAAATTCTTTGTTTTTAAAACCGAGCCTGTGTAGACTGCCCACCCCCCCATCCCTAGCTAACAAAAACTATTCCAGAGAATGGGACTGTCATCAGTTCTCCGCTAAGCACACGAGCCCATTGTTATCCTTTCACTGATCAGAAGCTCCCTTATTGATTTTTACTTTACTGCCATGCCTTAGCATCTTGCCAGTGAGTACATCTCATAGGTGTTCAAACAATTAATAGCACAAGCAACTCATTACCCAGTTTAACCCAGGCCTTGGAACCTACTTTAACAGCAGTTTAATGATTCATGTAGTTAATGTGGGATCTGAAATTACTGGATGCACTTCTGTCAGTTGGGAACTTTTCTTTTAAGCTTGTCATTCATGCTGAATTCTAACATTAAGTGAAACTGCCAGACTGTTTGGTATGTTGGGGGTGTGTTGTTAATGTTTGAATAAAATGCTGTAGGTTAACTGGAATATCCCTTTGTGGAAAAGAATTGACTTTACCTGGAAATCTCACTGAAGCATGCTCTGCGTCTTTGCAACCCTGGGGAGACCCACTGGCATGTTTACATATTGAGTCCCTGCTCTGTTTTCTCTGGTTTCCATCTCCCCTTACTCTATCTATGAATGTCCTTCTATCAAGAATACATACTTCTGTGAATTGGTCAGTGATGACTCATCACTAACCTATCACCCTTACAACTCACTACTGCACTAGCAACCCTTGCCAAAGCAATAAAATAAGAAAACCAATTAAATATAAAAATTGGTAAGAGAATTATCACTACTTGCATTCTATTATTTTTTAAAATAAGAAGCTAAGCAAAAAATCGTTTACTTTTAAGATTCACATTTCTTATCCTTGCAACCTCTGAGTGCCTATAGACATGTACACATGAACATAGGAGAGAAGTGAGAAATGTTTCATATGAATCAAACCATGGGAAACATCTTGTGGGGCCCTGGGGAGAAGTCACAATTATATAAATTTTCTTCCTGGTATTCAAGCCCCTCTCTGATCCCAGCTTACTCCCACTCACCTCTGCACACTGGCTGAGACTCTATTTTCTAAGTGTGGCTTGAGCTCTCACACTTGGAGTCACCACTCAGGCCATCCCTTTTTGTAATTCCCGCTCCACTCAATTCCATGTAAACCTTGAAGACTTTAGATCAAGTTGTATCTTCATTCATTTGTATCCAGTCACTCACTCAATAAAAATGGACTCAGTGATTTTTGTGCATCAGGCCAGGTGAGGATCAGAAATGAATTTGAACACCACCTCTGGAAGGTCACTTTGGAAGCCATTCTTTTCAGTGTGTGCACACCTGCTTTGTTTCCACTGAACATGCCGCATCCGCTTTTCACTTCAGTAATCACTCACGTTCAACCTCTGGTGTCCCTTACACCCCATATACATCATTTTAAATGTTACCCATATTTGTGGACTCTGTTCTTCCAAGCAGACCACAAGCTCCTTGAGGACATAGGCTACCTCTCACATCATTTAGAATCTCCCACAGAACTTAATATCTTATCTTAGGGGCAGTAAGAGGACCATGCTTATTTGTGAGAATAGCCCATGTTCTGACAAACGTTTTATGGTTTAATTTTTAAAGACTTATTTTGAAATCGCTTAGACTTACATCAGCATTACAAAAATAGTAGAGAGTTTCTGTGTCCCCTTTACTGAGTTTACCCCAAAGACTGCACCATTCGTAACCAAAACCAGGAAGTTGTTATTGGTACAATATGGTTACTTAGAGCACAGATGCTATCCAGAATTATTTTAATCTGAGTTTAAAATTTTCAGCCTGTCTTCAGCTTTTCTGTGATATCATTCCTACCATTATCCAAATACAAATGTTCCCGAATTTTTGTTTTTGTTTTGAGAAGGAAAGCCTCTGACCACCTTTACATGGCTCTCTGCATGCCTTTCACATTAAACTTCCCAGAGGAGTGAGTTAGAGGTCCCTAGGAGTTAGAATCAGAGAAGCAGAACATACAAGGACATCGACACAGATTTGGGATAAACATGCATCTTTTCTTTTTTCTCTTACTTTCACCCAAACATAAATTATAGGCACACTTGGTTTAAGAAGTACTTGAATGGCTTTGCTGTCATTGTGTGCTGTGTTACCTCATCATTGTAGCCATAGATCAGGAATAAGGTCAAGTTCTCACATTAATTTAGAAACTCACAAAAGCCCCCCTCCCCCCCCGCCATGGGCACAGGTGCCTGCTTAATCTGTGTATTAGAGGGAATATTTATTTGGATCTGAAGGTGCTCATTGTTGGTTTGGCTTTACAGACAATGACAAAATCTTCACGGGTCTAGGGTTACATGTTTGAACTGGCCCGTCCTCCCCCAAGTGGAGATGATACCAAATACAATGTACTCTACTGGCAGTTCTTAAAAGCTTCCTAGACTGTTTAATGAGGGGGAAATGAAGTTAATGGCACAGATGTGCAAGTTTTCTTAGAGGTACTTTTGGAGAAGCATTAGCACCCACTCAACTTGGCTAACATCCTTTGAGAAATAGCCCACCCCAGGCTGCCACATGAGAGCCAGTATCACAAGAGGGTTCTTACCCAATTAGAACAAAGTCCAAGAGGTAAGATGGGAGACAGCAGCATCCACCCCAAGAAAGGTCAGAGCTGGAATCCCAAGGGCAGTTTCATGGAAGTGAGAGAAAGCTTGTTTGAAAACCTTCTGTAGTCTCATCGACCTGAGATCAAACTCTTAGCTTGTGCTGTGGAATTGCAGTAAGAGACATTGAAATAAATACATAACTTCTAAACCAGCCACCAAGCCACTTATGCCATGAAGTGCTGGCACAGGTGGGAGACCAGAAATTACCAAGATCAGGAAGGTAATGCAGCACCCTGCCTCAGTTTACCTTATGTTCCAGAGCTATATCTAGGACCCGTGTCCAAATTCTTAATGTCACGATGCTGTGAAACAAGTAAGGTTTCTCGTCTTCTGTGACATGTGTCCCTGCCTCCAATGAGAGTGGTTTTCAAGCTGAAGGTTCTCGATTGTGGCCAATCACTGGAGGGTGGCCAGGGCAAGTCATTCTGTCAGCAGTGGCTACAACCCGAGACATGGTTGTCTTCAGCCTCATTACAGGAAGACCCATGCAGCGTCAACAGCAGAATAAAGTCATTCAGTAGGACAAAAGAGATTTAAGGGAGGGATTCGGTCTTTCTCTGTAGACATCTCCTGGTTAGCAACCTAAATGGTTATTGCTTTAAAATAATGAGTTTCCCTCGTCTCTCTTCATTGAGAAGAAGAACAAAACAAACAGTGGGGACCGGGAAGCCATTCAGGCTGTTTTCTGCCATCAGGATTTTCTCAGAGATCCCCCTGGCTGGCATCAGGATAGAGTTACCAAGAGCCATTTGGGAACAGCTCATGATGCAGACACGTCTGGAATCCTCCCCGTTTTGGGGTTGACATGAGAGAGTAAATCAGACATTTCATTTCCCTGTTGCAGTGCGGAGCGATGTAATCTCCCACTTGTTGCCAGCTCAAGATTGCTTCTGTTGGGTTTTATTATGTCCCAAGGCCTCTAAATGGAAACGGCTGGAAAGCAATTTCTGAAGCCAGCGTTAGCGTGAAATGTAGACCTTCAATTAACATGATACTAAGTCTGCTAACAGAGTTATGAACTGGGATGGTGAGGAAACAGCCTGCCTTTGGCCTCTGCGTTACAACTGGAGTTTGTGCCAGTAGCTCAGGCGTGCGTGTTTCCATGCGATTGGGGTCAAGGGACTTTTTCCCCATAATGTGGCCAGAAAACCAACTATACTGGGTAACATTAAGGAAGCTCAAGGCTTAGAGAATCCTTTACATATGAACATACAGAGGCTTAAAAATGTTTTTTCTTGGTCTGCTCTTCCTGTTCATGAGCCGTGAGGATGGTTATAGGGAAATATGTTCATAATCCAAGAAACATGGCAGCACAATGTGGTAGCAGTGGTATCGTCAGTGTTGGGGGGACAGTGGGCACATGCGGCAGACCCCAGGGTCGGGTTGGGGTCCCATGCTGCAGGCCTGGTCCAGCAGGTATGATTGTGGGGGGATCGGACCGCCGTAGCCAGCACTGCCAGATTTTTAGCAGAAGTCAGTAACTCAGATTTTTTTTAATGTGAATTGTTTTGATTTTGAAATTTTGGCAGATAACTCCAATTAAAAAAACAAACAACCAATTACAAAAAGCATGATATGGACTAAGATATGCACAGGCCACATTCAGCTGGTGGGTTGCCAATCTTGGCAACTTAGTTTTATCCAAAAAGGAGGTTGCCTGAGGAAATAATAAAAAAAAATCTTCATGTTTTCTTAATCTTTGGCTGAAGAAAGACAGTTGACAGGAGGAAACAAGGAGTGATTGTCTGAGTGCTCAGCACTGTCCCGGAAAGGGAGCAAGATGTTTCCAGGAGGAGACTGTCCTGCCAAAGCCCCTTGCTTACATGATTCTTATTTATTTCTCTACATAAGCTTTGTTCATTTTTTTTTTTCCTACCGTGATGCTGTGCTAAAGAATGAAACTAAGTCCTTTTTGATGAACCCTAAATCCTGCAGCTTTTTGTTTTTTTCACAATATCATAAACTAGGGAAGAAGGATGATGGCATGGTGTATTTTTAGCACCTGTGGGGAAAAAATTAAGACATCACATCCTCACCTGTCCACGCTGGTGATAGGGTGACATCAACTGCTGGTACAGGTTGGGGGGGCACGTCTCGTAGAAGCAGGCTTGCTCACAGGGGCTGCGAAGTGGCACTTTCCTTTCCTCCCATTGATGTGATATTGTATGGCTGTTTTGAATCAGGCTGGCTCGGCTCCCACACCTTCCCAGCCTGGGTCTGGAGGAGCGCTGTCTGATAGCAAAACAGCCACAGATACCATTTTAAACTTACAAGTAGCTACATGACAGAATGTAAGGACAAACAGGTGAAATTGATTTGAATAATGTATTTTTATTTAACTGAACCTAACTTGCATATTATCACTTCATTAATGAAATCAACATAAAATAGTTAATACTTTATTTCACTTTTTTTTTTTTTTTTTGCAGTAAATCTTGAAAATCTGATGTGTCCTTTACACTTACAGCACGTCTCGGTCAGGACTAGCCAAAGTGCTCGTGCTCAGTGGTAGGGACAGTACTCGTGCTCAGTGGTAGGGACAGTACTCGTGCTCGGTGATAGGGACAGTGCTCGTGCTCAGTGGTAGGGACAGTACTAGTGTTCAGTAGCCACAGTTCTTGGGCTCAGTAGGGACAGTGCTAGTGCTCAGTAGGGACAGGGCCCTAGCAGCCGCCACACTGGACAACAGAGATTTGTGTGGGACTCAAAAAGGCGTGCTGGACCAAGTTTGACCTTGTGCTGGCTCCTAGAGAGTCTGTAAGAGAAGGTTTTGCTATTAAGGACTTTGTAGTCTTGTGGGGTTTTTTGTTTTGTTTTGTTTTAATTACAAACGAAAGAGTTAGAAAGAAAGCAAAGTAGATACAGCTCAGTCCCAAGAATTCCTTCCTGCCAAACCCGCTTCTCCCAGTTGGTCCTGAGGCAAATGCACCTCCAGAAGCCTGAAAACATGCTCTAGGTGGCCGTGTGGTCACTGCCCCAAGTCACCGCTCTGAGGTCCGGGGCCTTCTGGGGGCCAGACTGTCACTCCGCCTCTGCTGTCACCAGGTAAACCGAGGACCTGGTGGCAGAGTGAGCCTGGCACAGACCGCAGATCAGACAGATTTATTTTAGGACAATAGTTTATGACCAAAGGAAATGCTTCTAGTGTTTTAAGTTTTAGAACAGTGACTTACAATATGATCTTAATTTTGTACAAAAAATGAACATTAATACGTAGGCACCTGGAGAGAAAGAAGACGCGGCGCTAAGTACAGCTTAATGTTAAGAATGACATCACTAAGTGAGGGAAATACAGCTGATGTTTCTTTTCTATTTTTCTAGACTTCATTTTTGTTTTTAATGAAATTTATCATTTTCTTTTTTTTAAGGATTTATTTATTTGACAGAGATCACAAGTAGGCAGAGAGGCAGGCAGAGAGAGAGGGGGAAGCAGGCTCCCCACCAAGCAGAGGGCTCGATCCCAGGACCCTGAGATCATGACCTGAGCCAAAGGCAGAGGCTTAACCCACTGAGCCACCCAGGCACTGCTGAAATTTATCATTTTCAAAAGGAAAATTGTTATATATACTTTTGTGCCCTTGCTCTGGCTTACTATCTATAGGTCTTCAAAGAAAAAAGAAGTTAATTTCTTCATTTACAAGCACATGGAACTTTCTCTAAATTGAATGGTGACACTCCTTAGTGTGTATGTCAAATTTTCTAATTTTCAGAATGGCTTCATATACCTTGTGTCATTGAGGACCCAAGACCAAGAAGGATTTCAAACATAGGAAATGGACTTGGCCAGCAGGCACTCTGTAGTGTTAGCAGGCAGGTCCTGGCCTGCTTCTAGGGGCTGGTTCCAAGGACAGTTTTGTGCGTCAGAAACTTTGCCGTCCGCGTGCTTCTGTGGGCTGCGTAGTTTATCTGATAGCCCTTGGGCCATGCTGTTGGTGCACCTGCTGGGTGGAAGGACCTTCCCTGGCTGGGCTGCCTGGTGTTAATGGTGTTCTTGGCCAGGGGTGCTGGGCTGAATGGTGTCCTCGAAAAATTCATGTCCACCAGAACCGGTGAATGGGAACTTATTTGGAAATAGGGTCTTTGCAGATTCAATTAGTTAAGATGGTCATGTTGAAGTGCGAAGTGGCCCGAATCCACCTGACACTTGAATCCCTGGTGTCCTTATGAGAAGAGATGCAGGGACACGCAGGGGACGATGTCAGGCAAGGGCACAGCCAGAGGTCTGAGCGAATCAGCTGCAAGCCAAGGGTTGCTGAGAGCCACCAGGAAGAGACAAGGAGGGATTCTTGCATAGAACCTTTGGAGGGAGCAGGACCCTGACACACCTTGACTTGGACTTGCGGCCTCTGCAACTGATTGGATACGCTTCTGTTTGAGGCTGCCCAGCTGTTCTAGCTGTTGTGCTAGTAATGTTTGGAGATGCGGTGCCTCCTGGGCTGGGCTGCCGACTGGGCTGCATTCCCTCTGCTGGTGCTGCCAGACCACCAGGGGCCTCTAGGGATCTAGCACTGGAGACTTAACCAGGATATTGATGATACAGTGTTGCAAAACTTGAGAACCAAAAAGGAGAGCTGAGGGACCCCATACATTAGCGATTGCAGAAAGTAGCCACCACCCTGGGACCAGAGGGCAAAAGAAAGCCGGGCATCACTGGAACCAAGGAGCATGGAGAGTGGGCTGTCACAGCATCTGGCCCCCCTAAGAAAATGGGGTTGTTCTATGCGGACCTCCAGGCTGGGAGCGTGGAGCCTGTGCACAGTCTTTCTGGGGAGTGTTGCTTGGGTGAGGCTCCGGGCTGCCTGAGCTGGAGGGCAAGAAAGAACTGGAGAGTGGAGGCTCCACCTGCTGCTTCCTGCCAGGGCCCACCACCCCCACAGCTGGGGGAGTCTGGGAAATGTAGTTCTTAGTCTTCCAGCCTGAGCCTTGCAGTCCGACACCGGGCAGAGCCTTGAAGGATAAACATGGGGTGCAGAGATTGGAGGCAGACAAGAAGCGTTATATTCTCATGTCGTCATCCAAGCCCTGAGGGATGGAGAGGTGAACACATCAGCTCCATTCTGTGTCTGAAAAAACTGTGCACCTGTCCACTGAGCCCTCCCCACAGACTGGTCACAGACCAAGGTCTGAAGACTAGATTGCTGGCTTCACGGGGATGTTGTTTTGGTGAATTAATGGAGAACAATGACCGTGCAGACCATGATTTTCTGTGTGTGTGTGTGTGTGAAGCATTCTTATAAACAGTTTTGCTCCTACTTAAAATAGAAAGGCTGTTTTCCCCGTTTGCAATTTAAAAAGTCCCCTTGGAGGCCTGGGGTCTCATCAGATGAAATTCATCGTCTCTGACATGAAAGTGCGTTCAAGTCCGGTCACGTCCTGGAGCCCCAGGGAAGCTGGAAGACGCACGCGTCTCACACAGGCTGCGGCTTTGTGGCGCTCACCTCTGCCTGTGGGTATTAGGATATTCTTGTCCTGCAGAGGAAATCCTTTTTGATAAGAACGGGATCACTCCTTTCGTAATTCTTTGAAACTGTGTAGTTCAGGGACCCCTCCTCATCCACCACCCTCTTTCCTCAAATTCGATTTGCCAGTTTCTTTTTCTGCAACAGGATTCTCTGTGTTTTCAAAAGCAAGGGATTAAGCAGATACTCTGCGATAAAAATTCACGTGATAAAAAATTCATGTCGGGCTCAAAGAGCATCTAAGAATTGAGGGAGTCAGCTAGGAATTTAGCAGGGTCCTTAGGCTAGAGACCTGCTCTGGGGGGCACGTGCACATGCTGGGGGCCTCTGCCCTGGGTCCTAGTCCCCTCCTCCCTCTCCATCCCCTAATCCTGTCACCCGGTGGGGCTGCTCACACCCTCCCTGCATTTCCGCATACATTCCCCCCTTCTCCTCTTCATCTCAGGGTGCTTTGTTAGGTCCCACCATTCCCTGCTCTTAACCCTTCACTGCTTTCCATCTGTGGAGTCTTTGACCTTTGAATAACACTCCAGCTCCACCAGAGCCCACACCTGGCCCCTCGCCTAGCACGCGCTCTTCGCTTTTTCTGTCCTGGTTTGCTCCGTTTTCAGCCTTTGCTGTGTTGTCCCTCCACCTGGAGTGCCTTCCGTGAGATCTCCACATGGCTTGCTACTTCTCCTCGTTCAGTCTCTGCTTAGCTGACCTCATTTTCTAGAAATCGCCGTTTCCGGCTCTGCTGCTCAACATATACCATGCTCTGTAGAAAAAAATAAAGAAACAAATAATATACAAATAATATATATCCAGAATGTACTAGAAATATAGTAGAATACATATGTTGTCTCAAAAGCTGTATAATGATCGGGATCTTTATACATGAATTAACATGGCTGTGTTCCAGTAAAACTTTATTTACAAAAACAGGAGGCAGGCTGGATTGGGCATGTGGGCCATAGTGTGCCGGCACCTGCCGTATAAAGCCAAAGAAGATCATTGATGTCCTTCCCCATAGGGGCTGCAGAGCCTCAGGCCTGTTCTGGATTTATCACCCTCAGGTCTCAGCCCACCCAGCACCCTGCCCCAATTTCCTCCCACTTCCCATGGTGCTACATCCACACAGCAATGGCCACCCCCCCCCCCTTTTCCCCGTCAACAGATCCAAGAAGAATGGGAGGGAGAAGCGGCGTCAGAGAGCCTAGCCAGGATGGCACAGGGAGCCAGTGGGACACACACCTTGCTGGGTGCTCAGGGCCCAGCCCTGCAGCGGATCTGCAAAGCTCGTGACTCACTGTATCAGTGCGAATCCTGCAATATCTATTTTGCTACTTCAGAAAACATGCTTGCTTATTATAGCTCAGACATCGGGGAGCTACGGGCTGGATGCTTGGACATGCAGGGCAGCGCAGAGGGTGCGTGGCATGCAGCCTTCTGCCCAGGGCTGGAGGGTGGGGGGCGGGATGTAGGAGGAAGAGCACTGAGTGCGTGGGTGAAGGTCTGGGCTCTGAAAAGGGTCAGCTGTGTGAGTTTCCTTACCCAGAAATGGGGATGGACAGTTGGGGGTCAAAGACGAAGCCATGTGTGCTTATGGCTTATGCGACCATATGGAAATGCAGATCCACGCTGCCAAATTTTCCAATTTTTTTTCACCAGAAAGTATCAATTGTTGTTTTTATATAAAATTTCCTATTCTTATTCTTCCTGGGGGCTCACTTGGTTAAGTGTCCGACTGTTGGTCTCAGCCCAGGTCTTGATCTCAGGGCTGTGAGCTCAAGCCCAGTATTGGTGCCATGCTGGGTGTGGAGCCTATGTAAAAAATTTTTTAAAAAATCACAAGTAGGCAGAAAGGCAGCCAGAGAGAGAGGAGGAAACAAGCTCCCTGCTGAGGAGAGAGCCGGATGTGGGGCTCGATCCCAGGACCCTGGGATCGTGACCTGAGCCAAAGGCAGAGGCTTTAACCCATGGAGCCACCCAGGCGCCCCATAGACTTTCCTATATTTAAACGTTGATTACTACTTAGATATTTTGGGGCCACATAAAACATTGTGGTTCCAATCCACTCCCAGGTCCCCATTCTGAGTTATCTCCCTCATACAAGACCCTGAGAAATGGAAAAGTCTAAACTTTGTTTCACTTTGAGGGATGCTACAGACATTCATTTTACTTTTGTCAGCTTTTGGGCTGGAGACCTCCTGCATGAGTGAAAGCAGCAAATTTGTTGACCGTTCCATCCGGAGAGAGAGCAAAAACGAGCACGCTTTTAACTAGCAAAGCTTTTGCCTTGAGTCCAGCCTGAGCAAAAGGAGCAATTTAAAAAAAAAATGACCTGGGCTTAGTTCTAAGCACCGGTGCAGCCCCTAATGATTTCTACACGCTAGACAGAGAGGCAATCTCCTTTTCTCTCATCAGAAAAGATCGGCATGCTTGCTCCGGTCCCCGTGGCTGATGAATTGACGAGAGGGAAAGATTTTCTTTTGCAGTGTGAGATGCAGCCTGTGTCCAGCCTGGGTGGAGAATTCTGCACGGGGAGATCAGAAACTTAGTTATTTTCTCCCAATATGTGCCAGGATCTTTCGCGTGGACTGGTTATTTCTTCAGTCTTCCCAACAACCCCGCAAGGGTATGGGTCACGGTGCTCATTTCTCCTGGTGAGATTAAGTAAGCTGCTGACAGCACAGAGCTAGGCAGTGGGACGAAGAGCTGAGGGCCTCCAAACTGAGTCTCAACCTGCATTCTCTAGAGCTTTGCTGACCTGGTACTTCGGGCCTGATCCAAGTGCCTTCTTCCCAGCCCCATGCCCTGTGTTGGGCACTGTCAGGGGCAGAATGGGACTTGGGCAATGTAAGTTCTGCTCAGAATGTCAGTGATAGAGGCAGGAAAGAAAACTTCTGAGGCAAATCATGGCCTGATCCCAACATCTGCAGACCCATAGCCCTGTTCACACTGCATGTAGCTATAGCCGGGACCAGGATGCCTGGTGGCACTGGTGTCTCATCTCAGGATCCCGTCAGGACACGACCCTGCACTCAGTCACCCTGCCAACTCAGTCCACCCAAATTTGCCAGACTTTCTCAGCGTCCCCTTGTTTATTGTAACCTGGACACTTCCGAACAGTGTTGGCCAAAGCTCTGATGACGTCTCCCCCAGTTTGGGGTTGCCTGACTTTTCTCATGATTAGACTGAGGTTATAGGTTCTGGGGTGGGGATCACAGAGAAGAGTGCCATGTCTCCTTGGGGATGTCGGCCTTGCTCACGTGGTCGACCCCGTGTCTGCCAGCTTTCTCCACGACAGACAGCTATCCTCCTCCCACGTTCTAGTCTTTGAAAGCAGCTCAGGGTCCAGCCCACATGCAAGAGGAGGGCAATTAAGCTCTGTGTCCTGCAATTTTATTTGATTTAAAGTAACTTAAATTGGTGAAAATGCAACAGCCAATATGGCACCTGCCCGGCTCTTCAGCACAGACCTGAAGCATCTTGTGAGTTAGGGCCCCTGTCCTGGGGCTGACCTGGGGGCCACCACTGTGCAAGCCAGTCAGTCTAAGTGCCCCAAATAAAGTCCAGACACTGTCATGTCATTGTGGTGTGATGGCGACTTTTTTTTTTTTTTTTTTTTAATGGTTAACTAAGACTCCCAAGCCCTTCTGGAAACTGTTCCCAGAGGATTCATAAAAACAAGCAAGAGCTTGGTCCTCTTTCTGGAGCTTCTATTTTGGGATCAATTGAGCCAATCATCGTCACACATAGGCAGGAGAAGTGTCAGCTTGTTCTGGACCGCTTTGCATTTCACAAGGTGGTAACCACAGGATGATACAGTTTTGACCCGAAATAATATGAAAGTAGGTGACAATGTACCCTCCCGGCCACAGCCAGTCTGTCTTTATCCATCTGTCCCATTCTCCCACACACCCCTGGTTCTGTCACATAACTGTCCCATGCCTCAGTTTACCTATCTGCAAAATGGATACAAACATAGTGACCCATTGATGGGCTTGCTGCAAGGAATCAGTGAATTTTTCTATGTGACGGTGGCTGACTCAGTGCCTGGTGGGACGTTAATCACGATTCCTGTCATTCCAGAGTCACCGTCACTGCTGGCCTCCCCAGGATACGCTATTGATTAATATGTTCAAACCATTTCACTTATACACTAAATGTCATTATTAAAAGGGTCTTTATATCATTATTATGACATGAAAACCCATATTGCCCATTATATATTTAATCCAACTGGAGGGATATAAAATTGAAGGCAATCTCTGAAGTTCTGGGTGCGGGGGCCTGCCCACGGTTCAGAGCCTGTGGCCCACTTTCTGTTTGCAGATGAGCTGACCTAGGAGCTTGTCTCAGCACCTGCTGAGACGCTCTGCAGGGGGACTTCCAGGGCTGAGGGCAGGGGTAAGTTTGTCAGGATATGAGACAGTTATTTCAAATGCCAGGTCCCGGCACCACCTAAAATTATCAGAGAAACACACTTGGTTTGGGAAAAGCTTAGCTAAGGGACTCTGCGGGTGATTTGGCCAACTCGCTTGCAGCCTTTCCCTGAGTTAGAGACCGCGGGAGACATGGCCAGACTCAGACACTTGCTGAGCAGAGACCCTCAGACTGCGTCTGGACTCCATGCTCTGCTTCTGTGCTCCCGAGCCCCTAGAGCGTGCGGAGTGACAGCTGTCTGTCTATATCCACAGGGGGCGTGTTGCTGGCAGCAAATCCTTGCTGGAGCGGGATGTGGTTCACTCAAGAGGGAGAAGCAGGGTGTTGCCTTACTCTTCTAAAAATAACCCTTGAGTTAAAGGAACTGGGGACGCGAAGTTCAGAGAAGCAAAATGAGTAGCATCTACTCTTTGATCCAGAGACCATCTGCCCGCAGATGGGACAGTCCCCTTTGAGAGCTGGGCACTG
The DNA here is from genome assembly GCF_922984935.1 of Meles meles. Classification (NCBI taxonomy): domain Eukaryota; kingdom Metazoa; phylum Chordata; class Mammalia; order Carnivora; family Mustelidae; genus Meles; species Meles meles. The sequence continues at coordinate 19,300,595 of NC_060077.1, read as the reverse complement.
GCCATCATGACAGAGGGGACTGGAAAGTTCAGAGTCCCCGTGGAGGGGAGCCTGCCTGAGGTCTGCTCAATGGAGGGGTGAGCATGACTTGGCCCAGTTGTGGAGCGGAGCCGGTGAGGGGTGGCCCACGACCCCAAACGGGTCTCAGACAGGCCGTCTTTAGTTCCCAGCTTTCTAAATTGGGGAGGTTTCAGCTCAAACTGGTTTCTCTTAAAAAATAGAAGAGGTAGTGATGCTTACCCACGTTCGCTGGGGCTGGGTAATGGGGCCTTTCCTCAGAGGGCAGACACCCTTCTCTTTGCCCCCGTCCCAACCACCTCTGACCATCAGCCCCGGGCTGTCGCACGTGCCCATGTGACCCCAAGGCTTTTGGGGACAGCTTTTTTTTTTTTTTTTGAAGAGTTTGAAGTCTTCTCTGTAGGGTCATTTCTGCCAGAACTTTTGAAACCACCATCCCTTGACTTCTAGAAGAAGGGAGCTATGACATTGGTGAGGTTTGCTATCTTGGTACATCTGAAGGGTGCCACTGTGTCCCACTGGCATGGCCAGCATGGTGGGTGGGGAACCATGGGTGTCACAGGTCGCTGAGGATATGGGGATACCGGACTCCCAACACTCCTTGCTGCCCCAAACTCTCTGGCAGTTTCTACAAAACCTAGATGCACGCATAGGTCATGGTCCAGCAGCTGCATCCCTAGACAAATCCTGGGCACCAAGAGGTGTGTTCAGGAGTGTTCTTTGCAGCATTATTTTTAAAGGCTCCAGATTGGAGTCAGCCTTGCTGTCCAACAACAGCTGAAGAAGAATGAGTGGATTTTGGAATATTTATGCGTGAGGTGAAGGGGTGAAATCGAGCAAAGGCTGCTGTTTCACACCCGTGGATGAGTCGTGGACAAAATACTGACGAAAATATCCAGACCCCAGAAAGATGTTTCCATTCCATCCCCATCGAGCTAACGAAAGGGCATAACGACTATGTGAAGCTAGACATCTCAGTGGTGGTTACCTTTTGGGAGCGTCTTGACTGGGAGGAGACGGGAGAAATTCGGGCCAGCTAGAAATGGTCTATTTCTCGATCTGGGCTGTGACTATGCTGACGTGAGCACTTTGTAAAAACCAGCAGAATTGTATGTCTAGGATTTGTGCCCTTTTGTGTATGATGCTATGTTTTCATCAAAAAAGTTAATTTTAAAATATCCAAAAATGGTGCAAAAGGAATTTGGTCCATTTTCTGTGGCGTCGAATGTACCACATGGAAGACAGGTGTGGCTCTATAACTAAGGACATATTTTCTAACACCTGGGGGACCCCAAGTCATAAGGCAAAGTCTGTCACTATTAATGGAAGTGATCTGTCTTTGGGGAGAGGAAAGTCTGCCTTACCAAGTCAATGTCTGGGAAATATGGGGAGCTCCTTGTCTGAATTTGCAGCTTAACTCGGCCTCATTGAGACAGGTTATAGAAGGACCATTTTCATTTGCTTGTATAGCTCAAGGGTTCTGTAGTAAAGAATTTGAGATTTAGGGGCTGGAGAGAGAGTATGGTTGGAGAGAGAGTATGGAGCCCAGAATCTCTCTAGGAAGTAGCGCCATATTGTGACAATACTGATAAGTCATCCCCTGCAAAAGCAGAATGCTTTTTTAAAAAAAGGCACTTAAATAATTTACGTTGCTGTCTTACTTGTAGAAGGATCCTAGGAGGCCCATCCTTTACATTAACTAAGTTATAATTGATAGGTTTTCTTTCTCACTTTGGCAGCTGGCAAGCTCAGTACTTAAATGTGATATTCAGTCCATGGATAAAAATCTTCTTTATGTGACTTCCCGGGCATACATTTTTCTACATATTGTTCTTTTTCTTTTTAAAAAATCACTATTCTTCACTGCCTTATTGAATAAATATTTTTATTTATAAATATTATTTATTGATTTGAGATAGAGCAAGAGAGAAAGAGAGAGCATAAGCAGGGGAACAGCAGGCAGATGGAAAAGCAGGCTCTCCACTGAGCAAGGAGCTCAACCAGGGGCTTGATCCCAGAACTCTGGGATCATGACCTGAGCTGAAGGCAGCTGTTTAACCAACTGAGCCACTCAGGCACCCCAGAATAAGTGTCTTTATTACAGGCATCTTTGAATCCTTTTTTTTTTTTCTTTTTTGAGAGTAGGTAGAATGCAGTTTATAAAATAATTTGCATTCTATATGCTGAACAAGCATAGGGTAGAGACAGTTTCTATGCAGGGATTCAATTCTAAAGTCAGCATGTTATGTCGAAATCACATATAGGAAGAATGACCCCGAGAGTCCCCTTGGCAGGAGCTATATTGGAGATAGACCTAGCAAGGGCTGGCCTTTCCCACTGGAATTGGAGAGGACTGCTCTCTGTTGGTTGAGGAACAGACGTGGTGGTGGTTTACTTCTGGGGACTGGTTGTACCAAGAACCCTCAGGGAAGATGCTTGTGGACACATGGCTGGGGACATATTTGCCTCACTTCAGGCTCTTTCCCGGAGGCATGGGGGACACCCTTTGCAACATAAAACTCACCGTGTTACAGTGAACAATTCAGTGGTGTTTAGTACCTTTATGATGTGGTACAATTACTACTTCTACCTCATTCCAAAACCCTCTTGTCACTCCAAAGCAGATCCTGTGCTCATTAACCGCCACTGTGTACTCTCTCCTCACCCAGCCCCTGGCCACTGTCAGGGGGCTTTTGCAGTCTCGTTTACCTGTTTTTGACATTTCATATTAAATGTATACAATATGGGGTATTTTATGTCTGACTTCTTTCATCCAGCATGTCTTTGACGTTCATTCATGTTGTAGCAGGTGTCTTAATTCATTCCTTTTTATGGCTGAATAGTATTCTGTTGAGAGGCTAAACTGCATTTTGCTTATCTGTCCATCAGAGAGGGCGGGTATCTCGATTGTTCCCACCTTTTGGCTATTGAGAATAGTGTTGCTCTGAACATTCATATACAAGTATTTGTTTGAACACCCATTTTCAATTCTTTGGGGTGTATACCAGGAGTGGGATTACTCTGGTAATTCGGTTCCACTTTTCTGAGGAATCATCAAACTGTTTTCCATAACAGGCACACCATTTTACATCTGTACCAACAGTGTAGGAGAGTCCCAGCTTTTCTGCCTCCTGGGACAGGTGGCATGTTAATGGTTTACCCTTCCTCTCCCCTTGCTCCACAACCTCGAGAATCCTATGTGGAAGAATTCTCATAGGTTCAACCCCATTGTTTTTGGTGGAGAAGAGCTGTCTTTGGGGGAGCCTGTGTTCTGATGAGAGTGACCAATGGGAAAAAAGCGAATTTTTGACTGTGATTTATTTTCATAAATAAGTGACTCTGTTTATTTTCCATTAGTAGGACGGAGCATAGGTTCCAAGTACATGCAAGTTGATGAAATACATTTATGGAGAGAAGCTTTATTTAAAATTCAGATGTTTCTCTGGTTCATAAGCTTACGTTAGAACCTGCTTAGCATGTTATATTTTTCCACTTGAGCTTATCTCTAACCCATGTTAGAAAAATAGCTTTTAAATAGCACAGTGCTTCTCTGTAATTGCATTATTGGCATATGTAGTATGCCTGAATGTCACACGGGTCTGGAAGTGCGTATGTCTGTCATAGTTAAGGCAAGTGCATGTTTATAGATCTTTCTGAATATAGAAAAGAACTCAGAGTCTTGTCTCTTTCCCCCCTAGACCTGAGAATTATAGGAAACCAGATATAGTTGTTTCAGTAACAGTCTGTTTATTGGCATAACAATCTCTCACATTCAAATGGCCCTTCCCAGTTTTCAAAGTGTGTGTCTATGCATTCTGTCTTTTAAATCGACACTCAGTAGGTGTTAGAATTAGGCCTCAAACCCATGTCCTCCAGGTCCCAGTGATTTCTCCAAATCACGTGATGATTAACCAATAGTCCTGGCCTTGAGCTTAAGGGGCAAGAGTTGGGTCAGGACCTCAGACAGCGTCCTGGAGCGCCCCCCCCCCCCATGGACAGCACCATGGACAGCACCCCAGACAAGGGCAAAGGCCTCCTTCCATTCTTCTTCTTCCTTTGTTTCAAATGCTGTCACCCCGAAAACCCCCTTACACGTGCATACACACATGTGCACACACACACACACACACGCATGCACGCATATGCACAAACACATGCAACACACACACAATCCCTTCTCCTTTCAAACCTCCATCCTCCTGGCTGTGCCTCTCGGCAAGAACCACTCATGAAGATTTTTCAGAAAGAAAAACACATCCCAGTGTTGACTTAAATTATTTTTAGTATCTGTTATTATAATTGATAGTCATTACAACCTGATTTTACTAGACTTGCATATTATAACTACATAGTTTCTATATTATACTTGAACTTATTACAGTGGTATATTTATAATTCATAATATAATTACATGTGTCCAGTGATAAAACTGGTTCATAAAATTTTTACAGCTTCCCTAAACTATTAAAACCAAAATGAATGAACATATTTGAGAGAAACAAATGCGTGAGGCCAATAAATTCCAAATTCAAACTTTCTGTAATTTAATATGTCGGGTATTATTTTTATTAACTTTTCCTTTATAGTGAAGATAGTGCCATTTGGCAGTTGGCTGAATGTTGATTCACTGTTCCTGCTACTGATCTTTCAATGTCCTGCAAAGTCTTTGATTCTTTTTTTCCCAAAGATTTATTTATTTGTTAGAGAGAGAGAGACAGAGAGAGCAGGGGGAAGAAGTAGACTACCTGCTGAATGTGGAGCCTGACCCAGGGCTCAGTCCCACAACCCTGAGATCATGACCTGAGCCTATGGCAGACGCTTAACTGACTGAGCCATCCTGGTGCCCCTCAGGTCTTTGATTCTTAAGCACATACGAAGTCATTTGTCTCCGTCTATGTGACCTTTGTTACGTTTTCTTTATCTCAGGTCAGCAATTTTATTTCCCACCATGACAACCTGCCTTTCTGCTGTCATAGCACACATGACTCTGCACCATGGGGCCTGGGTCCCTGTTGGCCACACCTGTGAGGAGGGGCTGTTTCTCACTTGCTGTTTCCAGGGTGCCCAGGGAGTCCCGTGCCTGACACATACACACTGAAGGATGTCACTGAAGTGAAGGGGTCTGACAAGTCATGACAGAGTGCTTCCCACGTCTCGGTTTCCCTCCAGGGAAAGTGGTCATCTTACTATCGAAATGTGGCTTTAATTACAGCTCATGGTACAGGGAGGTGGGGCTTCTGAAGATCCGGGTGCCCCTCACCTAGCCCTGGAGCTGCTCTTGGGAACCTGGGGGGACGCTCCAGCTGCGCCTCCCCGTTTGAGGCAGGCGCCACATCTTAGCTTGCGAAGCTGTAAAAAGCCTCCACAGACTGGGCAGCAGAAGCTTCATTTTCTCCCGGCCCAGGTGCTGGAATTCAGGGTGCTGCTGTCTGGTGAGGATTTTGCTCCTTGTTTGTGGGTGGCCCTCTTCAAGGTGTATCCTCACGTGGCCTTTTCTAGACTCACATGCAGAGAGCGCTCTCCTGCCTCTTCTCATACGGGCATGGGTTCTACTGGATTAAAGCCCCACCTTGTGACCTCATTTAATTACTTCCCTAAAGGCTCCGTCTCGGAATATAGTCATAAGGGGAGATTAGGGCTTCAATATCTGAATCTGGGGGCATAGAGTTCAGTCGTTAGTGGGTGGCCAAGGCGACAGAGGAGGTAAGCACAAGTGGGCAAACTTATCTTTGGTGACCCTATATCTTCTTTCTCTCCTCACACACAGGGAAGCACCCCCACCCCATCCTGCCTACACCAGCACCCCCCCAGCCCACCCCACAGATCTTTTATTCTCATCAGGTCTGACTTTTTTTTAACAAAATGCCCAATTTATAAGCTAACTCAACCTGTAGACATATCTGTTATGGGAAAGAGTGCACACTGTATGTTTTATCTGAATTAAGAGCCAACATTTAAAAACAGGGATGTTTCACATAGAAACCCAGACTTCCAGCCCCCCAAAACCAGGACCAGCTGGGTTCCTTTCGCACTGGCTGGAGCCAGGTTGCCATTGACCTCTTCAGATGGGCATGAGCATTTCCAATCACTACATTTCTTATCCCTCTAGAATATCCTTCTTTTTGGGCCAATCTACCCCGTTATACTGCCTGCTCACTCCCTGTGGTGTTCGAATTTGTATGCTTGGGTCCTTCTCTTTCTCTCTTATCGTTATCAGATTTATTCTTTTCCCGCATATTTTTGCTAAAGAGGAGATAAAAAATGAAATAAGCCTATTCCAGGTTAATGCATTAGTGGATATGAACAGATCAAAACACTCGGTGTAACTGGCTCTTCCTGCAGTTGCCATTTGAGGGAGGTTCCAGGGGTACAGGGTCCCAGTGGCCCTCAAATCAGATCCCAGAACTCTGGTTGGGCCGGCTAGAGCTGGTCCTAACTTCTGTGTATTCCTCTAAGAAGCGGAGTGGAGACCTTTGCTCCTCTTCCCTTGTGTGCTTGAAGACAGTCGGATTCAACAAAGCATCCGTGCGTCTTGGTTCTTACAGGGCAGTCTCCCCATGCACCTCCCATTCGGTAAACCCAAAACCCTCTGACTCTGTTTGACTTCACACACTTAAAGGGCCTAAGGCTCCACCTGTTCCCATGGCGATGCTCAAACCCTCCCGCGGAAAGCAGATCCGTGAAATCACTGCAGAAGCGAGCAAATACACTGGTGCTGGCTGTGCTCTCTTCACGCCGCTATTTCAGGTCAGGAGCGCAGAGCTAGGGGGTGATTTCATGCAGTGGTGTTTGGAAAGTTCTTCATTATCTTGGTCCTGGTGATGCGTGAGTCACCAGATCCTCATCTTCAGGCCATGGGTGTGTGTCGTCAAACTCAGATCCCGGCTCTCAGATGCCGTCCCGAGTCACCAGTGCTGCACCTGCACAGCCGGGGACGGCAATGGGGGCATGACTTGAGCCGTGGCATGAAGTGGTGCGTGTGCACCTGGTGTCCGAGGGGCCAGTGTGGCCGGCCACTCATCCTGGGCTGTGGAAAGCCTTGCTACTCAGACAAGAGTGTCAGATTATATTAAATCTACCCTGTCCTCCTCCTCCTCCCTCTCCTGAGAATTGTCATAGCCAGTGCCACCCGCGCCTGCTGGGAGACTCATTTTGTCGTGTTGCGACCACAAGCCCACATCTTTTGGGGGCCTGCTGGTCTCAAGCATGCAACCAATACACAAGGTGATCTGTATTTTGCTTGGTGGCATTTCTTTGGTGGTGCTGATTAATTCAGAAAGGAGCCCTTTAATTGGAGCGGGGACAGCATCCCCGGGTGGGCAGCTCTGGTCCTGCACGGTGTCAATGATGAGAGCTTCCAGGGTAAGTCTTCTCACTTCTTAGCATCTTAATAGGATCAGAAGCATGAACAGCAGGCATTTTCTGAATCTTCCCCTAAGTTCTGCAAATACATGCATGTCAGGGCGGCCTCGGGCCCATTATGACAAGGGGTACTGTCTGCAGTGACTGTAGTACGCAGGACAAGACCACAGGACCCCCCCCCCCCCAGCAACCATCCCCATCGCCCCCCCCCCCCGCCCCCAGCCACCTCTAGGCTTTCTCAGGGGGTAAACAGCAATATGCAGATAAAGTGAGGGTACCCATAAAGAGGGCAGTAAGTCCCAGTCTTTGCAGGCTCAAACTGGTATCTTCTCTCTCTTCCTCGGGCCTTTGCTGGGTGTTTCTGTCAGTGAATGGGCTTCTTTCGGCATCATTGCCCGAAGCGCTTTGGCACCTAGCTTGGGTATTTTATGATGATTTCAGTGTAGGTTGGAGGATTGTTTCGGGATGGTTTTGTTTTCAGCAGCTGCCTCTGTGCGGTTGGCTTCTTCCAGGGGAGTAGGGGAGGGGCAGTAAACGAGAGGGACAATAAACTAAGTGGTACCCGAAGTGCCCGTTCATGCTTGGACCGATGTGGAGAAATGCCGTCCTCCAGACAGGGGGGTGGTTCTTTCCCTTGGCATGGGGACACCATGGATCAGTGCTTCCTGGACAGGATTTAGGTCCTGAGCTTGTTTTCTTGGGAAGATTGATTTCATCAGGTTAAGCTGCTGCCCTCGAGTCACTGAGAAGGAATATAAACAAAACAAGTGGACGAATCATTTCTATAGCCCCCAGATAACTGGGTGAGAGGGCCAGCACCATTCCCCTTCCCGATGTCCCTTTTCTGCAGCCCACTCTCATAGGTGTGATGCAGAGAGAGGAGATGTCGTTTGGTGGTGGAACGTGGGAGATGGGGAGATGTAGGCAAATGTGGTATCTGCGGTAGGGAAGGGATACCCGTTTGAGCCAAGATCGTGTGCTCAGGGTTCTGTGAGAATTACTGCATGGCGTCTCCATGCCTCCCGGTCGGGTAGTAGGCACTTTTGCATCCTTAGATCTCACAAAGTGTGGAAGTGTCGGACAACCTACTTGAGACCACGCAGGTTGCAAGGGGAAGACTAGAGGCTATAGTTCAGCTGTTTGACCTCAGAATCCATACTCCAACCCCTAGGACCCCTGAGTGTCTCCTCTGATCCTCTGAGATATGGCTGTGTTTGTTGACTGCCGGGAATCAGAAGTCTCCAAGGTCAAGACTCTAGGGTTTCAATGAGTACACCGACCCCCTTTAGATCGCCAGTGTTTCGGAGAATATCTCCCAAGGAGGCAGTGTGATGGCCACATGATCAAGCTCGTTCCCACAGGTCGAGGAATCATGGTTCCCGGAGCAAAATGCCACTAGTACGGTGTGTGGCCAAGGCATGTGGCAGTTGCTTCCATGTGTTTTATCACCATGGAAATGAGGCAGGCGCCAAAGAGTGGAGGAGCTCCTGCTGATGGTGGTGGAGTGGAAGGGATGTTCACCAAAATATGGGACCTTGGAATAGCCAGAAGGAGCCTCCTTCCTGGGGGAAAGTGTCTGAATCCGCAGGACTCTGCCCCTCTCCTGTTGGGAGGGTGAATGGAAGAAAAAACCAGAGTGCTCAAGGTGTGATAAAGGAGAGTCGCCAGATGAGTTCAAGACCCGAGGGAGTGACCTGAAGGACGGGGTAATGGAAATGACAGGCCTGACTGCTGGAGGCTGATGTGTCACCAGACGCCTCCTGCTGTGGCCGTTTGCTGTCTCTGTTGCCTCCTTCTTGTTCCTTTTGGATGGATGGCCTCCCTTCTTTCCCCCTTGGGCGAACCTTCAGTGTACTTATTGAAGTCATTTTCAGATTGCTTTATTGTTTTATTTCCTCTGGAGTAAATGCATCCTGATTATTGATTTTATTGGATCTTTTTAGTACTGTGAGGTATTTTTTTTTCCTTTTTTAAAAAATTGTTTTGGAATTTCTAGTTTCAGACTTTTCTTTAATGGGGGGTTTTACCCCCAGCTTCTCCTTCTGTGCTCAGTCCCACCCACCCTGACTGACCTCCTTGCAGTGACTACACCACACCCTGAATGTCCCCAGTCTTGAATTGGGTTTTATTACTTGTAGCTCACAATTCCCACACTAGGTGATATTAGGGCATAACCCAGGGCAGACGCCGAGCCAGGGGGCTGCTCCCTCTGCTTCCCCAGGTACGTAACCTCACATAAGCTAGAACTCTGGGCAGACGTTGATTACTTTGAGCTTTCTTCGCTGGCTGGGGGCTGGGCCAGCCTCGGGTCAGGCACGGAGCTCTGCTCCAATCTCTTACCTCATGCGGGAACTCTGAGTCCCACATATACTGGAAAACCAACCCAACCAAACCTGGGCTCCCAATTCTGTGCCTGTGTCTGGGCAGAGAATCTGGAAGGTCCCAGAGTCCTGCTCGCCACCGGGGCTCTAGCCATTCCTCATCCTCAGAGATTTTAACCTCATTTTTGAGCAGGACAAACCCTGCAAAATTTTCTCTAGCATTTGTTATGGGAATGTGTTTGGAGGAGTGTTTGTGAGGAAAGGGTCAGGTCAGAGCTTGACTTAACAAGATTGCCTCGTTGGGATACAGACATTTAAAGCAGGTAAGCTCACCACATGTTGGGGTTGATTTGTTTGCTGGGAACCTCGCGATGTACTTAATACATACTATTTTACTGTATCCTTGTCACATCATTGTGGAGCACTGTTACTCCCATCTTATAGATAGGACATTCATGGTTCGGACTGGAACAAAGCAACATGCTTACGCATTGCAGCATCACCCCCAACCTGGGGCCTACCTCCCAAATCGGGGATCGTCTCACAAAGCTCTTTCCTTCTGTCCTAGGAAAATGAACTGAAGGATGCCGCCCAGCGGCAGCACCTCCTGAGACTGCACGATGCCGGTCTTCCAGCAAGGGCCTGGCAGCCTGACAAGGTAAGGGGGGAGAGAGTGGGGGTGGGGTGGCAGGGAGGGGGCGGGGTCAGAAGACATCACACAACGTCATCCAGTGCATGGGTGGCCAGCTCCTTGGTCACACCTCTTCTGTTCCTTCACGTGACGCCCGCACAAAGCACTCAATGGTGTCGCGGTCAGTGTCCACTGGTGATCTCCTCCTGGAAGTCTGTTGGGATCGTGTCCTTAACAACAAGGCCAAAGCAGACCCCTTAGTGTCCCCCAGACCTTCTCATTCCAGTGCTCCCCCAGCTTTTATCAGCCCTGGTCCGTGGCACTGCCATCCACCCACCTGCCCGGGGCAAGGTGCTGGGAGCCATCTGGATTCTTCTCTGACCTCACACCTGCATCGGGCTCGTCCACCAACAAGCCACATCAGACCTCCCCTCCCCATCATCTCCATCTCTGTCATAGCTTCCAGGCCACCACTTTCTCCTGCCCCGAGGCAAAAGCATCACCTAACTGGCCCACCTCTGTGGCGTCCTTAGTGATAGGACCAGCTGACAAAGCTCCTTGGAGCAGCCTTCCAATGCCTACCATAAATGAGAGTGACGCGCCTCCCCATGGCGCCATCTTGTTCAACCTGACCTGTCCTTTCGCCATTGACTCGTGAGGTTCTGGCCACTCTGACATTTTTGTCTCTCAGTACACCAAGCTTGTCTCAGCGCTCAGTAAGTTCCTCTGCTTAGAATCCTACCTTCTCACCGTCAAAGACCTGCTGCCTTCTTGGCACGCATTCCGAAGGGTTACCTTCTCAGCAAGGCTGTATATGGCCGCATGCTTTGTGCCCGTCCCTCGCTCCTTCTTTGGTCTCTGCGACCTCACTGGTTTTGTCTTCTTGTATCTCTGATCACGTAGTCTATCACACATCTGTAATTGTGTGTCTGGTCTATGGCCATACCACCCTGAACGTGTCTGATCTCGTCTGTAATCGTGTGTCTGTCTCCCCGCTGCGAGAATGCCGGTGCCCAGGGAGCAGAAGCCTTTGCTGTCATATTCATCTGTGTATCCCTGGCGGCTGTAACAGCCCGCATCGTAGGTACTCCGGGAGGATTGGTAGATGACTGACTGGTAGACTGTGGTTGCTAATTTCACAGCCAGCCGCGCGAACATATACCTCAAAGAGTTCTAACACCGAGTTCTAACAGTTCCCCCCAAAATGGGAACTTTCTTGATTTGACACTTACTTTTCTGCCTTCCAGTTGGCCAATTTTTTTTTTTTTAATATTTGCTTTTCAGAAAATAACAAGGGTTAGCAAGGATGGGGAAAAAAATGGAACCGTAATGCACTATTGATGGGAAGGGAAATATGGAGCAGCTGCTGTGGAAAACAGGAGGGCGGCTCCTTAAAAAATTAACAGTAGAGCAACCGGATGATCCAGTCCTTCTGCTTCTGGGTAGATACCCAAAGGAATGGGAAGCAAGGCCTGGGAGAGAAATCGGTATACCAGCGTCCCGAGCAGCGTCGCTCACACTGGCCAGAAGGCAGAAGCCGCCCAAGTATCCATCAGGGGCTAAACGGAGAAACAGACTGTGGCCTTTATTTACGATGAAATACTACCCAGCCTTCAAAAGATGGACATTCTGATACCTGCAATCACGTGGATGAAACTTAGGGATGTTATGCTCGGGGACACAAGCCAGTCCCAAAAGACAGATGCTGTGTGCTTCCACTCGGGTCCCTAGAGATCCAGGGATCTAGATCCTCAGAGACAGAGTAGAGCAGTGGGAGCCACGGGCTGGGAAGGGAGGGCTAGCGTTTCGTGGGGACAGAGGCTCCGTTTGGGAAGGACGAAGGGAACTCTGGAGGTGGACGGAGGCGATGGTTGCACAGCAGTGGGACTGTCTTGAGCCACCGAGCTGTACGTTTGAAACTGGCCTGCAGGGTTCGATTTTAGGTGATGTGTATTTACACGATTTTCTGAAGAGCTGTGTGCTCAGCGCGTCTCAGCCCTCGGTGTGGTCCCTTTCCCCGCTCTCCCACCAGCCCCCGCTCTCTCTGCGTTCTTCCCAGATCTGCTCTTGGGAGAGGCTCTGATAAACTCAGTCCCACTGAAGCACGAATGCCTCAGGAGGCTTAGCGACTCCCTCTGCCTGGGACTATTTTTATTTAAGCAGGAACAGAAATGTGAAGTCGCGGTGGTATTTCAGGCAGCAGGTGCAGGCTGAGAATAGGGCTGGTGGGAGGTGACTGCGGGGCCCATTGAACCTGGGACGGTTTTCTCTCTTCTGCTCGCCCCATGTGCACTTCTGTCTGTGCCCAAGCAGGCCTTCTGGGCCTGGAGTGGTGGTCGCAGCTTGGCGGAGGCACCGAGATGGAGGGGAAGCAGGGGAGAGGGTCCTGCCCGGGGGCGTCCAGCGTGGCCGCTGCTGGTCGGCAAAGGGTTCGAGTCGGAGCCCTTGGGCATCACTGCCCGGGCAAGCTCTCCTCTCCTGCACATGCTGTGTGGCTGTGCTCACGGGCAACCCTGCTCCCGGAGGACCCTCACAAAACCCAGCGTTTTCGCTGAAGGTCCGAGATGTCTTCCTATGCTACCTCTCCACCTTGGTCTTTTAAACAAGGCTGTGAGGCCCAGCCATGAGCTTGTATTCCTTTCTGCTCTGCAGAGGTGTGTGAGGGTGCCCGGTGACTCACCCGCATGGACGGGAATAGCAGGGCTTTCAGAGAGGAGGCAGGGAGACTCAGCCGTGGGCTCTGCCCTGCCCCTGCTTGCACTCTGCAGGCTCAGGGTTTCTGCCCAGTGCCTGGGCTGGCTGTGTGTGAGAGAGAGAGATTGGGGAGGGGATGGGGTGGGATGGGGACTGGGCGGGGAGAGGAAAAGCATAAGAAACAGCAGTTCTCTCCAGACTACCCCTGGCGTGGGTGTGTATGTCCCAGCGTTCATTAGGGGAGGCGAAGGGGCTGAGATGGTTTGCATTGCTGAATTAAGTATTGAACTGCACAGCACCAGATTCGTGGGGGTGGGGGAGCTATCCCTACAGAAACATAGGGAACCCTCCTGGTTTTCAGGGTGAGGTCTGGAAATTCCCAGTGCCCTCATCTGAGTCTGGCTTGGGGTTACAATCTGCTTTTTAGGGGCCCCGATGAAGAGAGTGGTACTGATGACCCGGGCTAGTAATTATGGAAGCAGACAGATGTGTAGTATGTGTCTTCCCTGAAGCTTGCCCAGAAACAATTGCCATTAAGGGTAAAGTCCGATGTGGGCTTCTGTGGAATACTGGGTCGAGCTTCCCGGGCAGGCCCCTTGTGCAAGGAAACGAATGAGCTGGGGACCCAGGACACCATGAAGAGAAGCTGTTTGATGCCCTTCCAACTGGCAAACCCCACTGTTGACTGATCTCAAAAAAGTCATTCAGGTGTCCCATTTGCCTGGGTCCAAAGGGGCCTGCGAGGCTGTCCCTGAACAGGGCAGCTGTTCCTGTGGTAGCCGGGAGGTTGGGGGGAGCGACCGCTGCCAGATAGCTTGGGCTGCTTTCCCACCTGCTGCCACTGTGGCCGCCACCAGCGGAAATGAGAGGAGTGGCTGGATGGGGAGGCCCAGGCTTCACATGCTGCTGGGTCTGTGTGTGGCCAGAGGGTCCCAGGACAGCAGGAAAACCCGGTGGTGCCTTACGTCCTACAGCCAGGTGGCAAAGTCCATGACCTGTGACCCCGTCACCTGTGACCCCTGCCTACCTTCTGGCCAGAAATGTGTACATGGCTGGAACTCTGGGTCTGGTCCTGAGTCCCTGGTGTGGAAGGCGATCATCCCGCTGACCAGCTGATCTCCCTCTTCCTCTACGGGGAGGAGATGGCAGATGTTCATAGGGACAACTCCTGCGCAGGCATCTGGGGTCGGTCTGGAGAGGGCCCCTGGCTGGAAGGAGTGGACCCAGGCCCAGGGCTCACGCTTCTGTATCATCTGTCCTTCCTCAATACAAAATCTTCTCTGAGTAAATGCAGCTTTGCATCGGTTGAGAGCAAAGGAGGCATTGTCTGGGCCCCTGACTTTGACCATCTAGGAACTTCTCCTATTTCCTATCTGTGTTTTTTGTTGAGTCATAGTTTATATGTCTTAGTGAAAACCTCTTTATGTCCTTTTTGCTCTCCTGAGACTTCTTTCTCCATCCCTGGCTCGGTTCCCAGAGGATGTTTTCTAGTCCAAGTGCCGCCTGGCAGGAGTAGGGCTGGTCCCCTCCTCCTGCCCACCCCCACCCCCCAAGAGCGCTCTCTGCTGGTGGAAGGGACCAGCTTTGAGCCCTGGCAGTGGCGGCAGGGCCCAGGGAACCGCTAAGCCTCTGGGCCTCTCCATGGAGTCTCCTGACACCCTCAGGGCTGGGACAGCCCCTGGGCAATGAGGGAAGGCTGAGTGCCGGGTTAGGGGCCCCTCCGGGCTTCTTACTTGGAGCCATCTGCTTCTAGGAGGGATCTGCTGCTACCAAACCAGAAAGAACACCTTCTCTGGGTTGGCTGTTTGGGATTCTTTCCAGCTGCACATAGCAGGGACCCGAGCTTGGTGGCCTGAACACTCGGGGCGTTACTGTTCTCCTGCAGCAGGATGTCCTGAGCCCGGGATTAGGCCATGGTTCCTGTCCCTGGCCCCCCAAGGGATCCTGCTTGGGCCATGACTAGTGTGGGGTTTTTTAGGATTTTATTTTATTAGAGAGAGAGAGAGAGAGAGAGAGAGAGTATAAGCAGGGGGAGGGGAGGAAGAAGGAGAGGCAGACTCTCCACGGAGCAGGGAGCCCAACACAGGGCTTGATCCCAGGACCCCGGGATCCTGACACGAACAGATCTGCCACCGAATGAGCCACCCAGGTGCCCCGCACCATGACTGTTGTGATCTCCAGGATAGCGTGGCTGGTCCATCCCTGTGTCCTCACTGTTACTACAAGAAGAGGAAGAGACAAGGCTTTCTCAGGAAGGGTTGTGTTTCGGAGGGGCGGCTGCCCTCAGAGATTTCGGCTCTGTGTCACACGGAGTCTCCACCTGGGTCACCAGGCTGCCTGGCCTCAAGGGTGAGGCCTAAGTGTGGGCAGGCTGCATCCCTTGAGGAAAAGAAGCCATTTGCTCACCTTCTCCAGCTTCTGGAAATGCCCACAGACCTCGGCTCATGGGCCTTCCTCCACCCAAAGCCAACAGAACCACATCTTCAAAAATCGGCCTTTTCTGACCCTGAGGCCCCCGTCTCCCTCCTGTGAGGACCCTCATGATCCCACTGGCTCCATTGCGACCGTCCAGAACAAGGCCCTTGACTCAGTCACCTTGGCAGAGTCCCTTTGCTGGTTCTGGGACATGGGCGTGGACATCTCCGCAGGGTCATAATTCAGCCCACCTCAATCCCCAGTCACCCCCGTCACTCACCTCCCCTCCCTGCCAACACGCCTTCTGTCCATCCTTGGAAAGACCAGACGAATGACCTGACTCATTCTGACAAACATACAGGGGACGGTACGGTGAATTTTTGGTCAGAGAAATCCTGAAATCCTGGGGTGAGATGAGGTCTGTTAAATGCCAAGAACTCCTAGACCATTCCTAGTTGTCCAGATGTCCCTACCTTTTCTCCTTCACCGTCCTCCACTCCCCTTCAAAGCATTGACTTCAAGACCAACACAACATGGTTTTTCCCTCCAATATTATCCCTTTCTGTTACGTTACTGCAGTGACCTGCACTGTTTCTAGGTACCAAAGCACAGCATTTTTGGCTCCATGTGGGGTGTGCTGGGGTTTCGGGCACCCACGTCCATACTAACCATCCTGTGTGACATTCCCGAGGGAGAGGGGGCCCACCGCCTGCCAGGGGGTGCCAGATACACACGGGCAGGTCGGGTGGTCCCTGCTGGACCCCAGCCCCGCACAGTGCCCCTGGGCATGTGATCTCTGGCTGTCCTGTGCTCTTGGAGAAGGTTAACACAGAAATGCTCATGTTGTCCTGCCCGGGGAGCCCGAATCCCATGTCAGCTACTGGACAAAGCAAGAGTCTGACTCTGCTTCTTGAAAAAACTTACTTCTGTGGACTTTGCTTCTCTGCTGCTGGAGGATGGTTGTCTTTCTAGATTGAACCTATCAGAGTCCCAGGAGGAAATAGTGGGCCCCTTCCAGCAGGGTGGTGGCAGGGGTGGCCGTGGCCGGCGGGGCTGCGGGGAGAGGGTGAGAGGGAAAGGCTGTCCAAGTGCACCTGGGGCTGGGGGAGGGGAGGACAGTATGTCGGGGTCCCCAAGGCCAGCCAGGCACCATGATTCGCTGGGAAGACTCGTGGGGCCCAGTGCCCAACCCTGCTCATGGCTAAGATCCATCAGGGAAGGACACGAAGTAAAGGCAGCCAAGGGAAGGGAAGATCCCAGGAGCCGGCCTCCAGCCTCCGGAGCTTCCCGTCGGAGGGATGAGCTCAGTTCCGGCAGCACCAGGCATCACTGCATGCGTGAAGGGTTGTCCCAGGAAGCCCAGCAGAGCACCAGTGCCTGGGGTGTGTGATGGCAGTCGTACTCTCCTGGGCACGCCCCAAATCCCAAAGCCTCCCTGAAGGAGAGCAGGCACTTGGCAGAAACCGCATGCTTTGCACAAAGAGTCTGGACATAGGTAGGCTGTCCCAGCAGTTGGGGAACCGGAAATAGGAATTGGACTGTGATCCAAAGTTACCAGCCGCCCGCCACTGGCCAGCTCTGCCAGCAGGCCGTTCCAAGGACGGCAGCTTCGGGCCTGCTGAGAGAGCGCTTCTGTGCACAGACCACTCCTGCAGGCTGCTGGTGAGGGTGCCAACACCAACCTGCCTCTCCTCCCTCCCCTGCTTTCCTGCCGGTGCCTCCTGCCGGCCAAACCTCATCAGGAAGCACATGGTCTGGGAGACTGTCCTCCTGAGGCCTGGAACCCCACAGGCGGGGGTGGACGGTAGACCAAGAGGGACCAGCAAAATCCATCTGGCTGGGAACACAGCCGCCTTGCATGTGCCCGTCCTCCCCCAGTGTCTTTCCATTCCTGGAGCACCAGGCTCTCTTCCAGGCTCCGGTGACAGAGAACTGGGTCACAAGGACAAGTCCTGTCCAACTGGGACTTCGACTCTAATGAGGAGCAACTGCAGGGAAATGTAAACAGCTACACAGATAGCGAGATATTCCAGACAGTGAGAAAGTCCTGTGGGAAATAAAGCACGGCCAAGCAGCAAGGGCACTGGGGGCCAACAAGTGGAAAGGGATTGTCACCTGGAGTGTGGTGGGACAGCCAGTTTGAGGAGGGGGCATAAATGATGAGAAGGAGCCAGACCTGCCAGGATTGGTGGCGGGGTTGGGGGTGGAGAGGTATTTGGTGTGGTGTAGACAGCATGTGCAAAGGCCCTGTGGTAGGGATGAGTTTGGCTTGTTTATGGGATAAAGGGAGGACCAGGGCAGCCTGAGTAAGAGGAGTACAGGGACAGCAAGTCAGATGGGACAGCTGGAGAGCCAGAGGCTACAGAGGTGTGCAGGAGTCTGTACCCTGTTCTAATTTCCGTGGCAGCCACAAGAGGTTTCCATCAGAGGGAGATAAGCCCTGATTTACATTGGGGTGCATGCTGACTGCTGCGGGAGATTGGCTGCGGAGCCCTGGATGGTCCTCTTGATGAGTTGGAACATGAGAAATGATGGCTTCCAGCGAGCCCATGCCCCTAGTGTTGGGGTTCAAGTGTGAGTTCCAATAGATCATGACTTTTTCACCTATAGCATTTGAATTTTTTTTTTCCCACGCTTGCTGCCTAATGTTTCATGCTAGAGCAGAACGGCGTTTAAATACTCCTGTGAATCAGACCTCTCTCTGAGCTCTTAATGACAACCTCCCCGCAACCCCGTGCCATTCAGGAGCACCAAGTGGGGGCCGTCCTTTCCTCCGGTGCCACAGAAACTGTCAGGTTGAACAGTACACAGAGTGCTGGGAACAGAAAGGGCCTCTTTTGGAGCTGACAAATATGACCCGTGGCAGTCTGTTATTGAAGCCATAATTCATGCTGTAACATCCGGGGAGGAGAGAAAGAAATTAAAAGCTTGTGGTTGGGCTCAAATATGCTGTACAGAGAAAACAAGTGGGGAAGGAACTGAGGTATCGTCCCTCATCAGTCACATGTCCTCACTGCTTTCCAAGAAGCTGCAGGAGAGAGATGGAGAGTTAGCGGTGCCTCCCACCTGAGTTCAAAACCTGGTCCTGGGAGCTGTGGTCTGAGGTTATTAGAACATCCATCATCCTAAAGCACACGGAGCCTTGTTGCCTTATTCCACGTTTAGGACAAAAGTGAAATTTTTAGGGAAAAGAATTAATATCCTGGACAATTTGGGTATCACTCATATATGTTAGGGTTCTCCGCTCAGAGACACAGGAAATGGTTCAGAGTGGTGTGAGCAAACAGAGAATTTATTGGCCTGTGTGACTGGCCAATTACCTTCAGGCACAGCTTGATCCAGGTGCTCAATTTATGTCCCCAGGATCCTGCTTCTCCCTCTGTGTCTCTTGATTCTATGTCCAACGTGTTGGCTCTGTTCTCAGTCAGATGACCCCCTCACGATGGCTCCAGCTCCAGCCTTATGTCCTCAACTTTCCAAGTCCGGTGGACAAAAGAGGGAGAGAGTCTTCCCAGGCTTCTCTACCAGTCCAATGTCTCATTCTCTGTGGATGCAACTGGGGCTTGGGTCCCTCCCCACCAACCACTATATCCAGGGCATGAGATTGTGCTGATTGGCTGGGCCCGGTTCACGGTCCCCTTCCCAAGCCAGTCTCTGTCGCTGTGCGTGGGGAGGCAGGAGGAGGAAGGGGTGCTGGGTGCTGACTGTCCACGTACATTCACCGGACAGGACTGGACCCACTGCAGAGTCCACAATCCAGGACAAGGGAGGGAAGGAGTCCCCAAAACCTGAGGAGGAAGTGGTCGATGCCAGCTGGGGCCAGACATGCGTGCAGCTCTGTGCGTGCCATCAACAGCCCCCTCTCCCTGCCCTTGCTTCCCGTAGGTGAGAGCGGAACATGTCTGCCTCTGCCACGCGCTCGCTGTAGTGATCAGAGAACGCGACTTGGCCGTGAAGGAGAAGAATCAGCTCCAAGCCAAGCTGGAGAACCTAGAACAGGTCCTCAAGGTAGGACGCGGGCACCCCGGCTTCTTCGGGGCTGGCGTGGGACGAGGGGCTGCGGAACCACAGAGCGGAGAGGGCTTGAGGCTCTGAGGCCATCACCCAGATTTAGGGTCCTTGGGGCTGTCTGCACCATGAGGATGGTATCAAAACGATAAATACCAAAATCCAGTTGTTTCTGGAAGTCATCCCGTGGAGCCGTTCGTATATTCCCATTTCTTAGTACGCTAAATGCAGCTGAGTGAGAGCTGGCGGGTAGGGCTTGGAGTGGGAACGTGATGTCCTCCCGCTGAGGACCCGGGGTGTCTATGTGGGCTTCTCACACCTCGTGAATTTTAAACTGTTCCTCACCTTTGTTAGAAAGAGAAGAGCTAAGTCAGAAGGTTGCTTCATCAGGGTGCGGGGAGGCCCTTCTGGCATTTCCGAGGAGCTGGGCTCCCTGTCGATATTTAATGGGGGGGTGACTGGCTGCTGATGGCATGGAGTCCACTGAATAAATTCTCATTGAGGAAACAGTGTTTTACACGTGGGAGACTAAATTAATCATCACCTCTGGTCCCGTCGTGTGGTACCAACAGTGAGTGCAGCAGCCACGGGGCTCCCTCATCAGGGATCGTCCTCCCCTCGGGGGAAACTATGGGCTCTCGGAGGGACACAGACTCGTGGCTGGTGAGCACTAGAGTGAGATGGGAATGTGGAGAGACTGCTTTGCTTTGGGGCGATGGAATGTTCTGGAGTTTGTGTGATGATTACATACCCTTGTAAATTTACTGAAACCCGGGGTCTGCCTGTGCCCGCTGTGACCTCCTCTAAGCAGGGCCCAGGCTGGACCTGACCACCCTGCTGTCCACCATTTGCTCTGGCTTTAGAATAGCATGGACAGGGATGAGGTCCGACCACACAATCATGCGTTTCCACAGCGCACAGACAACCGTCTGAGCTCCCTGGAGGCACGGAGCACGGCTGTCCCACCCTGCTGTCCGAGCTTGGGTCCACGTGGGTGTTGTGGTGCATGGGTGGCGGGACCAGCCTGGTCAAGGGAGGAGGCCACGTTGGAAGTAAACGTGGCTCTTCCTCAAAGGTTTTGACCGGGGAGGAAAGTGAGAGCAAGAAGAAATGGGAATTCAGACGGGCTTGTCCTTTTCATGAAGGTGGTTCTATGGCCAAGAAAGTGAATGTCCAGCAGATTTGTGGAGCCTGATGTGAGCTGCACGTTTTGCACATGGGTGGGGGAGTGCGGCACGGAGGACGGGCCAGTGCGGGGGTTTGGGGGGCTCCCTGTGTCGCGGACAGAATCGCCCTCCAGCACCATAACTGTGTGATGCATACACGTCGCCTCCCCTGGTACCGATGGAAAAGCACCGTGATTTTCATGCTGCTTCTATCATTTTTGTCGTAATAATAGAAAGGCTATTCAGAATTAGCCTTTTTTGTTATCTGGGTGGCAGAGCTCATCAGTGGTGATGGCTGTGTGGGAGGGGAGGGGCCCAGGTGCGAGGAAGCAAAGATGCTGACCTGCCAGCCTGTTTGGGGTTGAGCCCAGCCACCCGCTCACAGAACCGCACCCATTGCTGGCTTTTACGGAATTGCAAATAGAATATATTTGTTTCCTTTCAAGATCTAAAAGCTTTTAGTGAAACACCTAAGACTGAATTTGGGCTGTTTTCCAAGACAATCCAGCTAGAAAAATACTGAAACTGGCAAGAACCCCTGCCCCCTGCCCCTCACATAATGCAAACCAATACTGTTTAACCCCATTGAAATCCCTCCTGATCTGCAGACTTTTAAAGCTAGTAACTGATGATTTCATTATGTACCTTCGTGTTTTTGTCACCCTTCTTTGTGAGTCTGTGGTCAGACTCCAGATGCCGTGGTCCGCGTGGGACGAGGAACGGCAGCCGGGGAAGGAGGATCTGCGTGGGGCAGTCAGCGGGCGGTTGGGAGGGTTGATGCGGGCACTACATCCAAGGTGCCCATAGGGCCTGAGTTTTCTGGGAGCCCGGGTGTGAAGGGAGATCCAAGCGGTTACTTAACTCTGGCTCCCGGAGAGAGGGGAGCCGGTTTTTCAGGAGAACAGGGCAGCTGCACACACTTGTCTTGGTGTGGGAAGCCCCTCTAACTTAGAAAAACTAGAACTTTCCATTGGAGACACAGAAGATCCATATCATAGCGACTTCTGAGGATGCCCTCTCTCTGGGCTACTCTGTGCCTCCAACCTTCGGGGGCTTTTCTCCGGGAAGAAGGGCCAACGGCTTTCTCAGCCCCTTCTTGCCCTGTTAGCAAGGAAAACAGGAAAACCGCCAAAGCTGGATTGCACTGCAAGAACCCAAGAAAACTTCTGCATGGTGGGAATTAGAGAACTGGAAAAGTAATGCTCAAACCCATTCCTGGTCTGTGGAATCTAAAATTACCAAGAGGCGGCAGAACGCGCAGAACACTGGGATCCGTACACTGTGACCTGGCACAGGCAGCCGTGCATGCTGGCCAGAGCCCCGGGGTCCACATCGGGGACATGGGTGTACTCGAGTGTGTCTCAGTAGCGTCTACACTGAGGAGACACGCTGCTATTCCCGAGTCCCCAGGTGGCTGGTGGTAGGACAGTTTGGCCCTCTGTCCAGCCACAGGTTTTGGTTGAGTACGGACCTCCTGCTACCGGTCCAGGCCCGGGGGACAGTGCAGTTGGCAGCATGGCGCCCACAGAGAAAGTCAGCAAAGATGAAAACTGACGTGCCTGAGACAGAATGTTAGGGACCCTGAAAGGAAACGGATGGGGGGAAGGAACAGGAAGGGCTGCAGTGTCTCTGTGGGGAGGGACACTCCCAGACATGCCCACTGCACGGGGGGGCCTGGTCAGTACTCAGGGGAGCAGCACTCTAGGCAGCGGGGAGCACAGATGGCCCAGCGCCTAAGGCAGGCCGTGTGCAAGGACCAGGAGGTCAGCCACCTGGCAGTGGGGATGGGGAATCAGGTGGAAATGCTCTGGACTGGGGTTCGCTGGGGCAGAGTCTCACAGGACAAAGCAGAATGTGTTCTACGGGTCCTTACACACTGTATCTGTCAGGAATCATCACAGTACTGCTGCGTAACAACCATCCCCACGCCCGGTGGCTTGAAGCAGTAGCCCCTGCGTTGCTCAGGACTCTGTGGGCCAGCTTAGCGTAGCTTGCCATCTTGGCTGGACGTGGTTGAGCACTTCCTCCAGGCCCAGCCGGGGGTCCCGGAGCCGGCTGGCTATGGGCTGGCATCTGATGGCTTTGTCAGGGGGACTGGCTTTGTTCCTCATTGCTCTGTCCTCCGGCGGGCTGCAGGAGCAGTGGGGTCCTCGCCAAGCTCTGGATCAACTCAGGCAGGGACTCAGAGTCGGGGCACACAGTGTGGTCAGCTTGCAGCCAGTGCTGCGGGAGTGTAGGTGTGCTTCCTGTTTGTGAAGGTCACACCGGGGCACACCAAAACTGGCGTGAGGAACAGGGGGACCCACGAGGGGCCACACTCTGGACACAGGTGAGGGTGGCTTCCACGGGGGCTTCAGGGGAGAGCGAGAGGTAGGCGCTTTGTGGGGGCTTCCAGGGGGAAACCAACACAGTGTGCTGAGGACTGGATGTGGGACATGGCACCAGTGACCAGTGTGGTGACTAGGGTGACGCTGAGGGCCAGGCTGTGAGTTCTGCTGCGATGCAGAACATCAGCTCTGTGGGGCAGGGGTCAGGATCACCTTGCTGGAGGTGGGGTGCACTGTGACCACAGGATCCTCTGTGCTGAAGGAGACTCTGTCCTCGTTCTGGAGACCATCCCACTAATAATCATCAAGAAGGTGGCTCCGTTCTGTTACAGATGAGGCGTGAGGTGGAAGGGATTCATTTGGGGTCAAGGGTGATGGTCAGATGCAGTCACAACGTCTGGTCACTTGGTGGTCCGGCAGTCACAGCTGACTAAATTATATTGCTGTGTAGCTGACACCATCGTCTGAGCCCCCGAGTGAAGGGGGGCAGATGGGACCTGACGCTCTGCAGATGCAGCACGCCCGTTCTGTGTGAATTAGGGGTGACCACAGCCCAACGCTGTGCCAGTATGCATTTCAGGTCAGTCCCCACTGATAATGAGTCTGCCAGTCGCATTCATACGTTGGCTTTTGTTTCCAAATATCACTGAGAATTCAGTGTAGCTCAGGATGCCATGCAGCTTGCCTCCGATGATCTGTAACGCATTACGTCAAACATGAGTCCACCGGCACATGGTTCCTAGAGGCCTTCCCACCGTATCAGGGGACTTGGCGCCAGAGCAGCCAGAAGAGTGGGGCCTGAAGGCTGGTTGGAGGACGCGGGTTTCCCGGCACCTTGGACCCTCCCAGAGCTGCTGCCTTGGCCTGGAGAGAGACCAGCGGAGCCCACATCTAAGGGCACCCCCGTTCATTCAGCATATTTATTGAGCACCTAACGTGTGCCAAACTCTCCAGGCACTAGACTAAAGTGACCTAAGTCCACAGCCTTATTCACACCAAGTTAGGAAATTACCGCACGTGTCAGGTGGTGACAAGTATAAGGGGAAAAGATGCAGGTTCTTCTCTGTTTGCAATGCTCGGGGAAGGCCTGCCAGATGGTGGGACGTCTGGGCGCGGACCTGGGTGCAGGGAAAGAGGGAGCGTGCAGAGCAGGCACAAAGGTTGAGACAGGGGTGGGCGCCTGGCATGTCTGAGGAACATGAGGGGCCAGAGTTACAGAAACAGGAGGCAGATGAAGTCAGGAGGACAGGAACCAGGAAAGGTCAGGTCTTGCAGACTGAGCCCCGCTGGCCTCCTTCCAGCGCTTCCCATGGGTGTGCTCCCTCCAGCCCAGGGCCTTTGCACTTGCTGTGCCTCTTGTCTGATGGCTTTTGTCCCAGTCACCCTCCAGGAGACAGTGTGTGCCATGGGGCAGGTCCCATATCTTCTCTGCATGTCAGTATACGCCCAGTGCCCACACAAGCATAGAGAAACCATGTAGTAAACGCGGCTGAATGATGGGCATAGGATACTCATAAGTCTGCCCATGGAACTAATCACTTCCTAGCGACCTGCTCACTACGGCTTCTCAGCTTTACAGAGGCCTTACGAGATGCCCTACCCGAGTCATCCCCTAGACCCCGTTCGCTGCACTGCGGCCACAGCCATGTTGGTAAAAGAACAAGAAATTGCTACTTACCCCTAGCAATCGCTGCGTATTGCACAGAGATTAAAATCCGAACTCTTACCACAGGACCCCACACTCCGTCCCCCACCGTTACCCCCTCCTACCCTGACCCCCTTCACCCTGTGACCAGACATGCTGGCCTTCTCTTTCTGGAACATACACCTGTTTCCAGCCAGGGCCTTTGCATTACGGTTTGGAATATGCTGTTTGTCTCTGTCCTGGTCTCATGTCACTTCTTTTGTACTGTGTCTCCTGACCCTCTCGTCTACAGGAACCACTGTCCTGCTGTCCCCACCACCGTGCCCAATTCCATTCTCTTCAAAAACACCTGTCCCGTTTGTTTTGTTCACTCATGTGTTGTTTTCCCTACCAAAGGTAACCTCCCGAAGACAGAATGTTCTGGCGTCTAGGACAAAATCTGGCATACAGTGGGTGCTCAGTGCATATCAGCTGATGGAGTAGGTTAGTAACCCAGTGAATGCAGAGCAAGCCAGAGAGAGGTCTGCCGTTTCCGACGCACTCTGCGTCACGGGGAGCCACTGCGCAGGTGTTGGCCTGCAGTCAAGGATACTTGTCGGGGAGGATCACCTGTCTGGGGCGTGCAGGTACTCTGCAAACACGCAGGGGGCCGTCTCCCTCTGGCAAGACAGACGGAGTGTCTCCATGAGGACAAAGTGCTGGTGCACTCACGGTTCCCACCACGTGCGTGGCCCCGGCTGGGGTGCACTGTGCCACCCTCCGTAGCCCTGTGCCCAGCGGTCCCGGAGCAGGTATCCGACCTGGAGTGAGCTGGACAGTCTTGTCCTCCAGCATCTCAGACTCAGGGATTGTGCAAGAAGGTCTGAGTGCTTTCCACATGGACTCCTGCTGCCTGGGGCTTGTCCTGCCAGGCACAGCTGGCTCCCGCTTCTCTGCCTTCTTGCTCAGGGCCTGGAAGGCAGTGTTGTTTGTTAGATGGAACAGTGTCCGCCTGTAGTTGAGAACAGGACAAGAGGCCGGGCAGGGGAGAGTGGCCCGCCCCAAAGAGCTCAGCCTGGGGATGGCTGATGGAGGCCACGAAGAAGACAGGGCCCATCAGGTGTGGCCACATCCCTGGTGGCCTGGGGGCAGCTCCTGGGAATGGGGCTGCAGCCTAGGAGGGAAGCTGCTGGATGGCTGTAGTGGGGTGAGCAATGTCCCCCCCACATTCGTGTCCACTCAGAGCCTGTGAGTGTGACGGTGCCTGGAAGGAGGGCCCTGCAGATGGGTTGGAGTGAGGCCTGCACCTGGTCGCAGGCCTCTGCAGCAAGACTGCGGAGTGGCGCTGGGTGTGACACAGCTTCGTCAGGAACATGCTGTTACTTGAGATTCCTGAGTGTTCTTGGTCCGGCCTGAGCGAGGCCAGCGGCAGGTTACAAGGAAGGCTGTGTCAGTCTCCCTTCCGGCAACAAGACCAGAACCACAGCACCCTGTGCCAGGTCTGGAGGTCAGACCCAGGTACACAGAAACGTTCTCAATTAATTAAACTTAGTGCATTATATTTTCTGATTTAAAGGAAAAGGGAGAAAAACATTCAGGACTAGGTTCCGTTCTCATCGTCAACAGATTAGTCCTTTTAAATGTAGATAATCTAAGGCTTATTTTCTGTTAATGAATCCCTGCTTATCTGGGATGAGTCAGTGACTCTCCCAGTAACAATGAATCTTCCTTTATTGGCAGCTCCTTCCCCGTGCCCTCCTTTTCCTGGTACCTGCTCGGGGAGATTCAGCCCTATGCCCACCAGCCCAGACCCGCCTGCAGCCATCCTCGGCTGTAATTAATGTTTGCAGCTCATTTTCTATGTTCTGATACTCAGGCTCCAATAACACCCCCCAGGGGTTTCTGCAACGTGAGAATAATGGGGAGGACTCCGTCTCAGGCAAAACCTTTGATGGGGCTGATCCAAGCGGCGAGAGCGTGATCTCCCTGTTCAGATACCACCCAGAAACAGGAAAGCGGCTGCTCTGAAGGCTTCCCTGGCTGCCTTCAGCTCTGCAGGGAGAGGCTTTGCAAGAGGCTGAGCACACTTAGTCGCTGGTGGGGGCAGTGGGACACACACGTGTGTCCTATTCTGCATCAGGAAGGAGGTGGCACCGGGTCCCCTTCTGAGACTCAGCCCCTCTGCCCCTGCGCTGTGCTGTTGACAACTATCTCCCTGGGGCTGGGCTGCCAAGGCCCTGTTCTCTGCAGGGTGCTGAGCCAGCCCATCAGAAACCTGAGCTGCCTGGCAGGTTAGTTATTCAGCATCACGGTTGTCAGGAAAATGAAAATTGAAACAGCAGTGGGATGTGGGGCTCCTCCATCAGGTTAAGAAACACCCAGGAGGGTGGGCGTGGAGAGGGGAGCAGGTACCCGTGCACGCTACGCCCACACAGCCTATCTGGGTCCCAGCCCTGCATGTTCCAGTGTGGCGCCTGCGCACGCTCCTGTGGGGCCTCCCTTCCGGGAGTCCACGCAGACCCATGAAGCCCCAGGATGTGCCTTGCACATCTCACATGGCGTTCTCCTTGACGGCAGGCATGGCCGCAGGTAGACTGCAGATCAGCCCGCGATCGCTGACAGAAAAGTCGGGGCCACACCTAGGGGCCAAAATGTGTACCTGAGAGAGGGCTTCAGCCTGTAATCCTGGGGGTGCACGGGACTGCAGGGGATTGCATCCACTGCTCCACCTTTCCTGCACCTCTTGCCACCCCCTCCTATGCACCCCTGCACCACAGATATCCACCCCAAGTCACCTCCTGCCTCACTGAGCTCTCCCCGAAACTGTCCTCTGCTGGCCCCTTGTCATCACGGGGGTCTCAGCCAAATGTCATCTCCCTCACCAGCTGAGTAGAGTCTCTACTACGTCCTTCTCCCGTTGTACACCCCCCTGCCTCGCCATCATCCTTTTCCATCCCTGAAACTCTCATTCACTTGCTAGATAGCTGGCTTACTTCCTGCATTCCTGCCCACCTCCCCCTACCACCGAAGAATGTAAGCTTCACGAGAGCAAAAATAATCCTTTCTCTTGTTCATTCTGTTGCAAGCATCCAAGCATCTGGCACAGAATAAGTGTTCTATAATGATGTTTGGATACATGAAAGCACATGGCCAGGAAGCAGACTGTGCTTCGGCCCAAGCCCACAGTCCCTGAAATAAGAAACCGAGTCTGTTGCTTTCCCATTTCCCCACCCACCCAGCTGTTGTATCCAGAGACATGCCATCCTTTCCCCCTCATCATGGCCATCACGTTCATGTCCCCAGTCACACCAGCCTTCCTTCACCCCAGCACCCACCTGGATCCTTACTACCACAGGACCTTTGCACACACGATCCCCTCTGCATAGAATCCCCCGTCCATCCTGCTTCGAAGCAACTCCTATCATCCCCCAAACCTCTCACAGGTCACCTCCCCAGGGCTCATCTGTTTGTAAGTCAAGACTCTCATCGCTGAGAGGATCTTCATGGTTTTCAGTGTATATAGATGTAATCGTACCCACGACAACCACTACACAAAGAGGGAAAGTAAAGATACCGAGCTGTGCTCGTGTTTCTACATTCCACTTGGAGAGGAAAATTACAATTCTGAGTAGATTATTTAAATTTAAATGTGTATACTGAGATCCCTGGGGGCAGCCACAAAAATTAGATAAAAATTTATAGCCCAACACTCAGTAGTTACATGAAAAGGAAATGCTAAAAACCACTCAGGCAATCCAAAAAAGGCAGGGAAGGGGAGCTAGAACAATGAAAAGGAAGAAAACATGGAAAACAGATAATAAGATGGCACAGTGGGAGTTCACCAAGAATTTCATTAAACATGACTCTGGGCAGGTCACCTTGAATCTAATATTACATCTGGTCCTTGCGACAACCTTGGGAAGGCAGGCTTCTTCCTCTGTTTGACAGGTTAGCATGCTGGGGCCCAGGAAGGGTGGGACTGTCCTGTGAGCATGGTCTGGCTGACTGTACTGTCCGCCCCGCTGCCAACGTGGCCCACCCACTCCAGAAGGTTCTGACCGACCGCACAAGCTGAGTGTCCCTGTCCCTGCATCTCCATCTCCACTGGGGGCAATCGGGGAGCAAGGGCCCATCCACTAAGGGCAAATGGGGAGTCAGGGGAGCTCCCAATGTTGTCAAAGTGGCTTCCTGCTAAGACACTCTGGAAAAGCTGTTTCCCCTTCCAGAATGCACACGGCTCTGTTTGCATGCTAATTCCCGTTATGAATGAATCTGGCTTGCATAGATGGAACAGGAAGTCACAGGACACAGAAGACAAACAAACAGCTTGTGTCTGAAGACGTGAGCTCAGTCAGTGCTGGGGTTCCTTCCACCAGATGTTTCGTGGAGGGAAATCGTGCGCAGAGAGGACTTGCCATTACTATGGTGCATACCAGAGCCCACGCATAAGGCATCAAACGTGTCACGGGTAACTCCTATTAAGGGAGGTTATTTTCTCCTTCATTTCTTTGCTCACATAGGGCAGGATCCAAAGCGGAAGACACAGACCCCTTTGATCTAACACCGAGGAGACAGTGCAGTTTGCTCCCTGTGTGTGCCCTCTGT